>NC_092458.1:125062919-125662919 GCF_047495875.1 Pithys albifrons albifrons
TGGGGACGCCCGGCGCCCGAGACACCGCCCCTCGGCCAGCCCCCCTTGGGGACCCCCGGTGCCCAAAATGTCGTCCGTCGACAACCCCCCTTGGGGACCCCCGGCGCCCGAGACACCGCCCCTCGGCAAGCCCCCCTTGGGGATCCCCGGCGCCCGAGGCACCGCCCCTCGGCCAGCCCCCCTTGGGGACGCCCGGCGCCCGAGGCACCGCCCCTCGCCCAGCCCCCCTTGGGGACGCCCGGCGCCCGAGACACCGCCCCTCGGCCAGCTCCCCTTGGGGACGCCCGGTGCCCAAAATGTCGTCCCTCGGCAACCCCCCTTGGGGATCCCCGGCGCCCGAGGCACCGCCCCTCGGCCAGCCCCCGTTTCGGGACCCCCCGGCGCCCGAGGCACCGCCCCTCGGCCAGCCCCCCTTGGGGACGCCCGGCGCCCGAGGCACCGCCCCTCGGCCAGCCCCCTCATGGGGATCCCCGGCGCCCGAGACACCGACCCCTCGGCCAGCCCCCCTTGGGGACGCCCGGCGCCCGAGGCACCGCCCCTCGGCCAGCCCCCCTTGGGGACGTCCGGCGCCCGAGGCACCGCCCCTCGGCCAGCCCCCCTTGGGGACCCCCGGTGCCCAAAATGTCGTCCGTCGGACAACCCCCTTGGGGACCCCCGGTGCCCAAAATGTCGTCCGTCGGACAACCCCCTTGGGGACCTCCGGTGCCCAAAATGTCGTCCCTCGGCAAGCCCCCCTTGGGGATCCCCGGCGCCCGAGGCACCGCCCCTCGGCCAGCCCCCCTTGGGGACGCCCGGCGCCCGAGACACCGCCCCTCGGCCAGCCCCCCTTGGGGACGCCCGGCGCCCGAGACACCGCCCCTCGGCCAGCCCCCCTTGGGGACCCCCGGCGCCCGAGACACCGCCCCTCGGCCAGCCCACCTTGGGGACGCCCGGCGCCCGAGACACCGCCCCTCGCCCAGCCCCCCTTGGGGACCCCCGGTGCCCAAAATGTCGTCAGTCGGCAACCCCCCTTGGGGACCCCCGGCGCCCGAGACACCGCCCCTCGGCAAGCCCCCCTTGGGGATCCCCGGCGCCCGAGGCACCGCCCCTCGCCCAGCCCCCCTTGGGGACGCCCGGCGCCCGAGGCACCGCCCCTCGGCCAGCCCCCGTTTCGGGACCCCCCGGCGCCCGAGACACCGCCCCTCGCCCAGCCCCCGTTTCGGGACCCCCCCGGCGCCCGAGACACCGCCCCTCGGCCAGCCCCCCTTGGGGACCCCCGGCGCCCGAGACACCGCCCCTCGGCCAGCCCCCCTTGGGGACGCCCGGCGCCCGAGACACCGCCCCCTCGGCCAGCCCCCCTTGGGGACGCCCGGCGCCCGAGACACCGCCCCTCGGCCAGCCCCCCTTGGGGACCCCCGGCGCCCGAGACACCGCCCCTCGGCCAGCCCCCCTTGGGGACCCCCGGTGCCCAAAATGTCGTCCGTCGGACAACCCCCTTGGGGACCTCCGGTGCCCAAAATGTCGTCCCTCGGCAAGCCCCCCTTGGGGATCCCCGGCGCCCGAGGCACCGCCCCTCGGCCAGCCCCCCTTGGGGACGCCCGGCGCCCGAGACACCGCCCCTCGGCCAGCCCCCCTTGGGGACTCCCGGTGCCCAAAATGTCGTCCGTCGGACAACCCCCTTGGGGACCTCCGGTGCCCAAAATGTCGTCCCTCGGCAAGCCCCCCTTGGGGATCCCCGGCGCCCGAGACACCGCCCCTCGGCCAGCCCCCGTTTCGGGACCCCCCGGCGCCCGAGGCACCGCCCCTCGGCCAGCCCCCCTTGGGGACGCCCGGCGCCCGAGACACCGCCCCTCGGCCAGCCCCCCTTGGGCACCCCCGGTGCCCAAAATGTCGTCCGTCGGAAACCCCCCTTGGGGACCCCCGGCGCCCGAGACACCGCCCCTCGGCAAGCCCCCCTTGGGGATCCCCGGCGCCCGAGGCACCGCCCCTCGGCCAGCCCCCCTTGGGGACGCCCGGCGCCCGAGGCACCGCCCCTCGCCCAGCCCCCGTTTCGGGACCCCCCCGGCGCCCGAGACACCGCCCCTCGGCCAGCCCCCCTTGGGGACGCCCGGCGCCCGAGACACCGCCCCTCGGTCAGCCCCCCTTGGGGACGACCGGCGCCCGAGGCACCGCCCCTCGCCCAGCCCCCCTTGGGGACGCCCGGCGCCCGAGGCAACCGCCCCTCGGCCAGCCCCCCTTGGGGACGTCTGGCGCCCGAGGCACCGCCCCTCGGCCAGCCCCCCTTGGGGACCCCCGGTGCCCAAAATGTCGTCCGTCGGACAACCCCCTTGGGGACCCCCGGTGCCCAAAATGTCGTCCGTCGGACAACCCCCTTGGGGACCTCCGGTGCCCAAAATGTCGTCCCTCGGCAAGCCCCCCTTGGGGATCCCCGGCGCCCGAGGCACCGCCCCTCGGCCAACCCCCCTTGGGGACGCCCGGCGCCCGAGACACCGCCCCTCGGCCAGCCCCCGTTTCGGGACCCCCCGGCGCCCGAGGCACCGCCCCTCGGCCAGCCCCCCTTGGGGACGCCCGGCGCCCGAGGCACCGCCCCTCGCCCAGCCCCCGTTTCGGGACCCCCCCGGCGCCCGAGACACCGCCCCTCGGCCAGCCCCCCTTGGGGACGCCCGGCGCCCGAGACACCGCCCCTCGGTCAGCCCCCCTTGGGGACGACCGGCGCCCGAGGCACCGCCCCTCGCCCAGCCCCCCTTGGGGACGCCCGGCGCCCGAGGCACCGCCCCTCGCCCAGCCCCCCTTGGGGACGCCCGGCGCCCGAGACACCGCCCCTCGGCCAGCCCCCCTTGGGGACGCCCGGCGCCCGAGACACCGCCCCTCGGCCAGCCCCCGTTTCGGGACCCCCCCGGTGCCCAAAATGTCGTCCCTCGGCAACCCCCCTTGGGGACCCCCGGTGCCCAAAATGTCGTCCGTCGGACAACCCCCTTGGGGACCTCCGGTGCCCAAAATGTCGTCCCTCGGCAAGCCCCCCTTGGGGATCCCCGGCGCCCGAGGCACCGCCCCTCGGCCAGCCCCCCTTGGGGACGCCAGGCGCCCGAGACACCGCCCCTCGGCCAGCCCCCCTTGGGGACCTCCGGTGCCCAAAATGTCGTCCCTCGGCAAGCCCCCCTTGGGGATCCCCGGCGCCCGAGACACCGCCCCTCGGCCAGCCCCCGTTTCGGGACCCCCCGGCGCCCGAGGCACCGCCCCTCGGCCAGCCCCCCTTGGGGACGCCCGGCGCCCGAGACACCGCCCCTCGGCCAGCCCCCCTTGGGGACCCCCGGTGCCCAAAATGTCGTCCGTCGGCAACCCCCCTTGGGGACCCCCGGCGCCCGAGACACCGCCCCTCGGCAAGCCCCCCTTGGGGATCCCCGGCGCCCGAGGCACCGCCCCTCGCCCAGCCCCCCTTGGGGACGCCCGGCGCCCGAGGCATCGCCCCTCGCCCAGCCCCCGTTTCGGGACCCCCCGGCGCCCGAGACACCGCCCCTCGCCCAGCCCCCGTTTCGGGACCCCCCGGCGCCCGAGACACCGCCCCTCGGCCAGCCCCCCTTGGGGACGCCCGGCGCCCGAGGCACCGCCCCTCGGCCAGCCCCCCTTGGGGACGCCCGGCGACCGAGACACCGCCCCTCGGTCAGCCCCCCTTGGGGACGCCCGGCGCCCGAGGCACCGCCCCTCGCCCAGCCCCCCTTGGGGACGTCCGGCGCCCGAGGCACCGCCCCTCGGCCAGCCCCCCTTGGGGACGCCCGGCGCCCGAGACACCGCCCCTCGCCCAGCCCCCCTTGGGGACGCCCGGCGCCCGAGACACCGCCCCTCGGCCAGCCCCCGTTTTGGGACCCCCCGGCGCCCGAGGCACCGCCCCTCGGCCAGCCCCCGTTTCGGGACCCCCCGGTGCCCAAAATGTCGTCCCTCGGCAACCCCCCTTGGGGACCCCCGGTGCCCAAAATGTCGTCCGTCGGACAACCCCCTTGGGGACCTCCGGTGCCCAAAATGTCGTCCCTCGGCCAGCCCCCCTTGGGGACGCCCGGCGCCCGAGGCACCGCCCCTCGGCCAGCCCCCCTTGGGGACCCCCGGTGCCCAAAATGTCGTCCGTCGGACAACCCCCTTGGGGACCTCCGGTGCCCAAAATGTCGTCCCTCGGAAAGCCCCCCTTGGGGATCCCCGGCGCCCGAGGCACCGCCCCTCGGCCAGCCCCCCTTGGGGACGCCCGGCGCCCGAGACACCGCCCCTCGGCCAGCCCCCCTTGGGGACCCCCGGTGCCCAAAATGTCGTCCGTCGGCAACCCCCCTTGGGGACCCCCGGCGCCCGAGACACCGCCCCTCGGCAAGCCCCCCTTGGGGATCCCCGGCGCCCGAGGCACCGCCCCTCGGCCAGCCCCCCTTGGGGACGCCCGGCGCCCGAGGCACCGCCCCTCGCCCAGCCCCCGTTTCGGGACCCCCCGGCGCCCGAGACACCGCCCCTCGGCCAGCCCCCCTTGGGGACGCCCGGCGCCCGAGACACCGCCCCTCGCCCAGCCCCCCTTGGGGACGCCCGGCGCCCGAGGCACCGCCCCTCGGCCAGCCCCCCTTGGGGACGCCCGGCGCCCGAGGCACCGCCCCTCGCCCAGCCCCCCTTGGGGACCCCCGGCGCCCGAGACACCGCCCCTCGCCCAGCCCCCCTTGGGGACGCCCGGCGCCCGAGACACCGCCCCTCGGCCAGCCCCCGTTTCGGGACCCCCCGGCGCCCGAGACACCGCCCCTCGGCCAGCCCCCCTTGGGGACCCCCGGTGCCCAAAATGTCGTCCGTCGGACAACCCCCTTGGGGACCTCCGGTGCCCAAAATGTCGTCCCTCGGCAAGCCCCCGTTGGGGATCCCCGGCGCCCGAGGCACCGCCCCTCGGCCAGTCCCCCTTGGGGACGCCCGGCGCCCGAGACACCGCCCCTCGGCCAGCCCCCCTTGGGGACCCCCGGTGCCCAAATTGTCGTCCGTCGGACAACCCCCTTGGGGACCTCCGGTGCCCAAAATGTCATCCCTCGGCAAGCCCCCCTTGGGGATCCCCGGCGCCCGAGACACCGCCCCTCGGCCAGCCCCCGTTTCGGGACCCCCCGGCGCCCGAGGCACCGCCCCTCGGCCAGCCCCCCTTGGGGACCCCCGGTGCCCAAAATGTCGTCCGTCGGACAACCCCCTTGGGGACCCCCGGTGCCCAAAATGTCGTCCGTCGGACAACCCCCCTTGGGGACCCCCGGTGCCCGAAATGTCGTCCCTCGGCAAACCCCCTTGGGGACCCCCGACGCAGAAAATGTCGTCCCTCGGCAAACCCCCTTGGGGACCCCCGACGCAGAAAATGTCGTCCCTTGGGCCTCCCGCAGTGCCCAAAATGTCGTCCCTCGGCAACTCCCCCGTCGGGAACCCCTAGGTGCCCAAAATGTCGATTTTCTCGGGAACACCCCTTGGGGACGCCCGGCGCCCGAGGCACCGCCCCTCGGCCAGCTCCCACTTGGGGACCCGCGGCTCCCGAGATGACGCCCCTCGGCGAGACCCCCTTGTGGACCCCCGGCGCCCGAGACACCGCCCCTCGGCCAGCCCCCCTTGGGGACGCCCGGAGCCCGAGACGCCGCCCCTCGGCCAGCCCCCCTTGGGGACGCCCGGCGCCCGAGACACCGCCCCTCGGCCAGCCCCCTCATGGGGATCCCCGGCGCCCGAGACACCGCCCCTCGGCCAGCCCCCCTTGGGGACGCCCGGCGCCCGAGACACCGCCCCTCGCCCAGCCCCCGTTTCGGGACCCCCCGGCGCCCGAGACACCGCCCCTCGGCCAGCCCCCTCATGGGGATCCCCGGCGCCCGAGACACCGCCCCTCGGCCAGCCCCCCTTGGGGACGCCCGGCGCCCGAGGCACCGCCCCTCGCCCAGCCCCCTCATGGGGATCCCCGGCGCCCGAGACACCGCCCCTCGGCCAGCCCCCCTTGGGGACGCCCGGCGCCCGAGACACCGCCCCTCGGCCAGCCCCCCTTGGGGACCCCCGGCGCCCGAGACACCGCCCCTCGGCCAGCCCCCCTTGGGGACCCCCGGCGCCCGAGACACCGCCCCTCGGCCAGCCCCCCTTGGGGACGCCCGGCGCCCGAGGCACCGCCCCTCGGCCAGCCCCCCTTGGGGACGCCCGGCGCCCGAGACACCGCCCCTCGCCCAGCCCCCCTTGGGGACGCCCGGCGCCCGAGGCACCGCCCCTCGCCCAGCTCCCACATGGGGACCCGCGGCTCCCGAGATGACGCCCCTCGGCGAGACCCCCTTGTGGACCCCCGGCGCCCGAGGTGTCACCCTTGGGCAACCCCACCTTTTCCCTGGGCGCAAACCTCGACGGCGCGTGCCACGTGCAGGTCTGGGAAAGTGCCATTTTTCAGCCCAGAATTCCAGATGGACGAAGATTCCTGCCAGGAAAAAAGTGCCAGGACAGAAAGCGATTGCTCCTTTTCTAGGGTCAATAGGGCCCTACCATTGGCACCTGAGAGCCAAAGGCTGCCGCCTTTTCCCTGGGCGCAAAGCTCGACGGCGCGGGCCACGTCCTCTCCTCTCCTCTCCTCTCCTCTCCTCTCCTCTCCTCTCCTCTCCTCTCCTCTCCTCTCCTCTCCTCTCCTCTCCTCTCCTCTCCTCTCCTCTCCTCTCCTCTCCTCTCCTCTCCTCTCCTCTCCTCTCCTCTCCTCTCCTCTCCTCTCCTCTCCTCTCCTCTCCTCTCCTCTCCTCTCCTCTCCTCTCCTCTCCTCTCCTCGTTCTGCTGGACTCAAGAACTGATGCCCAAAGAAGAGTGTGTTTTTTTTATTTTTATTCTGGCATTATAATATATAATATTATTCTGTATTATCCCTGTCCAAAAGGAGGTCCACTCATAAATTATACAGAAGACACCAAATTCTCTGTGTTCATCCATTTCCACCTGCTCCTGAGCACTGAGTGAGTGTCTTCACACACCACAATCCAGCTGTCACAGGGTGACTCCAGAATCCTGAAATTCCCAAATCAAATATCCCACAGGCTTCAAAGTGGCTCAGGGGAAGAGCAAACATGCAATGGAGGGAATCCATTCCTGGCTGAGATGTGGCCAGAGCATCTGGGGAGGGGAAGGACAGGCTGGATCGTTGGGATCATTGGGTTGAGTCAACCAGAGCAAGTGCTGGATCCTGCCCTTGGGTCACACCAAGCCCCTGCAGCTCCAGGATGGGACAGAGGGGCTGGAAAGTGCCCCTTGGGAAAGGCCCTGGGGGATGCTGTGATAGCCAAGGGCACAAGCCCTGGTGTGCCCAGGTGGGCAAGAGGCCAAGGGCACCTGGGCTGGCTCAGGAATAGTGTGGGCACAGCCCAGGGCAGGGACTGTCCCCCTGTGCTGGCACTGCTGAGGCACCTCCAGGGCTGTGCCCAGTTCTGGGATCTCATGGAAGGGACAGTGAGGGGCTGGAGGGTGTGCAGGGCAGGGAATGAGCTGGGAAAGGTCTGGAGCAGCAGCTGAGGGAGCTGGGGGGGCTGACCTGGAGCAAAGGAGGTTCAGGGGGCACCTTCTGGCTCTGCAATCCCTGCCAGGAGGGGGGAGCTGGGACAGGGGGTTGGGCTGTGCCCCAGGGCACAGGGACAGGAGCAGAGGGCACAGCCTCAGGCTGGGCCAGGGCAGGGGCAGGGGGCACAGCAGCAGGGATTTCTGCCTGGAAAGGGTGGGCAGGCACTGGCAGGGGCTGCCCAGGGAGGTTTGGAGTGCCCAGCCCTGCAGGTGCCCAAGGCAGGACTGGCCGTGGCACTGAGTGCTCTGGGCTGGGGGACAAGGTGGGCATGGGGCACAGGGTGGGCTCCAGGGGCTGGCAGGGCTTTGCCAAGGTGGGCATCAGGCACAGGGTGGGCTCCAGAGTCTGGCAGGGCTTTGCCAGCCTCATTTCTCACGCCCATCACCCTCAGCTCCATGTGCTGACAAGGGGAGAAGGACTGAGGGTTCTTTGTGCATTTAATGTCCTGCTGATTGGTGACAAAAGTCAAGCAAAACATCCCTGAGCTCCCTCACACAAGATTTACAAGAAGAGAACAGCAACTGCTTGAGGACAGCAGTGAAATAAGGCCCACAAAATTTTGGGGGTAGAAGATTTGTCACAGCTTATCTTTAATTTTGCTCATGATCCCACGTCTTTGTTAACTAATTGTGCTTCTGGCTTAGGGATCTCTGATGTGGCATTAATTTGGGGACTGTGGAAAAGTGGCAATCAAAGGAGTCAAAGCAGATGTGGCTGAAGAGCTCGAGCCAAAGGCTGCCAAAAAATTGGGGGTTCTTATTGAGTTCTGCACCGAGGGTGTTATTGCACCAAGTTATTCCATAGGAGGATAAAGAACAAACCCCCATTTCCAGTGGGCTGGGTCTGCCACATCTGGTGAGGTGATGGTTGGGCTCTTCTGCCATACAAACCCCCATTTCCAGTGGGCTGGGTCTGCCACATCTGGTGAGGTGATGGTTGGGCTCTTCTGCCATAACAAACCCCCATTTCCAATGGGCTGGATCTGCCACATCTGGTGGGGTGATGGTTGGGCTCTTCTGCCATGGTCCAAGTGACAAGAGGAAATGGCCTTAAGTTGCACCAGGGCAGGTTCAGATTAGATATTAGGGAAAAACCTTCCCTGCAGGAGTGGAATGAATGTCGCAGGGAGGTGGGGCAGTCACTGTGTCTGGAAGTGTCCCAGAGGGGTCTGGATGTGGCCCTTGGGGACATGGATTGGGAGTGATCACCAAAAATTGACCCCTTTTTCTCATGTGATCTTGGCATGACCCTGCCCTGAGCTGGCAGGGACAGGCAGGGGTGGTGCCAAGGGTTGAAATGCTGTGGTGTTTTTAAGCAGTTTGAGGGTGTTGGGGGCTTGGAGAGTCACTGTCCCTACTCCTTTGTCCTGCACTCCCTGCTGCTGGGCTTTATGTGGCACCAGGAAGATGCCCCAAACCCTGGAGAAGGCTCAGGGGACACCTTAGAGACCCTTCCAGTGCCTAAAGGGGCTCCAAGAGAGCTGGAGAGGGACTTGGACAAGGGATGGAGGGACAGGAGAAGGGGAATGGCTTCAAACTGCCAGAGGGCAGGAATAGATGGGATATTGGGAAGGAATTGCTGGCTGGGAGGGTGGGCAGGCCCTGGCACAGGTTGGGCAGAGCAGCTGTGGCTGCCCCATCCCTGGGAGTGTCCCAGGCCAGGTTGGACAGGGCTTGGAGCAGCCTGGGCTGGTGGGAGGTGTCCCTGCCCGTGGTTGGAACTGGATGATCTCCAAGGTCCTTTCCAACCCAAACCATTCTGTGACTCTGTGATTTGCCATAATTTGAATTCTGAATTGTTAAGTGAAGTTTTTATTTCCAAGAGGCTTTTTAGTTTCTGCTTATTATGTTTTATGGCAGATGTTGCAGAGCATCACAATAACAAGCCTGGAGAGGAGAAGCTCCAGGGAGACCTGAGAGCCCCTTCCAGAGCCTAAAGGGGCTCCAGGAGAGCTGGAGAGGGACTGGGGACAAGGGATGGAGGGACAGGACAAGGGGAATGGCTTCAAACTGCCAGGAGAACAAGAGGGCAGGGGCTTGAACTCTGCCAGGGGAGGTTTGGGTTGGAGATCAGAAAGAAATTCTTTGCAGAGAGAGTGCTCAGGGATTGGAATGGGCTGCCCAGAGAGGGGGTGGATTCCCCATCCCTGGAGGTTTTTCAGCTGAGCTTGGCCGTGGCACTGAGTGCCATGATCTGGTAAAGGGACTGGAGTTGGACCAAGGGTTGGACTTGATGATCTCGGAGGTCTTTTCCAACCCAATCCATTCTATGATTCTGTCCCTCTGTTGAGTGTTCAGCAGTGGGGTGTGAACCACAGCACTGAACTGTTTGCTTTCAGAAAACATCCACCATGCAGGAGGGGGGTCACAGCAGATCTTTGCTTATCTTTGGGTTTGTTTGAAGGCCAAACCACAACCACTGAGGTCAGATAGGGCTGGTAACTCCTCACCACGGAAACCTCAGTGCTGAGTGATTGCTGCAAAGTGTGCAGGGCAAGTCCAGAGGGGGATGTGAGGGAGCTGCTTGGGAAAAAACACAGCAGCTGAGGTTTCCAAAGGTGTGCCCTGAGGAAATGAAGGTGTGGCAAGTGCCTGGTTGGCTCAGGCAGCTTTGGGAATCCATGGGAAAGGTGATACCACAGCTGGTTCTTCCAATTTGCATGTGGAGCCAAAGAAATGTCTTAAAGACAAGAGTTTTACAGCTTTTTCACTCTGTAATAATGTTTTTATTGCACTTCTGACTGATTTATAGGGAAGTCTATCAAGGAAATAGGATGTGGGGGATGTGTTGTGACAGGTCCTGCAAACTTACCAGCTCTGCTCTGGGATTCCAGTCAGCTCCCAGATATCAGAGATATTATTGATCTCATGGCTTTGCAGATGGTCGTGACTTGGGACTCATCCTGACCTGTCCAATTTGTGCAGGGTCACAGTCTGGAAGGAGAGGAGGGGTGGTGAGCCCCTGGGCAGTGGTGGAGTCACCACCCCTGGAGGGATGTACAGAATGGGTAGATGTGGCACTTGGGGACAACGGTTGGTGCTGGGGGAATGGTTGGACCTGAGGATCTGGGAGGTCTTTTCCACCCTGAATAATTCTGTTTGGTGATGGCTGAATTTCACTCCTGTGCTGCACACACTTCAATCCCAAACTAACCACTTCAGGGTCTCCTGCACTGCCACTGTCACAGAATCACAGAATGGATTGGGTTGGAAAAGACCTCCGGGATCATCAAGTCCAACCCTTGGTCCAACTCCAGTCCCTTTACCAGATCATGGCACTCAGTGCCACGGCCAAGCTCAGCTGAAAAACCTCCAGGGATGGGGAATCCACCCCCTCTCTGGGCAGCCCATTCCAATCCCTGAGCACTCTCTCTGCAAAGAATTTCTTTCTGCTCTGCAACTTCAATTTCCCCTGGCAGAGCTTGAGCCCATCGTGCCCCTTTGTCCTATTGCTGAGTGCCTGGGAGAAGAGACCAACCCCCAGCTGGCCAGAACTTCCCTTCAGGCAGTTCCAGACAGTGCTGAGGTCACCTCTGAGCCTCCTCTTCTCCAGGCTGAACACCCCCAGCTCCCTCAGCCTCTCCCCACAGCACTTGTGCTCCACTCCCTTCTCCAGCCTCGTTGCTCTTCTCTGCACCAGAACAGGCACTAAAACTGCTTTGATTCCTCCCCAAAATTCACTGGAATAAATGTCCAGGGAAGTGGTGCAGTCACTGTGTCTGGAAGTGTCCCAGAGGGGTCTGGATGTGACCCTTGGGGACATGGATTGGGGGTGATCCTGGTGGTGATGGTGACATTGGACAGTCCTGAAGGTCTCTTCAAGATCTTTGTTTGGACTCCAGTTGCTGACCTGGATGAGAGGGGGGGTGTCTGACCCTGAGATCAGCTCGGTTGGTTAAAGCTTTGTTGTAACAATGCCAAGGTCATGGGTTCAATCCCCTGGGTGGGCCATTGACTTAAGAGCTGGACTCGATGATGCTTGTGGGTCCTTCCAACCCAGAATAGTCTGGGATTCTGGGATTCCTCAGAATGAGGGTTAATGTTGTGTTTACCAATGAGATTATCCTGGGAGAATTCCACAGAATCCCAGGATCATCAGGTTTGGAAGAGACCTTCAGGATCACTCAGTCCCACCATCGCCAGCACCACCAGGATCCCCCCGAATCCATGTCCCCAAGGGCCACATCCAGACCCCTCTGGGACACGAGAAGATACCTCTGAGAAGATGTAGAAGACAATTTTCCAGCCTCCAGGAGAACCATTCATGGGACAGGAGTCTAATCTTCAAAGAGAGAACAACTCTCCAAATCTGGCCCAGATGGGATTTCAGCAGAAGAGCAGGAACTCTCCTGCCCAACCCTTGGCCCTGCCACTGATTTGCCCCATGATCTGCCTGAGGCAATTCTTTATCATGTTTTCTGTTGCAGCAGGGACAGAAAATTCAGGTGAGGCCAAAGGGAGGGTGTGTTTGTTTGGGAAAGAGCTGAGGGAAATACCATGTTTAACATTACAATGTAAATAACTTTAAAAAAAAAAGGGGTGCACTGGCCTGAAGAGCCAAAATATGGCTGAGATCTCCCTGGAATGTTGTAGTGAGGACTAAGTTGGGCTCTTCTGCTGTATCTCAAGTGAAAGGATGAGAGGAAATGGCCTCAAATTGCTCAAGGGGAGCTTCAGATCAGAGATCAGGAACAATTTTTCCCTGCAAGGGTGGTCAGGAACTGAAATGAGTGTCCCAGGGATGTGGTGGAGTCATTGACAGTGTCCCAGAGGTGTCTGGATGTGGCCCTTGGGGACATGGATTGGGGGTGATCCTGGTGGTGCTGGTGGGACTGGATGATCCCGAAGATCTCTCCCATCCTTGGTGATTCTGGGATTTTGGGATCTCCAACCCACACTGAGGATTTCACCCCGAAGGGTTCCAAGGAACGGAATCACCTCTCCAGGCAGTGGTTCTCCCTCTCCTCCTGCAAGCCCTGAGGTGCAGGAGAGGAGGAAAACAGCCAAGTTTCTCCTCCCAGCTGGGAAGGACTTGTGGGAGCTCAACAACAAAAGCTGGGGCCACAAAGGATCGCTCTGTAAACCTGGCACAGGTGGCTGAGAAGAATAGTGGGCAAATATCACCAGTCCCCGCTGAAACCTCCTTTGTGGGGACGTTTGCTGTGGGTGGCTCACACCTCCATGGCCTTGGCTGGGCAAACAACCTGCTCTGGGACAAAAGGAAAAGGTTTCCCAGGAAGGACAAAGTGTGAATTCACCTCCCAGATAAAGTTATCGGTGTGGCTTTTCCTGTCAGAGCCTTTCTCTGCTTTAATCTGCTTTAATCTCTGCTTGAGTGACTTCAGTGGTGGTCAAAGGTGGGGAAGGTTTTGGGGAATGTGTTCTGGACACCCCTCAGGAGGTTCCTCTTGTCCCCAAAACCATGTTCTGCAAGGGAAGAAGGATCCAGAAAACTCTGAGGTGTCTGTTGAGCTCCCTGGTTCTTCAGAGAAAAGATTCATTTGGTCAGGCAGAAAACTTGGAGGTCTCTGAAGTCCCTGGTTCTTCTCCATGGTTGTGGCTAAACTTTTAATATCTTTTCATCTCAATTTTCCTCTGGAAACCAGGAAATCTCCCTCCCTGAGGGCTGTGGAACTACCCACAGACAGATAGATATGTATTGGAGATACAGATTTCTTTCTCTAGGGAGGGTTTCTTTTTACAAGTTGGGCATTCAGAGTTTTGAAAAACTCCATTTTAAATAAAAATTCATTAATATTTAATGATGTGGGCTATTGGGTGACCTGGGGAAAGGTCTCTGGAATAGACAGGTCTGGCCTTCAGACCCTGCAGTGATGGATGGGTGTCTGGAGGAGGAATCACCAGTTGTGTTTTTCCCTAAAAAAGGGGCCACAGTCTGTGTTTTAAATCATTTTGTCTTTCTCTGTGCAAGTTCAGCCTTGACTGAGCAGATCTGGAGTTCAGATCTGGGCCTGCCCAATGCACCAAAAGGAAAATATTTAATTCATAGATTCGGAAAATCATGGAATGATTTGGGTTGGAGGGACCTCAAAGCCCACCCAGTGCCACCCCTGCCATGGGCAGGGACACCTCCCACTATCCCAGGTGGCTCCAAGCCCTGTCCAACCTGGCCTTGGACATTCCCAGGGATGGGGCAGCCACAGCTGCTCTGCCCAACCTGTTGGAGAACTTCAAGGAGAGAATTGTTTTCTTCTTGATTTTGAGAAGCCTCCCAGCAATTTCTTTCAGCCCTCAGAGATCAGCACAGAAGAGTCTCCACCTTTGAATAATCTGAATAATCACAGAGAACCATCAAGGCTCGCAGGGACCTTCAGGACCCACCAGTCCCACCATCACCAGCACACTGATAAACCTTCTCCATGGAAGAAACCTTTGAGGAGCTCTCAGGAGAGGAGCAGTGGGATTTTTGAGGCACCTGCCACTGGATGGTCCCCTTTCTTTGGAGGCCAAATGTGTGTGGAATTTGGTGCCACATCGGCTTTCCCTGGAAAATCACCTGCAAATAACAGGGATGAAGTCAAGTTTTAAGTGGAAATCCTTACCTGACCTCACTGCTGTGCCTGGGGATAATAAAAGAGAATTTTTCCCAGGGAAAAGGAGGCTCAGGGGGCACCTTCTGGCTCTGCCATCCCTGCCAGGAGGGGGGAGCCGGGACAGGGGGTCGGGCTGTGCCCCAGGGCACAGGGACAGGAGCAGAGGGCACGGCCTCAGGCTGGGCCAGGGCAGGGGCAGGGGGCACAGAGCAGGAATTTCTGCCTGGAAAGGGTGGGCAGGCACTGGCAGGGGCTGCCCAGGGAGGGTTGGAGTGCCCAGCCCTGCAGGTGCCCCAGGCAGGACTGGCCGTGGCACTGAGTGCTCTGGGGTGGGGGACAAGGTGGGCATCAGGCACAGGGTGGGCTCCAGGGGCTGGCAGGGCTTTTCCAAGGTGGGCATCGGGCACAGGGTGGGCTGCAGGGGCTGGCAGGGCTTTGCCAAGGTGGGCATGGGGCACAGGGTGGGCTGCAGGGGCTGGCAGGGCTTTGCCAAGGTGGCCATTGTGCACAGGGTGGGCTGCAGGGGCTGGCAGGACTTTGTCAAGGTGGGCATTGGGCACAGGGTGGGCTCCAGGGGCTGGCAGGACTTTGTCAAGGTGGGCATTGGGCACAGGGTGGGCTGCAGGGTCTGGCAGGGCTTTACCAAGGTGGGCATTTGGCACAGGGTGGGCTCCAGGGACTGGCAGGGCTTTGCCAAGGTGGGCATTGGGCACAGGGTGGGCTCCAGGGACTGGCAGGGCTTTGCCAAGGTGGGCATCAGGCACAGGGTGGGCTCCAGAGGCTGGCAGTGTTTTTCCAGCCTCAATGATTCCAAAATTGTGTGAATTTTGTCCTCCTGATGCTTTGGCTCCTCTTGGCTGATCCTCCGCTGCCCCCTGTGCCAGGGGGGCTCTGTTTGCCACCCCCAAGACCCCCCAGCACACCCAGAGCCACCCATGGCATGTGCAGGGGACACCAGAGCTCACCCCACAGTGCCCACCTCTCCCTGTGCCCCTCCAAAGGTGGTGCCCTCACCTGGGCGTGGGGTTTGTGCCCCTGCTTTGTTCCCAAAGTCCTGTTTGCCCAGCTGGTGTCACTTCAGGGCTCTGTTTGGTTTGCTCTGCCTGAAAGGTTTGCATATTCCAAGAAAACCACAATGATTAAGTACACATGGAATCAAACATTATGATGAATAATCAGGACCTAATCAATGATTGCCTTTTTGCATTATAAATGCTGACGCTTCCACTCAACAGCTTTTAGGCAGAGCGTGGGTGTGACAGCTTGAAAAACAGTGTGGAGCATGACATGAGACCTGTCAGCTCTTAAATGAGGTAATTAATGACCTGCTAAGCATGCAGATTTTAAATGTCAGGGTTGGTGTGGTTTTTTTCTTTTCTTTTCTTGAAATATCTCGAGAGAAAAAAAATTATTTGGCATCAATCGTTCCATTAATATTAAAAAATGGGGGTAAGAGCAGAGTGAGATGAGAAATAGCAGCGTTATGACAACAAGGCTTTGTGCTTTCTTAGCAGGAAAATATAAAATCAACCCTCCCTCTGAGGTTCCTCTCACTCAACAGCCTCTTCTTTGGAGCTCCACAGCTTCATTTTTGGGAACATTCTCTGCTTGGGCTTTAGGACGTCATTCTCAAAGCCAGAACCAGCTGCTTAAAACTGAACCAGGAGTTGATTTGTTCTCCCAAATGTCACTTCCCAATCCTGCAGATCCTGGTTTTGTGTAATCCCCCTCATGGGATTGGTTTGGTATCAGCAGATCAGACAGATCTCACTTGTAAAGGAAGTTTTGGAGGCATCAGTTTGGAGGTGTTTGATGAGACTCAGATGTTGAGCTGTGGCAGCTCTGGAAGTTTTTTAGCATTTTTAATTTGTGGAAATAGCAGATACAAGATGAAGAATGTTAAAGTTTTATTCTCCAGAAAAAAAACCCCCAACCTTTAAATGTTTTCTTCTGCTTCAAGGGTTAAAGAGGGGCTTTAGCAGGACCTCCACATGGTGGGCTGAGCTGCTGGAAGCTCATGGAGATGGACCTGCCCACCCCAGACATGGTTTGTCACCTCAAGCTTCCATCTGCTGGAAGGCAGGAAACCCCTTTGGAAGCCTTGGCTGTAGCCAGGAAATTCCTTACTCAAAAGGTGGGCAGGCCCTGGCACAGGGTGGGCAGAGCAGCTGTGGCTGCCCCATCCCTGGGAGTGTCCCAGGTCAGGTTCTATCACCTGGCCATTGCCATGGGCAGGGACACCTCCCACCAGCCCAGGCTGCTCCAAGCCCTGTCCAGCCTGGCCTGGGACACTCCCAGGGATGGGGCAGCCACAGCTGCTCTGCCCACCCTGTGCCAGGGCCTGCCCACCCTCCCAGCCAGCAATTCCTTCCCAATATCCCATCCAGCCCTGCCCTCTGGTACTTTGAAGCCATTCCCCTTGTCCTGTCCCTCCAGCCCTTGGAAATGGTCTCTCTCCTTCTTTCTTGTGGCTCCTTCAGCTCCTGGAAGGCCACACTGAGGTCCCCCCAAAGCTTTTCTTTACTCCAGCAGAGTATAATTAACAGCACAATTAGCTGTACAACGTGGCAAATTCAACCAGCAGATCTTTATCCTGTTGCAGCCTAAAAGGGCTGAGATGTTTGATCACATATTCCCAAAGTGTCTGAGCTCTGAGGAAGCACCAGTGAGTCCTGCACAGCTCATTCCTCCTGCTCTTTGGTGAGGAAAGCATGAAGTGACCTCTTCCTTTCATTGCAAACCTCCTCAGTGCCATGTCAAAGTGCCACCAAGGTGGTACAACAACGGGGACATCGTGGGCTGAGTCTCTGCTGAGCTCAGGCAGAGCCTCTCAGTCCCCAGTGATGATCCCAAGAGGTTCCAAGGGCACCCACCTGACTGACTTGGTCACCTAAATCAGCTTCAGCTCTTTGCTGCAACACCCAGAGCAAACTTTTCTGAACAAATAATGCTCTGCAACATCTGCCAGAACACCCTGTTGCCCCTTTGGAGATCTGGGAAGTAGTTTGGGCCCCACCAGGTGTTTCCAGTTTGAAACTCAGCCTCCAATCGATGTCTCATGTCTTTGGATCAAGAGAAGCATCTTTGCAGCAGATTCCAGGCTTTTCTGGCAGTGCTGGCATTAAAAATTCACTCCCTCAGTTTTTTCCTCTTCGTTGTGCTGCCCCAGCTCCAATTTGTGCTTCCTTTTTCCTTCTTTATCAGCTCTTCTGAATTGTTTTAAATTCCTGGTAAAAGAGCACAAGGAAAGGATCTATTGAAGCTTCTGACTGTCCTCCCTTCTTCCTTCTTTGTCAGTTCTTCTGAATTTTTTTAAATTCCTGCTAAAAGAGCCCAAGGAAAGGATCCATTGAAGCTTCTGATTGTTCTGCCTTATTTCTTTATCAGCTCTTCTGAATTGTTTTAAATTCCAGGTGAAAGAGCACAAGGAATGATCTATTGAAGCTTCTGATTGTCCTCCCTTATTCCATCTTTGTCAGTTCTTCTGACTTTTCTAAAATTCCTGGTAAAAGAGCCCAAGGAAAGGATCCATTGAAGCTTCTGATTGTTCTGCCTTATTTCTTTATCAGCTCTTCTGAATTGTTTTAAATTCCAGGTGAAAGGATCCATGGATCAATACCCTAAGTTCTCTTTTTCCATATTGGAACCAAATGTCTTCAAAGCCAGATGGTTTCTCCTCAGGACCATCTCTCCTGGTGCTTTGATCACCAGTGGGTGTTCTCACTCTTTCAGCCACCTGGTTCCATAAAAGAGTTTCATCTTTTCTTTACATAACCCTCCATCAAACCTGGGCATTAATTACAGTGATCACTGATTTAATCAATAGCACCATTTTTGGCATGTCCTGGATTTCCATCAGAGGACAATTTCTGTTTCTCAGTGTGGTACAAATTCTTGATGGGCCTTTTCATATTTGTGTGTCACACCCCTCAAATGTTGAACCTGTTTTGGCAGAGACACCAGGGCTGTGACTGTGGTGCTGCCAGTGGAAAATCAGGGAGTCAGGACATGGTTTGGGTTGGGAGGGACCTTAAAGCCCACCCAGTGCCACCCCTGCCATGGCAGGGACACCTCCCATCAGCCCAGGCTGCTCCAAGTCCTGTCCAGCCTGGCCTGGGACACTCCCAGGGATGGGGCAGCCACAGCTGCTCTGCCCAACCTGTGCCAGGGCCTGCCCACCCTCACAGCCAAGGATTTCTCCTCAATATCCCACCTAACCCTTCCCTTTGGCAGTTTGAAGCCTTTTCCCTTGTCCTGTCCCTCCATCCCTTGTCCCCAGTCCCTCTCCAGCTCTCCTGGAGCCCCTCTGGGCACTGGAAGGGGCTCTCAGGTCTCCCTGGAGCTTCTCCTCTCCAGGCTTGTTATTGTGATGCTCTGCAACATCTCCCATAAAACATAATAAGCAAAAATTCAGAATTCAAATTATGGCAAATCACAGAGTCAGAGAAAGGTTTGGGTTGGAAGGGACCTTAAAGATCATCCAGTTCCAACTATGGGCAGGGACACCTCCCACCAGCCCAGGCTGCTCCAAGCCCTGTCCAACCTGGCCTGGGACACTCCCAGGGATGGGGCAGCCACAGCTGCTCTGCCCACCCTGTGCCAGGGCCTGCCCACCCTCCCAGCCAGCAATTCCTTCCCAATATCTAATCCTACCCTGCCCTCCTTCAGTTTGAAACCATTCCCACTTCTCCTGTCGCTCTCTGCCCATATAAAAAGTCCCTCCTCCTCCTTTTATACCCCCCTTTGGACACTGAAGGGGCCCTCAAGTCGTTCTGGATCCTTCTCTTCTCCAGGTGAGCCCCCCCAGCTCTCCCAGCCTGGCTCCAGAGCAGAGTTGCTCCATCCCTTGGACCATCTCCATGTCCCAGACAGGGACCTGTGCAGCAGGTGAAGCTCCAGGTTGGTCTCTGGAGTGGGATTCCTGAGAGTGCAACTCGTGACCTGGACTCTCAGTCAAGGATTATGGGCACAAATAGGAGTTGTCCCTGTAGGATCAGAATCCAAACCTGAGAGTGGATCTGGTTTGGCCAAGCCTGGGGTGTAGATGGACCTCTGCATGCCCTGCTGGGCTCCTGGGGAAGCCACTCTTGCCTGGGGGTGAAGATTTGCTTCCTGCAGCACCCACTGGAGAGTTGCTGGGACTTTGGGGCAGTAAAATGATTTCTGAGAACATCTATTCAGGTCATAGGTAATTAATTTAAATAATCAGACCAGTTTTCAGGGCAACTTTCTATGTCATTCACCCAGAATTAAAAAGATCAATAATGATTCAATGAGTTGCCCCTTTTGTCTGGGAATGAAAACCAATCCATAAAGTAGGAGAGATTTAATATTCCCCTGCTGAAATGTGGGTAACCCAGTGGGCTGCACCCATGGTGGGTGGAGGCTCTTTGGAACCAGGATGGGCAGAGGATGGAGCAGCTCTGCTGGGAGGAAAGGCTGGCACAGCTGGCATTGGCCAGCCTGGAGAGGAGAAGCTTTGGGGGGACCTCAGTGTGGCCTTCCAGGAGCTGAAGGAGCCACAAGAAAGATGGAGAGAGACCATTTCCAAGGGCTGGAGGGACAGGACAAGGGGAATGGCTTCAAACTGGTTACATGGGATATTGGGAAGGAAATCCTGGCTGGGAGGGTGGGGAGGGACTGGAGTGGAATTCCCAGAGCAGCTGTGGCTGCCCCATCCCTGGGAGTGTCCCAGGCCAGGTTGGACAGGGCTTGGAGCAGCCTGGGCTGGTGGGAGGTGTCCCTGCCCATGGCAGTGGGTGGGAATGGGATGATCTTTAAGATCCCTTCCCACTCAACCCATTCCATAATTCCATGACTCCCTGTGGCTTCCACCTGTGATTTTGGTCCATTCTACCCCGAGGACTCTTTCTGGGTTCAGGTTCCTTCTGACACTGCCCTCCTTGGAAGGTCATTCCTTCCTGAAAACAGCAAATCCACGGAATCCTGGATTTCCTGAAGCTGCAAAAGCCCCGTGAGATCCCCAGCCATGAAGGCACCACTTCCAGTGCCACCACCAAGCCCCGTCCCTCAGCCCCACATCTCCAAACTCCTCCAGAACCAGGTGCTGGTGGGACCAAGCAGGGTAAACTCCCCTCCAGCTTTGCTTGGGATGAGTTTTTCCAAGCCATGTTAAAACCCACATCCCTCTGGGTGTGTTTGACATTCAGAATCAGTTCCCAGAGTTTTATGTCTGAATTTACCACTTTAGTCCCTTTTTTTTTGTTGTTGTTTTTTATTCCTTTATACCCAAGGACTTGTGGCTTTTGCCCCCAGAGGTTTTTGATAAAGTTAAAACGGGAAACTGCTGAGTGGAAGTGGCTTAGAAAAGGCAGATGAAAATCTTTCTGCCCTTCCTTGACTTTTCCCATCAAATAAAAGCAACATAAGACAATAATTCCATAAAACTCCAGCACTGCCCACCTGGCAGGGCAGGCACCATCTGTTAAACACATTCCTTAAAATACCTCCTGGCCTGTGTTTTAATGTATAGATATGAAATATCTCTTTGTATGGATATTAAATATCTACATGTATGGATATTAAATATCTCTTTATATCGATATTAAAATAACTCTCCTTAAATATCTGTCCAAATAAAGGCACAACACAATTCTCAGTCTGTACCATGGACATCTCAGTGGTTCTCCCTGTGACACTCAGATTTTTTTATTAACCCAGCAACAATTTCTAATAATTTCACATTCTTTTTTCGACCCATTTAGTTGTGTGGGATTTGAGAAACTTTTATTTTTATTTTTTTTAATTTTGCATCTGGTGGATTTTAGGCCGGGATGGGTCGATTTTTTGGGGCAGAATAAAATAAACAAAAGCACAAAATCAGGTTCTGTGGGAGTTCTGAAATTCCTAAAATTCTCCTGCCTTAGCCCAGGATCGTCACTAGATGATGCTCCAGGTCCGTGCCAGGAGTGGCTCCGATGCTTTTAGAGGGGCAGGGACAGAAACATCCATCTCTGTGCCCACAAAAACTTGGATTTTCCCCCAATTTTATTAATAAAATTCCTTTCCACACCCAACCCCACCGAGCAAAGTATTTTATTCCATCCCCCAAAACGTGAATTTTGGTTTTTGAGGAGTTTGGGAAGTGCCATTTTTCCTGCACAAACGAGGATTTGGGCATCACCTGTTGGCATCACCTTGGCAGTGCCCAGGGCTGTGCCCTCCTTTCCCTTTCTCCTCTTCCCAAGGAAAACACGGACATTCCCACTGGGGGAGAAAAGCACTTAAGGATATATAAACTTTAGACTTAAATATATATAAAGATTATCCTTCAATATGCATAAACTTTATACTTAAATATGCATAAATTTTATAATTAAATATGCATAAATTTTAAACTTAAATATGCGTAAATTTTATAATTAAATACGCATAAATTTTATAATTAAATATGCATAAATTTTAGACTTAAATATGTGTGAACTTTATATTTAAATATTTATACTTGAATATGTAAAAATAAATAAACTATGGGCGTAAATATAATAAAATTTAGACTAAATATATATAAAGATTAGACTTAAAGAGGCATAAACTTTATATTTAAATATGCATAAATTTTATAATTAAATATGCATAAATATTAGACTTAAATATGCATAAATTTTATAATTAAATACATGTGAACTTTATATTTAAATATAAACTTTAAACTGGAATATATAAAAATAAATAAACTTTAGGCTTAAATATAATAAAATTTAGACTAAATATATATAAAGATTAGACTTAAAGAGGCATAAACTTTATACTTAAATATGCATAAAATTTAAGACTTAAATATGCATAAATTTTAGAATTAAATATGCATAAATTTCAGATTTAAATATGCATAAATTTTATAATTAAATATGTGTGAACTTTATATTTAAATATAAACCTTAAACTGAAATATATAAAAATAAATAAACTTTAGGCTTAAACATAATAAACTTTACACTTAAATATATATAAAGATTACACTTAAAGAGGCATAAACTTTATATTTAAATATGCATAAATTTTATAATTAAATATATATGAACTTTATACTCTAATATATAAAAAATATATAAACTTTATACTTATATATATAAATTTTACAATTAAATATGCATAAATTTTAGACATATATAAAATTTCTACTTCAATATATAGAAATATATAAATATATATATTTAAATATATATTATATATATATTTTTTATATATTTATGCTTAAATATATATAAACACTACATTTAAATATGCATGAATTTTAGACTTAAATATATATAAATATTGCACTTAAATATACATAAATTTTATACTTAAATACATATAAAGTTTATACTTTAAGATATAAAAATATATATAAAATTTATACTTAAATATATATAAAATTTATACTTGAATATATAAAAATATATAATCTTTATACTTAAATATATATAAACATTACACTTAAATATGCATAAACTTTATACTTAAATATATATAAACTTCATACTTTAATATATAAAAATACATATAAACTTTAGACTTAAATATATATAAATTATACAATTAAATATGCATAAATTTTGCACTTAAATATATATAGACTTTATACTTTAATATATAAAAACATATAAACTTTATACTTAAATATATATAAATATTACACGTAAATATGTATAAACTTTATACTTAAATATGCATAAATTTTAGACTTAAATATGTATAACCTTTATACCTTAATATATAAAAATATATATAAATTTTATACTTATATATATGAATTTTAAAATTAAATATGCATAAATTTTAGACTTAAATATATATAAAGTTTACACTTGAATATATAAAAATATATAAACTTTATAGTTAAATATATATAAATTTTACAATGAAATAGGCATAAACTTTACACTTAAATATATATAAATTTTATACTAGAATATATAAAAATATATATAAACTTTATACTTAAATATATATAAATTTTACAATGAAATATGCATAAATTTTATACTTGAATATATATGAACTTTACACTTGAATATATAAAAATATATAAACTTTATACTTAAATATATGAAAACATTACATTTAAATATTCATAAATTTTATACCTAAATATGCATAGACTCTATACTTGAATATACATAAATTATACACTTCAATTTATTAAAATAAATAAACTTTATACTTAAATATATACAAACTTTACACTTAAATATGCATAAATCTTACACTTAAATATGCATAAACATCATACTTGAATATATAAGAATATGGAAACTTTATACTTAAATATATATAAACTTTATACTTAAATATATAGAAATTTTATACTTAAATATATATAAACTTTATACCTGAGTATAGAAACTTTTACTTGAATATATAAACTTTATACTTAAATATGCCTAAACTTACACTTAAATATATAAAGATGTATAAACTTTACACTTAAATAGATACAGATTTTATACTTGAATATATAGCTATATAAACTTTATACTTAAATATATACAAAATTTACACTTAAATATGTATAAACTTTATATTTAATCACAGAATCATAGAATGGATTGAGTTGGAAAAGCCCTCTGAGATCATCAAGTCCAACCCTTGGGCCAACTCCAGTCCCTTTACCAGATCATGGCACTCAGTGCCACGGCCAAGCTCAGCTGAAAAACCTCCAGGGCTGGGGAATCCACCCCCTCTCTGGGCAGCCCATTCCAATGCCTGAACACTCTCTCTGCAAAGAATTTCTTTCTGCTCTCCAACTTCAATTTCCCCTGGCAGAGCTTGAGCCCATCGTGCCCCCTTGTCCTATTGCTGAGTGCCTGGGAGAAGAGACCAACCCCCACCTGGCCACAACTTCCCTTCAGGAAACTTTGAGGGGTTGAAGAGTGTCCAGGGAAGGGAATGGAGCTGGGAAGGGTGTGGAGAACATTCCTGTGAGTGAGGAGCAGCTGAGGGGGCTGGGGGGTTGTCTGGAGAAGAGGAGGCTCAGGGGGGACCTCATTGCTCTGCACAACTCCCTGCCAGGAGGGGCAGTGAGGGGGGTCAGGCTCTTCTGCCATGGCCCAGGGGAAAGGGGGAGAGGAGATGGCCTCAAACTGCACCAGGGCAGGGGCAGAGCAGAGATCAGGAACAACTTCTCCCTACAGGAGTGGTCAGGCCTTGGAATGAGTGTCCCAGGGAGGTGGGGCAGTCACTGTGTCTGGAGTGTCCTAGAGGTGTCTGGATGTGACCCTTGGGGACATGGATTGGGGGTGATCCTGGTGGTGCTGGTGGCATTGGATGGTCCTGGAGGTCTCTGCCAGCCTTTCAGATTCTGGGATTCTGTTTCCTACAATCCAGCTGACAGGTTGTGTGCTCTTCCCAAAATTCCTGACCACAAACCTCATCCCTTGGGCTCCTCTCCTGCACATCCCACCTTTGCAAAGCCTCTTCCCTTCACTGACTTTACAAAGTCTCTTCCCTCTCCATGACACCCACACTGCTCCTTCTTATTTCTTTTTCTTTTGTAAAATTCCAAAAAAGAGAAGGAAAAAAAACCCCAACAACCTTCCATCTGTAATGTGATTTTTCCCGTGTGGAGGGGGAGCCTCTGGATCCAAACGTGTTAAGCATCCACAGAGTTAACAACGTGTCACTCGGTGAGAGAATTTTCATAATTAATGAACTGGTTCAATTTGCTCTGCCGTTTGACTTTGATTAATACATTTTTGAGTGTTCCCCCTGGGACTTTGTCCAGTTTGTTTAGTAAGCTCTTATGTCTATATCCAGTTCATGTGCATGGATCAAAGTGTTGGCACCAAACCCTGGCAAAGCTCAGCCCTGGTACAGCCACTCTGACTCCACTTAAGGAGGAGATACCAATATATCTTAAATCAGGTTCTTTGTGACTCAAAAAGAAAAAAGAAAGGAAAGAAATTTCACACCTTATTGTGTGGAAATGGCCGTGATTTCAAAGTTCATCTCACGCAAGCTTTGCCAATTAAAGAGGCATTAATCAATGCAGGCA
Organism: Pithys albifrons albifrons; assembly: GCF_047495875.1. Classification (NCBI taxonomy): domain Eukaryota; kingdom Metazoa; phylum Chordata; class Aves; order Passeriformes; family Thamnophilidae; genus Pithys; species Pithys albifrons. Next base: position 125,088,000 of record NC_092458.1, read on the forward strand.
GTAATTGTGCAGCCCCAACCTGGCGATTTGGTCAATATTGAGCATTCAGCTGCAAAACAGCCATAATTAACAAATTAATGAACATCACCCTTCCGTGCCCAGCTGCTGTGTTGAATATTTACCTCACTCTTGATGCTTTGGCATCCCCCAAATCCTCTGGGCAGCACCAGGATGTGCCCCAGGCTGTAAAAAGGGGTGAAATGCCATCCCTGGACAGCGTCCTGTGAGTTGGGACTGAGGGGGGTTTGTTTCATGAGCCATCTCTGTCCAAACAGGAGGGTCTGAAGGAGAAGGAACTCACAGAATCCCAGAATCTTTAATGTTGGAAAAGACCTCTGAGGTCATGGAGCCCACCCTGTGCCTGATGCCCACCTTGGCAAAGCCTGCCAGCCCCTGGAGCCCACCCTGTGCCCGATGCCACCCTTGGCAAAGCCCTGCCAGCCCCTGGAGACCACCCTGTGCCCGATGCCCACCTTGGCAAAGCCCTGCCAGCCCCTGGAGCCCACCCTGTGCCCCATGCCCACCTTGGCAAAGTCCTGCCAGCCCCTGGAGACCACCCTGTGCCCCATGTCCACCTTGGCAAAGCCCTGCCAGCCCCTGGAGCCCACCCTGTGCCCCATGCCCACCTTGGAAAAGCCCTGTCAGCCCCTGGAGCCCACCCTGTGCCCGATGCCACCCTTGGCAAAGTCCTGCCAGACCCTGGAGCCCACCCTGTGCCCGATGCTCTCCTTGGCAAAGTCCTGCCAGCCCCTGGAGCCCACCCTGTGTCCAATGCCCACCTTGGCAAAGCCCTGCCAGTCCCTGGAGCCCACCCTGTGCCTGATGCCCACCTTGGCAAAGCCCTGCCAGCCCCTGGAGCCCACCCTGTGCCCGATGCCCACCTTGGCAAAGCCCTGCCAGCCCCTGCAGCCCACCCTGTGCCCGATGCCCACCTTGGCAAAGCCCTGCCAGCCCCTGGAGCCCACCCTGTGCCCAATGCCCACCTTGTCCCCCACCCCAGAGCACTCAGTGCCACGGCCAGTCCTGCCTTGGGCACCTCCAGGGCTGGGCACTCCAACCCTCCCTGGGCAGCCCCTTCCAAGGTCTGGGGAACAAGTTGCAGGTTTGAAAGTTTTCTACATACACATAAAGTTTCCATAGGACAGTGCCATGAATTAGAAGCTCTTAAATAAAAATAAAATGGTCATGTTGGCAGGAGATTTATTCTCTCTGAACTGCCTGATAGTTTTAGAGGTGCATTTTTAACTCATTACCTTTTTTCTTTTTTTTAAGGAAAGCTGAGGTGGTTCATGGGGCAGAATCCCTTCCTTTGCCTTTGGTTACAGACGCAATTCCTAAACATCATTTGCCTCCCAAAAGTCTTGGAGTGTGTTCTGCACTTGGTGTGGGTGCACAAAGGATTAACATGAGCATGGGGGGAAAGGGGAGGAATCCAGAAGGAATTCCTTCATGGGAAGAGTTCTTAAACATTGGAAGGGGCTGCCCAGGGAGGTTTGGAGTGCCCAGCCCTGGAGGTGCCCAAAGCAGGACTGGCCGTGGCACTGAGTGCTCTGGGCTGGGGGACAAGGTGGGCATGGGGCACAGGGTGGGCTCCAGGGGCTGGCAGGGCTTTGCCAAGGTGGGCATCGGGCACAGGGTGGGCTCCAGAGGCTGGCAGAGCATTGCCAAGGTGGGCACAAGGCACAGGGTGGACTCCAGGGGCTGGCAGGTCTTTGCCAAGGTGGGCATCGGGCACAGGGTGAGATCCAGGGGCTGGCAGGGCTTTACCAAGGTGGGCATCAGGCACAGGGTGAGATCCAGGGGCTGGCAGGCAGGACTTTGCCAACATAAATGATTCTAGAGTTCTGTTTGGCTTGTAGTGCAGAGGGGCATCGCCAGTCAGGGCAGTGCCAACCTCCTTTTGAAGGCTCACAGGCAGTGCTGAAGTCCTTGTGTGTCCCCTGGGCTGAACATCCTTCCCTCAGAGCTGGGGGCACAAAGGGCATCGATAGCAGTGCCAAAAAGTGCCCTGAGAAATAAATCCCTTGCAAGAAGAAAACCTGAGGAGACTCCAACAAGTCTGCAGTGCCTGCTATGCCTATTTATGTCTATAATATGGATATTTATATATATTTTGGCTCCCAGCTCTGCCCTCCCAAACCACAGCAGGCACAGAAGTGCATCTGAAGCTTGTGGGGTTTAAATTAATTACAGAAACTCCCCCCAAGCTCCCTCTCAGCCCTGCCTGGGGTGCCAGGGCTGGGCAGTAAATCACCAGCAGGACCAAGGGCTGGGTCCTGCTCGCCCTGGGTTTGGTCACACCTTGCAAGGCTCAATGCTGTTGGATAATGGACAATGGGAGCCCAAGCTGATGGAAACCCAGAGCAGGCTGGCAGATTTAAGGGCACATTGTTCAGCTGCTGGGAGGGCAACAGACTCAGGGAAAAATGTGTTCTTTTTTTTCTTTCATTTTTCCCATGGGGTTGCAGCTCCCAGAGCACTTCAGGGGGTTTTGGGGCTCGTTGTTCTCCTCTGGAGGAAGACTGGGAGAGCTGGGGGTGTTCACCTGGAGCAGAGAAGGCTCCAGGGAGACCTGAGAGCCCCTTCCAGTGCCTGAAGAGGGTTATAAAAATGAGGGAGAGGAACCTTTAATATGAGCAGAGAGTGACAGGATAAGGGGGGTTGGTTTAGGTGGGATATTGGGAAGGAATTGCTGGCTGGGAGGGTGGGCAGGCCCTGGCACAGGTTGGGCAGAGCAGCTGTGGCTGCCCCATCCCTGGGAGTGTCCCAGGCCAGGTTGGACAGGGCTTGGAGCAGCCTGGGCTGGTGGGAGGTGTCCCTGCCCATGACAGGGGTGGCACTGGGTGGGCTTTAATGTCCCTTCCAACCCAAACCATTCCATGATTTTCCTGTGCTGATTTTTAAATCTTTTATGTGGAATATAGATGAGCACTGGAACAGGGAGCAGAAAAAGGGCTTTCTCTTTCCCAGTTGATTTGCTAAATGTGTTTAACAGGCATTTTTTTCAGGGCTCTGTTCTGCTCTTTGCACCTTTGATCAACCAGTGGTTTCCCTTTTTCTGTGTCAGACTCTCAGCAGCAACGACACGGAATGTTTGAAAAGAAAATGAGAGAAACAAAGCTGAGAATGTTGCAGAGGTGACAAGAAGATTCATAATCAAGTGTGAGAGGCAAAAAGAGGTAAAAACATGAGTTCTTTTTAACTCACTGGGTAGAGAACCCGACAGGAGGTTGTACTGAGGTGGAGTCAACCTCTTCTGTCACATCTCAAGTGAAAGGATGAGAGGAAATGGCCTGAAGTTGCACCAGGGCAAGTTCAGATCAGAGATTAGAAAAAAATTCTCTCTGCCAGAGTGGTCAGGCCTTGGAATGAGTGTCCCAGGAAGGTGGTGCAGTCACTGTCTGGTGAAGTGTCCCAGATGTTTCTGGATGTGGCCACTGGGGACATGGATTGGGGGTGATCCTGGTGGTGCTGGTGGGACTGGGTGATCCTGAAGGTCCCTTCCAACCTTGATGATTCCATGATTTCAGATGGATGTTCTGCCTTTATCACATCCTCACAACTTCCATGGGGTGCTCAGGACTTGCTCCCAGCCCAGCAGCAGAGCCAGAGCTGCTCACCTGAGCTCCCATTTCTTGGTTGCTGGTTCTTTCCTCCACCTTCTGCAGTGTCCCATCTCCCAACACCCTTTGATCTCGTTGCTGTTGACACTGTACTTTGAGGGGGGTGTTGCCTTTCCCAGTGTCAGCACATCCTCTCCCAGTGGAGAGGGACAGTGACAACCTGGTGGGGCAGTGGAGAAGGTTCAGGAGGTGGGGGCTCTCCCCAGCTTGGTTCTATCTCCTTGGGAACACAAAACTAAAGCCCAAGACTGTTGTGCTGCTGTTGAAGGAACTGCTGGAGCTGTGCCAGGGCAGGGGCAGGTGGGATCTCAGCCAAAGGCTCTTCCCCCAGAGGGTGGTGGGCACTGCCCAGGCTCCCCAGGGCAGTGGGCACGGCCCCGAGGCTGCCAGAGCTGCAGGAGCCTTTGGGCAATGGGACAGGGCAGGGGGGACTGTTGGGGTGTGCTGGGCAGGGCCAGGGTGCCACTGGATGGTCCTGGGGGTCCCTCCCAGCTCAGGACATTCCACTTGGTGTCCTTGGGGACAGAAGTGTGGCCTGTGGGGGGACAGGGACTTTGAGGAGCCCAAAGCAAACCTGTCCCACGTGTCCTCCAGGAGGTCCATGTGAAGTGCATGAAAACATGATGGTTTCACACTCCAGCTCTTTTCTCATCATGGGTCAGTCATGGTTTGCTTTACTTTGATTCTTTTGGGGCATTTACTCCAAATTCTCCATCCTTTACATCATCCAGGAGCACCCAGCTGGTCCCTTCCCAATGTGGATCCACACTGGATCTCTCCAGGCTTTAATAATTGGGTCAGGCCTTAGTAATTGGGTCAGGCTTTATTAGTTTGGTCAGGCTTTAGTAATTACAGGGTTTATTCTGTATTTTTCACACCAGGATAAATTCACAACCATCTCTTGTCTCCCTGAGAATTGAATCTTCTAGTTGGGAAAACAATATACAAATTTTTGCCTTCCAAAAATACCTCACCTTGATTTCAGTGTTGCTGTCACCTCTTTTTCGGGCTCTTCCTCCAGCAGAAAACACGAGGGGTCAGAATAGATGAGATTTGAAGAGAGGGAAGTTCCCAGATACTTCAGAGAAGAGGAAAATTGACATCATTGAGTGGAAAAACCAATGAAGTTCTGGACCCTTGTCTAGGGCAGGAGGAGTTAAAATTGCCCATGTGCATCTCTGCCTTGGAGCTTCATTTGAGAGGAAAGCTAATTAATTAATTAATCTACTTCACATGTTTTTTTGGTGATTAATCCAAGTGTTCCTGTCATATCTTGGAGAGACTGGAGAGATGGGCTGATTGCAATGGGATGGAGTTCAACAAGGCCAAGTGCAGGTCCTGCCCTTTGGCCACAACAACCCCCTGCAGCGCTCCAGGCTGGGCACAGAGTGGCTGGAGAGCAGCCAGGCAGAGGGACCTGGGGGGACTGAGGGACAGGAAGCTCAACAGGAGCCACCAGTGTGCCCAGGTGGCCAAGAAGGCCAAGGGGATCCTGGCCTGGATCCAAACTAGCATGGCCAGCAGGCCCAGGGCAGTGACCCTTCCCCTGGACTCTGCCTTGGGGAGGCCACACCTTGAGTGTTGTGTTCAGTTCTGGGCCCCTCAGTTGAGGCAAGAGATTGAGGGGCTGGAGCGGGGCCAGAGAAGAGCAACGAGGCTGGAGAAGGGACTGGATGTGGCACTGAGTGTCCTCTGAAACACCTCCAGGGACAGAGAATCCACCATGTCTTGATCCAACCCCACTGTGATCACCAGCCCAGGGCACTCTGTGCCCTGGGCTGGTGATCACAGTAGGGTTGGATCAAGGGTTGATGATCTCCGAGGTCTCTTCCAACCCAACTGAGAAGAGCAATGAGGCTGGAGAAGCAACTGGAGCACAAGTGCTGTGGGGAGAGGCTGAGGGAGCTGGGGGTGTTCAGCCTGGAGAAGAGGAGGCTCAGAGGTGACCTCAGCACTGTCTGGAACTGCCTGAAGGGAAGTTCTGGCCAGGTGGGGGTTGGTCTCTTCTCCCAGGCACTCAGCAATAGGACAAGGGGGCACGATGGGCTCAAGCTCTGCCAGGGGAAATTGAAGTTGGAGAGCAGAAAGAAATTCTTTGCAGAGAGAGTGCTCAGGGATTGGAATGGGCTGCCCAGAGAGGGGGTGGATTCCCCATCCCTGGAGTTTTTTCAGCTGAGCTTGGCCGTGGCACTGAGTGCCATGATCTGGTAAAGGGACTGGAGTTGGCCCAAGGGTTGGACTTGATGATCTTGGAGGTCTTTTCCAACCGAATCCATTCTGTGATTCTATGTCATTATTTCTACCATAACTGATATTACTCTGATGAATAAGCACTTTCTTTACACACCCCAAAGGGGCAGTGGGAAAAGAGGGAAAATGATGGTTCTTCCCCAAACCAGAAGCTCAGTTTTCAGTTCTACCTGATTAGGGCTTTGCTTCTCCAGGAAAAGCAGCTCAGAAACTGCAGTGCCAAAGCTTCTGGTTGCAGAAAAACTGCCTGATCAAAAGAGACCATGTGCTAATGAAACACTGCAATTATCATTCTGAAAAAGAAAAAAAAAAGAGAGAGATTGATGCTGTTTCTCTGCTTCTTGCAGAACCCAAAGGTCAGTGACACACAGAGAAAATGGCATTTCATTAACTGGACATGGGTATGATAAACATTATTCCCAGACAAGCAGGAAAAGTCCCAAAAATCTGAGTCATTTGGCCTTTGAATGGGTGTTTTGTGAGGCTTTTTATAAATAAAGCTTTGATGAAACAACCAACCGCTTTGGATCAAAAAAAGGGAAAGTTTTCTACACTCCCATGAAGTTTTCATAGAGCAGTGCCAGGATTTAGAAGCTCTTCTTAAATAACAATAACTTGGTCATGTTGGCAGGAGGTTTATTCTCTCTGAACTGCCTGGTAGTCTGAAGAGGTGCATTTTAAACTCAATATTTGGCTCAGTTTCTGCTTGTGCCTAATTTATAACTTCTTCCTTTTCCCTCCTCTGGATTTCAGGGATTATTGTGGCCCTTGAGGGATAATTTTGAGCTGCTCTGGTTCTTAAAGTCAGATTTAATGCACTTCAGCATTGTTTGAGATTTCTTGATATTCTTTTATATTTCTTTATATTTTTTATATTTCTTTATCTTATTTTCTATTTCTGTATCTTATTTTATATTTCTTTATCTTATTTTCTATTTCTTTATATTCTTTTATATTTATCTTATTTTCTATTTCTGTATATTATTTTCTATTTCTTTATATTTTTATATTTCTTTATATTCTTTAATATTTCTTTAGCTTATTTTCTATTTCTGTATATTATTTTATAATTCTTTATATTGTTTTATATTTCTTTATCTTATTTTCTATTTCTTTATATTCTTTTATATTTCTTTATATTTTTTATATTTCTTTATATTCTTTTATATTTCTTTATATCCTTTTATATTTCTTTATCTTATTTTCTATTTCTGTATATTATTTTATATTTCTTTATATTCTTTTCTATTTCTTTTTATTCTTGTATATTTATCTTATTTTCTATTTCTGTATATTATTTTATATTTCTTTATATTATTTTATATTTCTTTATATTGTTTTATATTCATCTTATTTTCTATTTCTGCATATCATTTTATATTTCTTTATATTCTTTTATATTTCTTTATCTTATTTTCTGTGTATATTATTTTCTATTTCTTTATATTCTTTTCTATTTCTTTATATTTTTTATATTTCTTTATGTTCTTTTATATTTCTTTATCTTATTTTTTAGTTCTGTATATTATTTTATATTTCTTTATATTATTTTATATTTCTTTATATTCTTCTATATTTATCTTATTTTCTATTTCTTTATCTTATTTTCTATTTCTGTATATTATTGTATATTTCTTTATATTTTTATATTTCTTTATATTTTTTCTATTTCTTTATCTTATTTTCTATTTCTGTATATTATTTTAGATTTCTTTATATTATTTTATATTTCTTTATATTCTTTTATATTTATCTTATTTTCTATTTCTGTATATTATTTTATATTTCTTTATATTCTTTTATATTTCTTTATATTTTTATATTTCTTTATATTTTTTATATTTCTTTATCTTATTTTCTATTTCTGTATATTATTGTATATTTCTTTATATTCTTTTATATTTCTTTATATTATTTTATATTTCTTTCTATTCTTTTATATTTCTTTATATTATTTTATATTTATTTATCTTATGTTCTATTTATATTCTTTTATATTTCTTTATATTATTTTATATTTATTTCTATTATTTAATATTTCTTTATATTATTTTATATTTATTTATCTTATGTTCTATTTCTATTATTTTATATTTATTTCTATTATTTTATATTTCTTTATATTGTTTTATATTTCTTTATATTATTTTATATTTCTTTATCTTATGTTCTATTTATATTCTTTTATATTTCTTTCTATTATTTTATATTTCTTTCTATTCTTTTATATTTCTTTCTATTCTTTTCTATTCCTTTTTATTTTACATCCACGTTCCCCAGGAGAGCAGGAGGCAGCGACAATGAGTTTCTTTTCAATGGGCCATTGGGAACAGTTGGTGGGCAATGAATGGAGGGTGGAGACTGCCCGGCTTTGGTCACACCCACACAGGGACAAACTGGTCCCACTGCTCAACTGGGACATCATCGCTCCCCTCCTCATCCCACGTGGATCCCGCGCTCGTGGCCAGGGCTGGTGTATCTTTGGCTGAGAGGCTGGGAAGCCTCACATGGAAATGGTCCCAAATTTATTTGGACTGGCAGTGGCTCCTCATGTCGCTGAGAGAGAGCAGAGGGCTGAGCTGGTTGCAGCCCTGCCAAAGGGGGAGCTGGTGCCACTTGGGAGCTTCAGCTGCTCTGGGAGAGTGGAGGAAATTGTAGGAGGCAGAGCAGAACCCACAGGGCTCTCTCAGAAATTCAGGACGCTTCAGAGAAGCTAAAAAAAGAAGAAAAAAAAATCAATAAACTTTCCCCCTTGCAAACATGCTGTTGGCAAAACACAGGGGGTTGCAACATTTTGGTTGGTGCTGCTGAGAACACCTTAAAATAGGGGCTGACTTTGGCAATAACAACGTGTTTGTAAACAAAGAGCTTTGCTTTGGGAAATAAAGAGCTTTGCTTTTGAGAAATGTTGTCCCTGACTGGAAGTGTTTGAGCAGAACCCCCAAGGTTGTTTTTTTCCTCTCTGTGTCTGAAGAAAGATTCCCAACCAGGTCAATGTGCTGGTTGCTCTTTGAGTTGGAGTGTTTCTCATAGGCTGAAACCACTGTCCTGCAATCCAGTGCTCACTCCCAGCAGGAATCTGGGACAAGCTGTGGATCTGCTGCAGGAGGACACACTGAGCAACAGGGACCTTCTTGAAACCAGGAGAGCAACGAGGCTGGAGAAGGGACTGGAGCACAAGTGCTGTGGGGAGAGGCTGAGGGAGCTGGGGGTGTTCAGCCTGGAGAAGAGGAGGCTCAGAGGTGACCTCAGCACTGTCTGGAACTGCCTGAAGGGAAGTTCTGGCCAGGTGGGGGTTAGTCTCTTCTCCCAGGCACTCAGCAATAGGACAAGGGGGCACGATGGGCTCAAGCTCTGCCAGGGGAAATTGAAGTTGGAGAACAGAAAGAAATTCTTTGCAGAGAGAGTGCTCAGGGATTGGAATGGGCTGCCCAGAGAGGGGGTGGATTCCCCATCCCTGGGGGTGTTTAAGGTGACACTGGATGTGGCACTTAAACACCTCCAGGGACAGAGAATCCACCACCTCTTGATCCACCCCCACTGTGATCACCAGCCCATGTCACTGAGTTGATGATCACACTGGGCTGGTGATCGCAGTGGGATTGGATCAAGGGTTGGAGTTGATGATCTCAGAGGTCTCTTCCAACCCAGTTCATTCTATGATTCTATGAAATTAAGTGCACAAGGCTTGAGTAGGTACAAAATGGGATTATTTTTTAGAAGGGGAGGGTTGTAGCAAGAAAAGGAGGTAGATTGGCCACCTCCTTGGGTGGCTTGGTTTGAGAAGCTTCCTTTGCATTTCAGTGCATGTTTTGTCTCCCAACAGCACTGCTGGACACTGGAACCCTGTGCTGGGAGGCTGCTGGCAAAATATCCTGGCTACTGCTCCATGTCCTCAAGTCTTATGCAAATCCATGGGAAAGAAGGCAAAAAAAATCCAACTTTGTAGCTCAGGTTTCCAACAGACCCAAAGACAATCCCAGAATCACAGACTATTCTGAGCTGGAAGGGACCCACAAGGATCATCGAGTCCGACTCTACAGTCAATGGCCCACAGAGGGGATTGAACTCATGACCTTGGCATTATTACAACCAAGTTTTACCCAGCTGAGCTGATCTCAGGGTTTAACTCCAGGCTGAAAACTCGGGACCAAAGAGCTGAGATAGACCCCGCTGGTTGGGAGTCTTTAAGCTGCACATCCCAAGCCAACCACAACAAAAGCTCGAAGAGGAAAGGTCAGAGCCGTGAAGTGCTATTTGTTTTCACTGAAACCTCATCCCCCACTTACCCCGAGGAATCAATTACCACTTGTCAGAGGGAAACCTGACCCCGGGAGTGAGCCAAGGACGCGACCTCTGGGGGGGAAGGAAACCACGGAGGAGCCACTTTCTCCTGCAGCCAAGGGTTAACCAGGCTGATCCTCCTTTTCTCCCCCTGAAGGAAAGATCAATACCACCGTTCTCTGCCTTCCCTCTTCCTTTCCTCGGGGCTGCCCGGGAGGACAGGGAGGTTATTGGGATCAGGTGTCATAAATTACTCCATTTAATAATTGAAGACAAAGAGGTCCCATACATTTTAACAGCGTTTGGTGTGACTGTTGGGGTTTGTAGATGGACTTCAGCTGCCTCTGTCCCCTCGAGGTGGTGCTGCCTGCCCTGGGAAGGACAGGACCAGCCTGGCAAGGAGGGCTCAGGTTTAAGTCTTGGTTTAGCAATGTGCCAGCTGAGGAGTCTGGCTTTTCAGTGTATAAAATGATATAAGAGCATTAATTCTGACATCCAGGGCCAGCCTGGATGTTCCTCAGGTGAAACACCAACAGTGAGTCCAGGCAGGAGACAAACACTCTGTGAACAAGGGGCCCAAAAGCCTAAAATAGAGGAGCTGTGAGGACAGATGAGCTGTGCCTTCAAAATTTCCTTGAGTGGAAAGGGAGTCTGGACAGGAACCTCAATGATCCCACTTGCATCAATGATCCCATTTGCATCAATGGTCCCGCTTGCACAATGAATTCCATTTGCATCAGTGAATCCCATTTCCATCAAAGATCCCATTTGCATCAATGGTCCCATTTGCATCAATGATCCCACTTGCATCAGTGATCCTACTTGTATCAGTGATCCCACTTGCATCAGTGAATCCCACTTGCATCAGTGATCCCACTTGGATCAGTGATCCCACTTGCATCAATGAATCTCACTTGCATCAGTGAATACCATTTGCATCAATGATCCCATTTGCATCCCACTTGCATCAGTGATCCCATTTGCATCAATGGTCCCATTTTTATCAATGATCCCACTTGCATCAATGAATCCCACTTGCATCAGTGAATCCCATTTGCATCAATGATCCCACTTGCATCCCACTTGCACCAGTGATTCCATTTGCATCAGTGATCCCATTTGCATCAGTGATCCCATTTGCATCAATGATCCCATTTGCATCAGTGTTCCCACTTGCATCAGTGATCCCACTTGTATCAGTGAATCCTATTTGCATCAATGGTCCCATTTGCATCAATGGTCCCATTTGCATCAATGGTCCCACTTGCATCAGTGGTCCCACTTGCATCAGTGGTCCCATTTACATCAATGATCCCACTTGCATCAATGATCCCATTTGCATCAATGATCCCATTTGCATCAATGGTCCCACTTGCATCAGTGAATCCCATTTGCATCAATGGTTCCATTTGCATCACTGATCCCACTTGCATCATTGTCAGAATTCCTGCTACACCACAGAGGCAAAGGAATGTTCCCAAGGGCCTCTCTGCACCACATTATTTCTGGGATTGCACCTTGGTGTGAGTGTTCATGCCCTATTTTTTACCATGTGATTGAGTTAATCCTCTCAGCCTTCTGCTTTTGCCCCTTCAGAGGTGGTGAAACCTGAGCAGAGGCACAGCAGAAACCAGAGCTGCTGAACTTCCTCACATTACAAAGGAAAAGGATGTCCCAGAGTGACTCAATCAGTGTTTTGAATGCTCCCAGCAAAATATCTGGCAATCTGTCTGTGGCAATACTTGGGATGACACAAAATGCTCCCTTCTCCATTTGGAAGAGAAGAAGATGATGAAACCACATCCTCAGGCTTAAACTGGAAGCTCATATTTTTGTGCATATTATCTCATTTCCTCTGGGCAGCTTTGGAGCCTGTGCATGGAGGTCATTGCCTTGTCAGCAAACAGTCATTTCACCCTTGAAGGCCCTGCTGTCCCTGAATTTGTTTGTCCTAAAAGAAACCAGAAATTCCTCTACTGTTGTCCCCTGGGAATATCCAGAAGCTTGGAAGAAGAAACATCTGAGGAACATTTTCAAGAAGGTTATTTCCATGTGTCAGGACCTGGCTGAAAAGGGACAGGACAAGACAAGGGAATGGCTTTATACTGACAGAGAGTGGGGTCAGATGGGATACTGGGAAGGGATTCCTGGCTGGGAGGGTGGGCAGGCCCTGGCACAGGTTGGGCAGAGCAGCTGTGGCTGCCCCTGAATCCCTGGGAGTGTCCCAGGCCAGGTTAGACAGAGCTTGGAGCAGCCTGGGCTGGTGGGAGGTGTCCCTGCCCATGGCAGGGGGTGGAATGAAATGATCTTTAAGTCCAACCTAAACCATTCCATGATTCTATGAACTTCAGCAGGAGTGTCTTTTTTCTTTCTTGGCTTTCCAGGTTGCTTCTGAGGTAGAAGTCACTCATTTATGCAGCTCTTCTCGCTGCTATTTCATGGATGGGGAAATGAAAGAGAGAAGAAATGACGTGTCTCAATCACACAGGAAGCCTGTGGACATTCTGGGTGTCCACAGAGCTTGAATCCCACATCCCAGTGAGGCAGCTCAGACCTTCAACCACAGAATGAAAACCCAGACAAATCGTGAGGGTCCTTTTATAGCTGGAAACCATCACTGATGTGCATTGAAAGGGCCACGTGGAGTCTCACACTTCGAGCATATAAAAGTAATGGAATCCTGGAATCTTGGAATCACTGAGGCTGGTAAAACCCTGCCAGCCCCTGGAGCCCACCCTGTGCCCCATGCCCACCTTGGCAAAGCCCTGCCAGCCCCTGGAGCCCACCCTGTGCCCCATGCCCACCTTGACACAGCCCTGCCAGCCCCTGGAGCCCACCCTGTGCCCCATGCCCACCTTGACACAGCCCTGCCAGCCCACAGAGCCCATCCTGTGCCCGATGCCCACCTTGTCCCCCAGCCCAGAGCACTCAGTGCCACGGCCAGTCCTGCCTTGGGCACCTCCAGGGCTGGGCACTCCAAACCTCCCTGGGCAGCCCCTGCCAGTGCCTGCCCACCCTTTCCTGGAGGAAATTCCTGCTGAAATCCATCTCGTTGCACCTCAGCCCTATGGAGTGTCTTGGTCTGGGTCAGATAAACCCAATTAATGCAAAGTATGTGTTTTATGTCGTTTGTTCATGGCCAGGAGCATCAGATGAGTCAGACCCAGGGCTGAACCTGCACGAGATTCACATCCTGGTGCTGACTTGGATGCTGCCCAAGGCTCCAGCTGATCCCTGAGAACAGGAGGTGCCCCCTGAGGACCAGGGGCTTCACCTGAGCCCTGGGATGGGCACAGCACCCTCAGAGGCTCTGGCTGTCCCGATCCCACCCCACCACCCCTCCGAGAAGTGCCATCAGCGCTGGTGCCAACCCCTCCAGCCCCGCATCGCTCAGTACGCGCTGTCGTTGCACACCCAGGGAAGGAGACCTTTTCCAAGGGAAATAAAGGCAGGCACAACAGCTGACTAGTTACTATTATGGGCTGCTAATGGGTGTCGGGGTGATAAGATGGTAACCAGATAGGAGGCAGAGAGGGTTTTAGTGCTGAGTACTCCATCGCCTGTGTGTGATGCCTCATTACTCGGATCCCCCTTCGCCATCAATTTTTTATGACCTCACAGGTTTTCATTTAACTCTCACTCCTCGCTCTGCTCTTCTTTCCATCCTGAGCTGAGGTGGGAACTTGGGAGCAGCTCGTTGTCTTGCAGTCCTTGTTGAGAAAATGGGAAAGAGGAAAATTCCCTAAGTTCAGTTTGAGTTGTTCATCACATCACACAGAGGAGTTTTATTAAGTCTGTTCCGTGGTGGTTCACAATTTCTTCCTAAAGCTTCTTAAAGTGCAGTTAAGGGGTCACATGGTGGCAAAGGGGTCCCCAAGGTCTTCTCCACTAGGATGGAGGGTGTGACCACGTTCTCACCCTCCTACAGCCCCCCCTCAGTGCTGGGGGGACTTTGCAGGGAGTGGGGCATCACCTGAGGGTGTCTGGCAGCAGAAAGGCAGATGTTGGAGGGAGGAAAGACACAGGCAGGTGGATCTCCCTCTCCTGGACAGGATGGCAAGACAGAGAGAGGTCATGAGGACCAAGGGGGCAAATCCCAGCACCTTTGGTCCGGCTCTACTCTGACACATGGGATGGAGGGAGGAGGATTCACAACATTTCCTTGTTGCCTTGTGCCAGCACCAGCTCTGGGCAAGAGGAGAAATTCCTGACTTGGATGACCCACGGTCAGTGTGTCCTGAAGAGGACACTGAGGGCAGAGCTCAGCAGGGGCTGCAGCTCCTCCCGAGGGGCAGCTCCATCTCTGAGCCCTGAGAGCAGGGCCAGGCCCAGGGCACGGCTGGAGCTGTGCCAGGGCAGGGGCAGGTGGGATCTCAGCCAAAGGCTCTTCCCCCAGTGGGTGGTGGGCACTGCCCAGGCTCCCCAGGGCAGTGGGCACGGCCCCGAGGCTGCCAGAGCTGCAGGAGCCTTTGGGCAACGGGACAGGGCAGGGGGGACTGTTGGGGTGTGCTGGGCAGGGCCAGGGTGGCACTGGATGGTCTCTGGTGGTCCCTCCTAGTTTAGCATGTTCTGTCATTCCTAAAAGCAGAGCCAGAGATTTTTTTTATACATTCTCAGAGGGTGGTGCTGGGACAGTGGTGGAATAAGTCAGAGGACCATCAGTGCCAAGAAGAGTCGGTGAACTCCCTGTTTGAAGTACAATAGAAAGGGATAAACCCTTCCTGGTCTTTATCTCTGCTGACAGAATGGATGAGGACCCAGATCTTCACCACAAGAAGGACAGAGTAGCTGAGAAAGTACCTTGTGTTGTGCTTTTGGTTTTGTTTATAAACCAGGAGATTTTGGAGAGAACCTCCACTGGACCTTCCACCTGACACCAGCAGGAGGGTCCAGAGAAGAGCAACGAGGCTGGAGAAGGGACTGGAGCACAAGTGCTGTGGGGAGAGGCTGAGGGAGCTGGGGGTGTTCAGCCTGGAGAAGAGGAGGCTCAGAGGTGACCTCAGCACTGTCTGGAACTCCCTGAAGGGAAGTTCTGGCCAGGTGGGGGTTGGTCTCTTCTCCCAGGCACTCAGCAACAGGACAAGGGGGCACGATGGGCTCAAGCTCTGCCAGGGGAAATTGAAGTTGGAGAGCAGAAAGAAATTCTTTGCAGAGAGAGTGCTCAGGGATTGGAATGGGCTGCCCAGAGAGGGGGTGGATTCCCCATCCCTGGAGGTTTTTCAGCTGAGCTTGGCCATGGCACTGAGTGCCATGATCTGGTAAAGGGACTGGAGTTGGACCAGGGGTTGGACTTGATGATCTGGGAGGTCTTTTCCAACCCAATCCATTCCATGATTCTCTGGCTTTGGGCTGGTTTTTCTGCATTTCTGCCCCACATGGAAGCTTTTAGCCCACAGGCCAGGCTTGGCCAAGGCAGACTTGAGTCATGCCCAGCTGGGCACAGAGAGGCTTCTCCCTGGCATTCCGTGACTAAGAGCTGTCTGGAGCTCCTGAGGGAGTTTCTCTTATCTCAGTGTTGCACCTCCTGCTGTGGAAAGAGTTTTCCCCTTGGTGTTATAACAAATTTCTCACAGATCCATCACCAGCCTCGTTTCCTCTCCAGATAAAACACATCTCAGGATAAAATTCCTCAGGGCTGTTCCTTGGGCTTCCCTCTTTGGAAGGGGCTTTTATGAAAGATGAGACTCCATCTCACATCTCTTTTTTTCCCCCCTTTGAGTCACATCTCGTGAGTAACAGGAAAGGGACAAGAAACAAATGACACAATGGTAGAAGTGAGTTCCTTGATGGAGAAATGTCCACACACCACGTGAACAGCAGGTCCTGTGGCTGATCCTCACCTGATGGTGGTGCTGGGGATGACACCAGGAGAGCAAAGCTGGAGAGCAGAACAACCCACTGGGCTGAGCACTCCAGGAATCCACTTGCCTGGAGCAGGAGTGGGGGAAAAGGGACATTCATGGGGAAAAAATGAGTCCCAGAGAGCCAGTCACAGCATTTGGAGAGTTTGTGAATGTACTTCTGGTTTTCACAGCCTTTCACTTCTCTATGAAACCTTCATCATCATCATCATCATCATCATCATCATCATCATCATCATCATTAAAAAAAAATAAAAATCACCCAATAGCTTATAGGTAAAAAGCTCCTAATTTTGGTCATGCAGACAAGTAGAAAGGTATTTAATTTCATACTTAGGATTGTTATCCACATTATATTCCACACCAAACTTTGGTCTAGAAAACTGGGCAAGGATCTGTGCAAAGCCAGAGCAAAAGTTAACTCTTGCCTGAGAAAACCAATAAAAATGAGAGATTTATTTAATAGTCTTGTTCTTACATTCTCCCCCCTCCATTTGAAAGGATAATTTTTAATGCCATAAAAATACCAAAGATTAAATATTAAGTATCACTTGATCCTGATTTTATTTGTTGTTTTATTAAGAATCACTTTCAGATTTGCAATCATTTAAATGCTCTGAATACTGAAGGACTTGGAAACCCTGAGACCTCTAGAATTCTTCAATAAATTCTTTTCCCTCTCTCTCCCCACTGTTTTTCCTTCCCTACTCAGTAGCTCCTGCTAAATCCTCCTTGGAATTCTTGTTGTACAGGGATTTTGGGGACAGAAGTTGTGACTGTTCCCATTCCAGTGACCAACTCAGAGTGCTCAGGGCTGCCCAGCAACATTCTTAGAGTCTCACTGTTGTCACAGGCCAAGCTCAG
The DNA here is from genome assembly GCF_047495875.1 of Pithys albifrons albifrons. Lineage (NCBI taxonomy): Eukaryota > Metazoa > Chordata > Aves > Passeriformes > Thamnophilidae > Pithys > Pithys albifrons. Next base: position 125,104,882 of record NC_092458.1, read on the forward strand.
CTGGAGGCTTGGCCAGGAGTTTGCAGCTTTCAATGATTTTTGAGATCCTAAGTTGGGTCCTGATGTTGGAGCTGGAAGTGAAATTCTAAGAAATCCGCCCCTACTGGATATTTAAACATGAAAAATGCGATGGAGGGGGGAAAAAAATCAAATATCTGCTGAAAGTTCCTGTCCCAGTTGAGCAGGTGGGACCAGTTTATCCCTGTGTGGGTGTGACCAAAGCTGTGCATTCTCCACCCTCCATTCATTACCCACCAACTGTTCCCAATGGCCCATTGGCAGCAGCTGCCCAGGGCACAGCTGAGCCCTCAGGCTGGGAGCTGGCTGGGAAAGAAGCCTGGCAGAGGAGCTGGGAGAACTGCCCTGCAGGGACTCCTTGGCACCTCCACACCCACCTGAGGGCTCAGCTCTGCCCATGGGCCAGCAACGATTCCAAACTCCCCCCTGAGTGCCAGAGTCAGATCCCCCAGTGTGGAACTCCCTGCCCTGGGGGAGGCACTGGGGCCTCCCACCCAAACCTGAGGGGATGGAATCTTGGGGGTTTGGGGACTTCTGGGACCACTCACTGGATCCAGAGGAGGAGCGGAACTTCAACAGGAGGAGCCCCCCACTCTCCACCAGACTGTGCCATCATCTGCACCAACAGGTTTGTCCCTTCCTTTTCCTTTGGACTTGGGGGAACCACGTGGGGCTCAGCACAGGGGCCACCAAACCCCCCCCTGTGTTTGTGCCCCAGGGGGTGGGTTACACTGCTGGGGTTGGGGGTTAAACCCAATTTCTCTTTGTGCCATTGCATTTATTGTGATATTGTTATTAAATTGTAACTCTGACTTATAATCTCTTTTGTGTTGGGTTTGTTTGTCCTGCCAGTTTCCCTTTAAACCAGCACACTGGGCAAGCTGTGGGTCAGCTGGGCCAGCTGAAATCACCTTTGCTTTCCTCCCACCACAGTGTTTTCCCTCTGGGTGTGCTCCTTGGATGCCCTCAGGAGCAAAATGGGCACTGCCAAGGCCATCAGCGTGTCCATGAACCAGCTGGGCAGGACTCCGTGGAGCCCTGGAAAAGAGGGGAAGGTTCCTTCTCCAAAGACATGGAGTGGCTCCAAGGAGACTCCTTTCCTAATTCTCCTGGAAAAGAGGGGAAGGTTCCCCCTCCAAAGACATGGAGTGGTTCTAAGGAGACTCCTCTCCTAATTCTTCTGGAAAAGAGGGGAAGATTCCTCCTCCAAAGACATGGAGTGGCTCCAAGGAGACTCCTTTCCTAATTCTCCTGGAAAAGAGGGGAAGGTTCCTCCTCCAAAGACATGGAGTGGTTCTAAGGAGACTCCTCTCCTAATTCTTCTGGAAAAGAGGGGAAGATCCCTCCTTCAAAGACATGGAGTGGCTCTAAGGAGACTCCTCTCCTAATTCTTCTGGAAAAGAGGGGAAGATCCCTCCTCCAAAGACATGGAGTGGCTCCAAGGAGACTCCTTTCCTAATTCTCCTGGAAAAGAGGGGAAGATCCCTCCTCCAAAGACATGGAGTGGCTCCAAGGAGACTCCTTTCTTAATTCTCCTGGAAAAGAGGGGAAGGTTCCTCCTCCAAAGACATGGAGTGGCTCCAAGGAGACTCCTTTCCTAATTCTCCTGCCTCTCCCTGCCAAAGAGCATCTCCTGACTCCTCCAGTCTCCAAGATCCACCTTCCTTTGCCCACCCTGAGCAGGACTGATGCTTTGGGGTTGTTCTGGGCCGTGTTAGAATCCATATTTCAAGCAATAAATGCTTCCCATTTATCCAGCCTGCTCTCTTTTCTCCTGAGCGAAACTTTGGGGCATTTGGATAAACCTTTCAGGGATATGAAGAACCTTTTTTTTCATCCCCTGCCAGGGCTGTAATGCCTCCAATAATTTATGTTTAATTTTTAATACCCTTATCTATCAGGAGTAATTGTGTGGGCTGCTCACAATAGTCCATTTTTCTGTTCTGTGGTTTTGCTGCAGATCATTTCAAAAAATAATAATTAAAAAAAAAAAAGGCCACAGTGCTGGTTCTTTTCTGTTGAATTTCCCCTAAAATAGAAAGATTGAAGCAGCTTGAAGGTTCTGTGTGTCAGACCCTCAGAAGAACTTTGCTCTGCCTTTTGATCCACCAGTACCTGGGTGAGGAATGGGGTGAGTTTTGTGATTTATGCACAGCTGGAGGAAACACCTGAGCAGAATTTTCCATCTTCAAAGGGGTGTTTTGGTGGGGTCCACATCAGATTTTGGGGACAAAAATTTATATAGAGCCCTCCTGCCTCAAGCAACAGCCCATTCCACATGTGCAAAGGGAAAAGAGCATTTTGTTCACCCATATTTGGCCAAAAAAAGAAAAAAAAACATTGATAGGGGCCCCAGATCTGTCTGGGGGACAGGAAGTGAAATCCTGGGGGCCATCAAAGTTTTCTGGCCAAATCCCCACGTTGAGATGTCTGGGTTGCTTCTCTCAGGATCTCTCTGTGTGAGCTCTGCTCTTCTGGGAGGGGAAAAAAAGGATTATTTTCCTTTTTTTTTTTTCTGGCCAGACCACAGCTTGTCCTGACATGCTCCTGCTCTGGGAATTGGGCCTGGGATATGTGTGGGGCTGCTGATGGAAATCTACACCAAGGAGGTCACTTGAGCTTTAGATGCTTCTCAAGGCCATTTCCACCCTCTGTGTTGGTGGAGAAACTTTGGGATGAAAACCCTCCTCTGATATTGGGTGGGTAATGCATGAAATTCCCGTGGGACATCAAAGCTTGGAACTGCCTTTGTTCAGGAAAATGAAACCTTAAAATTAATTTCTCCTCACAGCAAACACTCCTGGGTTGATGCTTCTCACACCAACACCCCAAAGTGGTGGGCTTTTTGCCTTATACACCAATTATTCCCATGGAGAAGACCTGAGTGAAACCAAGTGGCCACTTCCTTGTAGAACTTCCACAGAGGGTCAGAAAGACCTTCCAAGAAAACATTTCCTGCTTCAGCTCTGATTGATCCTCAAAGAAGACCTGGAGCTTTAAAAGACAGAAACTTGGAAGATAAAATTAATACCTGAAGATGCTCCACTTGGTGGGTTCAAGGCAGGGGTTGGTGTCTACCCATTGGAGGGCAGGAGATTCTCTCCCAGGCTGTGGCACTTTGGTTGCCCTCAGAGTTGTCATTCTCTGCCTGAACTTGATCTCACAGAATCCTCCAGGTTGGAAAACTCCTCTAAGACCACCAAGTCCAACCTGCTTTGACTCATCGTTTTGTCAGACCTAAAAGACATTTTGTACAACCTCCAATTTCTCTTTTTTTTCTTCAGTTTCCCAAATTATTTGGCCTTGATGGAGGTTATTCCCTTCCCCTGGGAATGTTGTATCATGGCATCTCTGTCCCCACAATGGTGCTATTAAAGGGCTCCAGGCTTGGCATCATCCAAATCCAAGGTAAAACTTCCTGACATCCCACCCAGTTCATTTTGGGAGCAGTTCAAGGTTTACTCAAGGTCACCTCCACCTTCCACCACACCCAGAGGTGGCACTGAATGATGGAAGGTGTGCAGGTAAATCCAATCAAGGCCCTTTGGGGAGGTCTTTAGGTGACAGTCCAAGAGCTTAAGTAGCTCCTGATGGGCAGCAGAACTTCCCTGATTGAATTACTGCTCAGCCACTCAGCTGCATAAATGTCTTGTTGTTTACAGGCTGTGCCAGAGGCTGGTTGTGTTGGAAAGTGAACTGTGCCAGGCTGGACCTGATGGGCACAGAGCAGCCTGGCATCCCAGGGCACCTCCAGGAACCAACAGGAGGGATTGGCACTGAGTTCTGTGCTTATGGAAGAAGAATTCTTGTAGCACTTGTAGGGAATTCAACCCTTCGTGGTCATGAAATGAAGGAGGACTTGAGGGTGGTGGGAACAGTGTCAGGCCCCTGGACCAGAGTGATGCCCATTATTGTTTGGGACCTCTCTGAAGGTTGGATCCACAAATCTAGAAACTACTGGATTTAATGGAGAAGAGATGAAAGGGGGTGAAAATAGACACAGAATGTTCCAACCACCACAAGAGTGGGCAAAGGAGAACAAAAGAGAGATGGAAATCTGCTGGGATGAGTCCAGAGCTGATCCCAGGGCTGGAGCCCCTCTGTTCTGGGACAGGCTGGGAGAACTGGCAGGGTTCACCTGGAGAAGGGAAGGCTCCAGGAGAGGTGAGAGACCCTTGTAGTGCCCAAAGGGGCTCCAGGAGAGCTGAGAGCCCCTTCCAGTGCCCAAAGGGGCTCCAGGAGAGCTGAGAGCCCCTTCCAGTGCCCAAAGGGGCTCCAGGAGAGCTGAGAGCCCCTTCCAGTGCCCAAAGGGGCTCCAGGAGAGGTGAGAGACCCTTGTAGTGCCCAAAGGGGCTCCAGGAGAGCTGAAAGCCCCTTCCAGTGCCCAAAGGGGCTCCAGGAGAGCTGAGAGCCTCTTCCAGTGCCCAAAGGGGCTCCGGGAGAGCTCGAGAGGGACAGGGGACAAGGCATGGAGGGACAGGACAAGGGGAATGGCTTCAAACTGTCAGAGGGCAGGTACAGGTGGGATCTTGGGAAGGAATTGCTGGCTGGGAGGGTGGGCAGGCCCTGGCACAGGTTGGGCAGAGCAGCTGTGGCTGCCCCATCCTTGGGAGTGTCCCAGGCCAGGTTGGACAGGGCTTGGAGCAGCCTGGGGTGGTGGGAGGTGTCCCTGCCCATGGCAGGGGGTGGCACTGGGTGGGCTTTGGGGTTCTTTCCAACCCAAACCATTCTGTGACTCTCTAAAGGGGCTTTACAGGGTCTCTCCAGTCCTCATCCCCCTGTGTGTGTGTGGAGGTCCCAATCCCATCAAACCCCTCAAACTGGAGGTGGGAACTGTTCTCTGGGTCTGCTGCCTCTTCCCAGGAGCTGCAGGTTTGGTTTTGGTTTTTTTTTTTTTTTCTGGAGACCCAGAGAGCTTTTCCAGCAGCTTTTCCAGGGACCTTCCCGCTGCACCACAACACTCCATGCTCAGCAAATCAGAGCTGACAGCTGGAAACTGCTCCCATGGATTTCCTCTGGCTCCTTTCGACCAGCCTGGATTGAATTGCACTGAAAGGCCTGACAGCCTTAAAATCTATACCATGACATCACACCAAGGGCTGCAAAAATCCGCCTGCTCTGACAAATTCCAGAGTCAATTGATCCCCAATGGACACCCCAGAGCCTGGAGACACAGCCCAGCCAGCACAGTGGGGTGTGTGTTCCTCCTGCAGCTCCCAAGGGTTGCCCCAGGTCAACATTCCTCCAACTCCCTGCCATGGGCAGGGACACCTCCCACAGCCCAGGCTGCTCCAAGCCCTGTCCAACCTGGCCTGGGACACTCCCAGGGATGGGGCAGCCACAGCTGCTCTGCCCACCCTGTGCCAGGGCCTGCCCACCCTCCCAGCCAGCAATTCCTGCCCAATATCCCATCTAACCCTTCTCCCTTTCAGTTTGAAGCCATTCCCCTTGTCCTGTTCCTCCATCCTTTGGAAATGGTCTCTCTCCATCTTTCTTGTGGCTCCTTCAGCTCCTGGAAGGCCACACTGAGGTCCCCCCAAAGCTTCTCCTCTCCAGGCTGGCCAATGCCAGCTGTGCCAGCCTTTCCTCCCAGCAGAGCTGCTCCATCCTCTGCCCATCCTGGGACCTCCTCTGGCCTCTCCAGCAGCTCCATGTCCTTCCTGTGCTGCCCCCAGGGCTGGAGCAGCTCTGCAGGTAGGGCTCACCTGAGGGGCAGGGGATGTTCTTCCTCCCCATCCAGTTTTAGTAGGACCCAAATTCCTCTCTGACTCCTGAGAAGACCTTTCCTTGCAAAGCCCACCTGATGCTCTCCCAACAACACTCTGAGGACTTTCCATGATGAAGCTCCAAGGCCAGCAGCAGTTCCTGTCCCTCAGGTGACTCAGTGACATCCTCTCTCAGAAATGAGATGGAAACACACGTTGAGAAACGACTTTCTCCTGTCAGAGCTCATTAAGTTTTATGCCCCCAAACAAAACCATTAGTCAGGAGAGCTGCAACTCCTCCACCCAAGTGGGCCCATATTGAAGCTCCCCAGTGCAATCCTTCCTCCTAATCTGGTAATTCGTTATCTGGATTTAATTAGCCGGGGGGTGAAAGGTGGCTGGTTCCGAAGTCCTTTCTCTCTGGGCTGCCCTGTCTTTGCAGATCAATCTTGCTGCTAATGACAACCAATACTTTCAGCTGTGATTACACACCAGCTCCATCTCTGCACCGGCCGAGACTCTTTGGAATCATAAGTATTGATCTTCTTAATAGAAGTCAAGAAAAATGAAATTACTGCAGCTTCTTTTTGGCAAAACGATGATAAATGGGAGCTGGGAAAGTTGCAGAAGAGTGTTTTTTTTTTTCTTTTTTCTTTGTCTCTGTTGGGGATTATTTTAATCTCTAAAAATGATGGTCTTCTTAATAATGTTTGTCTTCCCATTATGCACATTTGCAGCAAAGCCAGGACTTATTTTTGTATTCCTTTCTATAACCACATCAAAGCAAAGCCCTGTCAGAATTGCCTGCTGGAGTATTTAGGGGACAATCAGTAGACTCTGGGCTAAAGGAGAAAGAAGCTTTTAGATGCCAAGAGTTTGTATTTTCTTGGCATCTACGAGTTTAATCCAATTCTTGAGCAGTGTCTTGAGATGTCTTACAATCAAGGATTCATTTGTTTCTTGCATAGATCTCACCCCTCATTGCCTGGAGTGTTGTGACAACAGACTTGACTTATCTGCATTTTTTGTCTTCCCAGAAGTCTCATCCTGGTGTTCACTTATCCAATTTTCGATGGAAAAATCTCTCCAGTGGCTCTGCCTTTTGCTTCGTGCTCGTGAATCTCTAATATCTGAAGAGGAAATGTGCCTGTTGCCAAAAGAACACTCTTTAGGCTTTATATTTTGTTACATATTTTCACCTCAACTGAGGACAACATTTCCTACTTGGACTTCTCCTCCTTGTGCCAACAGAACGGGAGCAAAAAGGTGTTAAATCCACGTGAATTGTGGCTGTTCCTCTCAGATAAATTCCAAGGAATGAGGGAGACAAATGTTGGTGACACAATGGCAGGGAAAAAAAGATGTGGATAAATCATAGGAGAGATGGGAAATACATCCTGGTGGCTCCCATGGGACACACACCCACCACCTGGGGGTGCTTCATATCAGGGGCACAGCCTGGAGGGCAGTGCTGGGGTTTGTCATGGCCTCATTGATCCTCCAACCTTCTGGGTTGTAAATCCAGGGCCTTTTCACACTTATTTCCACAAGGAAATTTCCTTTTTTACTGATCACACCCCTGTAAGTTTTTAACCTCCCCTTCACTTTTCATTTGGTGTTTGGACACAGCAGTTTCCAGCTCCTGGTCCTTTGGCTTTGTTGCTGTCTTTGAAACTTGATATTTTTCTGTCCTATCTCTCTCTGAACAATTTGGGACCTGTGTCTTGGTGGCTTTGGAGGCCTGCAAAAATCCGCCTGCTCTGAAAAATTCCAGAGTCAATTAATCCCCAATGGACACCCCAGAGCCTGGAGACACAGCCCAGCCAGCACAGTGGGGTGTGTGTTCCTCCTGCAGCTCCCAAGGGTTGCCCCAGGTCAACATTCCTTCAACTCCCTGCCATGGCAGGGACACCTCCCACCAGCCCAGGCTGCTCCAAGCCCTGTCCAGCCTGGCCTGGGACACTCCCAGGGATTCAGAGGCAGCCACAGCTGCTCTGCCCACCCTGTGCCAGGGCCTGCCCACCCTCCCAGCCAGGAATTCCTTCCCAATATCCCATCCAGCCCTGCCCTCTGGCAGTTTGAAGCCATTCCCCTTGTCCTGTCCCTCCATCCCTTGGAAATGGTCTCTCTCCATCTTTCTTGTGGCTCCTTCAGCTCCTGGAAGGCCACCCTGAGGTCCCCTCCAAAACTTCTTTCTCCTACTAAAGAATTAAAAAGCACTGAAAAGTAACCAACACCTTGATTGGCTTTGCAGAGTTCAAGACTTGGTTGTCTTGGACACACCTGGGATGTTCTGACATGACACTGAAACAGTTAAATCCATGCTGAGTATCCCCAGAAGGACAAATCAACTCCAGTTATTTCAAATGGGAAAATATTTTTGGGCTGGCAAAGAATTTTTTCCATTCAACTATTTTTTTTTTCTGGAAAACTCTTTCTTCTGATGAAGAGTTTCTTATAAAATACAAAGTTTTTAATGGCAATCAGCTGTTTGATTTGGTTTTTTCCACTCTTTTTTTCCTGGAAAATCTTGGCTTGTAATTGAAAGAAGAAATTATAAAGAAGAGAACAAAATATTTGGATGAGGATCCCTATAACTGAAACAGAGAAGTGGCTCCTAATTGGTTATTTTGCTGTCTGAAAAGTCAAATTACCAACAAACAGAAAAGCCAGAACCACAGAAATAAAGGGAAATATCCTTTTTGACCACTGGAGGAGGAGAACTGGGATCTGGGATTGGAAATCCTTGAGGAAAGGGCTGCACAGGGAATCTCATGGCTCAGATGGAAGGGTGGCAGTTGGCAACAAATCCCAGCAGGAATTGTTTTCCCTCTGCAATTTGATGCCTGTTAATTGTGAACAAAACCTTTCCCCTGATAAGAAATTCATCCTGTTAAACTCCACGTGAACTCCAAAACTGGGAAAGTCTAAAAACACTTCCCAGCAGATCTGAGCAGGCAATGTCAGAGCAAATGGAATAATTGAGCTTAATAAAATCAGCTGGGCTTGGGAATGTGCCTTTGGATGCTCCTGAAAGGACAATCACTCTTAGGAAACGAAGTCAGGAGTGAAATGTGGTTAATTGGGAGAGGATTGATGGGTTTAACAGAGCCCTTCCAAAGGAGCAGCAGCTCCAAGCAGGGGGGATTTAACAAGGGCTCTGCTTTGCTGCTCTTCTGTGATAGTTTGATCCAGGCTCTTCCCTGGTAACCAGATGTAACCAGGGAGGGGTTTGTCTCCCAGGTATTCCTCACCTGTTCTTTCCCATCCTTTGGAATGTGGGATCGATGCCCACAGTCACCACCAAAACTGAAACCTGTCCTGGTTTCATCCTGGTCTCCCATCCTGAGCTCACCCCTCTTATCCCCCCCCTCCTCAAAGCAGGGAAGAGGAAAGGGGGAAAAACTTGAAAGACACTGAGCCAAGTCTCTCTCTATATTTGTATATTCTGTAAATGTCCACAATTATATGTATACAAATAACACCCCCAACAGGGAAAGGGAAAAGAAAGGGAAAAAGGGAAGGGGAAAACGGGCAACAAAGAGACAAACAAAAATCAATGGGTACAGAAACACTCCCAACCCACCCACCAATTAAACCAGTACAATACAATCCCACCAACCAGTCTTAGAAGAAAGCCAGACCTTCTCTCACCTGGGGGTCTCACTCACATCTTTCTTCTGATCTTCTGCGTGGCTCTGATGAGGGACCAAGAGCAGCAAAGAACTCCCTGCCCTCCACCCTCACCAGAATCCAAAAAGAAACTAAATTTCCTCTCTCCTGTCTCATCATCCCTTGTCCTGTGGGAGGGGAAGGAACAGGTGAGGAATTCCTGGGAGACAAGCCCCTCCATGGTCACATCTGGTTACCAGGGAAAAGCCTGGATCAAACTATCCCACCTTCTGCCCCAATATTTAATCCAAACCTGTGGCCCAGGCTGGTCTGGGTGGGACATTGGACAATCCACCTCTTCTCTGAGCAGGTCATGAGGAATGAATTTTGGGATTTCATAGAATCACAGAATGGATTGGGTTGGAAAAGACCTCCAAGATCATCAAGTCCAACCCTTGGTCCAACTCCAGTCCCTTTACCAGATCATGGCACTCAGTGCCACGGCCAAGCTCAGCTGAAAAACCTCCAGGGATGGGGAATCCACCCCCTCTCTGGGCAGCCCATTCCAATGCCTGAGCACTCTCTCTGCAAAGAATTTCTTTCTGCTCTCCAACTTCAATTTCCCCTGGCAGAGCTTGAGCCCATCGTGCCCCCTTGTCCTATTGCTGAGTGCCTGGGAGAAGAGACCAACCCCCACCTGGCCAGAACTTCCCTTCAGGGAGTTCCAGACAGTGCTGAGGTCACCTCTGAGCCTCCTCTTCTCCAGGCTAAACACCCCCAGCTCCCTCAGCCTCTCCCCACAGCACTTGTGCTCCAGTCCCTTCTCCAGCCTCGTTGCTCTTCATAATTGAATTGGAAGAGACCTCTGAGATCATCAAGTCCAACCCTTGATCCAACCCCACTGGGATCACCAGCCCAGGGCACAGAGTGCCCTGGGCTGGTGATCACAGTGGGGTTGGATCAAGACATGGTGGATTTTCTGTTCCTGGAGCTGTTTCAGAGGACACTCAGTGCCACATCCAGTCCCTTCTCCAGCCTCGTTGCTCTTCTCTGGCCCCGCTCCAGCCCCTCAATCTCTTGCCTCAACTGAGGGGCCCAGAACTGAACACAACACTCAAGGTGTGGCCTCCCCAAGGCAGAGTCCAGGGGAAGGGTCACTGCCCTGGGCCTGCTGGCCACGCTAGTTTGGATCCAGGCCAGGATCCCCTTGGCCTTCTTGGCCACCTGGGCACAGTTCTGCTGTCCCTGCCAAGATCCTCCATTCCCAGTGGGAATTCTGTGCAATTCCAGCTGCTTGAAAGGTCTCCTGTGCTGTGCACATGACACACTTCAAAAGGAAACACCCACTCCCTCCTCCCTCATCCCAGACTGGAGTGAAACAGCAAATCACAACCTTTTTTACTCCTCCTCTTACCAATGGGGCAGTTTGGCAGGTTTTTATTTCCCAGCGATACATCCACGGCAGGGGTGGCAAATACCAGGGAAATGTCTGAAAAATGGTATCCAAATCCCAGAATCCCAGACTATTCAGACCCACAGGGATCATCGAGTCCAACTCTTCAGTCACTGGCCCACACAGGGGATTGAACCCATGACCTTGGAGTTATTACAACCAAGTTTTAACCAACTGAAATCTTCTTCCCTGTAACATCTCCCAGTACCCGTCGGCAACAATCAGATGATCAAGAAGAGATGGCAAACGTTGCATTTGACAGGATCTCCCTTTGTATTGGCCTTCTAATTATTTCCATCTGCCTCTTCTCTGGAAAATAAAAAAAAAAGTGCTTTTCATCTGCTTTTTTTTTTTTTTGTTAATAATTCTCTGGTGTTTTCCACAAGGCTGAGACAGATTTAACCAAAATCTTTGTGTCAATGCAGTGCTGAAGGTGAGAGAGCTGGGGAGAAGTTAGAACTAGTTTTGGGGTTAAGTAGGACTAGTTTTAGTTCACATTTATAAGCATGACATCCAAGAAAATATTACAGCTTGATTGCAGAAGCCTGTTATTATGTATTTTTTCCTGAATTCTAAAAGGTTTCTACTCCTCTCTTTTCCTCCAGGGAGGATTTTACCCACAGAACTTCTGAATTGTAGCAAATTTTGCTCAAAAACCAAGTTACCACTGGCAGCTCCTTGGACTTTCAATCTTCTGCAGGGTCACCACATCTGTTAAGCATTTATAAAATTCCTACTAATCCATTACAAATAAGAGGATTTATTATGTGAGGGGTGAATGGTGGAGGTTTTTCCAAGTGCTGGAACTGGTCAATGAAAAGCACAATGTGGCTATTTTGGTATTTTCACATCAATTGGAGCACTCAGAGCTGCTATTTTGGTCACTCCTCAACAAACAATGGAAAGACTCCCTTTGTTTGCAGGGTTGGCCCTCCAGGTTTGTTTTAATCCCTGAGAAACCAGGAAATCTGCTCTGGTGTTTCCAGAACCAGAGGAGAAGTTGGTGGAAAAGTCTTCAAGGAAACATGTCCAGGTTTCAAAATAACTTTTTTTCTTGTTTTTCTTTTTTTTTTTTTAGAAAGAACTGAGCAACTTCAAGCAAACATTTATAAAGAGGAACGTTCCTGAGGTCCAGGTTAGAGTCATAAAAAGAGGAAAGTTCTTGAGGTCCAGCTTAGATTCTGGTCAGACCTAAACTGGGCCTGTCAGAGCTGCCTGAGAATCCAGGATTCCACCTGCAGGGAAGGTTTTGTGTCTTCTTTGAAGCCCTGTGGATGCATTTGGTGTGGAATATCTTGTTTATTCCCCAGGGCAGGAGGAGAAACTTCTTGAGCAGATGTGCTGGTTTAAAGGTGAACCAGCAGGGGAAATGAACTCACCACGAGAGAGATTATAAGTCAGACCTAAAATTTAATAATAATATTACAATAACAACACTGACACACAAGGGAGATTGCTTTCAACTCACAATACCCCAGCAGTATAACCCAGTGTCCTGGGGCACAAACCCAAGGGGGTTTGTTTGCCCTTGGGCTGAGACCCCTGTGGCTCCCCCAAGTCCAGAGCAAAAGGAAAAGAAAAACCTGTTGGTGCAGGCGAGGGCTGTGGTCTGGGCGAGAGTGGGGATCTCCTCCTGTCAAGGTCCTGCTGCTGCTCTGGATCCGATGAGAGGTTCCCAAGGTCTCCTTACCCACCCCTTATGTACCCTCAGGGAGCTCTCAGTCCCTCCCCCTGGGCGGGGACTCACCCAATGGGTGATTAACTCTGGGAGCCAGGGGGTGTTGAGCTGTTGATGGCCCATTAGCAGCTCCGCCCCCCTCAGGCTGGGTATGAAGGTGATAGTGGCTCCCTGGGCAGCTGCTGCTAATGGCCCATTGTCCTTGGGGAATGAATAGAGGGGGTAGAATACACAGCTTTGATCACCCCCACACAGGGTTAGCTGGTCCCTCCTGCTGAACTAGGACAGCAGAGAAGGAAGAAGGTTGGAGTGAGGGGCAGGTCTGTCTCTGCCATGTCTCAAGGGAAAGGGGGAGAGGAAATGGCCTCAAGTTGCACCAGGGGAGGTTCAGATCAGAGTTTAAAACCAGTTTTTCCCTTCCAGGATGGTCAGTCCTTGGAATGAGTGTTCCAGGGAGGTGGTGGAGTCTCTGGAAGTGTCCCAGAGGTGTCTGGATGTGGCCCTTGGGGACATGGATTGGGGGTGATCCTCATGGTGCTGGTGATGGTCCTGAAGGTCTCCTCCAACCTTGGTGATTCAGGGATTCTGTCTGAGGATTAACCCAACCCCTCCTGCCCCCATCCCAAGGCTGTGCCACAAGTGACAGAATTCCAGCTATCTCCATGGAGCATCCTCTTCCCACTCAGTCGGAGCACCCTCTTCCCACTCAGTTGGAGCACCCTCTTCCCACTCAGTTGGAGCACCCTCTTCCCACTCAGTTGGAGCACCCTCTTCCCACTCAGTCGGAGCATCCTCTTCCCACTCAGTCGGAGCATCCTCTTCCCACTCAGTCAGAACATCCTCTTCCCACTCAGTCATCTCCAAATTCTGAGCTCTTTTTGTCATCAAAGTCTGAGCTCTTTTTGCCTCCTGAAAAATGCCTGTGGGTGGGAAAACCAACTTGCCATTTGTGCTCCAGCCACAACAGCAGGGGGGTGGCAACCCATCGTGTTGGGGCATCTTTCTTGGCTGGTGGGTGGCTGGTGATGGCATTTCCTGACAGGAAATCATGAACTCCAGGACTTTGCCCTCCCTCAGGACCTCAAGCACCCAAGTTTGAAGTGAGCAGGTTCTCCTCCTGCCTGGGCAGGATGGATGACCCCAAACTCCTGAGGGTCACCCTTTGTGCCATCCTGGACACACAGAGAAGGGTTTTTTTTTTTCCCTGAGCAGCCAAGGAAAGCCTTGGGGAAGACAAACAGCTTCTCCTGCCCTCTCCTGCTGCCAGAAGCTCTAAATAGAGTCTCTGTAGCAGCCTTGAGTTTTGTTTGCCTGTTTTATTACTTCACATTGGAGTTGAGTCCTGAGCTCTAAGCCAGAAAATTGAAGCTCTGTTGGAACTGCTGAAAGGCCACAGACCTTGCTGAAAGTTCAGGTGTTTCGAAGTCCTGATGGTTGATGTGGCACATCTGGGAGGGACCAGCTCTGCTGGTCCCTTCTCTGCCTCCCCTGGGACCATCCTTGCCTGGGGACACAACCCCTGAAAACTCCCTTGCACTCTTTGGTCCTCCCAAATCTTTAGGAACTCCATCCCTGCTCAGTCCTGTCATCATTATGAATCCAAGAACCCCAGAATGGTTGGAGTTGGAAGGGACCTTAAAGATCATCCAGTTCCAACCTCCTGCCATGGGCAGGGACACCTTCCAGCCTTGCACTTTTGCAGGAGAAAAGGGGAAGAGCCAAGCAAAGCACTGAGTTTTATTCTTAATAAGCCAAACCAAACCAATCCCTTTGTGATTTTTCCAGCCTGGCTCAGGAATTCTGGGCACTGATGTAAGTGGAGAGACTGAAATCATGGAATGCTTTGGGTTGGAAGGGACCTTAAAGATCACTCAATCCCAAACCCTGCCATGGGCAGGGACAGTTTCCACTATTCCAGGTTGCTCCAAGCTCTGTCCAACCTGGCCTGGGACACTCCCAGGGATGGGGCACCCTGTGCCAGGACCTGTCCACCCTCTGAGGAAACATTTTCTTCCCAATATCCCACCTGACCATGCCCAGTTTTTTTCAGTTTAAAACCATTCCCTCTTGTCCTGTCACTCTCTGCCCATATAAAAATCCTCCTCCCTCCTTTATTAAAGCCCCTTTAGGCACTGGAAGGGGCTCTGAGGTCTCCCTGGATCCTTCTCTTCTCCACTTGAACCCCCCCAGCTCTCCACACTGAGGATCTCCAGCTCTCTGGTCATCTTCATGGCCCCAAAGTGCAGCTCTGCTGCCCAGCTCAGGGGTTGGGTGTGTGCAAAAGGTCACAGATCACATGGCAAGGAAGATCATCTCAGCTAAGCTGCAATGTCTGTCTTCCAGCAGTTTTTTTAGGCAGTTTTCTCTTAAAATTCATTATTTTTAAGAGATTTTTCTTTTTTCTTTTTCTTTTTCTTTTTCTTTTTCTTTTTCTTTTTCTTTTTCTTTTTCTTTTTCTTTTTCTTTTTTTTTCTTTTTTCTTTTTTTTTCTTCTTTTTCTTTTTCTTTACCTTTTCCTTTTTCTTCTTATTTTTCTTTTTTCCTTTTTCTTTTTCTTCTTTTTTTCTTTTTTCTTTTTCTTTACCTTTTCCTTTTTCTTCTTATTTTTCTTTTTTCCTTTTTCTTTTTCTTCTTTTTTCTTTTTTCTTTTTTCTTTTTCTTTACCTTTTCCTTTTTCTTCTTTTTTCTTTTTCTTTTTCTTTTTCTTTTTCTTTTTTCTTTTTCTTGTTCTTTTTTTCTTTTTCTTTTTCTTTTCTCTTTTTCTTCTTCTTTTTTCTTTTTCTTCTTTTTTCTTTTTCTTTTTCTTTTTTTCCTTTTCTTTTTCTTTTTCTTTTTTTCTTTTTCTTGTTCTTTTTTCTTTTTCTTTTTCTTTTTCTTTTTCTTTTTCTTTTTCCTTTTCCTTCTTCTTTTTTCTTTTTCTTTTTCTTTTTTTCTTTTTCTTTTTCTTTTTCTTCTTTTTTCTTATCTTTTTTCTTATTCTTTTTCTTCATTTTCTCTTTCTTCTTTTTCTCATTTCTTTTTCTTCTTCCTTTTCTTCTTTTTCTTTTTCTTTTTCTTTTTCTTTTTTTCTTTTTCTTCATATTCTTTTTTCTTTTTTTCTTTTTCTTCTTTTTCTTCTTTCTTCTTCTTCCTTTTCTTCTTCTGCTTCTTTCTTCCTTCTCCTTCCTTTTGTTTTTATTTCTTACTTTGAAAACTGTTGCTTCAAACAGTGAATTCCACCTGGAATGGACTGTGGGTGACAACTCACAATTGTGCTCATTGAAAGGATAATTTCCCTGGGGGGTGATTTCAGTCAGGAATGTCTCCCTTGAAACCCTCCTGGTGCTCCCAACACCCACACACGGGTGGGATGACCTGGAGAAAAGTCCTCCTGGTGGCAAACACAGAGCTGAGCCCTATTGGTGCTTCTGCTGAGGGTGCAGGACATCCCATTGTGGCTCTGAGAAGGCAAAAGTTCCACAGAAATAGCAGGGAATGTGGGAATGAGAGTGGGATGAGGAGGTAGGATGGGCTTGCAGGAAAGGAGAGGCAGAAAGGGGAAAAGCTTTATTGGAGAGCAGCCAGGCAGAGGGACCTGGGGGGGACTGAGGGACAGGAAGCTCAACAGGAGCCACCAGTGTGCCCAGGTGGCCAAGAAGGCCAAGGGGATCCTGGCCTGGATCCAAACTAGCGTGGCCAGCAGGCCCAGGGCAGTGACCCTTCCCCTGGACTCTGCCTTGGGGAGGCCACACCTTGAGTGTTGTGTTCAGTTCTGGGCCCCTCAGTTGAGGCAAGAGCTTGAGGGGCTGGAGTGGGGCCAGAGAAGAGCAACGAGGCTGGAGAAGGGACTGGATGTGGCACTGAGTGTCCTCTGAAACACCTCCAGAGACAGAGAATCCACCATGTCTTGATCCAACCCTACTGTGATCACCAGCCCAGGGCACGGAGTGCCCTGGGCTGGTGATCACAGTGGGGTTGGATCAAGGGTTGGACTTGATGATCTCAGAGGTCTCTTCCAATTCAATTGTGAAGAGCAATGAGGCTGGAGAAGGGACTGGAGCACAAGTGCTGTGGGGAGAGGCTGAGGGAGCTGGGGGTGTTCAGCCTGGAGAAGAGGAGGCTCAGAGGTGACCTCAGCACTGTCTGGAACTGCCTGAAGGGAAGTTCTGGCCAGGTGGGGGTTGGTCTCTTCTCCCAGGCACTCAGCAATAGGACAAGGGGGCACGATGGGCTCAAGCTCTGCCAGGGGAAATTGAAGTTGGAGAGCAGAAAGAAATTCTTTGCAGAGAGAGTGCTCAGGGATTGGAATGGGCTGCCCAGAGAGGGGGTGGATTCCCCATCCCTGGAGGTTTTTCAGCTGAGCTTGGCCGTGGCACTGAGTGCCATGATCTGGTAAAGGGACTGGAGTTGGCCCAAGGGTTGGACTTGATGATCTTGGAGGTCTTTTCCAACCCAATCCATTATGTGATTCTGTGATTATTAAGGATCAGATGAAATGGATGCAAGGACTGGAGTGGTGGGGGTGAAGTGGTGCTGGGAGGGGCTGTGGATGAGGAATGTGGTAAGAAGAGGAAGGAGTTGTAAGGACCAAACACGGGGGCATTGAAGGAGCAGAAACTGACTCCCAACACACCTGAAAAACACGGCTGGGAAACCATCAGGAGCCCTCAGTTTGCTCTTCCCAAGGCAGTTACTATTAACAGCCACTGCACAATATTGCACAATCTGTTTGGTTTCCTCCATCCCATTCCTGGCACAGAGTGTTTGTTCCAGGATGTGAGGAAAAGCTGCTTTGCTGTCAGCAGATACCAGTGAGGAGCCCCAGAACTGGGAAGGCACTGGGGGTGTTGTCTTCTCACCTGCACAGGTCTGGGATCTCTGCTAATCCCAGAACCAGCATTTATTGGAATGCCTTTGTTGGGATTTTGTTCTGCAGATTATTTTGCAGTGCAAAGTTGCTCTTCCAGCCCAGCCCAGTCAGCCTGGGGTTGTTTGCAGGTGTTTTTTAGAGACATTTCAGTCCTAGGTGATGGTGGAGGAGCTTTGGTGGGTTTGTCTTCCTTGAAGAGCTCTAAGTCTGGATCAGGATTGTGCTTCCCAGGTGGAAGTCTCTGACTGCTTGTACAGAGGGGTGAGTGCAGCACAAAAAAAGAAATAAAGGAAAAAAAAAAGATAAAGAGAGAGCTCTAACTCTGTTTTCATGCTCTGTGGCTTTTCCTGTTAAAAATTAAAGGAATATGTGAGAGTTGGCAGATGGTTCTTGGAGGCAGAACTAGGACCAAAATTAGTGGGAAGAAAGATTGGAGAAAAGAACAAAGTGTCAGACAGAAGCAGCAGAAAATCTCCCATTTGGGAACTTCCCAAAGGCTCAAGGGCAGGTTTTCCTTGTCAGGGCAGGTAATTATCTCCCCCAAACACTCCTCAAGCTGCCCTGCACTGGCACTGCCCCCTGGGAACACCCAGGGGAACCTTTGCTTGGGCAGGGGCATAAAAAGCTTCCGACATCACACTCCGTTTCAGGGACAGCAAGAAAAGCTGCTCTTGTGGAAACATTTCACTTTAATCCCACAATGTCCTCTTATGTAAACACTGCAACACATTGAACCAATTTCTCCAACGAACTTGTAAAATCAGAAACTACCCTGGGCTTTGATAGGCAGCAGCATTAATTGCCAGGAGCACAAAGAGGCATTTCAACATCCAAGCGTTTTGGCAAAAACACAAATGACTCCTTTTCCTTCCATGCCCTTGGAAAGAGCTTTGCTAAACTCTGAGCTTCCTATGAGGGAGGGTTCCCCATTAATCACCTTTATGACATCTCCTGTGCAGGCTGGGGATAAATCCATGGCCCTCATCAAGCCCTTTCCTCAGGAAATTGGCCAAATCCCGACTCTTTGAGGAGGGAGGTGGGGGATGAATCGCAACAACTTTGCTATTCACACAAACCTCTTTTTTTCAAGTGCCCTTAGAGCTTTTTTTCTTTTTTTATTTCCCTGTACAGTGAATTCAGCCACACAGGAAACAATAAGTGTTCAATCTCTTGGAAAATTTCCTTCCTGTGCTGCAGCAGCTCTGCAGACAGGGAGTTGGAGCACGTCAAGGAAGATCAGCCATGCCAAGAGTAGAGAACAAGAGCAGACCCATCTCCCCCACCCAACACCCTCCAAGCTGCACTTTGTGGGGCATTAATAACTTGGGGAAATGATGATCACAGAATCATAGAATCAGTTGGGTTGGAAGAGACCTCCAAGATCATCAAGTCCAACCCTTGATCCAACCCCACTGTGATCACCAGCCCATGGCACTGGAAGAGGGAAGGTTGTTCCTGTTATTTCCTGGGTGAATCTCTTTCACTGAGGGCAAAACTCAGCAGCCCCATGTTGAGTTTTCAAGTCCTGCATTCCCCAATAATAGAAACGAGAAAGAATCTCTGTTCCTTCAGCATCAGTAAAAGAGGCTTCCCATCTGAGCTGTTCTGGCCTATTTTAGTGATGGCAGCAATGAAATATCCACATGGATTTGCTGTTTCCCCTATAACTTGTCTCACTGCACTTCAGGCATGTCACAGAAAAGTCTTGCCACAAGTTGGACCACGAGAGACGTTTCCCATCAGATTTTTTAATGCCTCCTGTCAACAGAACAACGTGGTATAAAACCACCCTTGATTTTCCTTCTCTTCATGAAACATCAGCTGGATTTTCCAAAACAATGAGAAAAGAGTAAATATATATTGGCCATGGGATAAAGGAAAAGCTTTCCAAAGGGATTGCTCTTCATTCCCAGAAAGAAAAGGTCCTGCTGAGCAGGGGCCGGATCCAGCACCCACAGAAGTCAGTGGAAGAACTCCCACTGCTGACAGTGGATGTTGGATGAGATCCCATCTCTTCTTCTTGTGTTTTAACACCAAAAACTGAGTTGCCAAGTTCTAATGAGCACAGGGAAAGCCTCGTGTTGCATAAGCCACTTACAATAGGTTGTCATGACTGTTAAGAAAAGCCGATTATTTTTATTAAAAGCACATTTTGCTGGTGCCTTTCAAGCTGTTCCCAAAGCCTACACGTCTCTCTCCTCACTTTGCCTCCTTTGAGGGTCTGCTTTCCAAACAAAGCACAAACCAAACAGCATTTCCTGGTGGCTGGAGGAGGGAGAAACGTGGATTTCTTGGTTACGTGGGAAAATGAGCACATGTGGCAGCACATGGTCCTGTTCAAACTCCCCACGGAATGAAAAGCAGATCCCATGAAATGAAAAGCAGATCCCAAGAAATGAAAAGCAGCTCCCAGCCCTCGTGCTGCAGATGGAGGGCACAGGACTGAGCCAGGCCCTCCCCTGGAGTGGGGCTGTGTTTCCAGGCAAGGATCAAAGTGCTGCCCCTGGGACAGACAGTGAGTGGTGGATCTGTCTCATCTCAACATCCAGGACCTGTTTGATCTTCTGCTGAGGTGAATCTCCCAGTTCTGTTGCTGGTGTGTCCCAGTTGAGCAGGTGGGACCAGCTTATCCCTGTGTGGGTGTGACCAAAGCTGGGCATTCTCCACCCTCCATTCATTGCCCACCAACTGTTCCCAATGGCCCATTGGCAGCAGCTGCCCAGGGCACAGCTGAGCCCTCAGGCTGGGAGCTGGCTGGGAAAGAAGCCTGGCAGAGGAGCTGGGAGAACTGCCCTGCAGGGACTCCTTGGCACCTCCACACCCACCTGAGGGCTCAGCTCTGCCCATGGGCCAGCAACCATTCCAAAATCCCCCCTGACTGCCAGAGTCAGATCCCCCAGTGTGGAACTCCCTGCCCTGGGGGAGGCACTGGGGGCTCCCACCCAAACCTGAGGGGATGGAATCTTGGGGTTTGGGGACTTGGGGAACAACTCATGGGATCCAGAGGAGGAGCAGACCCTGGACAGGAGGAGCCCCCCACTCTCCACCAGACTGTGCCATCATCTGCACCAACAGGTTTGTCCCTTCCTTTCCCTTTGGACTCGAAGGAACCACGTGGGGCTCAGCACAGGGGCCACCAAACCCCCCTGTGTTTGTGCCCCAGGGGGTGGGTTACACTGCTGGGTTTGGGGGTTAAACCCAATTTCTCTTTGTGTCATTGCATTCATTGTAATATTGTTATTAAATTGTAACTCTGATATATCATCTCTTTTGTGTAGGGTTTGTCTCTTCTGCTGTTTCCCTCTAAACCAGCACATGGTGGAACAGGTCCTTGTGTTGCAAGGAAACCTGTGCTGTGATGCCCCACCTGGCACAGAAACAGCAGCACCAAGGGATGTTTTCTCACTCTGCTTTTTCTCCTTGATCTCTCCCTTCTCAGGCTTGTGCCCACCTGGCAAGGTGTGAGATGCTTCCTGATGATCCATGGTGGGAAATTCTAAATTCTCTGAGAGTCTGGACACGAGAAAGGCAGTGCAAAAACTACTTTGAAACCAAGTGGAGAGACCACACCCAAAGCATGGGCTTGTTTTTTTGCAATACAGTTAATTTTGCAAGCCATAGGTTGGTTCTGCAGGCAGATTATGGACCAGAAAACTTAAAAATAGAACTCACCTCTGCTGTTAACAAGTTCTGACCTTTGCTCACATTTGTTGGGGAAAGTAGCTCATAGTACCAATTAACATGAATTATTAACTCCCACATTAATAATTAATTTATTAGAGGGCTAAAGGCATCAGCCTTTGCCAGCTAACACTATGGAGAGAAAATGAAGAAAACAACACAGCCCTAATTATAACAGCTTAATGAGCATGTCTGGAGGAGCTGATGGGATTCAGTCACTCCAAATGCTCTTTATTTCCTCTCTGAAACCGCAGTGGGTGCAGAGAATCAGGCAGTTCACTGCAGTTCCTGGAGGGCAGGTTTCTTCCAGCTTTCTGAGGAGAGGGAGCCCACTCAGGAGAGCTCAGTTTGGGGGTGATCAGGGCCAGGTGAAGGCTGTTCCTCTCAGGAATGGGCAGTGCTGGGGGTGTCTCAGTCACTGATGGCTTCAGTGAGATGCTCAGGGAACTTCTCTGTCTCCCACTTGAGCTGTGCAGTGAGTTGTGGGGGGAACAAGGTCCTCCCTTGGAAACCCGACTTTGGACTTGGGTTGTGATGTGGAGAGAGGTTTGGTGAGGATGTTACACCATCAGCAATGGAATCCAGTGCAGTTCATCAGGAAGCACCTTGAAAACTCTTGGGTTGTTCCCCGAGTAGATGCTGTAGAGAGAGGTTTGGTGAGGATGCAACATCACCAGCAATGGAATCCAGTGTAATTCAGCAGAAACACCATGAAAATTCTTGGGTTATTCCCTGAGCAGATGCTGATGCCTCCTGGTGATCCATCCTCAGCAACATCATCAGCAATGGAATCCAGTGCAGTTCAGCAGGAAAAACCATGAAAATTCTTGAGTTATTCCCTGCACAGGTGCTGATGCTTCCTGGTGATCCATCCCCAGCAACATCACCAGCAATGGAATCCAGTGCAGTTCAGCAGAAACACCATGAAAACTCTTGGGTTATTCCCTGAGCAGATGTTGATCCTTCCTGGTGATCCATCTCCAGCAACATCAACAGCAATGAAATCCAGTGCAGTTCAGCAGAAACACCATGAAAACTCTTGGGTTATTCCCTGAGCAGATGTTGATCCTTTCTGGTGATCCATCCCCAGCAACAACACCAGCAATCAAATCCAGTGCAGTTCATCAGGAAGCACCTTGAAAGCTCTTCATTTATTCCCTGAGCAGATGCTGATCCTTTCTGGTCATCCATCCCCAGCAACATCAACAGCAATGGAATCCAGTGCAGTTCAGCAGGAAACTCCATGAAAATTCTTGAGTTATTCCCTGAGCAGATGCTGTAGAGAGAGATTTGGTGAGGATGCAACATCAACAGGAATGAAATCCAGTGCAATTCAGCAGAAACACCATGAAAATTCTTGGGTTATTCCCTGCACAGGTGCTGATGCTTCCTGGTGATCCATCTCCAGCAACATCACCAGCAATGGAATCCAGTGCAGTTCAGCAGAAACACCATGAAAACTCTTGGGTTATTCCCTGAGCAGATGCTGATCCTTTCTGGTGATCCATCCCCAGCAACATCAACAGCAATGGAATCCAGTGCAGTTCATCAGGAAACACCTTGAAAACTCTTGAGTTGTTCCCTGCACAGATGCTGATCCTTCCTGGTGATCCATCCCCAGCCACCTCAGGGAATTGTGCTGTGTTTGATGCCAGAGGAACTGGGCACATCCACCCCCTCCCACTGCTTCTGCTCTGATGGGGAGACACTTTCTGAGATCCTTCACTGCAGCACAACCTTTCCTTGCTCACAGTTTCCCCCTCTGTGCCAATGTTGATTAGCAGACAATTTCCCTTCTCTCCTGGATGATGAAGGTGAGCTCTTCAACCTGAGCTTGTTTTCCAGCCCCCTTGGTCACCTTGCCAACATTTCTTTCCACATATTCCAGTCCAGGTTCCTCATTTCCCATCACTCCTCACATGCTCTTAAAGACCAGTTTGTGCTTTCAGAAAATTATTCCAATACAGGAGTGGCACCCACGAGATGGGACAATGTTTTTTTTCTCCTCCTCCTCTCAGGCACTCTCAGTTTTTAATTCAGAAATAAATGGCAGACTTAAAACAAACAGGGTAAACTCACAATTTTTGGCATCTCCACGAGCCTTTTTTTTTTCCTTTGCTGTTGTTGTTTTGTTTGAAAAGTTTAAAAAACTGGCCTGTGCAATAATCCTTCACTTCCTTTCAGTCCTTGGCCCACAGACACATCCCAAAGGTTTGCTGAGCAGAGAAGTATTCGAATGACTTGGACTTAGATGAACATTAAATTAATCAGATGACGCTCTGGGGAGAAATTGCCACTAATTTCAGATTTTTCATCTCCCAGAAATCAATTATTATTATGTTTATTGATATTGGACTTGTCACTGCTCTCAGGATTTGTGCTGTGGTGACAGAGCCGAAGAGAAGAGAGAGGAGGGGAAAGGTGGAGTAGATAATTTAGAGCTTCTTCCTCAGGGCTCAGGGTTTGGTAACCAGTGAGAGTCCGAAGGAAAGAGCAGCAGGAAAAGTGGGAAGAGTTTTGGATGGCAATTTTTACCCAGTTCTACTCACAGGTTGTGTGGAATTGCAGCTTTGACTATAATTCCAGAATCCCAGAGGTGGGAAAAGATGTCCAAGATCATGGAGCCCACCCTGTGCCCAATGCCCACCTTGGCAAAGCCCTGCCAGCCCCTGGAGTCCACCCTGTGCCCCATACCCACCTTGGCAAAGCCCTGCCAGCCCCTGGAGCCCACCCTGTGCCCGATGCCCACCTTGGCACAGACCTGTCAGCCCCTGGACCCCACCCTGTGCCCGATGCCCACCTTGACAAAGCCCTGCCAGCCCCTGCAGCCCACCCTGTGCCCCATGCCCACCTTGGCAAAGCCCTGCCAGCCCCTGGAGCCCACCCTGTGCCCGATGCCCACCTTGGCAAAGCCCTGTCAGCCCCTGGAGCCCACCCTGTGCCCGATGCCCACCTTGTCCCCCAGCCCAGAGCACTCAGTGCCACGGCCAGTCCTGCCTTGGGCACCTCCAGGGCTGGGCACTCCAAACCTCCCTGGGCAGCCCGTGCCAGGGCCTGCCCACCCTTTCCAGGCAGAAATTCCTGCTGCTGTGCCCCCTGGCCCTGCCCTGGCCCAGCCTGAGGCCGTGCCCTCTGCTCCTGTCCCTGTGCCCTGGGGCACAGCCCGACCCCCTGTCCCGGCTCCCCCCTCCTGGCAGGGATTGCAGAGCCAGAAGGTGTCCCCTGAGCCTCCTTTGCTCCAGCTCAGCCCCCCCAGCTCCCTCAGCTGCTCTTCACATGGAAGAATAAATTCCATTGATTTCAGCACATGAAAGATTAAGAACACCATGTAACAATATTTATGATCAAACATCTGAGTTCCTTTAGGAGAAGCGGGAAATCCTTCTCTATTATGAACAAAAAAGATGTGGAAGTTCCTGAATTCAGTTTGATATTAAAATAATAAAACACTGAAAACAAGATGATAAACACGCCAGGGAAAACACAGTGTTGGTGACAACTAAAGGCAAATTATCATAAAATAGAATAGAATCACAGAATGGATTGGGCTGGAAAAGACCTCCCAGATCATCAAGTCCAACCCTTGGTCCAACTCCAGTCCCTTTACCAGATCATGGCACTCAGTGCCACAGCCAAGCTCAGCTGAAAAACCTCCAGGGATGGGGAATCCACCCCCTCTCTGGGCAGCCCATTCCAATCCCTGAGCACTCTCTCTGCAAAGGATTTCTTCCTGATATCCAACTTCAATTTCCCTTGGCAGAGCTTGAGCCCATCGTGCCCTCTTGTCCTATAGCTGAGTGCCTGGGATCCTAAGGGATCTCCACTGGCATGTCCTGGGATTCCTGAGGGATTTCCACTGGCATGTCCTGGCATTCCTAAGGGATCTCCATTGGGATGTCCTGGGATTCCTAAGGGATCTCCATTGGGATGTCCTGGGATTCCTAAGGGATCTCCACTGGGATCTCCTGGCATTCCTAAGGGATCTCCACTGGGATCTCCTGGCATTCCTAAGGGATCTCCACTGCTTTCCAGGGCATGTTGGAGTCTTCATTCCCTAAAGACACCAATCTGGGGCCAAGTTTCTGCTGTGCTGCTCCTCCCTCCCTCCCCCAGGAACTCCACACTGGCAGGACCCAAAGGATATCAGGGATTTCAGGATGTGTTGCAGGGAGGGAGTTGGGTTGACTCCTCTGAACGTTCCTCAAACAACCCTTTTCACCAGGAATTGGTGGGAGTTGCTGAGACAAGCGCTCCTTTAATTGTGCAAACCCATCAGAATTTGGCATTTTGGAATCAGGACTGATTTGATTTCTGTCAGGAGGGTTGAGGACAAAGAAGGGTTAGTGGTACAACGTGGCTTGTCATTCAATCAGGCCTCCTGCTCCACAAACACTTTGGGATTTAAGAAGAAATTTGACTTTAATCATGAAATATAGAAAATATTTCCACAGCTATGAAATGATAACAATCAGAATCACTGAACACTCCCATAAATCTTGTTAATGAAATCCCAATATTGGAGCTCTCCAATCACAACCCAGGAATTGATGTGCAACCTTTTCCCAGCAGTGCTGAGAGTGAAGAGGCACCTCCATGAAATTCAGTAATTGGCATTCAATTAACTTTGTTTTGGTGTGTGTGTGTTTTAACAACATGAAATGGGTGGCCCAGTGGCACTGACAGGGCCATGTCCTTGTCTGGCTGTTTAATGGTTAATTTAGAGGGTTCCTGTGCTGTGGGACTGAGGAGGGAGAAGGGGAGAAGGGATTGGGAGCTCCTTAAAATGATGGGATAAATTCCTTGAGAGTTTGGCAGATTAAACAAGTTATTGAATCCCAGAATATCCTGAACTGGGAGGGAACCATAAGGATCATTCAAATCCAACTCCCAACCCCACCAACTTCAGAGTACTTTTGTCTTGAAAAATATGGGAAAAATAAAAATAAAATATATTTATTCAAGAAATTACCCGTGGAGTTTATTGAAAAGACCTCTAGAAAATACTGTGCTTTTCAAAGACTTAGAAATTTAAAACAAGGTGGGTTTTTTTTTAAATTTATCTATAGGATAAATCATCAAGAACAACCTCCCCTCTTGCAAATATAAGACAAGATTCCAAAGTCTTTAGAAAGTGCCCACACTCTACTTTTTATCCCAACAATTACCCCAAAGTGTTCAACGGAATATCCCAGTGGGAAAATGTCCTGGAAAAATTCAGGAGGAAAAAGGAAGAGAGTGGTGAGTGAAAATATTGGAAGCTGATGGAGCTGAATGTGGATCAATGACTGGAAAAATCCTGGAGAGAAAAGAATTTCTGTCCACCTTTTCTACTGGAGAGAGTCCTGTGGTCGAGGAAACCAAAAGGAATCAAATCCCAAGGGAAGTTGGTTGGCTCAGAGAGGGCTCAAAGGGCTGAAAGAAATGGGTGCTGACAGAAGAATCAAATCTAATTTTTGCCTTAAATGATGAACAGAGCGGAGAATAAACCTCCCAGAGAAGGGAAGAAGAACAGGATGTTGTGCCACACGTGAGGAAGAATGACAATAATTCACATTTTCTTAGTGCAAAGTGGCTCCATGTGAAGAATTGTTGTGCAATCAACAGATCACAACCCACGTCTGGATTTCTTAACAACCCCCAACCAACTAAGAACATGTAAAAAAAGATAATGAAAGTCTGGAGAAGATGTTTATTAAATGAAGAAAAAAATAATTTTAAAAATTAATTTAATTCTTATTAAAACTGTGAGAAGGTGCAAGAATTGTAAGGGTGAATTTTCCTCCATTTTTGGTGAGAAGACAAATTTCTGAATGCTTGGGGAAACACTAAAGGATCTTTTACCTTCTGGAGAAAGAGCCTCCAGGTGGCTCACAGATACCTGTTTGTGGGGAGCCCTAAAAGAGCTGCCCCAGCACCCAGAAACTGAAGCTGGTTCTGCCTGAGGGTCCCTCCCTGAGTCCCTGCGTGGTTTGGTGGCAGCAGATCACAGAATCATAGAATAGAATCATAGAATGGATTGGGGTGGAAAAGACCTCTGAGATCATCAAGTCCAGCCCTTGGGCCAACTCCAGTCCCTTTACCAGATCATGGCACTCAGTGCCACGGCCAAGCTCAGCTGAAAAACCTCCAGGGATGGGGAATCCACCCCCTCTCTGGGCAGCCCATTCCAATCCCTGAGCACTCTCTCTGCAAAGAATTTCTCTCTGCTCTCCAACTTCAATTTCCCCTGGCAGAGCTTGAGCCCATCGTGCCCCCTTGTCCTATTGCTGAGTGCCTGGGAGAAGAGACCAACCCCCAGCTGGCCAGAACTTCCCTTCAGGCAGTTCCAGACAGTGCTGAGGTCACCTCTGAGCCTCCTCTTCTCCAGG
This sequence comes from Pithys albifrons albifrons, assembly GCF_047495875.1. Classification (NCBI taxonomy): domain Eukaryota; kingdom Metazoa; phylum Chordata; class Aves; order Passeriformes; family Thamnophilidae; genus Pithys; species Pithys albifrons. The sequence goes on from NC_092458.1 coordinate 125,132,246, forward strand.
CTGAACACCCCCAGCTCCCTCAGCCTCTCCCCACAGCACTTGTGCTCCAGTCCCTTCTCCAGCCTCGTTGCTCTTCACAATTGAATTGGAAGAGACCTCTGAGATCATCAAGTCCAACCCTTGATCCAACCCCACTGGGATCACCAGCCCAGGGCACTCCGTGCCCTGGGCTGGTGATCCCAGTGGGGTTGGATCAAGACATGGTGGATTTTCTGTTCCTGGAGCTGTTTCAGAGGACACTCAGTGCCACATCCAGTCCCTTCTCCAGCCTCGTTGCTCTTCTCTGACCCCACTCCAGCCCCTCAAGCTCTTGCCTCAACTGAGGGGCCCAGAACTGAACACAACACTCAAGGTGTGGCCTCCCCAAGGCAGAGTCCAGGGGAAGGGTCACTGCCCTGGGCCTGCTGGCCACGCTAGTTTGGATCCAGGCCAGGATCCCCTTGGCCTTCTTGGCCACCTGGGCACACTGGTGGCTCCTGTTGAGCTTCCTGTCCCTCAGTCCCCCCAGGTCCCTCTGCCTGGCTGCTCTCCAGCCACTCTCTGATCGTGGCAGGGCTGCGTGTCCTTCAGCACCCTCCTCCCGGTGGACAGTTCCCAGCCGGCAGGGACAGTGGCACCCGGAGCCCGTGCCCAGGGGCCAGCTCTGCTCTGTGCCACAGTCCCACCCAAGCCAAAAGGAGGGTGCAGTTTGCCCCCTCTGACTCGATTTTGCGTGTGGGGAAATGGGGAGAGTAATAAAGGAGAAACCACAAGTCTGAAACTGGACTGACATCTGGGAGGGGAGATCAGAGAGGGAGAGAGAAGTGAAATTTGACTGGGAATTCACTGGGACTCGCTGGGTTAGAAACATCTTAGTGATACGAGAGGAAAATACTCGAGCAGCTGACAAGAAATAAGAATATTTTCATAGAATCGCAGGATGATTTGGGTTGGAAAGGACCTGAAAGGTCAGCTGGTTCCAACAGGGACACTTTCCACCAGACCAGGTTGCTCCAAGCCCTGTCCAACCTCGACCCCCTGTCCCAGCTCCCCCCTCCTGGCAGGGATTGCAGAGGCAGAAGGTGCCCCCTGACCCAGGGCCAGGGTGGTGGTGGAGTCCTTCCTCTCTTCCTTTCTTCGTCCCTTTCTTCCTCCCTTCCTTTCTTTCTTCCTCCCTTCCTTCTTTTATTTCTTCCTCCCTTCCTTTCTTTCTTTCTTTCTCCCTCCCTTTCTTTCTTTCTTTCTTTCTCTCTTCTTTCTTTCTTTCTTTCTTTCTTTCTTTCTTTCTTTCTTTCTTTCTTTCTTTCTTTCTTTCTTTCTTTCTTTCTTTCTTTCTTTCTTTCTTTCTTTCTTTCTTTCTTTCTTTCTTTCTTTCTTTCTTTCTTTCTCTCTTCCTTTCTCCCTTCCTTCCTTTCTTTCTCCCTCCCTTCCTCCCTCCCTTCCTCCCTCCCTCCCTCCCTCCCTCCCTCCTCCCTCCCTCCCTCCCTTCCCTTCCTTCCTTCCTTCCTTCCTTCCTTCCTTCCTTCCTTCCTTCCTTCCTTCCTTCCTTCCTTCCTTCCTTCCTCCTTCCTTCCTTCCTTCTTCCTTCCTTCCTTCCTTCCTTCCTTCCTTCCTTCCTTCCTTCCTTCCTTCCTTCCTTCCTTCCTTCCTTCCTTCCTTCCTTCCTTCCTTCCTTCCTTCCTTCCTTCCTTCCTTCCTTCCTTCCTTCCTTCCTTCCTTCCTTCCTTCCTTCCTTCCTTCCTTCCTTCCTTCCTTCCTTCCTTCCTTCCTTCCTTCCTTCCTTCCTTCCTTCCTTCCTTCCTTCCTTTCCTTCCTTCCTTCCTTCCTTCCTTCCTTCCTTCCTTCCTTCCTTCCTTCCTTCCTTCCTTCCTTCCTCCCTCCCTCCCTCCCTCCCCTCCCTCCCTCCCTCCCCTTTCTCTCTTCCTCCCTCCCTCCCTTTCTCTCTTCCTTTCTTCCTTCCTTTCTGATTTCCTGCCTGAATTCCTGAATTCCTTCCTGAATTCCTTCCTTCTGGAGGTGCAGTTATGGCACTTAGGACGTGCTTTAATGGTGAACTTGGTGGTGACGGTTGGACTTGATGACCTTCAAGGTCTTTTCCAACCTTAACTGGGATTAAATTATTCTATAAATACACCTGGATTTCTTTTAGCCCCCAAGGCATCCCAGTTCAAATTCCCTGGAAAAATCACTGTAGAATGGACATACTCAGTGTCTTGGCTCAGCCAAATTCTTCTCACCCAGAGCTTTGGGCCAAGAAAACATGGAATTAGAGATCTGAATAAAGAAAACCTCTGGAAAGAAAGGAGCAAACCCCCAAACAGTGGCAGATTATTGAGCAGCATGTCCTGCAAACTGCCATCCCTTTTCCCATTAGAAGCATGAAATGCCTTCCCAGTCAGTGCAAATATTTGGGCAGCATCAAATTGATCATAAATTGGCTGAATTTAATTTATCTGAGGAGCCATAAATTGGCTCCTTCAAGCCCTGAGCAGGAACTTGTAACAGGCTGAGCCACACGACACTTGTGACTCTTGGCATGTAATGGAGAGCTCTGGACATGGTGATTAAAGGAGGTTGAACTCTTTGACCTGGAAAATCAAATTGGTGACAACTCACTGTGTTAAACTACATTAAAATTTGTGACATTGAAGAAGAGGATCAATGAGTGGGTGAAGCTGGAATTGGGAGCAGGGAAAACAAACCCCTGCAGGATCTTCAAGCACCTGAAGAAGCAAAGGGTCCACCTTCATTTACTGACCCCAAAATGACTCAGAGATCCCTTTGAAAGGAGGAGAAAAACAGCCACAAGGCCTGGAGAAGATCAAGCAAATGATGATTAGAAGGAAATACCTGAAGAAGTTTCACAAAGTGGCTGCAAAGGGTCGTCCTTGACCCCATGGCAGGGAACAGGGCACTGCAAACTCCACCACCAGCTCAAGGGTCAAAGAGGGGTCTGGGCAGTGCAGAACAGACTTGTTTGGGAGCTGAAAACATGATGAAAAGCAGTGCATGACAAAACACCTCCTTAAAGCAGAGGGTTCTGTGGGATTCCAATAATGATCCCTGAAATTAAAGTGTTGCTGTCGAGGCAAAGTCGCCTCTTGGAGTAAGAAATACAAACAATGTGTTTTTCTTTTTTTTTTTATTTCCAAACAATTTCTTTTTCTGTTTTACCTTTAACTTGTGCTTTTATGTTTTTCAGCCTGAACTACCAGGTTTGTTTCCATTTATAATGAACTCTGTGTGTTATTTCTGATGAAAATAAAGGAACTCTCATGACCCTCTCCTGTGTCACTTGGATTTCCAAATGAAGCAAAGCCAAAAATAAGACACAGGGAGTGACTTTTCCCTGTGCCAACCTGGTATTAAAAACTGTTTCTGAGCTCCATTTTTTAAATCCCCCCTCAAAAAAAAAAAAAGTGGAATAAAAAGGAGACCCAAAGTCAAACCAACAGGAAGCTACATGGCAAAAATGGTGAAATATCAGCCCTGGAATGATTCCTCCTGCTCTTTAGTGGCCACAAACAGGCCCCAGAAGTGTCCTTTGGCCACCACATAAAGCACAGCAGGAGTCCCTGCCAGGCATGGTTTGGACCTGCAGAATTTACAGGGATTTTGTGCTTCATCCCAAAGGGAAGAGTTTCAAGAACTGTTTTTCACTTCCAGTGTGTCTCCTTCTCTCCTTTCTCTCCGAAAGATAAAAGTCATGGAAAGCTGAGATGTTCATTATACATTTAAAGGAAGGTCTCCAAATAGTTCTTTTGGGATCCCATGGAATATTTTCATTCTGTCAAGTGGGTGGCAACAGCAGCACACACACAGAGGCAAAACTTTCCAGGGGGATTCTTGGAAGTTGTCCTGACTGTTGATACTTGGATTGGAGTTGGGATTCTTCCCACAGTGCCTTGATTTTGGGAGCAGTTGTGTCCTCATCCCAGAAATAGGGCTGGAAATGCCCCAGGGTTGGTCTCTGTTCTTACACCCATGGCCAAGGGGTGAGATCCAATGGTTTTTCCACATTCCCACTTCTGGCTCCTGCCTCCTGGTTGGTGCTGCCCCAGCCAGAGGGACCCCAATGGCAGAGCTGGATGTGCCCAACCAGCAATAAATTGAGAGCTGGAGCTGCTTTCACTGACTGTGCTCACACTGAAATGGCAACACCACAGCACTGAGGGAGCCCCTCTGAGGGAGGAATGAGAATTCAGTAAACATCTCCCAGGCACTCAGCAATAGGACAAGGGGGCACGATGGGCTCAAGCTCTGCCAGGGGAAATTGAAGTTGGAGATGAGAAAGAAATTCTTTGCAGAGAGAGTGCTCAGGGATTGGAATGGGCTGCCCAGAGAGGGGGTGGATTCCCCATCCCTGGAGGTTTTTCAGCTGAGCTTGGCCGTGGCACTGAGTGCCATGATCTGGTAAAGGGACTGGAGTTGGCCCAAGGGTTGGACTTGATGGTCTTGGAGGTCTTTTCCAACCCAATCCATTCCATGATTCTGTGATTCCTTTTCTTGAGTGAGTGGCTCACTTTTCCATGAGTTTCAATCAGCAGTTCCAGATGCTTCCCCAGCCTCACTGTGCCTCTTCTCCCTGCCTGTGTTCCCCTCTTCCTCTGTCCTGACAGTCCCTGTGCTCTCTCAGCTCTGTCACCTCCCCAGTGACACTCCTGGGTTGGTTCCATGTGAGCTCCTCTGGGGCTGCAGGCTGGGATGGCCACCTGAAGATGGGCATGAGGATCCTGAAGCTGAGGGAGCTGGGGCTGTTCAGCCTGGAGAAGAGGAGGCTCAGGGGTGACCTCAGCACTGTCTGGAACTGCCTGAAGGGAAGTTCTGGCCAGGTGGGGGTTGGTCTCTTCTCCCAGACACTCAGCAATAGGACAAGGGGGCACGATGGGCTCAAGCTCTGCCAGGGGAAATTGAAGTTGGAGATGAGAAAGAAATTCTTTGCAGAGAGAGTGCTCAGGGATTGGAATGGGCTGCCCAGAGAGGGGGTGGATTCCCCATCCCTGGAGGTTTTTCAGCTGAGCTTGGCCGTGGCACTGAGTGCCATGATCTGATAAAGGGACTGGAGTTGGCCCAAGGGTTGGACTTGATGATCTGGGAGGTCTTTTCCAACCCAATCCATTCTCTGATTCTGTGATAATTTTGTGTTTGCCTTTCACAGCAGCTGCTCAACAAAAATCTACTCTGTAAAAATGATACCTTTCCACCACAACCCTCAAAGCAGAATACCCCTGTCAGCAGCAGGAATTTCCTTGGTAATCCAATATCAATCCCTAAAAATCTCCATGTGAATCCTGTGCTGTTGTTGAACAAAACCCCCAAACCCCCAGGGCTGGTTTGTTCTTCTGTTCTTAATGACCAAGGCATGGAACCAAATGCATGACATAATTTTCCAGCTGTCCACCCCCATCACTCTAAAATCATGTTTTCCTCATCCTTAACTAGTCTGATCCCCTGGAATTTAGACTCCAAATGAGATTTCTGTGCTATGGAGTCCAAGCCCCACACGGACCAGCTCAGTATATCTTCATTAACGAGGAGCATTTCTATTGATTTCATTTTGCAATGCTTCAGATTACACATAACAAATATGTACAGTGCCCTAAATGAATTATGGCAATCCAATTTGGAATGATTGCCAGGGCTTATTGGATTATCTCTGGGGTGCCTCGGGCTCTGGGTGTCAAAACTGCTTTTATTCCATGGAATAACATGGGAAAGTTCCTCAGAGTGGGTGGAGCTCCACGGGAGTCAAGGTCAGAAACACTCAGGCCCAGCTCTAAATGGGGAGATGGCAATATTTATATATATTTATTTATTTTATTCTATCTATCTATCTATCTATCTATCTATCTATCTATCTATCTATCTATCTATCTATCTATCTATCTATCTATCTCCATATCTATCTATCTATCTATCTATCTATCTATCTATCTATCTATCTATCTATCTATCTATCATCTGTCATAATTTCCAAGGGATGGAGGAACAGGACAAGGGGAATGGCTTCAAAGTGCCAGAGGGCAGGGATAGGTGGGATATTGGGAAGGAATTGCTGGCTGGGAGGCTGGGCAGGCCCTGGCACAGGTTGGGCAGAGCAGCTGTGGCTGCCCCATCCCTGGGAGGGTCCAAGGCCAGGTTGGACAGGGCTTGGAGCAGCCTGGGCTGGTGGGAGGTGTCCCTGCCCATGGCAGGGGTGGAATGTGATGATGATGAAGAGCAACGAGACTGGAGAAGGGACTGGAGTACAGCCCTATGGAGAGAGGCTGAGGGAGCTGGGGGTGTTCAGCCTGGAGAAGAGGAGGCTCAGAGGTGACCTCATCACTGTCTGGAACTGCCTGAAGGGAAGTTCTGGCCAGGTGGGGGTTGGTCTCTTCTCCCAGGCACTCAGCAATAGGACAAGGGGGCACGATGGGCTCAAGCTCTGCCAGGGGAAATTGAAGTTGGAGATGAGAAAGAAATTCTTTGCAGAGAGAGTGCTCAGGGATTGGGATGGGCTGCCCAGAGAGGGGGTGGATTCCCCATCCCTGGAGGTTTTTCAGCTGAGCTTGGCCATGGCACTGAGTGCCATGATCTGGTAAAGGGACTGGAGTTGGCCCAAGGGTTGGACTTGATGATCTCGGAGGTCTTTTCCAACCCAATCCATTCTATGATTCTGTGATTCTGGGATCTTTAAGGTCCCTCCAACCCCAAGGCATTCTGTGATTCCATGACACCAGAAGGAGTGGACAGGTAGGGCTGTGCCCCCCTGGAATATCTGCCCTCCCATCCTCTGGGGTCACCCTGGCCATGCCTCACCCATCCCAGACCCACCAGCTGGGCTTCCCTTGTTGAACTGGAACCAGCAAACTGCTTCTTGTTCCAACTGTCAAAGCTTCAGCCTTGGTTCAGCCTCCCCTCTACAAAGCTCAGAGCTTTGGGTGCCCATCAATACCGAGCCCTCAGCTGGTGACAATAAACAGCCACAGATCCCCTGAGCTCTCCTGCAAACACAAAGGAGCTGCCTCGTGTCACTGTCACACCCCAAATGATTTCCCTTCACCCCAAGGTTTGACTGAATTCCGATGGCAGCTCCAAGAACCTCCCCCAGGAGGACAGGACAGTTTCCAGTGGTCAGCAAAAGGCAGGCCCAGACTGTTCATGAATGTTTTACAAAGCCAAACCCCCAGATGACATAATGAATGATGTGTTGTCCCTGCTGCCTCCCCTTTAAGACAAAGCAAGCAGGAGGATCAGCTAAAGCAAAGCTCCCTCAGATCCCACAGTGCTTCTGGTGTGGCATTTCTGTCCCCCAGGGTTGCTGGTTGGGTCCTCCACTGGTTTCCTTTTTCCTGGCTGCCTGGGAGCACTTTGTCTGCACTTCAAGCCTCTCAAAGGTGTGTGTGTTTCAGCCCTGGGATCTTTGGAATCAGCTCCTCATGTGGAATGGCAGATCCTCATGCAGTTGGTGAGAACCCTGAAAGCTCAGCCCTTCTGGGTCCAAACTGGAACCCTCACCCGCCCTGACTGGTGTCACCAGTGTGGAGGGTGCAGTGCCAGAGTGACACCTGGGTCACTCCCTGTGTCACTCAGCTCCTCTTTGCTCTCAGAGTGGCTCCCACAACCCTGAAAATCCAGATTTCCTCACAAAGGGGACTCCACATCCTTCTGTGTCCTCAGGTGCCTCACTTGTGTTCAAGCACAATCCAACTGGTTGTGGCTGAGGCCACAAATTCAGGCAAATTCTCCCCAATTTCCTTTACTGAGAGTTTTCTTAATTGTTTTGTCGAGTAAGAAACTCTTTTTTCACTGTAATAAAAATTCCAAACTCCAAATATATCACATTTTTACAGGGTGGGAGGATTGGCTTTAAACTCCTAAAGTGGCACTGACATTGTTGGTGGCACATTCAGGAACTCGACACTTCTAATTGTTGAATGAGACACAAATGGGCAGGAATGAAGACAAACATCCCACAGATTTGGAATGATATTAATTCAAGAAATGAGCTGAATTAAGAAACTCACAGTGTGTTTTGAGAGCACAGAGACCACGTGGAAAGGAGTTTCCACCACTCTGGGAAAGTGTTTTGGTCTTCAAGCTGAGGCCTCTTAGAGGGTTAATCTTTAAATGAAATGATTGTCTGTCAATGTAAAAAAAAGGGATTTTTTTGTGGTAAAATTTATATTCATGGTCTTAATTACTCAACTTCCAGGCAGTGAGTTGTGGAATTAATTACTGGATGCCACTCAAGATTGGAAATGCACGTTGGGCAAAGATAGACCAGCTGGATTTGAGGTGCTCTGGGAACTTTGGAGACCATGGAAGAAAATCCTGGATATAGTTGTCAAATTAGTTGTGGAGAGGCAAAGAGAACTCCCTGGCACTAAATCTGCACCTTGTCAGTGAATCCACAGGCAAAGATGTGAAAGAGAGGGAGAAGAAATGGGAGGTTTCTTTGTGAAAAGCAACACCAGGATTTTTCTGTGAGGGGAAAATCAAAAAAACACAAATGAGCTGAATTAAGTCATGTTGCTTTTCTAGTGAATTAAGTTGGGTTTTTTTGTTTCCTTGGGGTTTTGGGTTTATTTTTTACTTTATTTTTTTTTAAATCAGCAAAGCAAAAGACATTTTAGTACCAGGTGGAGACTCACCAAGGAGAGGGAAACAACGGAGGGGTTGGTTCAGTTTGAGTCTCCCAGACAATCAAAGTTTAAATTTAAAAATATGGGTTCATTCCTTAATTCAACCTTGTGAGTTACTGATCCAGTTTAGCCCCTTAGTGCCTTTCTCAGCATGGAAACAACGAGCCACACTTGTTTTTTCCAGTGTTTCTGTGCATTGCTGGGTTTCCAAGGGACAACTTGGTCAGGAGTCCCCTCAGTCCCCCAGAGTGTCCTTCAGGTGGTTTGGAACATCACGACCTTTTCCTGCAGCCCTTGTGTGGCAACTGTCACTCACCATCCCTAAACAAATTCTGACCTACCCTAAAAGGTGTTTCCCCAGCTGTGTTTTAAATTCTTTTACTAATTTCCCTGGGTTTTGGTTTAATCCTGGAAACCTCCACAATGCTCCTGTTGCTCCTTCCGTGGGTTGAGAAAAGAGGACAACGTGAAATTCCAGTGGATGAGGAGATGGATGTCTTTGTCCCAGTGTATTTCCCTGGAAATTAATGAAAAAGCTCCACGGGGAGGATAAATTGCCCAATTAGCAAACATAATGCAGAGCACACTCTCCAAGATTGCAGATGCTGTGACGGGAATTCTGCATCTCAACCCAGGGCCGTGATGGAGCTCTAATTATTCTGCAATTGGAAGAGCTGATAAATGGAACTGTCCGTCCCCAAAATATGCAGAATATCTCACAGGCAACTGATCCTGAATTTCCAATCAATAGGGTTTAATATTTCACCAGCAATCAGGCATTTGAAAATCAATGCTGTCAAGGGGGGGTGATGCTCCCCTGCAGGAGGCAGAAGGCAAAACACTCAGGGATGAACTCCCAAAAGCTGCTCCTGGAGTCTCGTCTGATTGTCCAAAGGAGCAAAAACTGTTTTACAGAGTGATTTAAAAATCAAGCTCTTTGATTTTCTGAGCTGCAGAGCCCTTGCACAGCACAAGGGAAACCACCAGAAGCCCAGTTAAATATTTGGGGAATGTAGATTTGTGTGTTCAGCTCCATGTGAACAGTTACTGAGGGGAAGAAACTCTTGCTGCAGATATTCAAACTTGTTGTACTGATCTGCTGTTTCCTGGGAATCTGGGCAGGTCCTGACACAAGTTGGGCAGAGCAGCTGTGGCTGCCCCTGAATCCCTGGGAGTGTCCCAGGCCAGGCTGGACAGGGCTTGGAGCAGCCTGGGCTGGTGGGAGGTGTCCCTGCACATGGCAGGGGGTGGGAAAGGGATGGGCTTTAAGGTCCCTTCCAACTCAAATGTGGTGGTTTAAAGGGAAACCAGCAGGAGAAACAAACCCAACACAAAAGGGATTATAAGTCAGAGTTACAATTTAATACCAATATTACAATAAATGCAATGGCACAAAGAGAAATTGGGTTTAACCCCCAACCCCAGCAGTGTAACCCACCCTCTGGGGCACAAACACAGGGGGGTTTGGTGGCCCCTGTGCTGAGCCCCACGTGGTTCCCCCGAGGCCAAAGGGAAAGGAAGGGACAAACCTGTTGGTGCAGATGATGGCACAGTCTGGTGGAGAGTGGGGGGCTCCTCCTGTTGAAGTTCCGCTCCTCCTCTGGATCCCATGAGTGGTCTCAGATGTCCCCAAACCCCCAAGATTCCATCCCCTCAGGTTTGGGTGGGAGGCCCCAGTGTCTCCCCCAGGGCAGGGAGTTCCACACTGGGGGATCTGACTCTGGCAGTCAGGGGGTATTTTGGAATCGTTGCTGGCCCATGGGCAGAGCTGAGCCCTCAGGTGGGTGTGGAGGTGCCAAGGAGTCCCTGCAGGGCAGTTCTCCCAGCTCCTCTGCCAGGCTTCTTTCCCAGCCAGCTCCCAGCCTGAGGGCTCAGCTGTGCCCTGGGCAGCTGCTGCCAATGGGCCATTGGGAACAGTTGGTGGGCAATGAATGGAGGGTGGAGAATGCCCAGCTTTGGTCACACCCACACAAGGAGAAACTGGTCCCACCTGCTGAGCCAGGACACCAAACCACTCCATGATTCTTTGACCAACACAGGCCTATAGAAGGTATAACTTCATGAATCATTGCCATGCCTTGGAAAATCCAAGGTCCTAAATCTCCACCTGCTTTCAGGCATCCTCTTACAGCATCAGACATGTCTTTGATGAGAAGGTCTTCCCTTCTCAACCCTCCCTCCTTTAATGTGCTCTTCCAAAACCCACCACACAAAAAAGGACCCCAACAACAGTGGGATGTTTGGGTTTGTTGAGTAGCAACAAGGACATGTTATGATGGGTGATCCCAACATTATCCCACTGCTCCAACCCAAAGCTTCCTGAATGTTTCCATGACCTCAGGCAGTTGCATGTGGAAAAGAGAGGAAAGGATTTGTTTCTGGGTGCAGGTTGTCTCAGAGTTTGAGTCAGCCTGGATCAGAGGGATCAGAATTCCTTCAGAGTTACCTGAGTTGAGAAGGCAGGAATTCCTGGAATGGGATTCTCTGAAGATTTGCTGCAATCCCTGCTTTGACAGGTTCACTAAAGCCCCTTCCTAACCATGTCCAGCTGGGTGTAATTATCCCTCCCAGGCATTCTGGGATGGACATTGCAATGTCTCTCCATGAAGACCTTTGTCTCCTGCTTTTACCTCAAAGAGTGGCCATTTCTTTTCCTGTCCATTCCTCCTTCATTTCCCAATTTTCCATATTCAATGATCCTCAATAAGCAGGAGGCAATTTATTATTTGGATATCCTTAATCCATCCCTGCTCCTCTCGCCATCCTTCCCTCTCCCTTTATTCCTACAACTGAAGCAGGTTGTGTTGCTCTCCTTTCCTTCACAGAGTTTAACTAAACTTGGATTTTTTGGCAGCTTTCTCACAGTTTTTCTCATTTCTTTTTTCCAGAACTGGTTATAATTCTGCCAGTGTTGCCCAGGCTGAAGTCCAGCACACCCAATTTTCCTTCCCAGGGCACACCAAGGACAATTTTACAGAGGTCAGCAGAGTTGGAGGGATGTTGAAACCTCACCCTAAGAGCAAACCCAAGCACAGGAGGGTGCAACACTTTAAAGGAGCCTCTTTAAAACCTCCTTTTTCCATAGGACCTTTCCTTGATGTAGCTTTTGGAGCAAGTCCAAGCAGACAGGGGTAGGTTTGTCAGTTCTGGGTGTTGACTTCAGAACAATGCAAGTGGTCCTTTTGCTTTCAATTGGGCAGAAAGGAGCAATGTCTGTGTTAATTCAATCACTGTGTCTTCTGAGCCACCCACCAATGGAGCCCTTTTGACATGTCCCAACCTCTGCTTTGGAGACACCATTAACCAAGTGCTGTCTGGAGTGGGCTTTATACTCTCATTTACCTCCAATTAAGTCTCCCTTAATTTAGAGAGACACCCACCAGCATGAGCACCAGTGGGAATTCTCTTATTGATCCACACATTTCCCTTCCCACAATGGTTCCCATCCCCATCCTTGGCCACTAATCCCATTTGTGGCTGGGAAATGAAGAGCCCCAAGTGTGTTATTGTCAGTCCCAGTGCTCAGAGTGTCACAGAGGAGAAGCCAAAGGCTCCCAGAGCAGCACGACAGGAGGAATTTCCATGATGCCAAAATGAGACCTGATTGATAGGAAGCCACTACTGAGCTGTCACATCCCATGGACATGGAAGGAGCAGGGGCCTGGTGACACGGTGGGGGTGGCCAGCACTGCCAGGGGATGGCATCGATCCGGCTGCCCAGCTTATCATATTACCCAATTATGAGATCAGATTTGCATTTTTAATTCTTTTAGGAGGAATTGGCCCGAGGCAATTACAAGGGAGAAAGGCTGGGGTGGAGCCTGACAGTCCAGAGTCAGAGAAACAGAAGCTTTTAAGGACAAGCAGCCACTGTCAAAGAGAAGTTTTGCCTGACAGGGAAACAATGGAAGCACAAAGCCAATAAAGGATTTGTTCCCAACAATCCTGTCTCGAGGGACAACAAGACAAAGCCACATTACCATCAAACCTGGGCTAATAAAGATGAGATCTGCAGGCTGTTTGCTTTGTAGGGATCACAACACCCTGCATGTGGAGGGTTTGGAGCACAATATCTTCTTACAGCACAGCATGGAAAGGAGTTCCTAAATTTTAACCTCCTCTCTTTGGAGAAGTGACCCAAGCTCTGAGTTGGACATGGCAGTATTTTACAAGCCACTGATTAGTGATCAGGGAATTGGATTTTCCTGGGATTTCCTTCCCCAAAGGAAACCTCCCGAGGAGAATCCATCACTGTAATCCTCTCTTGGCCCATCCAGGTCATGTCTGGATATGAGGCTCTTGCTGCCTTAACTGCACTATCACAGCAAAAAGAAAAGAAACTGATAATATTTATTCTTCTTTTTCACAATTCCTGAATGGAAAGAATAAGGTTTTTGAAATGTCTTGAAACCTGCACATGAAACATTCTGAGCATTAGATTTTTCCTTTTGGAAATACCTGATTTTTGAGGAAATTTTCTGTGTTGAGGGAGACAAACAGATCCAGCAATGCTTTATTAAAAGCTCCCTCCCTCTGCCCAGTCCCATTTTATCTGCACCCAGACAGCTCTTCCTTAGAATCACAGAATGGATTGGGTTGGAAAAGACCTCTGAGATCATCAAGTCCAACCCTTGGGCCAACTCCAGTCCCTTTACCAGATCATGGCACTCAGTGCCACGGCCAAGCTCAGCTGAAAATCCTCCAGGGATGGGGAATCCACCCCCTCTCTGGGCAGCCCATTCCAATCCCTGAGCACTCTCTCTGCAAAGAATTTCTTTCTGCTCTCCAACTTCAATTTCCCCTGGCAGAGCTTGAGCCCATCGTGCCCCCTTGTCCTATTGCTGAGTGCCTGGGAGAAGAGACCAAGCCCCACCTGGCCACAACTTCCCTTCAGGCAGTTCCAGACAGTGCTGAGGTCACCTCTGAGCCTCCTCTTCTCCAGGCTGAACACCCCCAGCTCCCTCAGCCTCTCCCCACAGCACTTGTGCTCCACTCCCTTCTCCAGCCTCGTTGCTCTTCTCTGGCCCCGCTCCAGCCCCTCAATCTCTTGCCTTAACTGAGGGGCCCAGAACTGAACACAACACTCAAGGTGTGGCCTCCCCAAGGCAGAGTCCAGGGGACCTGATAACCATCAACCCTTTGATTTGGAGCTGTTGGATGATGGGCATCCAGGGACCACTTTGCATTTCTTGTGAAGAGGAGGAGCATGAGAACCTTGTGGTCTTCATGCCATCCCAGGATGGCTTGGGCAGAGGGTGGTGACAGAGGAACAGCTGTGATTACACACTAACACTTGTCACCTCATGGTAAAACAGCAGAATAATGGCATGGTCTGCCCAGTGTCATCTGGACCATTACAACTCTCACAGCATTTTGGGAAATGCAACAAACCCCTCTCCTGACTCAGACAGTGCTGATGGCATAGGGAGCAAAAATGGCCTGTTGGGAGACCCAAACATTAATCGTGTTCAGGAACAGGGAACAAAAAAGAGGGAGCAGTGGCAGGGAAAAGTCTTAAATTCCCAGAGCAGCTGTGGCTGCTCCACCCCTGGGAGTGTCCCAGGCCAGGTTGGACAGGGCTTGGAGCAGCCTGGGCTGGTGGGAGGTGTCCCTGCCCATGGCAGGGGGTGGAATGAGATGATCTTTGAGATCCCTTCCAGCTGGAATAATTATATGATTTCACAATTCCATGATTCTGTACAAAAAGCGTATTAATACATATATGGGTAACACCTTCAGTTTTTATATTGGACATGAAAAAAGTGGGTCCAGAGAAAGGCAACAGTGGTTTGAGTTGGAAGGACCTCAAAGCCCACCCAGTGCCACCCCTGCCATGGGCAGGGACACCTCCCACCAGCCCAGGCTGCTCCAAGCCCTGTCCAACCTGGCCTGGGACACTCCCAGGGCTGGGGCAGCCACAGCTGCTCTGCCCAACCTGTGCCAGGGCCTGCCCACCCTCCCAGCCAAGAATTCCTTCCTAATATTCCATCTAACCCTGTCATTCTTTCACTTAAGGCCATTCCTCCCTGTCCTGTCCCTCCCATCCCTTGTCTCAAGTCCCTCCTCAACTCTCTTGGAGCCACTTTAGGCACTGGAAGGGGTTCCAAGGTCTCCCCAGAGCCTTCTCTTCTCCAGGCTGAACATCCCCAGCTCTCCCAGGCCACACACTTTGCTCCTCTCCCAGTTTGGCTCCCACTGGCCCTGGTTGCACCACCAGGAACTGCAGTTTGGGTGTGGGATGTCACTGCTGTGACCAGCTTTGATGGCACCACCTCCTGTCACCAACACTGCACCAGGAGCAGCAGTTTGGGTGTGGGATGTCACTGCTGTGACCAGCTTTGATGGCACCACCTCCTGTCACCAACACTGCACCAGGAGCAGCAGTTTGGGTGTGGGATGTCACTGCTGTGACCAGCTTTGATGGCACCACCTCCTGTCACCAACACTGCACCAGGAGCAGCAGTTTGGGTGTGGGATGTCACTGCTGTGACCAGCTTTGATGGCACCACCTCCAGTTACCAACACTGCACCAGGAACTGCAGTTTGGGGGTGGGATGTCACTGCTGTGACCAGCTTTGATGGCACCACCTCCTGTCACCAACACTGCACCAGGAGCAGCAGTTTGGGTGTGGGATGTCACTGCTGTGACCAGCTTTGATGGCCAGAGTTCACTCCAAGATGTTCTTTTGAGGTGGCTGTAAAGCCCGGTAGGACACCAGAGCAGTGGGACATTCCCCTCTTCATCTCTGCCATCAGTTAATTGGGAGGCAATTAACTGCATCTTGGACCACTTTCATTTGCAGCGCAGGAAGAAGAAGAAGGTTTCGCGAGCTTATTTTCTTTAATTAATTATTGATGATTCAGATCAGGGACCATTTATTGCCTTCTTATTTTACCACAGGAACTGAGCAGTTTTCAGCGTGAGGGTGTTTATGGTGCCTGTGAGTCCACACACAGGTGGATGGAGCAGAGGAATCCCTGTGAGGGCAGAGACTCTGCCAGTGACACCTTGGATTTCCAGGAGCAGGAGAGATAAGATGTTATCAAGCCTCATCTGCCTCCAAATCCTGTTCTTGTCAGAGGAGCACATTTATCTCCTGCTGACAGCGTGGCTGATGGCAGATAATGCACTGACAGAGCCAGAGGCATCAGGCAGAGCTGAGGGCCAGAGTGTCCTCCAGGAGGGAAGAGGAGGAGACTGTGGTTTCCCTGGCAAGGAGAAGGCACAGGAGAAGCCCAGCTTGTCCCTGGGCTCAGCAACCAACATCCAGACACACTTTGGGAAAGCTGCTCCAAGGAGAAGACGCAGGGAGACAAGCCTGTCCCTGGGCTCAGCAACCAACATCCAGGCACACTTTGGGAATGCTGCTCCAAAGGGAAGCCACAGGGAGACAAGCCTGTCCCTGGGCATGGGCAACCACACTTTGGGAAAGCTTCTCCAGGGAAAAGCCACAGAGAGACAGCCTGTCCCTGGACTCCGCAGCCACACTTTGGGAAAGCTGCTCCAAGGAGAAGCCACAGGGAGACAGCCTGTCACTGGGCATGGACAGTCACACATTGGGAAAGCTCCTCCAGGGAAAAGCCACAGAGAGACAGCCTGTCCCTGGACTCAGCAGCCACATTTGGGGAAAGCTGCTCCAAGGAGAAGCCTTTCCCTGGACTCAACAGCCAACATCCAGGCATGCTTTGGGAAAGATCCTTCAAGGGGAAGCCACAGGGAGACAGCCTGTCCCTGGGCCTGGGCAGCCACGCTTTTGGAATGTTCCTCCAAGGAGAAGCCACAGGGAGACAGCCTGTCCCTGGACTCAGCAGCCACACTTTGGGAAAGCTGCTCCAGGGAAAAGCCACAGGGAGACAGCCTGTCCCTGGGCATGGACAGCCACACTTTGGGAAAGCTGCTCCAAGGAGAAGCCACAGGGAGACAGCCTGTCCCTGGACTCAGCAGCCACACTTTGGGAAAGCTGCTCCAGGGAAAAGCCTTTCCCTGGACTCAACAGCCAACATCCAGGCATGCTTTGGGAAAGATCCTTCAAGGGGATGCCACAGGGAGACAGCCTGTCCCTGGGCCTGGGCAGCCACGCTTTTGGAACGTTCCTCCAAGGAGAAGCCACAGGGAGACAGCCTGTCCCTGGGCTCAGCAGCCACATTTTGGGGAAAGCTGCTCCAAGGAAAAGCCTTTCCCTGGGTCTGGGCAACCAACATCCAGGCACACTTTGGGAAAGCTCCTCCATGGTTTGGGTGAGCTCACACTCCAACCACAGAAGATCAGAAGGGGCAGCTTCCAAACCCACGTTGTTTCAGCCATCAGGCAGCCTTGGAATGTCATTCTGGCTACAGACTGTGGGATCTTCCCACAACAAAAGTTGGAAAAATCAGGGTGGTGGCTGATCTCCTGGCTGGTGATTCCTACACCTGAGTTTGCAGGAGGGCTGGGGAAAGGCTGGCATAAAATCATGGAATGGTTTGGGTTGGGAGGGACCTCAAAGCCCCCCCAGTGCTACCCCTGCCATGGCAGGGACACCTCCCACCAGCCCAGGCTGCTCCAAGCCCTGTCCAACCTGGCCTGGGACACTCCCAGGGATGGGGCAGCCACAGCTGCTCTGCCCACCCTGTGCCAGGGCCTGCCCAGCCTCCCAGCCAGGAATTCCTTCCCAATATCCCATCCAGCCCTGCCCTCC
The DNA here is from genome assembly GCF_047495875.1 of Pithys albifrons albifrons. Lineage (NCBI taxonomy): Eukaryota > Metazoa > Chordata > Aves > Passeriformes > Thamnophilidae > Pithys > Pithys albifrons. Next base: position 125,149,527 of record NC_092458.1, read on the forward strand.
TTCAGCTTCAAACATTGCCCAGTCTGGTGATATCCACAGCACTGGTGTCATGAGATGGGACTGGTGGATCCCACCATTTCCCCTCTTGGTACAACATTCCAGGGAAATGTCAGGCAAGTTTTTAGCTCAGATTTTGTATATTTTCTATATAAATGTTTTGTCTGAAAACAGGTGCAGGAAAACCAAGATGCAAAGATGAGGTGAGGGAGTTTTTGGCTAAAGGAGGTGGGTCCTCTGTTGGAGTCAAGGTAGGAATTGGTCATGATGAGCTTTCCCTGAGAAAACTGTGGGGTTTTTTTGGCTTATTGGGATTTTGACTTCCAGCTGAAACTGTACCTGGCTTTGACCTTGGCAGTTTTGCTTTGGATCTTGTCAGGGATTCGTTGGTGAGGAGGTGAAATGAGCTGTTTCTTCATGCACAACATGAGAAAAAATCTGAGCCATTTCCAAGACGGAAAACTGAATTTATATAAAGTGAAATATTAAACATCTGCTTGTCAGTTATCCCAGTGCTATTGTAGGAATTTCTTTGTGCAAGGTTCAATATTTTTGGATGCCCAAGTCCTTCCCCAAATCTGATTTAACATCATTGAAGCAAATTAGGATGAGGAGATTTTGCCTCAAATACAAAGTGGTGATTTAATTTTTTTTTTGTTGTGCCAACAGAAACCAGATAAATTTCAGACCCTGTTTAACTCAAATGTTTCTCTGCCACATCAAGTGACAAAAAGATGAGGAACTCAATGCCTGCAGTCACTCAAATCCTCCAAATCCCAGTCAATGAGTTCACAGCCTTTCAGCTCTTCTGCTCTTAACAGAACTTAAAAGGCTTGGAGTGAAAAAAGAGTCTACCAAGTGCTCCTGCTCTAACCAGCCTTTTAGTTTCATTGATCTCCTAAGAGGAAAACCCCCAGTTAAAACCTGAGGAGGAGATTAATACAACTGCCTTTTAATAATATTAACTTTCTTCAAATCAATATTTTTCCTCATTTCTGTACTTTGCTACACACCAACCACTCTATGAATAATCAACACACGGACCGTGTATCTGCAAGGACCTTCCCAAAAGCTGCTCTGAGGACAAGGATTGGGCAAGGCTGGCCTGGAAAGTCACAACAGTGCCAGTTGGAGCCCCCAAATCAGCAAATTGGTGTGGAGGATTCCAGATCTAGAGGTGGTTTGGGGTGGGAATGGTGAGATTTGCCACTGTCCTGGTGATGGTTGAGGTGAGATGATGGAGGTGACTCTGCTGGCCATGGAGGAGTCAGTTGGTTCTGTCAGAGCTGTACAGGTCAGCTTTGGTCCTGCTGAAAATCCTGTCATTGAGTTAGTAGAAATGTTGGGGGGATTTCCAACCTTGAGTGGAGTTCACAGAAATTCCAGCGACAGAATCAAAGACTAGTGATGGAAGGGACCTCTGGAGGCAGAGACAAGGCTTAGTCAAGTCTGGCCTGGAAAGTCACAACAGTGCCAGTTGGAGCCCCCAAATCAGCAAATTGATGTGGAGGATTCCAGATCTAGGGGGGTTTGGGGTGAGAATGGTGAGATTTGCCTCTGTCCTGGTGCTGGTTGAGGTGTGATGATGGAGATGACTCTGCTGGCCATGGAGTTCTTAGTTTATCACCAGCATTCCTGGGGTTCTCCAAACAGATGCCAGGCTGTGAAGCCACAAGGACATGTGAGTCCCATTAGGTGTTTTTATTTATTAACCTCTCATAAACATACTAAAACATTTCTTTTTTGTTTAGAACCATTGAATGAACTGGGTTGGAAGAGACCTCTGAGGTCATCAAGTCCAACCCTTGATCCAACCCCACTGTGATAACCAGCCCATGGCACTCAGTGCCACATCCAGTGACACCTTAAACACCTCCAGGGATGGGGAATCCACCCCCTCTCTGGGCAGCCCATTCCAATCCCTGAGCACTCTCTCTGCAAAGAATTTCTTTCTGATCTCCAACTTCAATTTCCCCTGGCAGAGCTTGAGCCCATCGTGCCCCCTTGTCCTATTGCTGAGTGCCTGGGAGAAGAGACCAAGCCCCATCTGGCCAGAACTTCCCTTCAGGCAGTTCCAGACAGTGCTGAGGTCACCTCTGAGCCTCCTCTTCTCCAGGCTGAACACCCCCAGCTCCCTCAGCCTCTCCCCACAGCACTTGTGCTCCAGTCCCTTCTCCAGCCTCGTTGCTCTTCTCTGGCCCCGCTCCAGCCCCTCAATCTCTTGCCTCAACTGAGGGGCCCAGAACTGAACACAACACTCAAGGTGTGGCCTCCCCAAGGCAGAGTCCAGGGGAAGGGTCACTGCCCTGGGCCTGCTGGCCACACTATTCTATTTTGCCCCCTCCCTGTCCAGAAGATTTGCTGCCAGAGCCTCCCAGTCTGGAGGATGTGGCACAGCAGGTCCTGTGGAGTCCAATTTGTGGCCTTCAGTTGCACTAGAGGAGGTTCAGTTTAGATATTAGGAAAAAAATCCCTACAAGAGGGTCAGGAATTGTAATGAGTGTCCCAGGGAGGTGATGCACTCCCTGTGTCTAGAAGTGTCCCAGAGGGGTCTGGATGTGGCCCCTGGGGACATGGATTGGGGGGATCCTGGTGGGACTTGGATGATCCTGAAGGTCTCTGCCAGCCTTGACGGTTCTGGGATTCTGCAGTTGAGGAGCTCAGTGTGGCCATGCCATGATGTGCCACTGGCATCTCCTGGGGCTGGTGGGTCTCATCCAGGGAGTCAGAACAGTTGCTTTTCCCCACAATTATTCCAGGGAATGGTGGGTGGGTGAAAGCCCTGCTGGGACCCCTTCCCAGCCCCAAAGCCCACCCTGCTGCCCTGAGGTGGGTTCTCCAGGCACCAAAAGGGCAACAGGTGTGTGTGCCAGGCACCAAAAGGGCAACAGGTGTGTGTGCCAAGCTGGGTCTGCCAGGGCTGCATTCTGTGGGCACAGATTTCAGTGCTGAGGGGACACACAAGCACACTCAGAGAGCGAAGTTCTCTCCCTGTCCATCCCCGAGAGACGCCGTTCCCCAAACGAACGATTAATGCCTGAAAAAAGCCTGAAAAATGACTTTCCCTTTGCCCTTTCCGAGGTTTGTCATTTCCTTGACATCCCCATTACCTCAAAAATCAAATGTGTTTGTCTAAACATTATTCTGATGTTTGCTTTGGGCAGCCTGGGGTCAGACAGCTGACCACTAACTCGCTGACAGTGATCAATTCAGCCTGAAATCCTGTCACTCGGCCTCTTTATTCCTCCATCCATCTCTGCCCCTGCCGCCTCCCCCTCGCCTCGTTCTGCTGCTCAGGCGCTTTTAAACCCCACAATAATCCAATTTGGGGCCGATGGGATCGATGGCAGCGCCGCAGTCTGAACACCACGCTGACCACAGCCTGGGAGGGGCTTCTGCAGGGGGCTGGTGGCCAACTGAATGCATGGCAAGGGCTCCCAGCCACAGCCCTCACAGCCAGCAGGACATCTTCATGCTCAGGACTCACACTTAGGCTCAGACTTAGGCTCAGGCTTAGGTTGATGTAGGAACAGCAGCCCAGGTTTGGCCACGGTGTGTTTCCAACCCAATCGTGCCACAAATTCAGCACGTTGTGCATGGACAGACCTCCCAGCCACAGCCCTCCCAGCCAGCAGCGCATCTGCATGCTCAGGGCTCACACTTAGGCTCAAGTTTAGGCTCAGGTTTAGGCTGATGCAGGAAGAGTGTCCTGGGTTTGGCTATGAGGCATTTCCAACCCAGTTGTGCAGAGTGTGTATGGAAAGGGCTCCCAGGCACAGCCCTCACAGCCAGCAGCCCATCTGCATGCTCAGGGCTCACACTTAGGCTCAGACTTAGGCTCAGGTTTAGGCTGATGCAGGAACAGCACCCCAGGTTCAGCCACGATGCATTTCCAACTCAATCGTGCTGTGAATTCAGCATGTTATGTATGCAAAGGGCTCCCAACCACAGCCCTCACAGCCAGCAGGACATCTGCATGCTCAGGGCTCAAGCCTAAACTCAAGCTTAGGCTCAGGTTTAGGCTGATGCAGGAACAGTGCCCTGGATTTGGCTGTGGGGCGTTTCCAACCCAATCGTTCTGTGAATTCAGCAGAGTGTGTGTGGAAAGGGCTCCCACTGCATGCTCAGGGCTCAGGGTTAGGCTCAGGCTTAGGCTCAAGCTTAGGCTGATGCAGGAACAGCACCCCAGGTTTGGCCAGGACACATTTCCAACCCAGTTGTGCTGTGAATTCACCACATTGTTCTTGGGAGAAATTTGTGGCACCCGCTGGGATGTCTCGGAAGGAAAAGAGGCCCCTCAAGGGGCTCTGAGCACAAAGGGAAGTGAAGGGTCTGATCCTCAGGGGTTCTGCTTAAAGGGAGGGAAGATGAAGTGTCAGGATATTCCCTTCTTTTTAGTTCACTCTTACAGAGTAATGGCAGGACAAGAAAAAGGAACAACAATTTAGAAACTGCTTTCTGGGCTTGCTCAGAGAACAAAATGCCCAAATAATGTCCAGATATTTTAGTGCCATTTGGCCCTGGCACAGGTTGGGCAGAGCAGCTGTGGCTGCCCCATCCCTGGGAGTGTCCCAGGCCAGGTTGGACAGGCCTTGGAGCACCCTGGGCTGGTGGGAGGTGTCCCTGCCCATGGCACGGGGTGGAATGAGATGATCTTTAAGGTCCCTTCCAACCCAAACCATTCTTTGCTTCTGTGACTGATTCACTGCCCACAGTGGCTTTTCAAAGTGTGTCTTGAGGTTCTGCTGGGAAGAAGAAAGGGATTTTATTCCAGGTGTTTGTTTTCAGACATGTTCAAATTGTGAGCACGTCCTGGAGATGAGTTTTGTGTCCTCAGTGTGCACAAACCCCACAGAAATGCCACAGGCCAGTCCATGCCCCACACACTCCTCTCCTCACTGAGATTAACTGAGATTAACATCTTTTCCCTTCTGAGACTGAACTTCCTCTGCAATGGAATAACATTTTCTGTGTCCTAAATGCCTGTTTTCATATTTCTGCTCTATCTGCTCACTGATCCTGCTGGTAGGGCTCATGTTCTAAGGAATTACTCAGCTCTGTGGCAAACCTTCCACTTGGCTTGGAGACTTGAGTGTCCTTGTGAGGGCAAGTCCACTGGCTGTGCTACCTTTGTGCAAGTTATGGAATCACAGAATGGTTTGGGTTGGAAGGAACCTGAAAGCTCATCCAGGTCATCCTGCTATGGGCAGGGACACCTCCCACCAGCCCAGGTTGCTCCAAGCCCCATCCAACCTGGCCTTGGACACTTCCAGGGATGAGGAATTCACAACCTGTTCCTGTACCTCCCCACACTCAAGCATCCCCTATCCAAGCAGTACCTGCAGCTGCCACAGCTCTGCCACCCCTGTGGACCTGTGACAACACATCAAGATGAGGAACAGACCATCCACAGCGTTTCCAACCATCTGCTTTTCCCCATGCTGGTTGATGTTTCAGGGATGGCACCTTCTCCTTGGTCCAGGAGCATGGGAAAGACAGCACCAGACTAGTTGGCTTCTCTTTACTTTGCTTGGAAGTGGGACAAGCTGCTGGTCTGAGCCTTGGCTGCAGTTTCCACCCTCAGCTCCCCCAGGAGGTCTGAAGTTGGATGACATGGTGTGTTCCCTCCATTGTAAAAGGAGGGAAAACAAACTCCAGCTTCTCTCCTGGCAGCTCTCCCAGGGTAGTGGCAACAAGAACTCTTGGCAGTGCCTGCCAGTCCTGGAGCCTCTTCTCCCAAGGGCTTGGGCACCCTCAGTGGCAGCAGATGGTGGCTGCAGTAGGACAAGGGGGCACGATGGGCTCAAGCTCTGCCAGGGGAAATTGAAGTTGGAGAGCAGAAAGAAATTCTTTGCAGAGAGAGTGCTCAGGGATTGGAATGGGCTGCCCAGAGAGGGGGTGGATTCCCCATCCCTGAAGGTTTTTCAGCTGAGCTTGGCCGTGGCACTGAGTGCCATGATCTGGTAAAGGGACTGGAGTTGGCCCAAGGGTTGGACTTGATGACCTGGGAGGTCTTTTCCATCCCAATCCATTCTATGAGTCTGTGATTCTATGATTGTCTGCACTTGGAGCCCCCCCTCCAGCTCACTGGGTGTGCAGGACACCTCAGGACACCTCAGGACACCTCCTGACTCCAGAGGTGTGACATGGAGGTCAGTCACACTTTCAGCAGCCTCATGACTTGCTGACACCAGTCTTTTTGCTGCCAGGTTTTGGATGTCTTACATCTTCCCACAGACACTTTGGACAGGACGTTTTCTGAAGGATGGTGGAAACTCCTCCTGAGGAGCACCAAAATTCCTTGGGGTGTTACAGACCCTGGAGTGACTCCTTTCTTCTGAAACTGCCTTTTTCTTGTCCCTGCCTAATCCTGCAGAAGTGCTGGGGCAGCCTCAAGTCCCAGAGCTGCAACCAAGTTGAGGGGCAGAGTTTCAGACCTGGATTTCCTCTTTTCCTCCTGTTTCTCCATCTTCCTTCATCCTGGTGAGGAGCAAAGGGAGAACTGCTCTTTGAACAAGCTGTTCAAATGACAAGGTCCTTGAGATCATCTCCTACATCTCCTGGATTCTGTTCTTATTTTTGCTGAACTCATCATTCCTCCCTGTCCATTGGAGGGAACCTTTCCATGTCATCCTGTTTGTGCAGGAGGATGAACAATTTGGGGTATAGAGCTTGTCTTGGATTGTGGAATCTCTGAACTTCCTAAATTTTGGTGCTCAGAGCCCAATCCAACCTGGCCTGGGACACTCCCAGGGATGGGGCAGCCACAGCTGCTCTGCCCAACCTATGCCAGGACCTGCCCACCCTCCCAGCCAGCAATTCCTTCCCAATATCCAACCTAAATTTCCCCTTCTTCAGTCTGAACCTAAATGTGAACCCAAAATAATGTTGAGTCTTGATGTGCAAGGTCCATTGGTGCTATAAATGTCTGTAGGTCCACAGAACATGGAGATTTGAGGCTAATAAATAAAAATCCTCTGGCTCCAAGCCCGTGTGTTTTACAGGCTCTTCCCCTGCACTCCCCTTTTCTGCCTTCAAACCATTATTTCAGCAATTAAACTTTATTAATTAGGAAAGAACTCGTGGTTAATTGAGAGCATTGCTAACATTTCAGAGACTCAGAGGTGGGTTCAGTGGAAACAACCATTTTCCAGCTGTAATTCCTTTTGTCCTTCACTTTGGAGCAGAGTTTGGTTGGAAAATCCAGTTGGTGCTGCAGTACAGAAGATTTGGCTTCACCTCACCTGGGCTCAGATCACATTTTCCTGCATTCCTCCCACTCAACAGGCATTGGGTTGTTGTTAAAATAATACCCCATCTCAGCAATATAATCTTCCTTTGATAGCTCGTTCAATAGATTTTTAGAATGTAATTAAACCATATCAGTGCAGTGACAGCAAATTGATGAGCCTTTAATTATTTCAGGAGGGCCGAGGGCGCCGTCACTTCCCACAGACCTGGAGAAAGCAGAGGATGCTTTGAGAATGAATTGTAAATATAAATTTAAATTGTGAATTTAAACGTGGCAAAGTCCTTTTGTTTCTCACTTCTAACCACATGGCCCAGCTGTGCAGCAGAGGGGAATGGCCCAACATTCCCTGAGGAAGTTGGTGCAGCTGAATCCTTCAGATCCTGGGAACAGTAGGAGCAGGATGTCAGAGGATGAAGATCCCAGAAAAACAGGAGGATCAGCTCAAATCAAGGCTTTGTGGAGCGTTTGGGCTTTGCCATGTGAATCCTTCAGATCCTGGGAACAGTGGGAGCAGGACATGTCAGAGGATGAAGATCCAAAAAAAGCCCAGGAGGGTCAGTTCAAATCAAGGCTTTGTGGAGCATTTGGGCTTTGCATGTGAATCCTTCAGATCCTGGGAACAGTAGGAGCAGGATGTCAGAGGATGAAGATCCCAAAAGACCCCAGGAGGATCAGCTCAAATCAAGGCTTTGTGGAGCATTTGGGCTTTGCCATGTGAATCCTTCAGATCCTGGGAACAGAGGGGCAGGACATGTCAGAGGATGAAGATCCCAAAAAAAACCAGGAGGATCAGTTCAAATCAAGGCTTTGTGGAGTGTTTGGCCTTTGCCATGTGAATCCTTCAGATCCTGGGAACAGTGGGAGCAGGACATGTCAGAGGATGAAGATCCCAAAGAAACAGAAGGATCAGTTCAAATCAAGGCTTTGTGGAGCGTTTGGGCTTTGCCATGTGAATCCTTCAGATCCTGGGAACAGTGGGAGCAGGATGTCAGAGGATGAAGATCCCAAAAGACCCCAGGAGGATCAGCTCAGATCAAGGCTTTGTGGAGCGTTTGGGCTTTGTCATGTGCATGGATAAAGACAGGAGGAGATGATGCCCATTAATTTGGCTCTCAGACTGTGACCATCCCTGCTGAGCTGCTCAGCTCATTCCCCAAACTCTTGGGAAGCCCATGGGGCTCCTCTATGACGTGGGAATTGCTGCAGGAAGAGGAACAGAACGAGCCTTTCAAACACTTCAGGGAATACCATTCCCTGGAACACGAGCACTTCTGAAGACTTTGCCTCATCAGCCTTTGACCCAATAACCAAGTGCAGAGCTGGAAAAAGCCTGGATGTGGGAGGTGATGCCTTTTTCTTCCCCTTAATGAAATTAAAGTCAGCTAGTTAATCTTTAGCAGGATTTTTTAAGTCATTAATTCAAGCAAGAAAAGCAGGGCTGCTTTATAACAAAGCACCTCAAGTGAGTGATCTTGATTTATTGTTGTGCAGGGGGAACAGTCACCACGTCTCAAGGAGCTTTTTGCTGGTTCCACTTCAGAACTGATGCAAACTTATGATTCCCTGTCATGTGCTACATTTGGGGGTTGTTCTTGATGAGCTTTTTCCTTTTTTTCCCCCCTGATTCTCTTGGCCATTTCCAGCAGTTTGAGTGTTTCCACTGCTCCATTCGTGTCACAGACTTCCATTAAGGACGTGCCTTTATAATGATAGAGACTTTCAGCTTCCTTCTAAGTGCTGGGAAAAGGGCAGAAGGGTTTCCATGAATGACCCCCACGTATTTTTCCACATCCAAACACCAGCACCAGAGCAGATCCAGAGATGAACAAGGTCAGGAACCTCCCACATAACTGCAGAGAGTCAAAGATGTCCATCTTACTGTGCTTGCCCTCCTTGGAAAAGCATTGATGAAAATATTCTAGACTTCAAACCCAGAGCAGTTTTCTAATTCCCAAAGTTCCTGCTGGGGGTTAATCCGTGTTTTTTAGGCAGTGCAAAGCATCAGTAAAAATGGCCCCATAAGGAAAAAAACATTGTCTGCTTTATTCCAGCAGCTTGGCTTTTATTTTCCCACCAAAGGCAGCAAAGTGCTCGCACCAGCTCCTTGCCCAGAGCAGAGGAGATGCCACAATTCCTGCCAGATGGTGGAATGTCCATGACTGGGATCAAACAGGCCACTTTGGACCCAGCCAAGGTGGAGAAAGCCCAGGGGAGCCACTGAAATCCACAGTTCTTTCTACTGATACATTTGGGTGCACAGTGTGGCCTGAACATTCCCCAGACACAGAAAATGATATTTAATCATCATAACCTTCTCTCCAGACTCCTGAATTTCCTTGCTTTTATTAATGCTTTCTGACCTGAGCTTCTGTGGTTTAATTTCCTGGAGGTATCGAGTAACAGTGAATCAAGTGAAGCTGATCCTTAACCTCGAGTCCCTGTTGCATTTCAAGCTGCCAGTGCTTAAAGTGGGGTCACCTCCCCTCCCTTTCTCCCCTCCTCACCTCATTCTTGCTCATGGTTATTGTAGAACATCAGCCTTCACCACCTGAGCCACCCCAACCCCCTGCAGCGCTCCAGGCTGGGCACAGAGTGGCTGGAGAGCAGCCAGGCAGAGGGACCTGGGGGGACTGAGGGACAGGAAGCTCAACAGGAGCCACCAGTGTGCCCAGGTGGCCAAGAAGGCCAAGGGGATCCTGGCCTGGATCCAAACTAGCGTGGCCAGCAGGCCCAGGGCAGTGACCCTTCCCCTGGACTCTGCCTTGGGGAGGCCACACCTTGAGTGTTGTGTTCAGTTCTGGGCCCCTCAGTTGAGGCAAGAGATTGAGGGGCTGGAGCGGGGCCAGAGAAGAGCAACGAGGCTGGAGAAGGGACTGGATGTGGCACTGAGTGTCCTCTGAAACACCTTCAGGGACAGAGAATCCAACATGTCTTGATCCAACCCCACTGTGATCACCAGCCCAGGGCACAGAGTGCCCTGGGCTGGTGATCACAGTGGGGTTGGATCAAGGGTTGATGATCTCAGAGGTCTCTTCCAACCCAACTGAGAAGAGCAACGAGGCTGGAGAAGGGACTGGAGCACAAGTGCTGTGGGGAGAGGCTGAGGGAGCTGGGGGTGTTCAGCCTGGAGAAGAGGAGGCTCAGAGGTGACCTCAGCACTGTCTGGAACTGCCTGAAGGGAAGTTCTGGCCAGGTGGGGGTTGGTCTCTTCTCCCAGGCACTCAGCAATAGGACAAGGGGGCACGATGGGCTCAAGCTCTGCCAGGGGAAATTGAAGTTGGAGAGCAGAAAGAAATTCTTTGCAGAGAGAGTGCTCAGGGATTGGAATGGGCTGCCCAGAGAGGGGGTGGATTCCCCATCCCTGGAGGTTTTTCAGCTGAGCTTGGCCGTGGCACTGAGTGCCATGATCTGGTAAAGGGACTGGAGTTGGCCCAAGGGTTGGACTTGATGTTCTTGGGGGTCTTTTCCAACCCAATCCATTCTATAATTCTATGATTGACCAATTTCTTGGAATGAGCAGGTTTTGAGGAATTTGGTGACTTTCCCCCCATTTTTAGCCTATTGGCTTTAGTTGGTGGAGCCTCAAACTATTCTGATCATGAGTTTCTACAACCATGTGCATTTCTACATTTCCCCTCTATAAATACATGTTTTTTGGGTTTTTTTTAATAATCCATTGTAAAAGGGATTTTAGGACTTCTTTGGGGTGACTGTGGTGGTGCTGGGGTGGTGCTTTTGGAGGTCCCTCCCAACCTTCGTCATTCTGTGATTCTGCTTTTCTGAAGGGACTTTATTCCTTCCACAACATTTTGCATCTCTCCTTTTATTTTTTTTTCTGCTCTTCAATTCGTTTTCACTTTTGCCAAATTCTCACTGTTTTCCCTGAGTTATTCCTGCCTGGAAAATGTTCAAATTGGAAGTTGTCTGAAACTCAGGGCCCTGAAACTTTCCGGAGTAGCCATGGAAGGTTCCACCTCCTGCATCCATCCCTGTGCCGTGGGGGATGGAGCAGAGCAGGGGGATGCTCTCCGAGCTACCCTGAGTGTTCCTCCAGCATTCCCAAAGGATCTCAGTGCACATTCCCAAAGGATCTCAGCGCACACTCCCTGCCTGCACTTCTTCTCTCGGCCTTTTGGTGTCATTCTGTTATTAACGTGGAGAGAGAAGAGCCTCTGAATTGCCTCTCCCTCCTTTTCAGAGCGTGGAAGAATCATAGGAATAAAACCTGCTGGAAAGGAGGGAAGGGTGGAGTTGTGGTTTGAGCTTCTCCATCCCTTCCCTCCTGTGGTCCCTGGGAAAGGGGTGCCCATCACTTACAAACAGGACAGTGAGCTCATGTTTGGGTCAGAGAATCACAGAATGGATTGGATTGGAAAAGACCTCCGAGATCATCAAGTCCAACCCTTGGGCCAACTCCAGTCCCTTTACCAGATCATGGCACTCAGTGCCACGGCCAAGCTCAGCTGAAAACCCTCCAGGGATGGGGAATCCACCCCCTCTCTGGGCAGCCCATTCCAATCCCTGAGCACTCTCTCTGCAAAGAATTTCTCTCTGCTCTCCAACTTCAATTTCCCCTGGCAGAGCTTGAGCCCATCGTGCCCCCTTGTCCTATTGCTGAGTGCCTGGGAGAAGAGACCAACCCCCACCTGGCCAGAACTTCCCTTCAGGGAGTTCCAGACAGTGCTGAGGTCACCTCTGAGCCTCCTCTTCTCCAGGCTGAACACCCCCAGCTCCCTCAGCCTCTCCCCACAGCACTTGTGCTCCAGTCCCTTCTCCAGCCTTGTTGCTCTTCTCTGGACCTTCTCTGAAGCTCAGCTGTAAATGAGATGAGGTGAAAGGTTCAGGACATCCCTACCTGTCCTTGCCTTGGCTCTGTCTCTGTCCTGCAGAGGGTTTGGAGGAGCCTCAGAAGGTCTGGCAGAGTTTTCTGGGCTTGTCCAGCTGGAGCAGAGGACACTGAGGGCAGAGCTCAGAGGGGCTGCAGCTCCTCCCGAGGGGCAGCTCCACCCTGAGATCAGCTCAGTTGGTTTAAACTTGGTTGTAACAATGCCAAGGTCATGGGTTCAATCCCCTGTGTGGTCCAGTGACTGAAGAGTTGGATTCGATGATCCTTGTGGGTCCTTCCAACTCAGAACAGTCTGGGATTCTGTGTGAGCTGGGGAGTCAGACCCCTCAGACTGGGGGGAAAGGGCACAAAGTCTGGAGTTGTGTTGGACTGCACAGAATCTCAGAACATGCTGAGTTGGAAGGACCCACAAGGATCATCGAGTCCATCATGAGTCACATCATGTGCCTGAGAGGATCATCCAAACACTCCCTGAACTCTGTCAGGCCCGGTCCTCGAGGGAGGGATTTCTGCCCTCAGCACCACCCAGGCTGCTGCAAAGGGATGGAACTGTTCCCTTCAGTCTTGGGTGGCAAAAAAACAGGAAAAAAACCCTGGGAATAGCAAAAAATTGTGAAGGGATTAGAGGGGCCTTGGAAGAGCAGCTGAGGGCACTGGGCTTGTCCAGCTGGAGCAGAGGGCACTGAGGGCAGAACTCAGCAGGGGCTGCAGCTCCTCCCGAGGGGCAGCTCCATCTCTGAGCCCTGAGAGCAGGGCCAGGCCCAGGGCACGGCTGGAGCTGTGCCAGGGCAGGGGCAGGTGAGATCTCAGCCAAAGGCTCTTCCCCCAGAGGGTGGTGGGCACTGCCCAGGCTCCCCAGGGCAGTGGGCACGGCCCCGAGGCTGCCAGAGCTGCAGGAGCCTTTGGGCAATGGTACAGGGCAGGGGGGACTGTTGGGGTGTGCTGGGCAGGGCAGGGGGGACTGTTGGGGTGTGCTGGGCAGGGCCAGGGTGGCACTGGATGGTCCCTGGGGGTCCCTTCAACTCTGGATATTCTGTAACTCTGTTCTGTGGAGAACATCCCCGAGGGTGATGTTGGCAGAGGTGGTGGCACCAATCCTGCCAGGAGCAGGGCTGGGCTCCAGCAGCACCACTGAAACTTGGAGAGGGAAAATAGGACACGGTCAACACATTTCTGTGAAACAGGAGAACCCCAGCAGTGAAACCTGAGAGGTGCCACGGCCATGGGAAGGTCCTGTGAGCTCAGGGCTGCAGCATCATGCAAAGCTGCAAGCAGGAAAACCTCATTTTCCCTGTTTCCAGGACCATGGAAAGGGAGGTGGTCACTCCTGCATCCCTTGGAGAGAAGATTCACAGGACAGAGGACACACAGAATTAAAAAATGTGGGGAGGAGCTGCAGCTACAACTGATTTTTTAAAATTTTGTTGATTGGTTTCAGAGGAAACATGAGCTGATGGGAAGTTTTTGTAGCAGTCAAAATAATAATAATAATAATAATAATAATAATAATAATAATAATAATAATAATAATAATAATAATAATAATAATATATAATTAATAATAATAACATTATTAGTAATAATGATAATAAAATAATTAAAATAAAATAATAATAATAACAAAATAATAATAATAAAATAAAAATAAAAATAATAAAATACTAATAAAACAATAATAGAATAATAATAATGATGACAATGATAATAATAATAAACAATAATATAATAATTAATAATAATAACAACATCATTATTAATAATGATAATAAAAATAATAAAAATAATAAAAATAATAAAAAAATAATAAAATAAAATAATAATAAAATAAAAATTAAAAATAATATAATAATAATAAAACAATAATAGAATAATAATAATAATAATAATAATAATAATAATAATAATAATAATAATAATAATAAAGTAAAATTGAGCATTTCCTTTCATCCAAGAGAAAATATTACAGCACTCACAAGTGTGTGGGGGGCAGATTTTTGCAGGATTTTGACTCCTGGATCAAAGGATTATTTTAGATTCCTTTAAGATAAACCACACCCAGTGAGAGTGTTGGAGTCACCTGGACAGACCCAACCAATCTCTCAAACCTGGGCCTAAAATCCAAGTTTTCCTGCATAAAACATCTCGGGATCTGTCGGGCTGAAACTTCTCGTGGCTGTTTCAGGACCCACAAAACCAGGAGAGAAATTACAGCTGGAAAAGAAGAATTTCTTTCCCATGGAAATATCAACAATTAACAATTTAGTTTGTCCTCCTTCCTGAAACCTTCTCTACCAGCCACAGGAATAAGAAAAGTGTTGCATTTGTGGCTGAGCACAAAAAAATGGTGTGTTTTTTATTTTTTTCCTCTAATGAGCTTTTTAAAAACATCATTTTGCTTCCTCTGAGCACAGGCAGTTATTTATGACCATTGCTAAAGGCTCTGCTTGAATGCATTTATGAAGTAACACCAGGAAGAGCTTTGCTGTCCTCCACACTTTCATTAAATGCTTCTAGAAAATTCAGAAATATTATTAATATTATGTTTTTCTTCCTGTTTTCCCCATCCTCCCTTTGGGAATAAGCTCGTCTCTAGGAATAGGAAATCAATTGATACAGTTGGATATCAGACACCACCTTCTGCAACACATCAAGGTAAGATGGGTAAAAAAGTAGAATCACAGAATCATAGAATGGATTGGGTTGGAAAAGACCTCCGAGGTCATCAAGTCCAACCCTTGGTCCAACTCCAGTCCCTTTACCAGATCATGGCACTCAGTGCCACGGCCAAGCTCAGCTGAAAAACCTCCAGGGATGGGGAATCCACCCCCTCTCTGGGCAGCCCATTCCAATCCCTGAGCACTCTCTCTGCAAAGAATTTCTTTCTGCTCTCCAACTTCAATTTCCCCTGGCAGAGCTTGAGCCCATCGTGCCCCCTTGTCCTATTGCTGAGTGCCTGGGAGAAGAGACCAACCCCCACCTGGCCAGAACTTCCCTTCAGGCAGTTCCAGACAGTGCTGAGGTCACCTCTGAGCCTCCTCTTCTCCAGGCTAAACACCCCCAGCTCCCTCAGCCTCTCCCCACAGCACTTGTGCTCCAGTCCCTTCTCCAGCCTCATTGCTCTTCACAATTGAATTGGAAGAGACCTCTGAGATCATCAAGTCCAACCCTTGATCCAACCCCACTGTGATCACCAGCCCAGGGCACAGAGTGCCCTGTGATCACAGAGTGCCCTGGGCTGGTGATCACAGTAGGGTTGGATCAAGACATGGTGGATTTTCTGTTCCTGGAGCTGTTTCAGAGGACACTCAGTGCCACATCCAGTCCCTTCTCCAGCCTCGTTGCTCTTCTCTGGCCCCGCTCCAGCCCCTCAATCTCTTTCCTCAACTGAGGGGCCCAGAACTGAACACAACACTCAAGGTGTGGCCTCCCCAAGGCAGAGTCCAGGGGAAGGGTCACTGCCCTGGGCCTGCTGGCCACGCTACTTTGGATCCAGGCCAGGATCCCCTTGGCCTTCTTGGCCACCTGGGCACACTGGTGGCTCCTGTTGAGCTTCCTGTCCCTCAGTCCCCCCAGGTCCCTCTGCCTGGCTGCTCTCCAGCCACTCTGTGCCCAGCCTGGAGCGCTGCAGGGGGTTGGGGTGGCCAAAGGGCAGGACCTGCACTTGGCCTTGTTGAACTCCATCCCATTGCAATCAGCCCCATCTCTCCAGTCTCTCCAGATCCCTCTGCAGAGCCCTCCTGCCTTCCAGCAGGTCGACACTCCCTCCCAACTTGGTGTCATCTGCACATTTGCTGCTGATGGACTCAATCCCCTCATCTAAATCATCACTAAAGATGTTAAACAGGACTGGACCCAACACAGACCCCTGGGGACACCACTGGTGACCAGCTGGATGCAGCTCCATTCACCAGCACTCTCTGGGCCCGACCCTCCAGCCAGCTCCTAACCCAGCAGAGGGTACACCTGTCCAGGCCATGGGCTACCAGCTTTTCCAGGAGTATGTTGTGGGAGACAGTGTCAAAGGCCTTGCTGAAGTCCAGACAGACACACCCAGAGCCTTCCCCTCATCCACCAGGTGGGTCACCTGATCATAAAAAGAGATCAGGTTGGTGAAAAAAAAAAAAGAAAAAAAATAACTTCAAGCAACTTGGACATATTTGTATTTTTACTGCCTTTATTTCACAACCCTCTTGGGTCACATCTCCCCTGTCTTGAAACTGGACATGGTGGGAAATATTTACTTATGACAGACTTTTTAGAAAAAAAGGATTTAACCTTCATGGAATGGTCCAGGGAGAATCTTGGGAAGGTTTGGTGAGGAAAGTTCCTCTCCAGTAACCAACATTGTGAAGAACAAGATATTTATTGTGAAGAGCAAGATGTTGATTGGGAAGAACAGGAGCGTTAATTGTGATTGTAAAGGACTTCTTGACCCAAATGCCTGAGCAGAGGGACCACTGGTACCAGAAGTTCTCAATCTGCTCCATCTCCATCTGCTCCATCTGCTCCAGAACACGGAAATACAGAATCATGGAATGGTTTGGGTTGGAAAGGACCTCAAAGCCCACCCATTCCCACCCCTGCCACGGGCAGGGACACCTTCCACCAGCCCAGGCTGCTCTAAGCCCTGTCCAGCCTGGTCTTGGACACTTCCAGGGGCAGCCACAGCTGTTTTGGACAACTACTTGAAGCTGTTATGGGATCATCCACTTTTCCTTGTCTCATAGTAACAGGAATGAGGTTTGCAACCCCTGGATTTGGCACACACTGAACATGTTTGATCCCTCAGCCCATCTTGAGCAAGGACAAGCCTCTGGTTGACTTTCACAGCTTTTGGATCAGCTTCACCCACCTTGGCTGGTCCCTTCACCTGCCCCAGGGTCATGAGGGACAGGGCCTGGGGACTCTTCTCCACATCCTGAAGGGACTTCTTGGCTTTGCTGAGGAATTTATTCATGAGAGGGTTGCTAAATAATGGAAGGGGCTGCCCAGGGAGGTTTGGAGTGCCCAACCCTGGAGGTGTCCAAGGCAGGACTGGCCATGGCACTGAGTGCTCTGGGTTGGGGGACAAGGTGGGCATTGGGCATCGAGTGGGCTCTGTGGGCTGGTAGAGCTTTGCCAAGGTGGGCATTGGGCATCGAGTGGGCTGCAGGGGCTGGTAGGGCTTTGCCAAGGTGGGCATGGGGCACAGGGTGGGCTCTGTGGGCTGTCAGGGCTTTGCCAAGGTGGGCATCGGGCACAGGGTGGGCTGAAGGGGCTGGTAGGGGCTTTGCCAAATTGGGCATCGGGCACAGGGTGGGCTCCAGGGGCTGGTAGGGGCTTTGCCAAATTGAGCATCGGGCACAGGGTGGACTCCAGGGGCTGGCAGGGCTTTGCCAAGGTGGGCATTGGGCACAGGGTGGGCTGCAGGGGCTGGCAGGACTTTTCCAAGGTGGGCATCGGGCACAGGGTGGGCTCCATGATCTTGGACATCTTTCCCAAACTCAGATTCCACCAAAAACTTTGGATGCATTTATCTTTAAATGTGGAGGTCCTTCCTCAGCCCCTTCGCTGCCAGCCACGTGTCCTCGGGCAGAGTGTTGTGTTTCTTCCCCAGGCTGATTTTGAGTGACATTCTGTGAGTCTGCAGGGAAGAATAAAACATGGGGTTTCCTCATCCTCTTCCAAGGTGTTGGCCTCCTTCCACCAACCCCATTCTCCACAGAGACACAAGACAGAAACCTTTTTCCGAACCAATTCTGAACGTCTCGAGTTTGGTTTGAGGTTTCGTGCTGAGGTTTGGAGTGACTCACATTTTTGCCAACAGGTCTCCTCGATCTCTAAAGAGTTCCACCACCTCTTTAAGGTAGAAATGTGCAGCCTGGTGTGTAATGCACATTGTGTGGCTCCTCCAAACCACAAGTGGCTCAGAAAAGCCTGAGAGGGGAATCCATGTGGGAAAGTTTAAAATCCTGAAAGAACAGCCCCTTGTGCTGCCCGGGACAGCTCTGTGTGTGAGGCCAAGCCACATGGGGAACATGAACTGGAAATATGGTTAAGGAGGGCTTTCAGTCAGGGCTGGTGGCTCAGATGTTCTCTCAGTACCTTCTCCTGTGGTTTCAGTGCTGTTGAGCTGTAGAAAATATAATGTCTGTTTAGAAGGAGAGCAAATATTTTTTGTTCTTTTGGTCAGGGTGTTGGTTTGTGTCTCAGAATTCAGCAGGTTCTTATTCTGCCACAAAGTCTCTTTCACAGAATCCCAGAATCATTGAGGCTGGAAAAGATGGTCAAGTCCCTGGAGCCCACTCTGTGTCTGATACCCACCTTGGCAAAGCCCTGCCAGCCACTGGAGCCCACCCTGTGCCCAATGCCCACCTTGGCAAAGCCCTGCCAGCCCCTGCAGCCCACCCTGTGCCCGATGACCACCTTGGCAAAGCCCTGCCAGCCCCTGGAGCCCACCCTGTGCCCAATGCCCAACTTGGCAAAGCCCTGCCAGCCCCTGGAGCCCACCCTGTGCCCCATGCCCACCTTGTCCCCCAGCCCAGAGCACTCAGTGCCACGGCCAGTCCTGCCTTGGGCACCTCCAGGGCTGGGCACTCCAACCCTCCCTGGGCAGCCCCTGCCAGTGCCTGCCCACCATTTCCAGCCAGAAATTCCTGCTGCTGTGCCCCCTGCCCCTGCCCTGGCCTAGCCTGAGGCCGTGCCCTCTGCTCCTGTCCCTGTGCCCTGGGGCACAGCCCAACCCCCTGTCCCGGCTCCCCCCTCCTGGCAGGGATTGCAGAGCCAGAAGGTGCCCCCTGAGCCTCCTTTGCTCCAGCTGAGCCCCTCCAGCTCCCTCAGCTGCTGCTCCAGACCCTGCCCAGCCCCTCAGTGTCCCTTCCATGAGATCCCAGAACTGGGCACAGCCCTGGAGGTGCCTCAGCAGTGCCAGCACAGGGGGACAGTCCCTGCCCTGGGCTGTGCCCACACTATTCCTGAGCCAGCCCAGGTGCCCTTGGCCTCTTGCCCACCTGGGCACACCTGGGCTCGTGTTGAGAACTGTTCAAACAGGAGAGAATCTTTTACTGAGTTTCTGATCATGCCAACCTGGTCCAGCTCCTTTTAAATGCCTTTAAATACAGATTTTCTGCAAACCTCTGGAGTTTGCAGGATGACAAATCTGAAGCAGCAAAGAAACCCAAGAAGGAAATTGTGGTGCTAATGGGCAGGGATTTATTTTCCATGCTCCTCAAGAAAAACAGAAGCAGCTGCAGCTCTTTCATGGAATGGTGGCTCTGATTGGGCTGAGCCTGTTCTGGGCTGTTCTCTCCCTCTAATGGGGGCAAATAAAACGTTCTCCTGCACAGCCCAGGGGAGCAGTTACCCATCTCCTCTTAATTTGAGTGATCTTTAGCTTTCTTCTGCGAGGTTCTGCTTCAGACAAAGTGCTCAGAGTCAGCTCTTATCTCCCCCCAGTAAATAAGGCTGAAATTTAAAAAAGGCCATTAGCAATCAATACAGTTGAGAGATTTAATTTCCAGCACATGCTTGTTTTGTTTTATTGTTACGTAGCCCGAAGAGTTCCAAGGGATTATTCCCTTATTATTATTACATTTGCAAAGGGTTTGGGTGTAACCTGCCCTTCTCTGCTCACTTCTCTCTGGCTCTGGTGGGGTTGAAGGGCTGGAGGACACTGGTCTTACTGGAGTGAGACACTGTGTTGTCCTGTGGTTACATCACAGAAGGAAGATGCATGGCCAGAGCCCTCCCTTGAGATGGCAAATATTCCCACTTTGCCAGCTTGGAATTCAGAGTCAAGTCTCTGCTCTGAGCTTTCCACCTGTGGGACAAAAGCTGTTCCAACACCGAGCTGCTCTCCAGGATAAAATGCAGCTTTCAGTGGAGGGGGTTAATAATATTCTGCATTTTCTGGGGCTTGACAGACCAAACCCCATTGGGTGGGTGTTGGAATAGTTGGGATGGGTGTTGAAATAGTTGGGATGAGTGTTGGAATAGTTGGGATGGGTGTTGGAATAGTTGGGATGGGTGTTGGAATAGTTGGAATGAGTGTTGGAATCCTTGGGATGAGTGTTGGGATCCTTGGGATGGGTGTTGGAATCGCTGGGATGGGCGTTGAAATCATTGGGATGGGCATTGGAATCGTTGGAAAGGGAGAATCGTTGGGATGGGTGTTGGAATAGCTGAGATGGGTGTTGGAATAGTTGGGATGGGTGTTGGAATCCTTGGGATGGGCATTGGAATCCTTGGGATGGGTGTTGGAAACCTTAGAATGGGGGAATTGTTGGGATGGTTGTTGGAATAGCTGGGATGGGCACTGGAATCCTTGGGATGGATGTTGGAATCATTGGGATGGGGGTTGGAATTGTTAGGATGGGTGTTGGGATGGATTTTGGTATCACTGGGATGGGGGTTGGAATCCTTGGGATGGGTGCTGGAATAGTTGGGATGGGTGTTGGAGTCCTTGAAATGGGTGTTGGAATCGCTGGAGTGGGTGCTGAAATCCTTGGGATGTGTGTTGGAATCCTTGGGATGGGCATTGGAATCCTTGGGATGGGCATTGGAATAGCTGGGATGGGTGTTGGAATCACTGGGATGGGTGTTGGAATCACTGGGATAGGGGAATCGTTGGGATGGGCATTGGAATCCTTGGGATGGGTGTTGGAATAATTGGGATGGGTGTTGGAATCACTGGGATGGGTATTGGAGTCCTTGGGATGGGTGTTGTAATTGCTCCTCCCTATCGTTCCCTGCAGGGTAAGACCATCTTGTTTAAACATCCAAATCCCTACAAAGTGGTGCTTTATTTCCAGCATTTTCATGGAAACATAGAATGGATTGGGTTGGAAAAGACCTCCGAGATCATCAAGTCCAACCCTTGGGCCAACTCCAGTCCCTTTACCAGATCATGGCACTCAGTGCCACGGCCAAGCTCAGCTGAAAAACCTCCATGGATGGGGAATCCACCCCCTCTCTGGGCAGCCCATTCCAATCCCTGAGCACTCTCTCTGCAAAGAATTTCTTTCTGCTCTCCAACTTCAATTTCCCCTGGCAGAGCTTGAGCCCATCGTGCCCCCTTGTCCTATTGCTGAGTGCCCGGGAGAAGAGACCAACCCCCAGCTGGCCAGAACTTCCCTTCAGGCAGTTCCAGACAGTGCTGAGGTCACCTCTGAGCCTCCTCTTCTCCAGGCTGAACACCCCCAGCTCCCTCAGCCTCTCCCCACAGCACTTGTGCTCCAGTCCCTTCTCCAGCCTCGTTGCTCTTCTCTTCTCAGTTGGGTTGGAAGAGACCTGTGAAATTATCAAGTCCAACCCTTGATCCAACCCCACTGGGATCACCAGCCCATGGCACGGAGTGCCCTGGGCTGGTGATCACAGTGGGGTTAGATCAGGACATGGTGGATTCTCTGTCCCTGGAGGTGTTTCAGAGGAGACTCAGTGCCACATCCAGTCCCTTCTCCAGCCTCGTTGCTCTTCTCTGGCCCCGCTCCAGCCCCTCAATCTCTTGCCTCAACTGAGGGGCCCAGAACTGAACACAACACTCAAGGTGTGGCCTCCCCAAGGCAGAGTCCAGGGGAAGGGTCACTGCCCTGGGCCTGCTGGCCACGCTAGTTTGGATCCAGGCCAGGATCCCCTTGGCCTTCTTGGCCACCTGGGCACACTGGTGGCTCCTGTTGAGCTTCCTGTCCCTCAGTCCCCCCAGGTCCCTCTGCCTGGCTGCTCTCCAGCCACTCTGTGCCCAGCCTGGAGCGCTGCAGGGGGTTGGGGTGGCCAAAGGGCAGGACCTGCACTTGGCCTTGTTGAACTCCATCCCATTGCAGTCAGCCCCATCTCTCCAGTCTCTCCAGATCCCTCTACAGAGCCCTCCTGCCTTTTGCCAGGGAATATTGGGAAGGCCAAACAGAACTCCCCAGGGGGTGATTCCCTCTGGGAATACAGAAGGGAAGGAGTCACAGACTGGAAAATAAATATTTTTGGTGGAGAATTTTTAAGTTGTACATTAAACACTTCTAGAAGGAATTTGCTTTTAGGCAACACAATTTTAGTAGCAAATCATGTCCCAGAGTGCCCAGAAACTTTTGCTGCCTCAAAGAGGTTGGTGGTCTGGTGGGAACTGGAGGTGGGTACTGCTGGTCAATTATTAATTAAGCCTTAATAGATATTCTGCCATATATTTAGCTGATATTCCCCTCAGGAATCAGCTCTAAAAATACAAAAAAACTGAAGTGCAGAACATTTGTGCTATTTAATAATCACCTTTTAAGTTGCTGTTGCCCATCCTGACCCTAAAAGGTAATTTTTTTTTGTATTTCTAAAGGGCAGAAACTGCTTTGAGTGAAGGTGAGAAGATTTTCTGGGGGACACCCCAAAACATTTAAAGGAAAATAAAGGTTTTAGTCGTGGCTTAAAGTGAGGATTAATTGCTTTTCAAAACTCTCAGGGCTTGGCCCTGAAAGTCTCCTCACTTTGGAACACCCTGGATTGCACTTGTGCCTTGGGAAAGGGCATTTCTTTTTCAGCTTCCCCTCTCTTTTTGCATTTGAAATAAATTATAAAATTGAATAATTAAATTAAATTATTCAAGAAAGTGTTTTCTTATTTATTATTATTTATTATGTTTTTTAGTTTATTTATTACGCATTTATGTTTTATATTATTTATTTTATTTATTAACTATATTATCGATTTATTAATAACTATTATTTTCTGTTATTTATTTATTATGTTATTTGTTATTATTATTTAGAGTACTTCTTTATGTTATCTATTATTATTATTATTATTATTATTATTATTGTTATTGTTATTATTATTATTACATGTTCTTTATGTATTATGTTTTTATTATTATTCATGGTATTTCTTTATGCCATTATTTAAAATGTTGTTGTTATTATTCTTATTATTATTATTAGTTATTTATGTATTATGTTTTTATCATTATTTATGGTATTTATGTTATTTTTTATTATGTTATTTATTATGTTATTATGTTATTTATGTATAATTTATTATTATTTATGGTTATTATTATTATTATTATTAATTATTATTATTATATTATTTTATTTATGTATGTGTTATGTTTTTATTATTATTTATGGTATTTCTTTATGCTATTTATTTATTATGTTATTTATTATTCATTATTATTTTACGTTATTTATGTATTATTTATGGTATTTCTTTATGGTTGTTATTATTATGATTATGATTATGATTATTATTAATGTATTATGTTTTTATTATTATTTATGGTATTTCCTTTTGTTATTTTTATTATGTTATTCATTATTCATTATTATTTTGTTATTTATGTGTTATTTATTTTTATTTATGGTATTTCTTCATGTTATTTATTGTTGCTGTTATTATTATTATTACTATTATTATTATTATTATTATTATTATTATTATTATTATTATTATTAATGTATTATTTAATATTCTTTGTCGTATCCTTTATGTCATTTATTTATTATGTTATTTATTATTTATTATTATTTTATATTAATTATGTATTATTAATTATTATTTATGGTATTTCTTAATGTAATTTATTATTATTATTATTATTATCATCATCATCATTATCATCATTATCATTATTATCATTATCATTATATTGTCTATCTATGTATTATTTAATATTGTTTGTGGTTATTTATTTATTGTGTTATTTATTATTTATTATTATTTTATGTTAAATATGTATTATTTATTATTATTTATGGTATTTCTTTATGCTATTTATTTACTATATTATTCATTTTATTTGTGTTATTTATATTATTTATTAGCTTATTTATTTATGTTATTTATTATTATTATTAGGATATAATTAACCATTCTATATTATTATATACTCACACATGTTGGATATTTTTATATTCTGCCACAATAGTGGCTGAAAATCCATTTAAAAAACCTGTGGATTATAAAAAAAGTCCAATTTTATCCATTTTCAGTCTTTAAATCTGAGCCAGGTAAGAAAATAAAAATAAAACCCAATAAACCAACAAACAAACTCTGAATTAAAGAGTTCTTGAGCCAATTAAAGTTCCTGGACTCTAATTAGGACCCCATTAATGGACTCATCCCTAACAGGGATGAACTTTGCAGCTGATAAACAGAAGTCAGGATTAAAATATAACATTAAAAAAAAAAATATATATATATAATAATGTCTTGAGCAATAATATGTTTAATCTGAAGGGTAAAATAATAAGATTTTTTTTTCTTTTGCTAAGGATAAAATTCCTTAAGGGTTAAAACACTTCCTTGTATTCTCCTTCTCAGCCTCTTCCATGATAAATTGAATTTTCCTGCCCAGTTCCACCTCCGCAGATTTAGGAATTCACCCAATTTTTGACCCTCCTGGAACTTTGAGGCCTCAAACAGGTTAAAAACAACTTAATTAAATTAATCATTTTCCATCCTCTCCAGCCAATGCAATTTTCCCATCCAAATTTCTCAATATTCCTGATATTTTCCCGTAATTTTTTCCAAAATCCGGCGTTACCTTTCAGGTTTTCCCTGGAAATTTGAAAAGTATCAAGAACTTTGTTTAATGCTTTGAATTGATATTTTGGTAATTATTAATCCATACTTTTAATTAAGGATTTTGTTGAATATTTCCCAGGTTTCTCATTCCCCCTTTATTATCGAGGTGCATTTAACGCGGACACTGATAATTTTTGAAAGGAATAAACTGATAATATAAAAGAAAGGGGATAAATTTTTATTTCAAGCCAAAACAGCTTTTCAGGCAGAATTCTCTCTGATGAAAGAACCTACAGGGTGGGACTCTGCTGTAAAAGAAATGGCAAAAACACCCCACAAAAAAGCGGGTTTAAGAATCACACCTTTCATTTTAATGCTGGTTTTTTTTGGTGTTTTGGAGGGTGTCAAAAAAGCTGCTCAACTTCAGAGGAGGCCAAAGCTGCAGCTTCATCCTGGAAACTTGGAATTATTCCCCCAAAGCCTTTGTTTGCCCTGATATCCCATAATGTCAGGCTTTTAGAGTCGATAACCCATTAGTAATCAAGAGCTGTATCATTTATTAATTATGCACCCTATTAATATTTAATCTTTCGGGTTGCTGAGCATATTTCTGAATCTACTTTTTAATTACACTTAAAAAAGGGATAAATCTTCGAGGCAACCATTAGAAAAGCCATTTTTTTTTTTTTTTTTTTTGCCCTGTGCATTATGACTTCAATTACTTTGGAGCAGATGTCTGGGAGCAGCACTTGGTAAAAGGGCACAGAATTTCCTTGGAGGGATAAAGAACCCTGGGATAGGAGTTGGGAATGTGGTGCCAACCGCCTGCTTGGCATGAGGGCTCTGGACGGGCATGGACAACCCTCTGCCTCCAAGCAAAGAGCCTTCCTGCTCCTGGAGCTTGGGAATTGTGTTGTCCAGACATGGATTCCTTGGCTTGGAGGAGCCAGGGGTGGGGCAGGTGCCCAAATCACAGAATGGTTTGGGTTGGAAAGGACCTCAAAGCCCACCCAGTGCCACCCCCTGCCATGGGCAGGGACACCTCCCACCAGCCCAGGCTGCTCCAAGCCCTGTCCAACCTGGCCTGGGACACTCCCAGGGATGGGGCAGCCACAGCTGCTCTGCCCACCCTGTGCCAGGGCCTGCCCACCCTCCCAGGGAAGGATTTCTTCCCAATATCCCCCTGTGCTGATTTAAAGGTAAACCAGCAGGAGAGACAAACAACACAAAAGAGATTATAAATCAGAGTTACAGTTTAATAACAATATTACAATAAATGCAATGGCACAAAGAGAAATTGGGTTTAACCCCCAAGCCCAGCAGTGTAACCCACCCCCTGGGGCACAAACACAGGGGGGTTTGGTGGCCCCTGTGCTGAGCCCCACGTGGTTCCCCCAAGGCCAAAGAGACAAACCTGTTGGTGCAGATGATGGCACAGTCTGGGGGAGAGTGGTGGGCTCCTCCTGTCCAGGGTCTGATCCTCCTCTGGATCCAACGAGTGGTCCCCCAGTCCCCAAAGCCCAAGATTCCATCCCCTCAGGTTTGGGTGGGAGCCCCCAGTGCCTCCCCCAGGGCAGGGAGTTCCACCCTGGGGGATCTGACTCTGGCAGTCAGGGGGGAGTTTGGAATCGTTGCTGGCCCATGGGCAGAGCTGAGCCCTCAGGTGGGTGTGGAGGTGCCAAGGAGTCCCTGCAGGGCAGTTCTCCCAGCTCCTCTGCCAGGCTTCTTTCCCAGCCAGCTCCCAGCCTGAGGGCTCAGCTGTGCCCTGGGCAGCTGCTGCCAATGGGCCATTGGGAACAGTTGGTGGGCAATGAATGGAGGGTGGAGAATGCCCAGCTTTGGGCACCCCCACACAGGGATAAACTGGTCCCACCTGCTCAACTGGGACACCCACCTAACCCTTGTCCTGGCAGTTTAAAACCACCACTCCTTGTCCTGTTACTCTGCCCATATAAAAGTCCCTCTCCCTCCTTTTTTACCCCTCTTTGGGCACTGGGAAGGGCTCCAAGGTCTCCCAGACCCTTCTCTTCCACAACTTCAGCTCAGGCAGGTGGGGTGGTTCAGTGGGGACCCTCCTTAACAGGGCCTCTCGTGGATTTTCCAGGTGGAAGCACAAGGTGGGATGAAGTCCATGGTCCTGAGTGCTGTGCAAGCTGCCTGGGAAGGCAGAGCTTTCCTGCCCAGCTGTGCACAGATGTTTCATTAACGGGGACAACAAACCAAACCAAGAAGAGCCAAACCATCAGGTGCTTTTGTTTTCCAAGAGACAGAATCACATTGTAGAATCACAGAATCCTAGAATGGATTGGGTTGGAAAAGACCTCTGAGATCATCAAGTCCAACCCTTGGTCCGACTCCACTCCGGTTCCAGTCTTGGAACCTGATGGAACTGGATAAGCTGTTCCACTGAAGTCCCATTTTTCCTCAGTACTCCTTGGGCCTGTCCAGGGAAGTGTCACTCCCCAGAAGGTCTTTGATGGTTTTATTTATCAAAATCTGAGTTTTAAAGTGTAACAGAGGAAATATTCCTTGTTCAGAGATGTGGCTGCCACATCCTGGGAGTGTCCAACGCCAGGTTGGACAGGGCTTGGAGCAACCTGGGCTGGTGGGAGGTGTCCCTGTCCCTGACAAGGGGTTGGAAAGATGATCTTTAATATCCCTTCCGACCCAAACCATCCTGTGATTCCATGATTTCTCCTCACCTCCTTCAGCTCTAAACTGTTTGCCTCTCTTTGATAACCAGACTCTGCTTATTTGGGCATCAATAAAATTGGAATTTTCTGAATTTGTGCAATAATTTCAGAAACAGCCTTTAGAAATTAATCCCTTCAGGCACAGAAGTTACCCTTGAAGAAAACAGTGCAATTATTCCAGACAGTATTTACTGGAGTATCCCTGAATATGGAAGGACAACCAGGGAATTTAAGATGAATTATCTGCAGGGTCGAAGCCAATTTAAATATTATTTTAAATAATATCCAGTAAATCCCAAAGGGAATATTCTTCCAAGGAGCATAAAGGCCTCAGTTCAGTGAAATTTTTCCTGCTTTATGGCCCAAAGCAAGAAAGAGAAGCCCTGAATGGGTTTCACTTGGGCTCCTGAAATAAAAAGGTGTGTGGAGTGTGACTCTGGCTGAAGTCTTGGACATGGCATGTGACCCAGGGGGCTTTGAAGAACGAACTTCTAAGCCAAATGAAGAAGTTTGGTCCCCAAATCTCTGAAAATATTTACATTCAAATCCGAAGCTTATAATGACTTCCTCCACTTTAAATGTAGATTCTTTTTTTTTCTCAAAAAAAGGCAGTATCAGTGCAAAAAAAAGGGTCTTTATGAAGGTATTTGAATGGGATGTCACTTGTGTCCCCCAAAGAAAAATATTTGCCTTTCACAGACATATTTTTGTGTCAGTCTTCCTTTAAAAATAAAGTCAGAGAAGAGGAGGACCTGTTGCATTCCAATTGTTTGTTCCAATTGTATTCCAATAGTATTAAACCAGCTGCTCTTAAAGCTGTATTTGTTTTAGAGCAGAATGAAACCCTTGGAAGATGCATCTGGACAAGGACAACACTTGTGGACTTGAGGCCTCCTGGGTTCAATTCCCTTCTCCCAAGGCTGCCACTCTTCACTGCCCTCAAGAATTGCCCTTCCCCTCCGTGTTCCCACGTGGGCCAAGGAATTTATGGAGTGCTGGCGAGTCAGGAAGAGCTCCATGGAAGGAGCCAAGCCTGAATTCCCAGGGGGCAGCTCAGGATGGGGCACAGGGGATGCTCCTGCCTGTAGCCTGAGGGAATTGCATCCCAAGGAGTGATCCTGGCAAGGTGGTGTATCAGAGAAAGCCTGGGGGGGATTGTTAACTTGTCTCCTGCCTGGTCCTTTTCTGTCTCTGGGTTAATGTTGGAGATACCTGAGAGAGGGGAAAAAAAAACTTTGTTACTTCTCCTCCATCACACACCTGATAAAAATAAAGCAGATTTTCCATTAAGCAACAGCTGGTTCCTGGAGTTTGCAGGAGGCATTAAAGGAATGGAGCATTATCCCAAAGACATTCTGTTACAAAAGAGCACTAATCAATGCTGAGAAAATTGCTCATCAATTATTCACATTTGGGCATAAACTCCTCAGGTCTTCAAAAGACCCGAATCCTCATGGATGGGACAGTGGAATTGCCTCACCTGGGAAGCTCCAGGTGGACACTCTGCACCTTCCAGCACCCAAAGAGGTGGAGGGTAGGAGTGCCTGTTGCAGTGGATTGTAAGGAATAACCCCCAGAGTGGCCTCTCGCCCTGATAGAACCCGACGGCTGCGACTTGTTCATTCTCCCTTCACCACCCGTTAATTTTTAATGAAGCCCTTTCAAAATAAAGCCTTAATGCGACTCATAAATCACCAATAAACCACTTTGGTTTCTCTCAGCCTGTGCAGAGGCCACTCAAGCATCCCTGCCATTAGCAGGGAACATGGGAGTGTTCTCCACACAACGTTTCCTCTGTTGCTTCCGTCTGAAATCGTGGCAATGTGGGAAGCAAAGCCCATTCCAATCAACCTCTGGGTCACTATTTATTCCCCTAATTGAATGGCCATATGCTAAAGGGTGAAGATTTTTAGCACCATTCTGACAGCTGTGACTTGGAGGTAGAGAAGCAGAGTTGGAGGTGCAGTTGAGATGGAGAATGGAAAGAGAAGGGAGTGGGAGTGGAGGGAGATGTTGCATTATTATAGAATCAGAGGCTTATTTGGAATTGAAAAGACCTCAGAGATCATGGAGTGCAACTGGTCACCCAGACCAGAACACTGAGTGCAATTCTTCTTCTTTTCCTTTCTTTTTCTTCTTTTTCTTCTTTTTCTTTTTCTTTTTCTTCTTCTTCTTTTTCTTTCTTTTTCTTCTTTTTCTTCTTTTTCTTCTTCTTATTTTTCTTCTTTTTCTTCTTCTTCTTCTTTTTCTTCTTCTTTTTCTTCTTCTTTTTCTTCTTTTTCTTCTTTTTATTTTTCTTCTTTTTCTTCTTTTTCTTCTTTTTCTTCTTCTTCTTTTTCTTCTTTTTCTTCTTCTTCTTCTTCTTCTTCTTCTTCTTCTTCTTCTTCTTCTTCTTCTTCTTCTCCTTCTCCTCCTCCTCCTCCTCCTCCTCACCATCACCATCGCCATTATCGTGATTATTACATGGCAGAAGTTGGACTTAATGATCATGACGAGTCCCTTCCAACTCAGCACATTGTGAGTCCAGATCCTTGAACACCTCCAGGGGTGGGGACTCCACCACCTCCCTGGGCAGCCCATTCCAATGGTTTCCAACTCTTTCCATGGAGAAATTCCTCCTGATTTCCAACCTGAACCATCAAAACCCATGGATAGATTAACAGGCTCTCAAGGACCAGCCCTTGTTATGAGAAGGGTCCATTGTGTAGGTCTGTAATGCAGATATGAATTTAATATTTTAATGGAAATTACAGAAGGCCAATACAGACTATTTTTGCCCACCAGAAACTTTCTTTCTCTGAAACTTGGTGAGGTACCAAACCCAAGAATGTCTATTTTTGTCCAGTAGAAATGAAGGCTCAGCACTGGAATAACAAGACAACTTGAGCACTTCCCAAATTCCAAGAATTTGCATAAGAATTCCCTTGGTGGTCCATAACCTGTGACTGTCTCTTAATTGGGCAAAATGTGATTTTCTAATTAATTCTAATTATTCACACCTGCATTCCCAGGTTCCTGAGGGGCTTTGGGAATGCTGGAACAGAAACCAGCAATGAGCAAAGTTGTGACTCCTGGTTTTGGAATGGGAACCATAACAAGACTCTGGAGAGGAAAGAACAAGCACAGTCAGCATTCCTAGTGCAGGGACACCAGGAAAACATTCCACAGACATTTTGGTTACACAAATCCATGATGAAAATACCAACATCTTGAGAAAACCTTGTTTGGGTGCCTTAAGGATGTGTCAAACATGAGTCAGATGGAGGGAACATCTTCCAAGTTAAATGCAGCAGCAACTCAGGAGTCAAAGAGGTTTAAGACATTGCAGTGGCCACAAAGACATTTGGTGCAGGACCATCTCATCCTGACAAGCTTCCCAGTTCATCCTGGCAGCCCAACTTCCTGCTTTTGTCAGAAAGTGTTTCCAAGACATCTTTCCACCTCATTTCTCTGTTTGCTGTGGCAAAAAGCAGAAGAGTGTTGGGTTTTTTCAACAACCTTCTCATGGACACAAAGACAATTATTGTGTCTTCAACAGTTCTCTCCACCAACAGTTCCCTCTTTATTTTTTCTGCATGATCTTGAGATGATGAGATCTCTTCTCAATGCTCTTCTCTGAACTCTGCTGTGGATCTTTCTCTGAACTCTACTCTGACCCTTTCTCTGTGCCCTGGCCCGGCCTGACTGGACAATATCAGGTGTTTTTATGGTGGACACTTCTGGCTGAGTTTCTGTCACCCACAACTTCAACTGAGGAAAGGCTGGCACAGCTGGCATTGGCCAGCCTGGAGAGGAGAAGCTTTGGGGGGACCTCAGTGTGGCCTTCCAGGAGCTGAAGGAGCCACAAGAAAGATGGAGAGAGACCATTTCCAAGGGATGGAGGGACAGGACAAGGGGAATGGCTCCAAACTGCCAGAGGGCAGGGCTGGATGGGATATTGGGAAGGAATTGCTGGCTGGGAGGGTGGGCAGGCCCTGGCACAGGTTGGGCAGAGCAGCTGTGGCTGCCCCATCCCTGGGAGTGTCCCAGGCCAGGTTGGACAGGGCTTGGAGCAGCCTGGGCTGGTGGGAGGTGTCCCTGCCATGGCAGGGGTGGCACTGGGTGGGCTTTAAGGTCCATCTCAACCCAAACCATTCTGGGATTCTGTGAAAAGGATATTTTAACATTCTCAGGTGTCTGGGCTTGGATCAGTCTGTGCAAACTTTGGCTCCTCAGATGTACAAACTTCTCCTCACCCTTCCTCGTGTCCAGGCTCATTGGAGAGTGCAGGGACTGAAGGTGCAGCTTTCCAAAGCACATTGAGTAGGTCAGTTTGGAATTCTGAGAGCCCCCTTGGGCCAGCCAGGACTCTCCTCCATGGCAGGAGCAGCTCCAGCTCCAGCCTGGGCTGATGGAGCAGCTCAGCCTGCCAGGAACACCCCCAGGGATGGGAATTTTCTCTGCACTGTTACACAGGGACAAATCCCACTTCCAGGGCTCCCACAGGGAATAAACAGGGATGAAACAGCAGTGGGGAGGAAGATACAGCAGGTGCTGAAAAGGGGTTATTTTTACCTTAGCAAAGTAGGAGAATGAGAGTGTTGAAGTTCTTGATTAAAATTAGAGAACTCGCTGCTTTCTCCAAGCAAGAAGAAGGAAAAGCCATCCTTGAATCCACACTGGAAGTTGCTGTTTTCCCTCACTCACCATCCTGGAGAGGAGGGACCAATAATAAACCCACAGGCAGGAGCCAAATGTGGAATTTCCCTTTGCCTTCTTGGCCTGGATTTCTCTGTGCAACAAAAACTTAGTCCAAGGACTAAGTGCAGTGAACTGGCACAGCCTGGGCTTTGGATCAGGCACAAAGAGTGGCATTTTAAGTGTGTGTTATGAACTTATCAAACAAATAAAAATCAACCATTAATTTTTTAGAAGGCAATCCGGGACCATTAACAAATAATGCCATTTTCTTCCAATGTCTAATCAAGCTGCTGATTTAAATGCCAAGCACTGATTGCATATTTTACAAAACTTGAACACTTCACGTAATCTAAATGGACACAGGAAGATTTCTATCGGTGTTTGACTGTTGTTAAAACTCTTCTAAGCAATTCCTAAGGTGCAAAAAAGCTGTTCCAGTGAAAATGAAAATGAAAATATCATGAAAATGAAGAACCATTTCAGTGAATATGTCCCAGCACTGCCACAATTTCGAAGGTGGTTCTTTAAAAATGTCTATTTTCTCTGGATAACTCCTTTGAAAGTGATTGCAGGAAGGAAATATATTAGCAATTAAATCCATGTGTTTTAGCACAACAAGCAATAAACTGCTTAACACGGAGCTCCTGTGAGTTAAAAGCCAGAACAGCATTGGACAAAAGTCAAGGTTATGCTGACACATTTATTTCTCAGCAAATGAAGACTGTTTAGTTTTAATGCATTTGTGGTTAGCAGGAGTTTCAGGAGATCAATGTAAATTCATTTTGGACTAGTAAATAATGCCTTAATGAGGCTTCTGCCAGGCTGCTCCCACACCTTGGGGCTCCTCACCTTTCAGGATGCCCAAAGATGAGCCAGTTGGCCCTGGCATTGCACAGCACCCAAACAACCCCAGGCAGTGCTTTATGGCTGTGTGTGAAGTGTGTTTGGGGAGCTGCACTTTGCCTCGGACACAACTGGAACTGCTCAGCCCACAGGGTGTTGTTGGTCTTCTCCTTTCGAGGGCTTCACTCCTGCTCGGGGTGAAAACCAACTTCAGTGATCCTTTTTTTTTATTCTCTGCCACGTGAAGGGGTCCAGAGAAGAGCAGCGAGGCTGGAGAAGGGACTGGAGCACAAGTGCTGTGGGGAGAGGCTGAGGGAGCTGGGGGTGTTCAGCCTGGAGAAGAGGAGGCTCAGAGGTGACCTCAGCACTGTCTGGAACTGCCTGAAGGGAAGTTCTGGCCAGGTGGGGGCTGGTCTCTTCTCCCAGGCACTCAGCAATAGGACAAGGGGGCATGATCCTTCCTTACCTTTAACAGATTTGTCATTGGACCCTTTGGGAAATTCATCTCAGCAAAGGTGATCCTTGTGGGCATTGACATGGAGACAATGAGGTGAGGGATCCAAACTGGAGTTCTCCTGTGGTTTTCCATGTCTGATATTCCATTTGCTTCTGTTTAAAACTGGAAATCTCCTGTGGTGTCCCATGTCTGATGTTTCATTTACTTCCTTTTGTCTTTTTTTACTGTTTTCCCATCCCTGGGAGTGTCCCAGGCCAGGCTGGACAGGGCTTGGAGCATCCTGGGCTGGTGGGAGGTGTCCCTGCCCATGGCATGGGTGGCGCTGGATGATCTTTCCTATCCCTTTCAACCCAAACCATTCCATGATTCCAAATGTAATAATTTGGAATTATTTCCCATTTAAGGTTCTTTCCAACCCAAACCATTCCATGATTCCAAATGCAGTAATTTGGAATTATTTCCAATTTAAGCTCCTTTCCAACCCAAACCATTCCATGATTCCAAATGTAATAATTTGGAATTATTCACATCAGATCCAAATTAAAGGGTGTCTTGAACACCTTTGGTTGAGTTTCTGAAGATCTTCAGTGTGAATCAAGTGGGTCTCAGTGGAGCTCCCTGGACTTCAGAGGTCCTGCTGTGCTCAGTTTTTGGGCTCCAGCTTGAGGTGTGACCTCCCCTTTGGAGAAAAGAATGACCTGGGGAAGAAATTAATAATAAATATGGAATTTTAGTCTGGTGGAAAAGCCAAATAGAAAGATTGTGGAGCTGCAACTGTGTGAAATACACAGTTTGGAGAATCAGAGAGATCAATCCTTCATTAAAAAATAAAATAATTAAAAAAAAAGGCAAAAAAAAAAAAAGGCAAAAAAAAGGCAAAAAAAAAAGGCAAAAAAAAGGAAAAAAAAAAAGGCAAAAAAAGGCAAAGAAAGGGCCAAAAAAGGCAAAAGGCAAAAAAAAAAGGCAAAAAAAGGCAAAAAAAGGCAAAAAAAAGGCAAAAAAAAGGCAAAAAAAAAGGCAAAAAAAGGCAAAAAAAAGGCAAAGGAAAAAAAGGCAAAAAAAAGCCAAAAATGGCAAAAAAGGCAAAAAAAAGGCAAAAAAAGGCAAAAAAAGACAAAAAAGCCAAAAAAAGGCAAAAAAGGCAAAAAAAGGCAAAAAACAGGCAAAAAAAGGGCAAAAAAAGGCAAAAAAAAGGCAAAAAAGAAGCAAAAAAAAAAGCTAAAAAGAAGCAAAAAAAAAAAAGCCAAAAAAAGGGCAAAAAAAAAAGCCAAAAAAAAAAAGCCAAAAAAAATAAGCCAAAAAAAAAAGCCAAAAAAAAAAAAAGCCAAAGAAAAAACAACTTTCCAAAGCTGGAAAGAAATGAATCAACCCCACCAACCTGGAAGGGAGAAAGGACAATTAAAACAGAGTCCATAAAACTTTACAAGGAACTCCTCCAAAGGAGTGTGAAGAGAAGAAAGTCTTGCCAAGTGATCAAACAGAACCTGTGCCAGTAATTGCACCTCAAGAAAACAATTATCCCTCTCGGAATGAAAGAGCCGGAGTTCCAACAACAGGAACGCAGCAGGGGCTGAGAGGCTGAGCAGGGCAAGGGCTGTGCAAATGTTGGGTTGTTCCCCCCAGTCTTTCTGGTTGAGGGATTTTCTCCCTCTGACCCTTCGCAACCTTTGCACGAAGAGAAGAATTGGGCCGTGTCTGAATTTCTTTTCCACAAACCCTATTTGGTTTTTATTCCTCAGAGAAACATTCTCCACTTCGGGAAACTGTTTTTAAAGAAGGGCAGAAATACCCCAGTTGTGTCCTCAGCAAATTTAGGTTTGTGTTCATTAACCCAATTTGGCATCTTAGATGAGATTTCCAAATGCAACCAAAACTACCCAGTGACTTCCAGGTCCTGCAAAACCCACAAAACTCTAGAAGAGATATTGGACTTTCAGTTGGTTTAAAAAAGCACATAAAGGTTGGACTTGATGATCTGTGATCCTGAGATAAAGTAGCGCAAGGAATGGCCACAGGTCACGCTTTCCATGGTCTTCAAGAGGCTTTCCATGGTCTTCAAAAGGCTTTCCATGGTCTTCAAGAGGCTTTCCATGGTCTTCAAAAGGTTTTCCATGATCTTCAAAAGGTTTTCCATGGTCTTCAAGAGGCTCTCCATGGTCTTCAAGAGGCTTTGCATGGTCTTCAAAAGGTTTTCCATGATCTTCAAAGGGCTTTCCATGATCTTCAAAAGGCTTTCCATGATCTTCAAAAGGCTTTCCATGGTCTTCAAAAGGCTTTCCATGGTCTTCAAAGGGTTTTCCATGATCTTGAAAAGGCTTTCCATGGTCTTCAAAAGTCTTTGGACCAGGGTCTTTGTCTCTCTTTGTTCTCCAGCTCAGCTCTTGATTTGAGTTGGTTCTGTGGGTTTTATCTGAGTCTCTGCAGTCATGCACTTCATCCAAGAGTTCCTGTGGTTTTACCAGCTCCAAGTCCACCTCTAACCTTGACTTGCAGAGTTTCAGGACCAGGAATGTGCCCCTGAGTGCAAAACTGGCCCGTGGAGTTAACAAGACACCGGTGAATTCCCTAATGAACCTGCCCAGAAAGCACAGGAAAGGGTCACTCCTGCACTTTCCCCGAGTCAAAGTGAACCATAAACCTTCCAAGTTTTTGCTGACATTAATTGGGTTCCCCTGGTGGAAGAAATTCTTCTTTTTTTACCTCGTTTGTCTTGCCAGTGGTTGGCTGTGCCAGGTATTCCTGCCATGCCACTCACTCAGCCACGTGATTTCCAAGCTCTGAGACACCACAGGCTCAAACCTCACTGCAGTTTATTGCTCAATAAAAAGCCAAAACCTTCAGAGTTTTCACAGAGGCTCAGAGGAAACTTCTCATTTGAAGAAAATGTTCTCCCAGCCTCCTCTTTTTTTTTTTTTTTTTTTTTTTAATTTTTTTATTAGGCCTTTACTCACATCTCCAAACCTTGAACAAAAGGCTCTTTTCAGAGCAGTCACTTCTGTTCAGGACTAAGTGGAGTGATTTGGAACATTTATGTGGTGTCAGGCGGTGACCTTAAATTATTGGACATTTCCTCAGCAGTTCCTGTGCCACTCCTAATGCACCATTTGATCCAGGAGAGGTGGAATAATCCCCCCTGGCACTGGAGAAAGAGCTCTCCTTTGTCACTGCTGGTGGTGCCCAGGTGGGCAACTCGCTGTGCCCAGACACAGAGACCTGAGGGAGTTTGGCATTCAAAGCCTGGCAGAGACTGTGAAGCTTCTGCTGTGCCACAGGGCAATGCTGCCATCCAGAATCCCAGAATCCCAGGATCCCTGAGGCTGGCAAAGCCCTGCCAGCCCCTGGAGCCCACCCTGTGCCTGATGCCCACCTTGGCAAAGCCCTGCCAGCCCCTGCAGCCCACCCTGTGCCCTATGCCCACCTTGGCAAAACCCTGCCAGCCCCTGCAGCCCACCCTGTGCCCAATGCCCACCTTGTCGCCCAGCCCAGAGCACTCAGTGCCACGGCCAGTCCTGCCTTGGGCACCTCCAGGGCTGGGCACTCCAACCCTCCCTGGGCAGCCCCTGCCAGTGCCTGCCCACCCTTTCCAGGCAGAAATTCCTGCTGCTGTGCCCCCTGCCCCTGCCCTGGCCCAGCCTGAGGCCGTGCCCTCTGCTCCTGTCCCTGTGCCCTGGGGCACAGCCCGACCCCCTGTCCCGGCTCCCCCCTCCTGGCAGGGATTGCAGAGCCAGAAGGTGCCCCCTGAGCCTCCTTTGCTCCAGCTCAGCCCCCCCAGCTCCATCAGCTGCTGCTCCAGCCCCTGCCCAGCTCCCTGGGCACCCTCCAGCCCCTCAGTGTCCCTTCCCTGGGGGCCAGAACTGGGCACAGCCCTGGAGGTCCCTCAGCAGTGCCAGCACAGGGAACAGTCCCTGCCCTGGGTTGTGCCCACACTATTCCTGACCCAGCCCAGGTGCTCTTGGCCTCTTGCCCACC
Organism: Pithys albifrons albifrons; assembly: GCF_047495875.1. NCBI lineage: Eukaryota > Metazoa > Chordata > Aves > Passeriformes > Thamnophilidae > Pithys > Pithys albifrons. The sequence goes on from NC_092458.1 coordinate 125,186,744, forward strand.
TGAGCACCCCTGGGCTCATGCCCAGCTGTTGGTTGACCAGCAAGGAGGCACCAGGAGCCACTCCAGTGCAGAGATACACAAATTGGTGGAAACCCCTTGGAAACTGGGCATAGAAAGTCTGAAGGTGCAGCCTTTGGGCTTCACCATCCCACTGCTGCCCACTGGCACGTTACTGTCCCACCTCATGCACCTTGGGATCCATGGACTCGTCCTTCAAGTGGTTGGAAAGATGTTTGCTGCAGGAAAGGACGTGCTGGAGGACAGGATGGCTCCCCCACTCAGCCTGGAGAGGCTGAGACACCTTCAGGAATGAGTGGGATGCAGAAAGAACAGAAAATGCAATTTTAGCTGCAGCTCTTGTGAGATCCTTCACTGCAGAGAGCCACAAGTGGGAGGTTTCCTCAGCTTTCCTTGGCACAAGGACTTCTCCTGTGCACCAAACCCATGGAGACCCTCAAAGGAGTGTCCTGTGAGTAATTGGGTACCACCTATAGGAGAAAAGGAGTCAATAAAGGGATTACATTTGGTTTGTTGCTTTATTTACCTTGGTAGAAACTCCTTTCTTTAAGCCACATTCTCCACCCCAGTGTGCCAGTCTCCTACATGTGTTTGCTCTTAACTGGAAAAGCCTTGATATTGTGCCATCCTTCCAGAGAATGTGGCTTTGCAAACCCCTGGGATCTCTGTGCTGGCCATGGAAGGGATCCAAGCAGAGTGGTTTGGTCTGAGAAAAGATGACTGAGCAGCTTCCCCACCGTTTACCGTCATGTAGGACCTCCTGAGCAGGATTTCAGCTCAAAAGGGTGTGTTGGACAGTAAGAAAATGTCCAGGACAGCCCTAAACCATCTGGCTGTGACCCTGGAAGGTTTGAATTTAGGCTGATGCAGGATTTTCCTGGGACTGGGGTAGCTTTGGGGTGGCTCATGGGGCACCAACCCTGCCAGGGTGCATCATTAATGTGTTTTCTGCCACCCAAGGTGGTACCTCAGCTGTGGCACCTCTGTGTGGCATCAGCTGTGTCATCGACCCTGAGATTGGGTCAGTTGGTTAAAACTTGGTTGTAACAATGCCAAGGTCATGGGTTCAATCCCCTCTGTGGGCCATTGACTTAAGAGTTGGACTCGATGATCCTTGTGGGTCTTTCCAACTCAGAATAGTCTGTGATAAATAGTCTGTTATAAGGACTCTGACCCTGCTGACCTGGAGGTTTTTTGACCCTTTCATTCCCCAAAGTCATTAAGTAGAAGTTGATTTCCAGGCATCACCTCAGTCTCTTCTTGTGAAGCCAATTCACTTTGGGAGAGTGGGATGTGTGTGTGTTTGTGGGGCAGCTGAAGAACACGAGTTGTGACTTACCCTGAGGTAACTCAGGTGGGCAGAAACACACCTGAAACACTCTGAGTGAGAATCATAGGGTTGGAAGGGACCTTAAAGATCATCCAATGCCACCCCTGCCATGGGCAGGGACACCTCCCACCAGCCCAGGCTGCTGCAAGCCCTGTCCAGCCTGACCTGGGACACTTCCAGGGATGGGGCAGCCACAGCTGCTCTGCCCACCCTGTGCCAGGGCCTGCCCACCCTCCCAGCCAGCAATTCCTTCCCAATATCTCATCCAGCCCTGCCCTCTGGCAGTTTGGAGCCATTCCCCTTGTCCTGACCCTCCATTCCTTGGAAATGGTCTCTCTCCATCTTTCCTGTGGCTCCTTCAGCTCCTGGAAGGCCACACTGAGGTCCCCCCAAATCTTCTCTTCTCCAGGCTGGCCAATGCCAGCTGTGCCAGCCTTTCCTCCCAGCAGAGCTGCTCCATCCTCTGCCCATCCTGGGGCCTCCTCTGGCCTCTCCAGCAGCTCCATGTCCTTCCTGTGCTGCCCCCAGGGCTGGAGCAGCTCTGCAGGTGGGGCTCACCTGAGGGGCAGAGGGGCACAATCCCCCCTGTCCTGTGCCCACTGCCCTTTGGGTGCAGCCCAGGGTGCTGTTGGATCCCAGAGCTGCCAGCACACACAGCTGGCTCATGCCCAGCTTTTCACCCCCCAGAACCTCCAAGTCCTTCTCCCAGGGCTGCTCCATCTGCTCATCCCAAGCCTGGACTGGGATCAGGAGGAACTGGGTTGGTTTCCTGGGCCTGTGCTCAGGTTTCAATGTGTGGTTATGTCCTGCTCGTGCCAATGAAAGCCAAGCCCGTGCCTGAAGCTGAGCAGTTTATTGAATTGTGGCAACACTGAGCAGCCTTTGTGGAATTAATGAATGTCTCTGAGCTGCTTTTTATGCCTGTGACCCACAGAGACCTGCCCAGCTCCTGTGTGATCCCAACCCCATCTCCCAGCCCAAGCAAGGCCCCAGACACAAATGCCAGCACACATTCTATGGATTTATGACATTCCCTGGAGGATTCCGGGTCAATAAAGCTGTGAATGGATTAGAAAGAGGCCTCTAAAGTGTTTGCTGGAATTTGCAAGGAGTGAATGAATGAATTACTGTTTGTGTTATGACTGGAAAACATCTTCCTGTGGATGGAGCAGCTCGGAATGAGTGACAGACACAAGGAGCTTGTGTTGCTTTGGACAACTGTATTTATTGCACTCAGGGCAGAAACCAACCAATGAAAGGGAAGCAGAATGTTGTACTGTGAAAATAGGCTGGAAAATAATATCCCTTCAATAAAAAGGGTTCATTATTATCCATCAGGGTTGTTTTGGTGCAGTGAACCACAGGCTTCCCCCAGGACCAGTGCTCTGTATTTAAACAGACAGGTTGTAGAGGATACAAGAACTTTTAGCTTAAGTAAACCTTGTCTAAACTCCTGCTTTGCACAGGTTTAACTCCAAAGTGAGCTGGAGTTTCCTGACCAGCCAGAGGAACTCCTGTGCACAGCAGGAGGATCCATTCCCAGCTGGCACAGAAACCTGAGTGTAGATCCAACCCAGAGCAAGACATAACAAGCAAAAGCTAAAAATGTGAAAAATGAAGGGGGTTGTGAAGGATGAGAGGCCAAAGGAAGAGCCCTGAGGTCTGTCCAACACCTCCCACAAGGATCAAGGTCACCTTTGCTGCAGAACATCTGGCTCAGCTGCCCTCTCTGCCCTTGCTGTGCTTATCAGTTACAGAGGGAAGAAGGGACATTGAATTGGTGGCCAATGAGTTTTTTGAGCTGTTTTGATTTCAGGATTGAGGACTTCAAGTAGCAGGAGGGTTAAACTGCCCCCTCTCTCAGCATCCCAGACTATTCTGAGTTGGAAGGGACCCACAAGGATCATCGAGTCCAACTCTTCAGTCAGTGGCCCACACAGGGGATTGAACCCATGACCTTGGCATTGTTACAACCAAGCTCATCTCAGGGTCTCTCCTCCCTTTGGTGGTGAGGAATCTGTTGCCACCTCCATGTCCCCTCTCTTTGCTGCTCCTTAGGGTGGGCAAAGAGGGAGAGGCCAATCCCCTGGGGAAACTTTTGCTTTTTTCAGGTCTGGCTCATCCCACCAACAAAGGAAAAGCCTCCAGACCTTGGTCCCTGCCTCGCATTCAGTTCCTGGTCCCTGCAGCAGCTGTGACTCCACTTGGAATTCTTGTTTCCTTCCCAAAGGTCTGCAGGATGGATCCCAGTGGGCTTTGAGGCCTCCTGACCACAACCAGCAGCTCCAGCACCTCCAAAGCTGTCAGAAGGCAGAGCTTGGTCGTGCCCTGATCACACTCAGTGACCACAAGATGCCCTCAGGGACTCGCTGCTGTCAGGGCTCCCTCTCAGCCCTCCATGGCAGAGCTGTGCTAATTAATCCATAATGAGAACGCCAGGGCTAATGAATTTTTTTGCTATTAATATTTTGGAGTCCTCTCTGCTCCCTCCCACAGCACCCACTGGGCTGGTTTGGGAGGGTTAAAGCAAATCTCTCCCTGCAGAATATTTGGTGACTTGGAGGGATTAAAGAGGGAGAAAAAAGGCAGTTGAGGATAAGAAAATACCAAATAAAATGAAAGGGTTGAAGGATCCATGTCTCCGATTCCATCAGCTTGTTCTTACCAGAAAATACATGTTTTAGGTCACTTCAGTGAATGGAAAGCATCCAACAAGACAAGCAAATGAAATGCAAAGAGAGACTCTCTACCTGCAGCTCAAATAAAGCCCAGACAGGAGGGAGCGGTGGAAAGTCCATTAAATTTTAATTTGCCACTCATTAAAGTGTGCCATTCATTTGTAAAATTGCATGGCAAGGAAGCCCAAGTACAGGAGGCAGGTCTGGCTTACTCTTCTTAATGGTCTTCTTCTAAATTTCTCCCTGTGATTATGATCAGTTCTTTCTGATCCTCCATAAAATTTATGAAGCAATTTATTACATCAGCCGAGTGGAAACACCAGATAATGCAAAGCAATTAAAAGTGGCTCCTGATTTGAAGAAATCAGTGTGTCCTCCGTGAGAGGAGCAAGAAGAGAGCACCTCATTACTTCAGCACCATTAAAAACAAGTGCACCATAATGGGGTAGGGGAAGCATTTAATCAAAATGTGGACACGCGACGCTCTCGTAATTACACCAAAAGGTCGTGGATGAGAAGAATAGGACTGAAAACTTCCAAGAAAGGATCATTTGAACCACAAGCAAGGGGGTTGAAGTTCTAGTTTAAGGGCTGAGGGCACAAAGCCACGCTGTGTGTTTTGGCTTGGGAGAGCTGGAAGCAGCAATTCCTTAATTGGAGCTGCTCCCATGCCCAGCACGGAGATTTCGCTCCAAGGAACGGACCTGCTGCTGCAAAAGAGAATTTAATTACAAAGCAGCTCCACTCTGGCTCTGGGATTGGTCCTGGGAATTCTTCCACGGAGCTGAAACACCAATTCATCCGTTTGCAGCAAAGGGAACTGCTTCCAGTTTCCTTCTCACCAGGCCTAAACATTTTAGCGTTATTTTTGTAGATTTTTAGAATCATTTCAGTTGCACAGATCCTTCTAAGTTGCTCACATCCTAAAGTCAGTCACCAAAAGCTCTTTCTCACAAATTATGAGCTTTCTCATGCCCTGCCAAGGCTGTGAGAAACCACCTGTAGACAGTGAGAAGACAAAACACAAGAAGGAGGCCTGGAGGTCATGGAGGATCTTCAAGGGGCAGTTCTGAGGACCCCCATGGGTGGGGCACAGGGGGAAATGAAGATCATGGTTGGTTATTGATATCTCATGACTAAATTACTGGAGAAGTTATAAAATTGTAACATTCCTGGTCAGGAAGGTGCAGACCTTCTGGTGGCCACCTGGGAAGCTTCTAAGAAAGGTGACCTGTAAATCTTTCCCATTAAAACTGATTTTTTTTTCACGGAATGGATAATTTCCAGCCCTTGGAAGGCACAAAAAAAACCCCCAAAACAACCCAAAAAATCTCCCCCAGTCTCCACCCCCAAAACAACCCAAAAAAACTTCCCCCAGTCTGCAGTTTGGGTAAACAAGTTTAACCAGGTAATAGGATGTGTTTTCCCTGTGCAGTTGGGCAGTGATTGGCCTTGAGTCCTGATTAGGGAGCAAAACATCAGAGCAGGAAGCAAATCAGCTCCTGGAAAGCTGAGGATGCTTTGAAGGGAAAGGCAAATCCACATGGAGGGACTCTCAGGGTGGGGCCAATCAAAGCCTGGGCATGGGGGAGGCTTCCCATGGCACCAAAAGGGCTGTGTCTGTACCAAACCTGGCACTGCCTGGGCACTGGGGGAAGAGAATGGCAGGATTTTGGTGGGTCTGGGCCATTCCTGCATTGCTGGGCTGAGGATCTGAGGGGAACCATTCAGGAATGAAGGTGCTGACAGAGGTTTCCTCCTGCTCCACTTGGGCAGGTGTGAACTTCATGGGCAGGTCCTCAAGAGCTGAAAAAAGGTGAGGTCAGTTTGAAACTGCCCAGGGAAGTTGTGGATTCTCCATCCCAAAAAGTCCTCCAGGTCAGGTTGGATCTCTCTGAGCAAGCTGGGCCAGTGGAAGGTGTCCCTGCCCATGGCAGGAGGTTGGAATGAGATGGTGATTGAGCTGAAAAATCCTATAAATGCATTATTTTATACCTTACTAAAAACAGCATTTCCCCTTTATTGCCTTGAATTTGTTCCATGGCATCCAGAGTCAAATCTGTCTCTGCTAATTTTGATATTTGTGAGAACTCTCAGTCAGTTCCACCTTCTGAAAGAACAAAATTTTAAAAATAGTAGACAAATATTTGCCATTATATCAGGGGTTTGTTTGTTCAAAGAACAGGGTGCAAACAAATGGAACTGCTTGGCCAGGCTGGGAAGAGACAAGAGAATCAAGGCCACAGTTCTCATTTTAAGAGGCAATTCCTGGTGGATTTATGAAAACTCTGAACTGGATAAAGCAAATTCAAAGGAATATAAAGGAAACTTGACCAGGTCATGGAAAACAACAATCCCAAGTGACCATTTGTTGTAGAGTAGATCAGGAACCAAGAATTCAGGAATGAATTCAGGAATGAATTCAGGACTGAAGCTGCTGTGCCTCTGGAAACAGAGGTTTCCTCCTGCTCCACTTGGACATGTGTGAACTTCACAGGAAGGTTTTCAAGAGCTGAGAAAGGTTTGGGCACTTGGAAACTGCCCAGGGAAGTTGTGGATTCTCCATCCCAAAAAGTCCTCCAGGTCAGGCTGGATCTCTCTGAGCAAGCTGGGCCAGTGGAAGGTGTCCCTGCCCATGGCAGGAGGTTGGAATGAGATGATGATTGAGCTGAAAAATCCTACAAATCAATTATTTTATTGCTTATTAAAAAGAGCCTTTCCCTTTTATTTTATTGACTTTATTATATGAGATCCAGAGTCAAATCTGTCTCTGCTAATTTTGATATTTGTGAGAACTCTCAGTTGGTTCCACCTTCTCAAAGAACAAACTTTTTTTAAAATAATAGACAGACATTTGCCATTATATCAGAGGTTTTCTTTGTTCAAAGAACAGGGTGCAAACAAATGGAACTGCTTGGCCAGGCTGGGAAGAGACAAGAGAATCAAGGCCACAGTTCTCATTTTAAGAGGCAATTCCTGGTGGATTTATGAAAACTCTGAATTAGATAAAGCAAATTCAAAGGAATATAAAGGAAACTTGACCAGGTCACGAAAAACAACAATTGTTATAGAGTAGGTCAGGAATGAAGAATTCAGGAATGAATTCAGGAATGAATTCAGGACTGAAGCTGCTGTGCCTCTGGAAACAGAGGGTTCCTCCTGCTCCACTTGGGCACCTTTGAACTTCATGGACAGGGACTCAAGAGCTGAGAAAGGTTTGGGCACTTGGAAACTGCCCAGGGAAGTTGTGGATTCTCCATCCCAAAAAGTCCTCCAGGTCAGGCTGGATCTCTCTGAGCAAGCTGGGCCAGTGGAAGGTGTCCCTGCCCATGGCAGGAGGTGGGAATGAGATGATGATTGAGCTGAAAAATCCTACAAATCAATTATTTTATTGCTTATTAAAAACAGCATTTCCCTTTTATTTTATTGACTTTATTATATGAGATCCGGAGTCAAATCTGTCTCTGCTAATTTTGATATTTGTGAGAACTCTCAGTCAGTTCCACCTTCTGAAAGAACAAAATTTTAAAAATAGTAGACAAATATTTGCCATCATATCAGGGGTTTTCTTTGTTCAAAGAACAGGGTGCAAACAAATGGAACTGCTTGGCCAGGCTGGGAAGAGACAAGAGAATCAAGGCCACAGTTCTCATTTTAAGAGGCAATTCCTGGTGGATTTATGAAAACTCTGAACTGGATAAAGCAAATTCAAAGGAATATAAAGGAAACTTGACCAGGTCATGGAAAACAACAATCCCAAGTGACCATTTGTTGTAGAGTAGATCAGGAATGAAGAATTCAGGAATGAATTCAGGACTGAAGCTGCTGTGCCTCTGGAAACAGAGGCTTCCTCCTGCTCCACTTGGACATGTGTGAACTTCATAGGAAGGTTTTCAAGAGCTGAGAAAGGTTTGGGCACTTGGAAACTGCCCAGGGAAGTTGTGGATTCTCCATCCCAAAAAGTCCTCCAGGTCAGGTTGGATCTCTCTGAGCAAGCTGGGCCAGTGGAAGGTGTCCCTGCCCATGGCAGGAGGTTGGAATGAGATGGTGATTGAGCTGAAAAATCCTATAAATGCATTATTTTATACCTTATTAAAAACAGCATTTCCCCTTTATTACCTTGAATTTGTTCCATGGCATCCAGAGTCAAATCTGTCTCTGCTAATTTTGATATTTGTGAGAACTCTGGGTCAGTTCTACCTTCTGAAAGAACAAAATTTTAAAAATAATAGACAAATATTTGCCATTATATCAGAGGTTTTCTTTGTTCAAAGAACAGGGTGCAAACAAATGGAACTGCTTGGCCAGGCAGGGAAGAGACAAGAGAATCAAGGCCACAGTTCTCATTTTAAGAGGCAATTCCTGGTGGATTTATGAAAACTCTGAACTGGATAAAGCAAATTCAAAGGAATATAAATGAAACTTGACCAGGTCATGGAAAACAACAATCCCAAGTGACCATTTGTTGTAGAGTAGATCAGGAATCAAGAATTCAGGAATGAATTCAGGAATGAATTCAGGACTGAAGCTGCTGTGCCTCTGGAAACAGAGGTTTCCTCCTGTTCCACTTGGGCAGGTGTGAACTTCACAGGAAGGTTTTCAAGAGCTGAGAAAGGTTTGGGCACTTGGAAACTGCCCAGGGAAGTTGTGGATTCTCCATCCCAAAAAGTCCTCCAGGTCAGGCTGGATCTCTCTGAGCAAGCTGGGCCAGTGGAAGGTGTCCCTGCCCATGGCAGGAGGTTGGAATGAGATGGTGATTGAGCTGAAAAATCCTACAAATCAATTATTTTATTGCTTATTAAAAAGAGCATTTCCCCTTTATTTTATTGACTTTATTATATGAGATCCGGAGTCAAATCTGTCTCTGCTAATTTTGATATTTGTGAGAACTCTCAGTCAGTTCCACCTTCTCAAAGAACAAACTTTTTTTAAAATAATAGACAGACATTTGCCATTATATCAGAGGTTTTCTTTGTTCAAAGAACAGGGTGCAAACAAATGGAACTGCTTGGCCAGGCTGGGAAGAGACAAGAGAATCAAGGCCACAGTTCTCATTTTAAGAGGCAATTCCTGGTGGATTTATGAAAACTCTGAATTAGATAAAGCAAATTCAAAGGAATATAAAGGAAACTTGACCAGGTCACGAAAAACAACAATTGTTATAGAGTAGGTCAGGAATGAAGAATTCAGGAATGAATTCAGGAATGAATTCAGGACTGAAGCTGCTGTGCCTCTGGAAACAGAGGTTTCCTCCTGCTCCACTTGGGCACCTTTGAACTTCATGGACAGGGACTCAAGAGCTGAGAAAGGTTTGGGCACTTGGAAACTGCCCAGGGAAGTTGTGGATTCTCCATCCCAAAAAGTCCTCAAGGTCAGGTTGGATCTCTCTGGGCAACCTGGGCCAGTGGAAGGTGTCCCTGCCCATGGCAGGAGGTTGGAATGAGATGGTGATTGAGCTGAAAAATCCTAAAAATACATTATTTTATTGCTTATTAAAACCAGCATTTCCCCTTTATTTTATTGACTTTATTATATGAGATCCGGAGTCAAATCTGTCTCTGCTAATTTTGATATTTGTGAGAACTCTCAGTCAGTTCCACCTTCTCAAAGAACAAACTTTTTTTAAAATAATAGACAGACATTTGCCATTATATCAGAGGTTTTCTTTGTTCAAAGAAGAGGGTGCAAACAAATGGAACTGCTTGGCCAGGCTGGGAAGAGACAAGAGAATCAAGGCCACAGTTCTCATTTTAAGAGGCAATTCCTGGTGGATTTATGAAAACTCTGAACTGGATAAAGCAAATTCAAAGGAATATAAAGGAAACTTGACCAGGTCATGGAAAACAACAATCCCAAGTGACCATTTGTTGTAGAGTAGGTGATTAGGTCAGTTCAGAAAATGAGAAAATATAATAATTGTGCAGCTGTCAAATGGCTGGACCCAACTTGAAACAACTTTCACCCTCATTCTTACTCAGACACCCAAACTGAGCACTCCCAAATCCATAATGAGGCGACTAAATGAGCTCTCCTGCTCACCCAGCAGCTTCTCCCAGAGGACATTTCAGAGGGTAAATAATTCTAGAAGTCTCTTTGGGGCCCAGGGAGGGCTTAGATTGTTTGCTGTCTCTCAGCTACCTGTGCTCACACCCACATTTAGGGCTGGAGGGTCCCAGGGATTGACAGGCAGGGGTTGGCTGAGGTGGGAATTTTGGGAGCCTGTGTTGCCCCAGGGTTGGGATTCAGACATTTTCAGGCTACCAAACCAAAGACAAATTTGCAGGTGCTTCTAAGATAAGAATGGGATTTAGCTGGAGTCCTTGAGCTGGTGCAGAAGCAAGAAATGAAGCTGCAGAAACTCCGCAGAGTAACATTAATAAAATTCTTTTGAAAAGTTAAACAGTTGCCCACCTGTCCGTGCTCCTGGCAGGTCCTGATCTGTGGGTGCTGTGGCACCTCTGCTGCCATCACCAGCAGGAATTTCTGCCTGGAAAGGGTGGGCAGGCACTGGCAGGGGCTGCCCAGGGAGGTTTGGAGTGCCCAGCCCTGGAGGTGCCCAAAGCAGGACTGGCCGTGGCACTGAGTGCTCTGGGCTGGGGGACAAGGTGGGCATCGGGCACAGGGTGGGCTCCAGGGGCTGGCAGGGCTTTGTCAAGGTGGGCATGGGGCACAGAGTGGGCTCCAGGGGCTGGCAGGTCTGTGCCAAGGTGGGCATCGGGCACAGGGGGGGCTGCAGGGGCTGGCAGGGCTTTGCCAAGGTGGGCATGGGGCACAGGGTGGGCTCCATGGGCTGGCAGAGCTTTGCCAAGGTGGGCATCGGGCACAGGGTGGGCTCCATGGGCTGGCAGGGCTTTGCCAAGGTGGGCATGGGGCACAGGGTGGGCTCCAGGGGCTGGCAGGGCTTTACCAAGGTGGGCATCGGGCACAGGGTGGGCTCCAGGGGCTGACAGGGCTTTACCAAGGTGGGCATCGGGCACAGAGTGGGGTCCAGGGGCTGGCAGGGCTTTGCCAACCTCAGGGATCCTGGGATTCTACTCTTCTGGGATCCCACATTTCTCTGCCAGGAGGCAGGGACAGGAGCAGAGGTGTTGATGTGTCTGACAAGGAAATAATCTCTTGTAGCTGTGGCTTTATCTGCTGTGCTTATCAGAGGAGGCTGCCAGTTTATCTCCTGAGGCTGCCAGCTGGAGAGGCTCCCACTGCCTGGTTCCTGTGATCACAGAATCCTAGAATGGATTGGGTTGGAAAAGAGCTCTGAGATCATCAAGTCCAACCCTTGGGCCAACTCCAGTCCCTTTACCAGATCATGGCACTCAGTGCCACGGCCAAGCTCAGCTGAAAAACCTCCAGGGATGGGGAATCCACCCCCTCTCTGGGCAGCCCATTCCAATCCCTGAGCACTCTCTCTGCAAAGAAGTTTTTTCTGCTCTCCAACTTCAATTTCCCCTGGCAGAGCTTGAGCCCATCGTGCCCCCTTGTCCTCTTGCTGAGTGCAGGGTGTCTCCAGCACAGAGCTCAGGAGCACAGAGACACCTGAGAGTCAGAAGGTGCAGCTGGGGCTGCGCCCTCAGCTTATTCAGCAGCAGAAACAGATGTTTATACCCCAGAAACCAGGAGAGTCCCAGGGCACAGGTTCAACTGGGAGCCTGTGATTTGCTTCTATTTATTTACTCCTGGCTCCAATTTGGGCCTGTGCCAATTAGGACTTGGCCAGAGCAGAGTCTGGAGGTGGCACATGCTGGAGTCTCTTTCCAGAAGAGGTTTCACCATATGGATGCAGCCTATGGTTGCCCCTCCCTTCTGGGCCAGGTCCTTGTCCCTGGCCTGGGTGTGATGCCACCCTAACCAGGCAGGATCAGCCGCTTCCTTTGGATGCACCCAGGAAAGGATTAGCTGGGAATGTGCAGGCAGGACTGAAAGGAACTGCATTGAAAGCCTGGCAGAGGTCCTGGAGCTTGTGCTGTGCTGTGCTCCAGGGCAATGCTGTCATCCAGAATCCCAGAATCCCTGGATCCCTGATGCTGGCAAAGCCCTGCCAGCCCCTGGAGACCACCCTGTGACCCATGCCCACCTTGGCACAGACCTGCCAGCCCCTGGAGACCACCCTGTGCTCGATGCCCACCTTGGCACAGCCCTGTCAGGCCCTGGAGCCCACCCTGTGCCCAATGCCCACCTTGGCAAAGCCCTGACAGCCCCTGGAGCCCACCCTGTGCCCCATGCCCACCTTGGAAAAGCCCTGCCAGCCCCTGGAGCCCACCCTGTGCCCCATGCCCACCTTGCCAAAGCCCTGCCAGCCCCTGCAGCCCACCCTGTGCCCGATGCCCACCTTGGCAAAGCTGTGACAGCCCCTGGAGCCCACCCTGTGCCCCATACCCACCTTGGCAAAGCCCTGCCAGCCCATGGAGCCCACCCTGTGCCCGATGCCCACCTTGTCCCCCAGCCCAGAGCACTCAGTGCCATGGCCAGTCCTGCCTTGGGCACCTGCAGGGCTGGGCACTCCAAACCTCCCTGGGCAGCCCCTGCCAGTGCCTGCCCACCCTTTCCAGGCAGAAATTCCTGCTGCTGTGCCCCCTGCCCCTGCCCTGGCCCAGCCTGAGGCTGTGCCCTCTGCTCCTGTCCCTGTGCCCTGGGGCACAGCCCGACCCCCTCCAGCCACAACCTCCTTTCAAGCAGTTCAGGAGAAATCACAAGGCTGGACATGTAGACAAACACGGTGTTACTCCTTCCATGTGTCCTCCATGTGAGAGGAGTGGAAAGGATCTGAAGGACTTACAAAGAAGGTGGAGAGGGAATTTCCATCAAACCAACCAAGCCCAGGCCCTCAAACTTGTGCAAGCTTTTGTTGCAGCCCTTGTGTGCTGCCTCCTGCCAGGCTCTGGGCACAGCCTCGAAGCTGCTGTTTCCCTCAGCTCACAGGAGGGGCTGCCCACGGATAATGGCACGTTTAGTCCTGAGCTCTGCCCCCTGGGTGAGCCCAGTCTTGGCCAGAGCTGGCTCTGCAGATACCACTATCAGCTTCCTCGGTGCCTTTCCTGTGGTTGGCACTGGTGGCCTGGGCAGGGGCTGCACAAACAAGAGAGATTTTTAACTCCTTGTGCCCTGCTGAAAGCAGAGGGTGAAAAACCCTTCTCTGACAGAATCATTTAGGTTGGAAAAAAGCTCCAAAGCCATCCAGTCCAGGGGATGCAGAGAGGTCCCAGGGGATGCAGAGGGATCCCAGGGGATGCAGAGGGATCCCAGGGGATGCAGAGAGATCCCAGGGAATGCAGAGAGATCCATGGGGGTGCAGAGAGATCCCAGGGGGTGCAGAGAGATCCCAGGGGATGTAGAGGGATCCCAGGGGATGCAGAGAGATCCATGGGGGTGCAGAGAGATCCCAGGGGATGCAGAGGGATCCCAAGAGGTGCAGAGGGATCCCAGGGAATGCAGAGAGATCCATGGGGGTGCAGAGAGATCCCAGGGGATGCAGAGGGATCTCAGGGGATGCAGAGGGATCTCAGGGGATGCAGAGAGATCCCGGGGGATGCAGAGGGATCTCAGGGGATGCAGAGGGATCCCAGGGGATGCAGAGAGGTTCCAGGGGATGCAGAGATCCCAGGGGATGCAGAGGGATCCCAGGGGATGCAGAGAGATCCCGGGGGATGCAGAGGGATCTCAGGGGATGCAGAGAGATCTATGGGGATGCAGAAGGATCCCAGGGGATGCAGAGAGATTCCAGGGGATGCAGAGGGATCTCCGGGGATGCAGAGAGATCTATGGGGATGGAGAAGGATCCCAGGGGATGCAGAGAGATCCCAGGGGATGCAGAGAGGGATCCCAGGGGGTGCAGAGATCCATGAGGATGCTGAGAGATCCATTGGATGCAGAGAGATCCCAGGGAATGCAATGAGATCCCAGGGAATCCCAACCTGTGTCCAACTTCCCAAGCTTCCGAACACCTCCTACTTTGAACCTTCCATTTCTTAACCCCCGAGGACTTCACTTTTCAGCCTCCCTGACCCCAGTCCCAACATCCCAGAGCAGATGCCACTTGGCTGAAGATTGACTGAAGTTGAGTTGCAACACTCTGGCCAGTCAGACCATCAGGCCTTGGGCTGGGCATGCAGGAAACGAGGACTGCATGACTTGCTGTGATAAATCCCCAGCCCTGACATCAGAGGCAAGAGCAGAACTCAGCCCACCCAAGGCCTTGCTGTGTCTCTGCTCCCCTGACTCACTGAGCTCAGATCTTCCACCCCCTGCAGCAAATCAACCAGATGTTTTATGTTTGACACCACCTTGCCAAGCTGGCCTGGTTTGTGCCCAGGGCTGGGCTCCTCCACTCCTTCAGTTCTCATGGAAAAGATCCCAGGTTGAACTCACCAAAGCTAAACCTAAACCCAGACCTGGGTCTTCCTTTCTAGACCTTCAGACAAGGACCTGGGGGAAGGTCCCATCCTCCCCACCTATTGGGATTGAGCAACCTGGACTTCTAATTCAATTTGTAACCCAGACACTCTTGCTCAGCCCGAGACAGCTCTTACATAATCAAAGATGAATAGTCTTAATTACACCAGCCCTTGATTTCTGAAGGTTTAAATTTGCAACATTGTTGTTCCTGGAAGGGGAGAAAATAAAAATGGGCAATTCGTGGTGTTTGGGGGCAGAGAGGGAGAGGAAGGAGATGTTTGTGGACTGGGACATCACTGGTACCTCAGTGGCTTCAGTGAAGAATGAAGTGCCTGGAGCTGAGGCAGAGAATTCCTTCCCTGGGGTTAATGGAGTTCCTGGCACTGGGGCTGTCAGGAACACCAGGAGGTGGGAAGGACCAGGAAAAAACTCTTCCCTGAGGCACTCACGGGTGTTTAGGGACAGCAGGAACTTCAGCTGAGGCTCTCTGAGGGAAGTGGGGTCTGGTGAGTCCTGAATATGCTGCCCCAAACCTTGTCCCCTCCACCCTGGGGGTTTTCAAATCTGTCCCAAATAATCTCAGGATGTTTTAGGTTGGAAGGGACCTTAAAGAAGATCCCATAAAACATCTACTTGTGGGAACACAACAGGGCAAAGCTGGGACCTTCTGAACACAAAGAATGAGCATGGGGAGGTCCAGGGAGTCACTTTTCCCTCCCTGCCCCTGGTAAACATTTTCCCTTGGATCTAAAAATAGAAATGCTTTAGGCAGCCACCTAAGCAACCCAGACTCAACAAAGCCCTTCATGAGATGAAAATAAAGCCAGGCCCCTGCCTGTGGTTTGCCTTCAGCCACCGTTATCTGTTTCATAGACACTGAGCTAAGCAAGAAAACATAATTAAAAAAAAAAGCAGATTTATGTTGGGCTTCTTGAATAACACAGGGCAGGAGTTTTCTTTCCTCCAGTGACCTCAGAAGTCCCCGTGATCCATGGATTGCTGCTTTGCTGTAGGAACTCTCTGAGCAGGAAAAAGAAGTTGTCTGTGTTATGTATTTGCCACATGAGAAAGGAAAATATTCAGCTTCAAACGGTGCATTGAGCACAGACTGCCCAGAGCAGCTCTCCCACAATTAGTTATTAGGAGATGGACCTCATATCTCATGTGGGGTCCAATCAGTCTCCAGTTATTACCAGATGGATCTCATATCCCATCTGGAGGACCAACAGTCTCCAGTTATCAGGAGACAGACCTCATATCCCATCTGGGGTTCCAGCTGGTCTCCAGTTATTAGGAGATGAACCTCATGTCCCATCTGGGGGTCCAACTGGTCTGCAGTTATCAGGAGATGGACCTCATGTCCCATCTGGGGGTCCAACTGGTCTGCAGTTATCAGGAGATGGACCTCATATCCCATCTGGGGGTCCAACTGGTCTGCAGTTATCAGGAGATGGACCTCATATCTCATCTGGGGGTCCAACCACTCTCCAGTTATCAGGAGATGGACCTCATGTCCCATCTGGGGGTCCAACCAGTCTCCAGTTATCACAAGCTGGATCTCATGTCCCAGCTGGAGGGTCCAATCAGTCTCCAGTTATTAGGACATGGAACTCATATCCCATCTGGGGGTCCAACCAGTCTATAGGTATTAGGAGATGGACCTCATATCTCATCTGGGGGTCCAACTGGTCTACAGTTATTAGGAGATGGACCTCATATCCCATCTGGGGGTCCAACCAGTCTCCACCAGCTCAGCTGCCCCCCCTGAAAGCTGCCTGTGCCACTCCAGCTCTGCTGGCAACCTCTGGCCACTGGATTTCTTTTTAGAGCTCTTGACCCTCAAGCAACAGTGGGCAGACAAAGACAAGTCCCTTTTCCCAAGGAGCAGATCCCAAGGCCTGTGACCTCCTCAGCCCCCTCTGTCAGTCTAAATATGGCCCAGGGCAGTTGGATGGGAATCATTTCCAGTAAGGGAGGATGTTTCCTCAGCAGTTTTTGAGCTGGCTCTGACTCAGGCAGCCTCCTGGGAGCCCATTCAAGTGGTCATTAGGGAGACAGCAAAAAGGCATGGAGGAATTTCATAACAAAGATGTGCATCCTGGATGAAAGACCTCCTGAGAGTCCTCCTGGCCATCAGCTCTGGGCACACTCGAGGGATTTGATTAGAGCTGCTGAAAAACTGCTGCTGAAACTAATCTGTTGTTTGCTCATCATTTTAAGGATGTTGTATTGTCCTCGTTCCAGCAACTGTGCTTGTAAAAGGCCGGGCTCAAACAGACCATAATTAAGCATTTAAAAGTGATTAACACCCAACATTGCAACACACTAATGGATGGTGGAAGGGTTGCAGTCCTAAATGAGTAACGGGAAGAAACACCCAGAATTTGGAAAAGCAAAATCTTCTCCCAAGCTGAGACCAGAGGAAAAGTGTCAAGCAAAGAGCCTCTGGGGGAAAGAAAAGGTTGTTCATATCCCTTAAAAGCCATAAGAGATAAAAGAAGGATTTCTTCAGGACTCACACTCTGCTTTGCACCTTTTTGTGGGTCCAGGTTTCAAGGCAAAGGTTTTGGTGGGTTTGTAGTGATGGGAAGTCAGTAAGGCTTGAGGGTACAGATCCCTTGAGGTGTCCTGCCTGGACACACTGACTTTCCCAGGAGTACCAACACATTTAAACCCGAGTCACATCTTCATAGTTCCACTGGCAGCTGGAATCTGGGGTTCCATTTCATCTTCTCCAGCTTGTGACTCCTCCTGCCTCCAAAATGTCCCAGTGTGAAGGTGACAGGCCAAGTGACAGATCTTTTGTGAGGTTGGGGTGACTCAAAGTCAGTTGTTCTACAAGTCTCAGGTGATCCAGAGAGACAAGGCTGGAGAGACAGAGGGACCTGGAGGATTGGATTGACAGGAGACTGAACAGGAGCCACCAGTGTGCCCAGGTGGCCAAGAAGGCCAAGGGGATCCTGGCCTGGATCCAAAGTAGCGTGGCCAGCAGGCCCAGGGCAGTGACCCTTCCCCTGGACTCTGCCTTGGGGAGGCCACACCTTGAGTGTTGTGTTCAGTTCTGGGCCCCTCAGTTGAGGAAAGATCTTGAGGGGCTGGAGCGGGGCCAGAGAAGAGCAACGAGGCTGGAGAAGGGACTGGAGCACAAGTGCTGTGGGGAGAGGCTGAGGGAGCTGGGGGTGTTTAGCCTGGAGAAGAGGAGGCTCAGAGGTGACCTCAGCACTCCCCACAACTCCCTGACAGGAGGTTGTAGCCAGGTGGGGGTTGGTCTTTTTTCCCAGGCAACCAGCAGGAGAACAAGAGGGCACGGCTTGAGCTCTGCCAGGGGAGGTTTGGGGTGGATATCAGGAAGAAATTGTTTCCAGAGAGAGTGCTCAGGCATTGGAATGGGCTGCCCTGAGAGGGGGTGGATTCTCCATCCCTGGAGGTGTTTAAGGTGACACTGGATGTGGCACTGAGTGCCCTGGGCTGGTAATCACAGTGGGGTTGGATCAAGGGTTGGACTTGATGATCTCAGAGGCCTCTTCCAACCCAACTGATTCTATGATTCTATGGCATGGAATAAATTGTTGGCTGGGAGGGTGGGCAGGCCCTGGCACAGGGTGGGCAGAGCAGCTGTGGCTGCCCCATCCCTGGGAGTGTCCCAGGCCAGGTTGGACAGAGCTTGGAGCAACCTGGGCTGGTGGGAGGTGTCCCTGCCCATGGCAGGGGGTGGCACTGGGTGGGCATTTCCCTTCCCAACACAACCCATTGTGGGATTATAAAATGCTTCCCTGACCCACCTCTCTTTGCAAGGCTCAGGCTTCAGGCAGGAATGATCTCCCTTTGGAGACACTCTGATTCTTATCACTAATGGCAGGACACTTTGTGGAGTGTTTACTGCCAAGCCCCACTGAATCACTGCCTTCTTCTGCTTGCCCCAATAAACAAGAGCTCTCAGGGCTGGGATCCTGTTGCCCAAGTGTTGGCTCAGCTCCCTGTGGGATTGCACATGTGCTTGGCCTGGTGCTCCAGGCAGGAACGGTGACTCCAAGGGGAAAAAGGCCTGGAAAAGCAGCAGAAAGGCACAGGGTGGGAGAACCTGGGCAGAAAGAAGGCTGGGGAGATTTTCAGTAGGTTTTGTACTAAAAGTTTTGGTTGAGAACCTGAAAAGTGCAGTGGAAATGAGACATTCCAAACACAAAGAGCTCCTTGGGTTTGCACTTGGAGGGTCTCGTGGAAAGGGAGGTGAAATTCCAGAAAGTTTCACATCAGATAAATATAACAGAGTTTTCTCTGCCTTCAAAATTTGCTTTCCTTGGACAGCTGGATGTTCCCTCCAGGCCTCTCCTCCAACACCTCCTCTCTGCTGATGTTCTCTGCAGTAATTGCTGTTTTAATTCCATGTTGTTCATGTGAACCTGCCTGGTGTCCTTGCCCTTCATGCTCAGCTTTTGACCTCACCAACATCTCCCATCCTCACCTTAAAATGGACTAAAAGAAGGATGTTTTTGACCTGCTCTAACTGGCCAAGGTTCTATTTTGAGCCAGTCCACTTGTCCCAGTGAGGATCTTTCCAGACAAACTCACCCAGTGCACCTCAGCCCAGGTAGCCCTGAAGCTGAATTTAATACATAAAAATTTCACAAAACAAACTTGCTGGTTCTTGTTTAGATTAAAAATAAAACCAAAACAAACTCCTGGAAGAATTACACATAATTATTGACCCTGCAGTATAAATATTGAAGCTGGGAGGCTTTTAAAATGTACATTATTAAACCAGTAGAGTGTTTATAGCTATAGAGACAAAACTGGTTTAGTAATTAAAGGCATATTTATGAACTCTTCTTAATAGATATTATTAATCCAAACATTTCAGGTTTAGGATCATTTAAAAAAAACCCAGTTTTTGGATCCAGAACACAGAATTGTCTATGAGCTGTTTTGGTATTTAATTTAATATATCCCACACACAAGAGCTTCTTTAAGGGCTTGTTCCAAGGACCTTAAATGAACAGAAAGTCCTTCCAGTGACTTCCATCAGCTCAGAAAAGACACTTAATCTCCTTCTGGCATTTTCAATCAGGTAAATCCAGTTTGAAATGGGAAGGACAGAGGGGTATAAATCCCCTTGAGCTTCCATGGGACTTGTTGGACCTCTTGGAGCACCTGCAATTCCTTGGCTGCTCTTCTGATAAGGACAATTCCAACTATCTATTTACATCCCAGTAGATGGTGTGACCTGACTCCTGATGAGCTTCTGACACCTCTGGCAGGGATTGAGCCTCAGCTCAGCTGCCCCTGGTGCTGGAGGAAGGGGTTGAGTGTCCTAAAGGAAGGAAGGAAGAGAGAAAAGCCTGGAAATAGTTGTGCTCTTTGGCTCCAAACCAAGGAAGTTTGAGTCTCTCTGGAAAAGCGGAAGTTTGGATAAATTTTCCCAGTTGTTGAGGGGATTATGACTCCCTCTGGGTCTTCCCTGGGGAAGGTGATGGTGGGAGAGCAGGGGAAGAGAAGCTGCTCTGGTCTGATGGAGCAGAGGCTTCTTCTCAATGTTGGGACAACCTGCAAAACTGTCCCATGAGAAATGCAGGCAGTGGAGGCACCCAGGGGGGTTTGGCTTAGTTGGCTCCACATCTGTGGTCTTCAAATAAGGCAGGAGATGTTGCCAGGGGACAGAAGAAGGAGCTGAAGGTTCTTGGGGCTTCCTGGCAGCTTTTCACCCTGTTGCCATTGAGGGATTTCTGGTGCCAGGGTCAGAGTGGCTCTGAAGTGACAGAGCCAGGGGCAGAGATCAAGGTCTGGCTCTAACTCTGGCACCTCTCCAGCTGCTTCAACCACATTGGTTTGGGAAATTCTGTGGAAAACTTCTGCACAAAACCTGGAAGGTCAGTCCCTTGACACCTGAGATCATTTCACTGAGGACAAAAAGGAGGTATCAGAATCATCACAGAATCCCAGAATGGTTTGGGTTGGAAGGGACCTGAAAGATCATCCAGTTACAACCCCATCTCAGTCTAATTCACCAGCCCAGGGTGCTCCAAGCCCCGTCCAACCTGGCCTGGGACACTCCCAGGGATTCAGGGGCAGCCACAGCTGCTCTGCCCACCCTGTGCCAGGGCCTGCCCACCCTCACAGCCAGGAATTCCTTCCCAATATCCCACTTACCCCTGTCCTCTGGCAGTTTAAAACCATTCCCTCTTGTCCTGTCCCTCTCTGTCCATATCAAAGTCCCTCTCCCTCTTTTTTTTTCACTCAGTTCAATCCAGCTGATATTTAAAGCCCCAAACACCAACCCTTGTGTTCCTTACATGGGGAAACAGCAGCGTGGCTGCCCAGTGGTGCCTCTGAATTTCCCCTCGGTTCCAGGAGAGGGAGGTATGGGAGAGGGGATGCCACCCATCCCTCGGGAGAGGACGGGCTGGCAAAGCCGTGGGGGTGAGGAACAAGCTGCCCTCTGCTAGACCCGTGCCCAGGGCTCTGGTTGTGGCATCACCACAGCCTGTTGCTCCATCCCTGGGTGGGTTCTGCACGGAGAGCCCAGACAGAGGAATTCCTTTCTTCACACAGAGGGTGTCAATCAGCAGTTTGGGAATTGCAATCCCAGGTTCACAAGCTTTGGAAAACCTCTGGGTTTGCCACACTTGGTCAGGACAGTCATCATTTTGCTTCAGCTTCCAGGGACACTTCTCCTTTCCCACCATCTGCATGAGACAGGGAATGTTTCCTGGAGACACACATTTTGCAGCACCAGGATTTTCCCAGCAGAGATTGGAAGACACTTTTTCTGGAAGCCAAACCCTGTGAGTTGATTATTTTTGTTGGTCAATCCCTGGTTTCTGTTCCCAGCTTTGCAGCTGAGCCTGTTCCAGCCCTGGCACCGGCGCCGTGCTCGGCTGGATTCCTCAGTTTTGGTGCTTCCAGACCTAAAGGTCAGTGTGAGGAACCAGCAGCCTCCCAGGAGGTGACATCCAGAGCCCCATTCCCTCCTCCTTAGGTAAGTAAGGATCCAGCTTGGGCAGTTCCCAGTAAGGTTTACAGGATATGTTGCTTGAGGTGGTGAAGGGCTGATCCTGCCAACACACAGTGCCCTTCCCAGCCTTGAATTCCCAAGAATATGTGGGAAAAGAAGGTTATCCTGTTATGTGCCCTTTCTGCTACATGATATTCCCCTTGGCCTTTCCCTGTGTTAATCACAGAACATTCCTCCATGGGCCAGGGCAGCTGGAGAGGATGCTCCACACCTGGCCCAGCACCAGCTCCTTCATGACCACCAGAGCATCCTCACAGGGACCTTTGGGAGCTGCCAGAGGGTGTGACATGAGGGAATCTCACTCTCCTTAGCTGGCAATAAAGCATCTTTCCTCTGAACAAAAATGTCCTTGAAAAAGAGTCTCTCATTTATGGTTAGAAGGTTTTGTGATAACACAGCGAGGGCAGAACACTCTGGAGTTCTTCTATTCTGGGACATAACAGAGGAGGATGGTTTCCACCAAGGCTCAGGGGGATAATTTTGTGCTCCACATGGTTGTTTTCCCCCCCCTGATCCTGGTCTCTTCCTACAGTACCCAGCACATGCTGTGGAGAGGGCAGACAAGACAAAGCCAACCACAAAGGTCATGACTCTGAGTGTGTGGGAAGCCACTCACCAAAGAGAAGAGTTAAGGTAAATATCTGGTGCTGAGAAAACCCTGGTGAGTACTCAGGGCCACCACTGCTCCTCGGGTGCCCTCAGTTAGTGTAAATAAGCTTCATGGTGGTTTGTGGCAAACCTCAAACCTTGGTTTCAGCCTCAGCACAGTGGAGCAGAACATGAGGTCATTGCTCTGTTCCTGGGCACGGATTTTGATGCTCCAGCTGCTCACACTGAGTGGTTCCTGACAGTGAAAGGACAAGATTTTCCAGGGAAAACAATAATTGAGGGTTAGAGGATCCTCCACTTGCCCTGTCTAATGTTACCCTGCTAAGCATACAGGTGATGCCTGTTCTCCCATTCCAGCATTCAAAGTTCCTCTCCATGGAATTATTTTTAATAATTTCCATGAGAACAGTGGGAGAGAGAGAGATCATAGAATGGATTGGGTTGGAAAAGACCTCCCAGATCATCAAGTCCAACCCTTGGTCCAACTCCAGTCCCTTTACCAGATCATGGCACTCAGTGCCACAGCCAAGCTCAGTTGAAAAACCCCCAGGGATGGGGAATCCACCCCCTCTCTGGGCAGCCCATTCCAATCCCTGAGCACTCTCTCTGCAAAGAATTTCTTTCTGCTCTCCAACTTCAATTTCCCCTGGCAGAGCTTGAGCCCATCATGCCCCCTTGTCCTATTGCTGAGTGCCTGGGAGAAGAGACCAACCCCCACCTGGCCAGAACTTCCCTTCAGGCAGTTCCAGACAGTGCTGAGGTCACCTCTGAGCCTCCTCTTCTCCAGGCTGAACACCCCCAGCTCCCTCAGCCTCTCCCCACAGCACTTGTGCTCCAGTCCCTTCTCCAGCCTCATTGCTCTTCTCTGGAGAAGAGCAACAACCCCACAGACACCTTTGCTGAGTGTGGGTGAAGGTGCCTGGGGCACCTCTCTGGGAGGGAGGTGCAGCCTCTCTGCAAAGCTCTGCACAGCCTCCTGAAGGTGTTTTCACCACCAGCATCTGACTTTTGGCAGTGTAAGAAACACTCAGAGCACGTGGGGAACTTCACATTTGGAACTCTCTGACCAGAGCCAGATGGATCTCAGACTCCTTGGCTCTGAACTCCCTGGATTGTGCAAAGTGGGTGGTGCCATTGCTGGAAAAGCACTCAAGAGCTCAGCACAGGGGGTTCTTTGTCTCCTTGCAGAGGAAAGCAGAAGCTGCAGCACAGTTTCATCCTGGTCACCCCACCTTTGGAGAGTTGTTTGGGCAACTCTGGCTCCAAGTCCTTTCTTCCCAGCAGTGTGATTGCTCAGAGGACAGTGGGAATGTGTTTGAATGGAAAAGAAGCCTTGGAAAATGTTTAGTGTGTGTGGCAGCCACATCCGTGCCCCAATGGACATAAAATCATAGAACCACAGAAGGTCTGGGTTGGAAGGAACATTAAATTTGATCTTTAAGGGCAGGGACACCTCCCACCAGCCCAGGCTGCTCCAAGCCCTGTCCAACCTGGCCTGGGACACTCCCAGGGATGGGGCAGCCACAGCTGCTCTGCCCAACCTGTGCCAGGGCCTGCCCATCCTCCCAGTCAGGAATTTCTTCCCAATATTCCATCCAGCCCTGCCCTCTGGCAGTTTGAACCCATTCCCCTTGTCCTGTCCCTCCAGACTCTTGGAATTCTCTCTCCATCTTCCTTGTAGGCTCCTTTGAGGGCCTCAGCTGACATTGTACCTGTGTGAGCCCCAGATTCACCTCCTCCAGCTCTTCTTTGCCTACCACTTGAGTCTGGAAGTGAAGGAGGTTTCCTGGAGCATTCCTGAGGCGCTGAAGATCTTGCACATGGCTGAGGGATGTGAGTGCAGCCCCTCCAGTTGGGATGGCTCCAGCAGACTCCAGCCTGGAGCCACCCCAGCTGCATCCACAGCCTGGTGAACAAAACCCAGAGAGTGGTGCCTTGCATGGACTCTTAGTGGCACTCAGTGCTCTGGGCTGGGTGACAAGATGGAGGGCTCAGTCACAGGTTGGACTCAATGATCTTGGAGGTCTTTTCCAACTTAATGATTGTTGGTCTTGGTCTTTCTCCTGCCTGCTTGGGGCCAGGCTTTGTCCACCCTACCTCACCTGTAGGGTGCTTTGGTGTGGAACCTCATCCATTTGGAGGAAGATGATTAAAACACATCCTGTGTTTCAGAAAAAAGAAATGGGAGTGCCCTTCTGCCCTGACAGATGAGAATGTCCAGCAGAATCCCTCAGAACCAACGTTCCTCCATCTGGGTGGTGACCCAGAGGACGCTCTTTGAAAGGGGAAGATCTTTGTGTGAGGGACACAACCCCAACCCCTTCAGCTTCACGAGGAGCTCCCAGCCCTGCTCTGCTGATCCCCTGACATGTATTTCAGTGGATGTTTCTGGCAACGTGACCCCATGGAAGCTGAACTCCTGTTCTCTGTGTGCTCCTTGTGTGAGGCCACACACACAGCCACACCTTTCTGCCTGTCCTGTCCCCACTTCCTTTTCCATTCCCAGTTTTTCTCTTCCCTGGCCCCAGTTCCGTCTGTGTCCACCAGCAGTGTTCCAGGTGGAAGCTCATACTAGTTTAGCAGGTGGGACCAGTTTATCCCTGTGTGGGTGTGACCAAAGCTGGGCATTCTCCACCCTCCATTCATTGCCCACCAACTGTTCCCAATGGCCCATTGGCAGCAGCTGCCCAGGGCACAGCTGAGCCCTCAGGCTGGGAGCTGGCTGGGAAAGAAGCCTGGCAGAGGAGCTGGGAGAACTGCCCTGCAGGGAGTCCTTGGCACCTCCACACCCACCTGAGGGCTCAGCTCTGCCCATGGGCCAGCAACGATTCCAAAATCCCCCCTGACTGCCAGAGTCAGATCCCCCAGTGTGGAACTCCCTGCCCTGGGGGAGGCACTGGGGGCTCCCACCCAAACCTGAGGGGATGGAATCTTGGGGCTTTTTGGGACTTGGGGAACCTCTTGTTGGATCCAGAGGAGGATCAGACCCTGGCCAGGAGGAGCCCACCACTCTCCACCAGACTGTGCCATCATCTGCACCAACTGGTTTGTCCCTTCCTTTTCCTTTGGCCTCGGGGGACCCACGTGGGGCTCAGCACAGGGGCCACCAAACCCCCCTGTGTTTGTGCCCCAGGGGGTGGGTTACACTGCTGGGCTTGGGGGTTAAACCCAATTTCTCTTTGTGCCATTGCATTGATTGTAATATTGTTATTAAATTGTAACTCTGACTTATAATCTCTCTTGTGTTGGGTTCTTTTCTTTGCTGGTTTCCCTCTAAACCAGCTCAAAGCTGCAAAGCCCAGGGCTGTGCCCTGCCTGTGGGGTGGTGGGCTGGGGGTGCTGGGGGCTGTTCCTGTCCCAGTTTGGCCAGGGTGGGTTGTTTCCCAGCTCTGGTTTCTTCCCACCCACACAGACAGGACAGGCAGTGCTGGCTGGAATTCCCAGAATGAGCCTGGCCAGGAAAATGCAGAAGCTTTGGCTCCAACTCTGGATTTTAGCCAAGTTGTTTCCCAGGAATGGCAGGAAGGCAAATCCAACCTGGTACCAGGAAAGTAATTTTTTTTAAAAACCAGAGAAAAAGACAAACAAGCTCCTCTTTCAGCTGGTGGAGGTTAAAATGTCTGGCTCCTTCTCAAGCCCTTTTTTGGGAATCATGTCCTCAGTCATGCCCTGGACACCTCCAGCTCCTTGTTTCTCCATGGGAGGGAAGAACAGCTGCAGCTTGTTGGGAAATGCTCTCCTCCCTTCCTTCCTGGCAGGTAGATGCAGTTCTTGAGCTTTCTGAGCAATGAGTTGTACCAACAACTGCCAAAATCTTCCCAGGCATGACAAATCTTGGCCCTCCTGAATGGTTTGTTGAGGAAAGTGTTCGGTAAATGACTTGCTCATGAAGGTGACCCCAAGGTTTGCTTTGCTCAGTGGAGCAGACCAGCCCTGTGTTGGTGTCCTGATGGACCTGTGCTGACCTACAGCAGCCTGGAGAGGCTGAGAAAAGCACAAAGCAGCCCTTAATTTTAGGGAAAATAAAGGTTAGAGCACCACAGGAGGCACAGAAACTGCAGGAATTCCTGGATGTGATGTAACCCTGCTGGCCTGGCCCACCCTGAGGGCTGAAGTTTCCTCCTCTGAACTGACAGCACAAATCCTCAGAAGGGACATAAATTACCAGAGAATGAGAGACCCTAAAACTGGCAAAGCAGAGAGAAACCTGCAGGTGGTCCTGGCTGAGGGGTTTGCCAGGCTGGTGTTACCCAAGGAGTTCTGGCCACATCCACATCAACGTCCTCATGGATGGCACAAACTTGGACTTGTAGGAAAAAAAATAAAAAGCAGATAAAGTTCACCAAATGTTTGTGAATTCCAGAAAATTTGGAGAAAATGTGAGAATTCTGGTAATTAAACCTGAGCCACTCCGAGCAAATCTAAAAGTTGGAATTGCCCTCAGCAGGGACCAAGAGTGAATTCCAAGGAAAAGAATCATCCAGTGTCACTGTCCCCAGGACCACACCATTCCACCTTCCAGCAAAATTTTGGAGCCAGGAATTTTTTCTGTGTCTTGCTGTGGACTAATATTTGCTGGAGTTTTCCTCCTTCCCATTTTCCCCCTTCTCATTCCTGGTGTCCGTGTTTTCCTTCTGAGTGGTGGGGGATGATTTAGGTGGTGTCTTTTTTTAAATTAACCTGATGCACACAAGGGTGAACCTGGCCATAAATCACAAAGGTCCAGAGAGAGTCATTCAGATTAATAAACTCTTCCAAAAGTGCCATTCCCTTCCTCTTGCCTCCTTTGAGACCTGGGATTGGCACATGGAGAACTGGAAGAGATTTCATCAACCAGACCTGTATCCTGTGCTGATTTTTATTTTTCCATAAACTGTTGGTTTGTTCAGCATTAATTTGGGGGCTGTTGGTTTATTCTGCATTAACTTTGGGGCTGTTGGTTTGTTCAGCATCAACTTTGGGGCTGTTGGTTTGTTCAGCATCAACTTTGGGGCTGTTGGTTTGTTCAGCACCAACTTTGGGGCTGTTGGTTTGTTCAGCATCAACTTTGGGGCTGTTGGTTTGTTCAGCACCAACTTTGGGGCTGTTGGTTTGTTCAGCATCAACTTTGGGGCTGTTGGTTTGTTCAGCACCAACTTTGGGGCTGTTGGTTTGTTCAGCACCAACTTTGGGGCTGTTGGTTTGTTCAGCACCAACTTTGGGGCTTTTGGTTTGTTCAGCATCACCTTTGGGGCTGTTGGTTTGTTCAGCATCACCTTTGGGGCTGTTGGTTTATTCAGCATTAACTTTGGGGCTGTTGGTTTGTTCAGCATTTGGGGCTCTTGGTTTGCTCAGCATTAACTTTGGGGCTGTTGGTTTGTTCAGCATTAACTTGGGGCTGTTGGTTTATTCAGCACCAACTTTGGGGCTGTTGGTTTATTCAGCATTAACTTTGGGGCTGTTGGTTTGTTCAGCATTAACTTTGGGGCTGTTGGTTTGTTCAGCATCAACTTTGGGACTTTAAAAGAGAAGTTCCTTTGAAATTCAGTTGGATGAGTGTTCTTGCAATGTTGGAATTAAACCCCTTCTGAAGTTGGGAGTTTGCACAACATTTTAGCTCAGAAAAACCTGACCTAAGGAAGGCATTTTCCTTAAAAAAAATCTTCCTGTATCTTTGCTATAAATATTATGATAAAACCTTCTCTTAGTTTGGTTGTCTCACCCTTAACTAAGACAATATAACATTAATTATGTTGCAAAGAGTGTTTTGCTGTTAATTAGCTGTGTAGACACATATCATTGAGTTTTACACAGTGAATGGAGGAAAGGGATGGACCACAGAACATCAGGACTGGTTTTTATGAATTATGTGATGGAGAAGACAAGGTTGTGTGGAGACCTCAGAGCACCTTCCAGAATCTGAAGGGAGTGCAAGGAAGGTGGAGAGGGACTTTCCATCAAGAATTGCAGTGACAGGACAAGGGGAATGAGAGGGGAAATTCAGGTGAGAAATATGGAATAAATCCTTTCCTGGGTGGGTGGGCAGGCCCTGGCACAGTTTGGGCAGAGCAGCTGTGGCTGCCCCATCCCTGGGAGTGTCCCAGGCCAGGTTGGACAGGGCTTGGAGCAGCCTGGGCTGGTGGGAGGTGTCCCTGCCCATGGCATGGGGTGGAACTGGGTGATCTTCAAGGTCTGTTCCAGCTCAGGCCACTCCAAGATTCCATCCCAAAGGTCACTGATGTTTTTAGGGGCTGTTTCTCATTAAACTCATATTTCAAATGTGAGAACCAACATGTTTTAATTGCTGTGGGGACTCATTTTCATTTCCACTTTTTTTCAGACCTCTCTGGGGTGACCCTCTCTCTGGGTCACCTGCACTGTTGGACCAGGAGCTGCTGTGGGTCCAACACGTGCCCTGAGATGCCCTCCAGGTGTGGGCACCTCACACCAGGGCTGGGCTGGGTTGCCTGAGCCTCCAGAGCACCTGTTCCTGGTGTGGTGAGGAACTCCATGAGGAACTGGGCAAAGAGAGTGAAGACACGACCCCTGGGGTGTATCCAGTGCCTGTGGTTACCCCTCAGGTACCCTCCAGGAGGCACCTCCTGCACAAGGAACCACTTCACAGGCAGAGGGAAACCACAGTCTGGGGGGAGACAAACTGCCTGCTCAGGATTCTCACGGGAATGGAACTTCTCCTGGGGTTCTTCTGCCTGTCAGAGGGGGGAGGTTTTACACAGACAGTGTCCACATTACTGAATAACTCCAGCACAGCCAACCTCCCACCAGCCCAGGGGGCTCCAAGCCCTGTCCAACCTGGCCTTTTACACTCCCAGGGATGGGGCAGCCACAGCTGCTCTGCCCAACCTGTGCCAGGGCCTGTCCACCCTCCCAGACAGGAATTCCTTCCCAATTTTCCATCTAACCTCTTTCAGTTGGAATCATAGAATCATAGAATCAGTTGGGTTGGAAGAGACCTCTGAGATCATCAAGTCCAACCCTTGGTCCAACCCCAATTTGATTACCAGATCATGGCACTCAGTGCCACAGCCAAGCTCAGCTGAAAAACCTCCAGGGATGGGGAATCCACCCCCTCTCTGGGCAGCCCATTCCAATCCCTGAGCACTCTCTCTGCAAAGAATTTCTTTCTGATCTCCAACTTCAATTTCCCCTGGCAGAGCTTGAGCCCATCGTGCCCCCTTGTCCTATTGCTGAGTGCCTGGGAGAAGAGACCAACCCCCACCTGGCCAGAACTTCCCTTCAGGCAGTTCCAGACAGTGCTGAGGTCACCTCTGAGCCTCCTCTTCTCCAGGCTGAACACCCCCAGCTCCCTCAGCCTCTCCCCACAGCACTTGTGCTCCAGTCCCTTCTCCAACCTCGTTGCTCTTCTCTGGACTTGCTCCAGCCCCTCAAGGTCTTTCGCTTTGTCCTGTCACTCCGTCCATATCAAAATTCCTTTTATATCCTTTTTTTAAGCTTCTTTAGGAACTGGAAGGAACTCTGAGGTCTCCCTGGAGCCATCTCTTCTCCAGGATGAACATTCCCAGGCACTCAGCAATAGGACAAGGGGGCACGATGGGCTCAAGCTCTGCCAGGGGAAATTGAAGTTGGAGAGCAGAAAGAAATTCTTTGCAGAGAGAGTGCTCAGGGATTGGAATGGGCTGCCCAGAGAGGGGGTGGATTCCCCATCCCTGGAGGTTTTTCAGCTGAGCTTGGCCGTGGCACTGAGTGCCATGATCTGGTAAAGGAACTGGAGTTGGCCCAAGGGTTGGACTTGATGATCTGGGAGGTCTTTTCCAACCCAATCCATTCTAGGATTCCCAGCTCTCCCAGCCTGTTTTTGCAGGAAAGGTTCCCCCAGTTCTCATCTTGGTGTTCTTCTTGCAGCCAGTTGCAAAACGAGCCTCCGAGGGTGGGAGCTCCTGAAACCAGAGCCCTCCCAGCCAAGCCCAAGAGCTGCCAGTTCCCTCCCTGACTTTATTAAAGCTGGACTAATAAACTATTAATATTCCCCTCCTCAGTTTAATTACCTGGAATTTATGTGACTCACTGTATTTACAGCCTATCAATTTTTTTTCCCTGCCAAGACACCACTGGAAAAATAGAAATAAAAAAAGGGACAGCAGAATTGCAGAGGTGGCAGCACAAACAAAGGAGTGACAGAATTTGCTGAGGACAAGTTTCAAGCCATGGTTTTTGTATCCTGGTCAAAATAAGCATGGTGGGGATTGCAACAGCACCTTTGCAACTGATTGAACACAGGGGAGAGTGTAAACCCCAGGCCAGGACTAACCTGATGAAATGCAGGATGAGTGTGGTTATTAAAACAAGGTTTTCAAAGCATTCTCATCCAATCTGGTTCCTTTCCCTCTGCCAGGCTTGACACAGCCCAGCTGGGGGATGCTCAGGGAAGAGCAGGGAGTGGAGGAATCGATGCAGGAGATCTATATCTCATTCACATTGCTGAATAAATAATGGCACAGGAGGTCTAAAATTAGCTTGGAGGAGAAACCTGAACTAGTCTGAGCGTGGGCTGATGGACATCTCCAGTCTAATTGGAGAGGCAGGTCCTCAGCTGGACTGGCCATGGTTTGTCTGGCTCCTGGATGGGCAGAGATGCCCTTGCCAGGGGTAGGAGGGGTGTTGGTCTTGCAAATCACTCACTGCTGAAGAGAATGACCAATTTTAGGTGATTTCTGGGGTTTTTCTGCTTGCAAGAGCTTCAGCACATGTTGCCGGAGTTCATCTTAACCAGACCATTCCCAATCCAGCCTGCCCTCCACACGCTGCATCCTGGCACAGAGTGGGGTGGCACTGCCAGCTGAGTGCAGGTATTGCCCATTCCTATGCCCAGGCAGAGGAGGAGGATAAGGAATACACCAGTAACACCTGGAGCTCAGCTCCTCCAGAGGGGCAGCTCCATCTCTGAGCCCTGACAGCAGGGCCAGGCCCAGGGCATGGCTGGAGCTGTGCCAGGGCAGGGGCAGGTGGGATCTCACCAAAGGCTCTTCCCTCAGAGAGTGCAATTTCAATATTAAATGGCATTAAGGGATGCCACTAAACCTGCAGTCCTGGGTGAGCAGATCTGTTTCATGAAATCATGGAATGGTTTGGGTTGGAAGGGAGCTTGAAGACCATCTGGTTCCAACCCCACCACTAGCCCAGTTTATTCAGAGTCCCTTTTGGCTCCTGAGCTAAAGAAAACCAGGACAATTATGATTTGAAGCCAAAAAGATACAACTCCTGGAAACAGGAGAAAGCTTTTGGTTCTGACACTGGACTGAGGGGCACAAACTGGAGCTGCTTTCCCTTCTCCTGACCCATGGCATTTGGTTACCTGGCCCAGGTACCCAGGAAGAGATGGATGACTGATGTCCAAAATGCTTGTGGGTGTTGTCTTGGAAGACTCCAAAATAACAAAGTTCACCTTTGTGATGTTTCCCCCTTTATTTTGTTTGACATGATTTGCTGAGTTTGACTCCAACTTTCCATCTTTCAATAGAGATGAAAGGACAGTGGGGTTTTTTTTAACTGAAAATGCCATCTGACCTACACAGAATATGGAAACATGAAGGTATCCATGTCCCACATGTCCCAAATTGAGAGTTTTCAAAGCCACAGGGTTTGGCTGAGCATGGAATTCATATTGCTTATAAATCCTCTTATTGATGGGCTGATCAAAAAGGACCAAACTTCCTGAGAAAGAGCAGCAAATAAACCCATTAATCCCAATTCAATACATTGGCACAGAAGGTCAGATCACTTTGTCTCTGTCTGAGAGAAGAGGATGAAAAAAGAATCTCAGATGGGGAAGGGAGGCCTGGAAAGGATGGATGGAATCATAAAATCAGGGAATGGTTTGAGTTGGAAGGGACCCCAAAGCCCCCCCAGTGCCACCCCTGCCATGGGCAGGGACACCTCCCACCAGTCCAGGCTGCTCCAAGCCCTGTCCAACCTGGCCTGGGACACTCCCAGGGATGGGGCAGCCACAGCTGCTCTGCCCACCCTGTGCCAGGGCCTGCCCACCCTCCCAGCCAGCAATTCCTTCCCAATATCCCATCCAGCCCTGCCCTCTGGCACTTTGAAGCCATTCCCCTTGTCCTGTCCCTCCAGCCCTTGGGAATGGTCTCTCTCCATCTTTCCTGTGGCTCCTTCAGCTCCTGGAAGGCCACACTGAGGTCCCCCCAAAGCTTCTCCTCTCCAGGCTGGCCAATGCCAGCTGTGCCAGCCTTTCCTCCCAGCAGAGCTGCTCCATCCTCTGCCCATCCTGGGGCCTCCTCTGGCCTCTCCAGCAGCTCCAGGTCCTTCCTGTGCTGCCCCCAGGGCTGGGTGGGCTCTCACCTGAGTGACATCCCTTGTTCTGTCTCTTCCCAAACTCCTGAGACTTTCCCACCTTCTGGCAGCTTTTAAGATTTGCTGCTCCTTTTGGAGCCAAACCACCCCCATTTACAGGAATTGCCCTTTCTGAGTTTCCCATCATTTGGAAAAGCCAATTTGCTTCACCTTCCTCATGTTTTGGAGCAGGAAAAACCCCCTTCTGAGTGCCCTTTGTGGAGTCAGCAGCTGGACAGAGCTCACTGCAGGGAGGCTCCCAAGGAAATCAGAGTGGAAACAGCACCAAGAACAGGATTGGGAGACATCAAGGAAAAAAAAAAAAGCTGTGGCTGAAAAAGCCTAAAGAAGAAAGAAAAAAAAAAACCCCAAACCCAAAGGAGACTTCAGGGATTTTATCAGTTTAGGAGCCAGACTCAAAAGCTGAAAATTACTCATAACACAAAAAAAAATTTAGAAAGATGAAGAACCTCAAAACAAGAAGAATTGGTGTCTGGACAGAAATAGGGATCATGCAAATAATCAGAAGAGCAGCTTCACTGCCCCAGAGCCAGAGAGAGATGGTTTCTAACCAGGTCTCTGCTTCCTCTGGCTGAAGGACTTTAGATGGATCATAATGGATTATTAAAGTGTGTGGCACGTTCATTATTGTCAAAGGGAGGGGGTAACCCTCCAACAGCACAGATATTTTATTCATGAGAAAATCAAAGGATTTTATAGCTGCCTATCACTGATCTCCAGTGCTGGAATGGAGTAAAATCAATGCAAAGTTAAAACAAAAAAGAAATAAAAAAAAACAAAAACAAAAAAAAACAAAAAAAAAGGCAAACAAAAAAAACCACAAAAACCCCCCACAAAAACAAAAAAAGAGAAACAAAAAACAAAAACAAAAACAAGCAAACATAAAAACCCACAAAAACCCCCACAAAAACAAAACAAAAACAAAACAAAACAAAACAAAACAAAAAAAAAACAAAAAAAAACCAAACAACCAAAAAAAACAAAAAGAAGAGAAATATTGGAGGGAGAGGGAAGGATTTGCATCCTCTGGTTTTGCTGTCATTGCTTTGTTTGATGCTGACCTGGATCCCCCCCTTGAGCTGAAAGGCAAACTGAGGAGTAACCAGCAGAAAGGCTTTAATAAAGAGAAGAGCAGAGTCTCTGATGGGTTGGAGGCACCTCTGCTGCCTGTGGTTTGGGCATGGGCATGGCAAACAAATGCCACGCTGGTTCTTGTGGTCTGGCCTTTGCTGCCAGGGCTGGACCCCCTGAGACTCGTTGAACCCAAAGGACCCAAACTCACAGCACCACAGGAGGAGCTGCAAAACCCCAACCAACCCCCAGGCACAAAAAAAGAGCCCCCCAGGAGTGACCCCCAGGGAGGAGGGGTTTGATTTGAGGGGCTGGAGGGTCTGCAGTCAAACAGGGCAGCCCTGCCAAAGCTCGGCTTTGTTAAGCTCGGCTTTGTTGCTGCGAGACCTCCCTTTCCCCATGGCTGGTTCCTGCCAGTTCTCTGAACAAATGAGCCCAAGAGGGAGCCAGGCTGACAGGGCTGAGGCCCCACTCGCAGCTCCCTGGCTCTCAGGGGGCACTGCCCTGCCAGGGGGCACCCAACCCGAACGGATGGAGTGGCCCTGTCTGAGCACACACAGCCCCTGGGCCTGGGGGGGCCTTCCCTCAGCCTGATTTGCCTCTTCTTGGAGAAATCAGGGCGGGCTTTGCACCCCTGGCAAAGCCAAATTAGCAGGACCCAAACCAGACTGTGACTGCCACTGTGAATAGTCCATTTGAAGTACAGAATGTTGGTGCATTCTGCTGATTTCTGGCAGGAAAAGACCCTCCCCAAGGTGTTCCTCCTGTAAATAAGCTCCATAAAACATATCTATATAATCTATATAATATATATCTATATCAATATATCTATATTTATATCTATATCTTTATATCTATATAATCTGTATCTATATAATCTGTAACTATATATCATCTTTATCTATATAATCTATATATGTATCTGTATATCTATATCTGTATCTATATATCTAGATATGTATCTCTATCTATATTTTATATCTATACCTACATCTAATTAATATCTATATCTCTAGATATAGCATCTTTATCTCTATATCTATATTGATATCTATATACACCTCTATTATATATCTATATCTTAATCTATATCTATATCTCTATAATCGATATCTCTATAATCTGTATCCATATAATCTATGCCTATATCTATATTATCTTTATAATCTATATTTATATATTTATGTATGCATCTGGATGTCTATATCTATATTTACAACTATCTGTCTATCTCTATCTCTACCTCTATATCTATATCTCTACCTCTATATCTAGATCTACCTCCATATCTATATGTCTACATTTATATCTATATCTGTATCTATATCTTTATGTATCTATATATCTATATATCTATATATCTATATCTAGCTATATTTATATCTATATGTCTATATCATCTCTATATCTATATTTGCAACTATATTTATATTTATAACTATATCTAATCTATATCTATATCTAATATTTATCTATATAATCTATATCTCTATATCTATACATGTATCTGTATCTATGTCTATACCTATATTAATTTCTACATCTATCCATCTATATCTGCATCTATCTATATCCATACCTATACCTATATCTAACTCTATATCTATATCTTTATCGATATCTATATCTCTATAATCTATATCTCTATAATCTGTATCTATATAATCTATACCTATATCTATATTATCTTTATCTCTATAATCTATATTTATACATCTATATATGCGTCTGGATGTCTATATCTATATTTATATCTATCTCTATCTCTACCTCTATATCTATATCTCTCTCTACCTCTATATCTATATCTACCTCCATATCTATATCTCTATATTTATATCTATATCTGCATCTATATCTTTATATATACGTATCTATATAATGTATATCTCTATTTCTATCTCTTTCTCTCTCTATCTCCATATATTTATATCTATATAATCTCTATCTCAATATCTATATCTATATCTATATCACATATCTCTATATCTGTATCTATATAATCTGTATCTATATCACCCATATCTATATAATCTATATCTATCTATATAATCTTTTTCTATATATAATCTATATCTATATCTATATAATCTTTATCTATTTAATCTATATCTCTATATCTATACATGTATCTGTATCTATGTCCATACCTATATTTATATCTATATCTATCCATCAATATCTACATCTATATCCATACCTGTACCTATATCTAACTCTATATCTATATATCTATACATCTATATCTATATCATATATATCTATCTGAATTTATATCTATATCTGTATCTATATCTATATAATCAATATCTATATAATCTATATACCCATATATGTATCTGTATCTATGTCTATATAATCTACATCTATATAATCTTATCTATATAATCTATATCTATATAATCTATATACCTATATATGTATTTGTGTCTATGTCTATGTCCATATCTATATAATCTATATCCATATCTCTATCTACATATCTATCTATAATATATATACAGACATCTCTATATTTATATATATTATTATTCATCTGTTTACACATAAATACACTTACATTTCACACACTTATATTCAATATAAATACACATTTCACACACATATTCAACATAAATACACTTACATTTCACACACTTATATTCAATATAAATACACATTTCACACACATATTCAACATAAATACACTTACATTTCACACACTTATATTCAATATAAATACACATTTCACACACATATTCAACATAAATCCAATTCACACACTTATATTCAACATAAATACACTTGCAATTCACACACTTATATTCAACATAAATCCCATTCACAGACTCATATTCAACATAAACACACTTACATTTCACACACTTATATCTCAAAATCAATTTTTCTACACAAAAAGCTCCCAAAAAGCCCAGCTGGGAGGGTGACAAAGCACCAGTGCCCTGGCCATGGTTGGGGGGGGATGTCCCTGCCATGTCCCTGCCATGTCCCTGTCTGGGGGGTGTCACTCAGGCCACAGGCAGGCACTGAACCACAGAGGCAGCAGCAGGAAAAGGAACTCTCAGAGCGTGACATTTATGATTCATCTGACTAGAAATTTGTGTCCATCTGAAGACAAGATTTTTTTTTTTGGTCTTTTCCTGTGGAAATTTCTCATGTAACAAACATAAGGCTGCTTTTTTTTTTTTTTTTTTTTTTTTTCTCCCAGCGAGTTTTAGCCCTTCCTGCTGAGCACAGATGTTTTCCAGGAGGGCAGCTGCCTTTGGAAAATGAACTCAATGCAGTGGAGTTGTTTGCTGGAAAATAACAACAGACACTCCTGTGAATCAGGTTTGGTGCAAAGGTTGGGCTCTGGAAACAGCAGGGAGTGAAAAATGCCATTTTCTGGCACTGCTTTCCTCTTTCTCTTCCATTTTCCCTCTTACCTAAATGTCATCAGGCAAATGAGAGCATCTTTCAAAGGGTGTTTAATTGATAACATTGATAAATGACCAGGTGATAAATCCAGGCAGGAGGTCCTGCCAAGTCTGATTGTCCTTGTCCTGCAACCTCATGTGCAGCTTAAACTGCATCCAAGTAACTGGTTTTCCTTCTCTGGTGCTGTTTTTCCTCTCTTCCCCTTTGCTCTTGTCTTTTCCTTTCCTCAGGTCAGGTGGAAAGAAGTGGAGATTCAGCTCCCCAAGAGAAATAACCCCTGGGAAGAGCTGGGAGAGTCCCTGAGGGAGCAAACACCAAGTGACACCCCAAAAGGAATCTAAAGAACATCTCTCAGGGACCAAAATCCCACCTGCAAAGGCACAGTGGAGAGGTGGAGAGAAGGGTAGAATGGCTTTTCATTTTCATAGAATCCTAGAAAGGATTGGGTTGGAAAAGACCTCCAAGATCATCAAGTCCAGCCCTTGGGCCAACTCCAGTCCCTTTACCAGATCATGGCACTCAGTGCCACGGCCAAGCTCAGCTGAAAAACCTCCAGGGATGGGGAGTCCACCCCCTCTCTGGGCAGCCCATTCCAATCCCTGAGCACTCTCTCTGCAAAGAATTTCTTTCTGCTCTCCAACTTCAATTTCCCCTGGCAGAGCTTGAGCCCATCGTGCCCCCTTGTCCTATTGCTGAGTGCCTGGGAGAAGAGACCAACCCCCACCTGGCCAGAACTTCCCTTCAGGCAGTTCCAGACATGCTGAGGTCACCTCTGAGCCTCCTCTTCTCCAGGCTGAACACCCCCAGCTCCCTCAGCCTCTCCCCACAGCACTTGTGCTCCAGTCCCTTCTCCAGCCTCGTTGCTCTTCTCTGGCCCCGCTCCAGCCCCTCAATCTCTTGCCTCAACTGAGGGGCCCAGAACTGAACACAACACTCAAGGTGTGGCCTCCCCAAGGCAGAGTCCAGGGGAAGGGTCACTGCCCTGGGCCTGTTGGCCACGCTACTTTGGATCCAGGCCAGGATCCCCTTGGCCTTCTTGGCCACCTGGGCACACTGGTGGCTCCTGTTGAGCTTCCTGTCCCTCAGTCCCCCCAGGTCCCTCTGCCTGGCTGCTCTCCAGCCACTCTGTGCCCAGCCTGGAGCGCTGCAGGGGGTTGGGGTGGCCAAAGGGCAGGACCTGCACTTGGCCTTGTTGAACTCCATCCCATTGCATTCAGCCCCATCTCTCCAGTCTCTCCAGATCCCTCTGCAGAGCCCTCCTGCCTTCCAGCAGCTCGACACTCTTGCTTTTAACCTCCATTTTCAGTCGTTTTGTAGTTTCACCCCTTTCTGAGGAGCTCTGTGGAAGGAGGTGGACACCCCAGAGCTCTGGGTGACCCAGATCCTGTCACAACACCTTTCTGCTCAGCTACCAGGGTGGAAAACCAGCACTCAGTTTGGCCCAACCCTGCGGAGTGCAGGTCCCTTCCCAAGGCCACCAGTTCCTCCCCTGTTTTCCCCATCCCATTCTTTATTCACAACCTCTTCCCTTCCTCCTCTCCCAGCTGTTAACAAGGCAAACTGGGAATGCACAAGAGCAATTGGCCCAGAGAGAAACCTGTTGAACTGAGGCTAAAATTTCCCTCCAGGCAGCCAGAGAAGACCTGGCTTTTTTTATTTTCACTTACAAGAAAGGAGAGGCAGAAGCCAGAAAGCAAAGCCAGCACAGCTGCCAAAGGAGAAATCAGTCTGCTGGAAAACAGACTTTCTTCTCCACCTCAGTTTTATAAAACTGACCAAAAGGCCAAGCCAGGAGATGAAATCTGAGAAACTCAGGCTGGACTAAATATATATTTTTTTAGCTCAGCTCTTCTCCAGAGCTGAGCCAAGCTGGGGAGCCTCTGAACCAGAGGTGCATCAACACCACAGCAAGCAAACCACAAGTCTTCCTCTGTCGTTGCCCAGAGGCACGTGGAGAGATGATAAGTGCAGGGTGAGGAGCATTTCTTCCTGTTGGGAAAGAAATCCTGAGCAGAGGGCTGGGTGTTTTTGGGCCACCACTTGTTTATCTTGCATTCCATCCCTCCGTGCCCTCGAGCAGAAGTAGCTGCAAATAACCCCAGACAGGCAGAGTGTGGTTCTCAGAAAACGCTGCCATGAGGAACTGAGTGCTGAGAGACAGGCAGGGGGAGGAAATCCTCCTGCTGCCTGCCCTGGCTTGGTTCCTGCTGGTAGAACTTGGGAACCAACAGAGTGATTCCCCTCGGCCACCACGGTGGTGCCACGTGAGGAGTCACAGGGGAGGACTGGCCAGAAGGTCCAGTTGGAAGGTGAAAGGCTTTGGGGGAATTCAGAAGGATTGTTTTCCTAAACACCAAATTCATCACCTGTAACATCAAGGAGTCCTGAGCAAAGTATCTCATGACAGTCTCAGGTGATCCATCCAGTTATTCAGACAATGTCCTGCATTATGTTTTGTACAAAAATAACTCTAAATTCATAGAACTGTGAGGTTGGAAGAGACCTTGAAGATCATCCAGTTCCAACCCCCTGCCAAGGGCAGGAGCACCTTCCACTGGACCAGGTTTGCCAGTGGCCCATGGGCTTCCCAAGCCTTGAGGGAGAGCATTAGGAGGAAGCTGAGAGTGTCACTGCTGGAGTTTATCCCACGTGTGATGACAGTGTAGGAAAGTTTCCTAAACACATCTAATTTTGAATGGATTTCCCTCTTGGTCTGGTTGGAATCTCTATTTCTGCACAAGCCAGGAAGCTCAGAGGTGTCCCATAAGGATGTGGGAAGCACTTTCCCAAACTTTTTGAGTAATAAACCTTTAAAATATTTTACTACTCCACTTGTGTTGTCATTTTGCTCTTCAGTACTCCAAAGATCTAAAGCCTGGCTTGAGACCAGGTTAACCATCTCTGAGCATCTCTAAGGCTGTGCATTTAAAGTTGGGCCTTGCAGAGTGCACTGAAGTGTGGGATGTTCCTGGGACTGTCTCAGGTCCTTCCAAGAAATGACAACTGTTGTTTCCAGATGAGCAAACGCATGTTCAGGTTCTGCAGAAAACTTTTCCACTTCTGCTTCATAGTTTCCACTGGTCTGATCTTCACATGGAAGATTCCTTCCTCTGTAAGATTATGAGCAAATTAGTGGCAAGTGTGTTTCATCTTCCCCCTGTGAAACACTTTTTGGGGCGAACATCACACCTTTCTGTTGGCCTGGTACCAACAGACTCAAGGAATGGGCAAAACCATCACACTTTACACACAACTGGCTTAAATGGGTTAAAGTTCTCTCTTGGACTGAGGTGAAGCCTCTTCTGGACGTCCTCAACAGAAAATAAATTCTGACTCATAGAAGTAGCACTTTGTTCTCACCAGATCACCAAGTCATGGAATGGTTTGGTTGGAAGGGAACTTAAAGCTCATCCAGTTCCCGACCCACTACCATGGGCAGGGACACTTTCCACCAGACCAGGTAGCTCAGGCCATGAATCATCTCATCCCTCCCACTTCTCTTTCCCTGCTGTGCCTGCCCTTAGACCCCTGTGGTGGGTTGACCCT
This sequence comes from Pithys albifrons albifrons, assembly GCF_047495875.1. NCBI lineage: Eukaryota > Metazoa > Chordata > Aves > Passeriformes > Thamnophilidae > Pithys > Pithys albifrons. Next base: position 125,227,140 of record NC_092458.1, read on the forward strand.
CAAATTCCCCTCCCAGGGCAGTGCTGGTGCGAGAGGTCCTCATTGCTTAGAAAACAAACCGTGTTTTCCAGACAAAAATCCAACCAGGATTTTCAGAACCAGGCAAACCTCAGTGGAGCCTCCATGGCTGACTGGTGGGTTGGGTTGCTGCCTTTATCTCCATGTCCTCCCTCCCTCCTGTGGAGAACACCCTTGGAGCGCCCTCTGAAAGAACAAACCCCTGTGCCACACTGGTCAATAATGGAACAACTGGAATGACTGAAGGGCCGAGCCCAGAGAGTGCTGGTGAACAGGGTTGTGTCCAGCTGGTCACCAGTGGTGTCCCCAGGGGTCTGTGTTGGGTCCAGTCCAGTTTAACATCTTTAGTGATGATTTAGATGAGGGGATTGAGTCCATCAGCAGCAAATTTGCTGATGACTCCAAGTTGGGAGGGAGTGTCGACCTGCTGGAAGGCAGGAGGGCTCTGCAAAGGGATCTGGAGAGACTGGAGAGATGGGGCTGATTGCAATGGGATGGAGTTCAACAAGGCCAAGTGCAGGTCCTGCCCTTTGGCCACCCCAACCCCCTGCAGCGTTCCAGGCTGGGCACAGAGTGGCTGGAGAGCAGCCAGGCAGAGGGACCTGGGGGGACTGAGGGACAGGAAGCTCAACAGGAGCCACCAGTGTGCCCAGGTGGCCAAGAAGGCCAAGGGGATCCTGGCCTGGATCCAAACTAGCGTGGCCAGCAGGCCCAGGGCAGTGACCCTTCCCCTGGACTCTGCCTTGGGGAGGCCACACCTTGAGTGTTGTGTTCAGTTCTGGGCCCCTCAGTTGAGGCAAGAGCTTGAGGGGCTGGAGCGGGGCCAGAGAAGAGCAACGAGGCTGGAGAAGGGACTGGAGCACAAGTGCTGTGGGGAGAGGCTGAGGGAGCTGGGGGTGTTCAGCCTGGAGAAGAGGAGGCTCAGAGGTGACCTCAGCACTGTCTGGAACTCCCTGAAGGGAAGTTCTGGCCAGGTGGGGGTTGGTCTCTTCTCCCAGACACTCAGCAATAGGACAAGGGGGCACGATGGGCTCAAGCTCTGCCAGGGGAAATTGAAGTTGGAGAGCAGAAAGAAATTCTTTGCAGAGAGAGTGCTCAGGGATTGGAATGTGCTGCCCAGAGAGGGGGTGGATTCCCCATCCCTGGAGGTTTTTCAGCTGAACTTGGCCATGGCACTGAGTGCCATGATCTGGTAAAGGGACTGGAGTTGGCGCAAGGGTTGGACTTGATGATCTCAGAGGTCTTTTCCAACCCAATCCATTCTATCATTCTCTGACTCGGAGCTTCACTCACAGGGACTCTGCAAAATCAAAGGGTCACATTGATCCGACAACATCGACCTGCTCAGTGTACAAGGTATTGAACTGCATTTCTTCTCCAGCAGGAGCAGTATCCCGAGGAGTATCCGTGTCCTCAGTGTTTTCCTGGGGCCGTGCCAATGGTGCCTCGTTGTCTGATTCCGAAGGGCTGTTAATTGAGTGGTAATTGCCAGCTTCTCTTTGTTTGGAACTGATAAACTTCATAAGCATTTAGCTGGAAATCTGAGCGCTCCAAACAATTTATTTACAAGGAAAGAAGGGACACAGACATCTTGGAACATGCTCCACCGCCAGGACAAACATGTACATCGGCATTTCCGTGGCGCCAAATAACAGCTTGTTGCATTTCGAGCTTGGGGTTGGGGTTATTTAACTTCTAAAATAATTTTGTTGTCTTTGCTGTGTCTGCATTAGCCATTTGTAGCAGCTCCTTCCTGCCTTGAACAGCCAGAGAGCTTCATGGTGGCTTTTTAGACCCACTCAAGGTAATACCTGATTTGAGTCACTCGTGCCGAGTTCAGTGAAGGGAAAGCGAATTCTGGAGCCATAAAAGGAGATGAGAGAGAATAAAGCAACATGTAGAAAGGAGGAAAAGTGGTGTTTAATTTATGGATGGGATCATAGAATCATAGAATCATAGAATGGATTGGGTTGGAAAAGACCTCCGGGATCATCAAGTCCAACCCTTGGTCCAACTTCAGTCCCTTTACCAGATCATGGCACTCAGTGCCACTGCCAAGCTCAGCTGAAAAACCTCCAGGGATGGGGAATCCACCCCCTCTCTGGGCAGCCCATTCCAATCCCTGAGCACTCTCTCTGCAAAGAATTTCTTTCTGCTCTCCAACTTCAATTTCCCCTGGCAGAGCTTGAGCCCATCGTGCCCCCTTGTCCTGTTGCTGAGTGCCTGGGAGAAGAGACCAACCCCCACCTGGCCAGAACTTCCCTTCAGGGAATTACAGATGATACAGCCAGATTTGGTCCTGATTTTCTCCTTTGGCTCTTAACCTCTCTCTGGAAGTGAAAACCTCAGAATTTCACACTGGCTTCTCCCTTTGCCACAAAGATTTGTCAGGAGTAGTTTTCAGTGGTGGAGAGACAGATGTAAAAGAACACCTGAGCTGTTTCATAGAATCCTAGAATGGATTGGGTTGGAAAAGACCTCCAAGATCATCAAGTCCAACCCTTGGGCCAACTCCAGTCCCTTTACCAGATCATGGCACTCAGTGCCACGGCCAAGCTCAGCTGAAAAACCTCCAGGGATGGGGAATCCACCCCCTCTCTGGGCAGCCCATTTCAAGACCTACAATAGCAGAGTGCACACCGTGCCTGTTGGATGTTGCATTCCTGCTCTACTTAGTGGAGATCTAACCCATAAAATTTACCTCCAGAATAAAGTTTTCAAAAGCAGTGCTTCCAAAAAGTCCTCAAATGGTACAAAAATACAGCAGGATGGGGTGTAGGAACATCACCTGCCTTGAAAAACTGCTGTTCTTCACAGATACTTGTCCAGTCTGTTCTTAAAACCCTCCAGAGATGCTGAGTCCAACCTGCTCAGGTAAACCTTAGTGGTGCATTGCCCTTGGTGTTTGGGAAAGCTCAAACAGACCCTTCTGTTCTGCTGTTGCCACACCTCTTCAATTCCACAGAATCATGGAATATCCTGAGCTGGGGGGGACCCCCAGGGACCAGCCACTGCCACCCTGGCCCTGCCCAGCACACCCCAACAGTCCCCCCTGCCCTGTCCCTTGCCCAAAGGCTCCTGCAGCTCTGGCAGCCTCGGGGCCGTGCCCACTGCCCTGGGGAGCCTGGGCAGTGCCCACCACCCTCTGGGGGAAGAGCCTTTGGCTGAGATCCCACCTGCCCCTGCCCTGGCACAGCTCCAGCCGTGCCCTGGGCCTGGCCCTGCTCTCAGGGCTCAGAGATGGAGCTGCCCCTCGGGAGGAGCTGCAGCCCCTGCTGAGCTCTGCCCTCAGTGCCCTCTGCTCCAGCTGGACAAGACCAGTGCCCTCAGCTGCTCCTCCAAGGCCCCTCTAATCCCTTCACAATTTTTTGCTATTCCCAGTTTTTTCCTATTTTTTGCCACCCAAGACTGAAGGGAACAGTTCCATCCCTTTGCAGCAGCCTGGGTGGTGCTGAGGGCAGAAATCCCTCCCTCGAGGACTGGGCCTGACAGAGTTCAGGGAGTGTTTGGATGATCCTCTCAGGCACATGATGTGACTCATGATGGACTCGATGATCCTTGTGGGTCCTTCCAACTCAGCATGTTCTGTGAGTCTGTGCAGTCCAACACAACTCCAGACTTTGTGCCCTTTCCCCCCTGTCTGAGGGGTCTGACTCCCCAGCTCACACAGAATCCCAGACTGTTCTGAGTTGGAAGGACCCACAAGGATCATCGAATCCAACTCTTCAGTCACTGGCCCACACAGGGGATTGAACCCATGACCTTGGCATTGTTACAACCAAGTTTTAGCCAACTGAGCTCATCTCAGGGTCACACCACCCCATGTGCTGCACCAACCCAGAGACAGGCTGAGGATCCTTGTGGGAGCTGGGACATGACCTGGGCACAATAACCTGCCCAGTTTGCCCAGTAAAACCTGCTGGAACCCATTGGTAGAGCCCAGCCTGGCTGACCCCTGGTGTGAACTCGGTGGCCTTGCTTTGGTCACTGCTGGTGGTCAGGGAAAGCCTCACATTCCTCATTCCCTGCTCACCAACAGCCTCCAGGTTTCAGGCCCAGATAATCCAAGGGCTTATCAGCATTTGGCCATAAAGGAAGCAGGGGCTGAGCTGCCTTTGCCAGTGCCCAGCCTGGTTGGGGTCAAGAGTGCAAAGGGCTCATTTCCCCTTGTCTCCCACACTCAGAAATGGCTTTGCAGGTCCAACGGGTTTCCTTTATCTCCTCATCCAGCAGCATGTGGGGAAAAGCAGCTCTGAAGGTTTTCAATGGCTTTCAACTTTGGGGGATGCTCCTTCCATGAGCCACATTGTGAAAAAATGATCCCATTGCTCTGAGTTTTGAGGGCTTAGTTCAAAGAGCACCATTCTGTGATGAACACAAACACCACACAGGCTCTTTTGCAGAGTGCCAGGCTTTAAAAAGTTTCCTCCTTTTGAAAATAGAAATAAAAAAAAAGAGAAAAATAGAAAGGAAAATAGAGCTCTTTAAAAGGCCTCAAATAATTAGAGCAGAATATCTGTGGGCCCATCTAGTTTGCAGCCCTGTGTGGATCAGAAAGCACATCTGCTTTCTTTGATAACAAACTGGGGCTTTCCACGTGTCAGATGGAAGTTCTGATGAGGGCAGTTCAAAATCAGGCAGCTTTGCTTTTATTTCTCTGGAATTTGTTCCCTTCCTGGGAAGAACCCACTGCCTGTTCCCAGGCTGTGCTCCATGGAAGATGAGACAAGATCCTCACTGCAGACCCACCCTGAGAGAGCAGTTTGGGAAGGGTCTCACAGTGAATATTTTTGATTTGATCCTGGACCTCTTGATTGTGGTGGAGAGAAGCAGCTGAACTGATCGACTCAGACGTGGTTCTTGGGGAATTGAAGATGCTTTTACCATCAGAGAGTGGCTTCAAGAAATCAGCTCTTGCTTCAAAATGGAAAATACACTTTTCTTTTCAAAATGTGAGGGGAGTGGCTGAATCAAGGCCACTCTCCAAAGCTAATATAGAAATTAGCTTTTAGAGGAATCATCTCTGCAGCTTTTTCTTTCTCTCTCTCTCTGTCTGAAATGACCACAACATCCTAAATTAACACTGAACTCACTCAAACCACACATTTAGCTGTTGCCATCCTGCCCTTCAGTCCTCCCTCATATCCATCGAGCTGCTGCCTCTTCAGGCTCACTTGGAAACTTTTGAACTCTCAGGTACTTCTGGGGCAGCATCTCAGAAAGAAACTTGTCTGAAACATATTTTATGATGATGTTTCCTGTTAGATTTTCTTGTCGTAGAATCTCAGAATGGTTTGGGTTGGAAGGGACCTTAAATTTCACCCAGTGCCACCCCCTGCCATGGGCAGGGACACATCCCACTATCACAGGTTGGTCCAACGTGGCTTTGAAGGTTTTGGTCAAGGCTGAGGAGCAACAACAACCCACTGCACCTGCCCCAGCTCCACCAGCACCCAAAAACAAAGAAAAAGAGGAGGGAAATTCCTCTTAACAACAATTCTACTAAACATGGGCTGCTGCACCAAAACTCTGGCAGTGAACTCCACCTCCAGCCTTCATGCCTGAGGTTTCTCTGCCTAATTAGCCAACATGGAAATTAGGGTTTTTGTGCTTCCCCTTGGGGGAACTTTGGGTTTAAGACCAAATGTTGTGGTCACTCTTATTATATTTTACTCAGAGCTGTTCTGGTGTGACTGTCTTGAGAAATGGAGCTTTTGAAGGGAAAAACCAGAAAACAGCAGGTTTTGTTTTTTATTATGGACAGACAGGAAAGCTTTTCCTGATTTCCTCCTTGGAAAGGCTTGGATGGAGGTGTGTGTGTTTATATTTATATCTGAATATGTGTGGGAATATTTAGAGGGAGCCTGTGGCAAATAGTGGGATAAGTAAGGAGTGGAAAATAAGAACTTAAACCAGGTTGGGCAGAGCAGCTGTGGCTGCCCCATCCCTGGGAGTGTCCCAGGCCAGGTTGGACAGGGCTTGGAGCACCCTGGGCTGGTGGGAGGTGTCCCTGCCCATGGTAGGGGTGGCACTGAATGGACTTTAAGGTCTTTTCCAGCTTAGGCCATTCTAAGATTCCATCCCAATGGTCACTGATGTGCTTAGGGGCTATTCCTCATTAATCTCATATTTCAGGTGTGAGAACCAACATATTTTAATTGCTCAGGGGACTTCTCTACATTTCCACTTGCTCCCAGACCTCTCTGGTTCACCTGCACTCTTGGGCTAGGAGCTTCTGTGGGTCCAACACATGCCCTGAAGTGTCCCTGCCCATGGCAAGGGGTGGCACTGAATGATCTTTAAGGTCCCTTTCAAGACAAACTGTCCTATAATTCTATGGATGCCCCACCTGCACCTCAGGGCAGTGCCCTGGACCTGCTCTCCTGCCCACACACAGCACTTGCTGCAACACAGGAGATGGTTCATTCCAACCCCTCAAAGTATCTCCTCTCCCTGTGTTTTTGGCCCAAGGGGCTCAGAAACATGGGCTGTTTTCTCTCTAAAAACATTTACTGTGCATATACCACAAGTCTTCCAAATTCCCCTGAGACCTACAACGCTGTTTACTCTCCTGACCCAAGTGAGAAACATCAGCTGGTTGGTTTGTTGGGGGTTTTTTTTGGGGGTGTTGTGGTTTTTTTCCTTTGTTAGCATCGCACAGTTTTATCTGGAACAGGAAATGAGGGTTACAGAGGGGTCAGGCTGGAGGGTCTGTCACTGGGGAAGGCATTAAACACACAGGCAGCAAACCCCAGGAAAGTGAGAAGGGAAATGTTCCCTCCACAAAGAATAAATCGTTTGTTTTGCCAGAAAGGAGCAAAGTGAATGTGCAGGGACTTCAGACATGACAGGGAGCAAAGACTTAGTGCCATGATCTGGTAATCAAAGTGGGGTTGGATTAAGGGTTGGACTTGATGATCTCGGAGGTCTCTTCCAACCCAACTGATTCCATGATTCTATAACCTGAGTTGCTGTGCACATGAAGGATGTTGTGAATCATCAAATTATAGAATCACAAAATGGTTTGGGTTGGGAGGAACCCTAAAAAAACATTCTGTTCCAGCCAGGAACACCTCCCACCAGTCCAGGGTGCTCCAAGCCCTGTCCAACCTGGCCTGGGACACTCCCAGGGATGGGGCAGCCACAGCTGCTCTGCCCACCCTGTGCCAGGGCCTGCCCACCCTCCCAGCCAGCAATTCCTTCCCAATATCCCACCTAACCCCACTCTCTGTCAGTTTGGATCCATTCTCCTTGTGATCACCAGCCCCTGGCATGGCACACCATGCCAGGGGCTGGTCATCACAGTAAGGTTGGATCAAGACATGGTGGATTCTCTGTCGTAGTCCCTTCTCCAGCCTGGTTGCTCTTCTCAGTTGGGTAGGAAGAGACCTCTGAGATCATCAACCCTTGATCCAACCCCACTGTGATCACCAGCCCAGGGCACAGAGTGCCCTGGGCTGGTGATCACAGTAGGGTTGGATCAAGACATGGTGAATTCTCTGTCCCTGGAGGTGTTTCAGAGGACACTCAGTGCCACATCCAGTCCCTTCTCCAGCCTCGTTGCTCTTCTCTGGCCCCGCTCCAGCCCCTCAATCTCTTGCCTCAACTGAGGGGCCCAGAACTGAACACAACACTCAAGGTGTGGCCTCCCCAAGGCAGAGTCCAGGGGAAGGGTCACTGCCCTGGGCCTGCTGGCCAAAAATTACCAAAATACTTGACAGGATATGAACTCTGTGTTGTCTCTGCAGGCAACTCTCCTGTGAGGGGAAGCAGGAAAAAGAAAGAAGTCTGGGAATAATTCTGCCTGTTGTTATGGAGCAGGAATTGTTGTGCCTGACCATGGCACTGGGAACACTCTCATTGTCTCTGCCCTCCCCAGGCAATATTTCTCCTGGCTAATTAGGAAGGCCAAGCAGGATGGAACACCTGGACACTGCTGTGTGCAACACATGGAGCTGGAAGAGCTTCCCTGGAGACCCATCCACTCTGCTCTCCAGTGTCTTTACTGAGGGTGAATTGGAAGAGGAATCCATTAAAAATAACAGAGGTGGGAGGAAAAATCAATAATATAATTAGAAAACATTATATGAGGTAATGATGCCGATTAAAGGGCGATGCAGCCACTTACAGAGGGTTGGAGTGTCTGGTGAGGGTGAAGGGCACATCCTCCTCCCCCTGGCATGGGGCTGGCACCACTCCTTGGTGCTGTGCTGGGAACTGAGGGACATCTAAGAGGGGAAAACCTCCCTCCTGGTCTCCACAGGCCCAGACAGACCTGAGAGTTGGGACAGGCACTGCTGGGGAGGGGCTGGGGAGGAGCACAGGGTGGGGGTTCTGGGTACAAGTAAGAGAAACACCCCCTGAAAATCCCCCAGAAACAGAGAGGAGCAGCTGGAGAAACTGTTCTGCTGCCCAGGAAGGGAGTGAGGAGAGCTCTGGGGAGAGAGGTTGGGGGAGGACCTGGAGCAAAGTGAACTTCTAGTTCATCAACTTCTACGCAGAAGAGAAAGTCCTGCCCTGAGCTCCCAACAAACTCCACCTTGGGATCACAGGATGATCTGGGATGGAAGGAACTTTAAGTCCATTCAGTGCCACCCCTGCCATGGGCAGGGACACCTCCCACCAGCCCAGGCTGCTCCAAGCCCTGTCCAACCTGGCCTGGGACACTCCCAGGGATGGGGCAGCCACAGCTGCTCTGGGCAACCAAATCAGGTGTGATTTCACCCAGCCAGAATTGTCTGAACTTTGCTAATTATCATTTATTATCAGAGCAGGAGCTTTATCAACACCAGAGTATTTTGAGCACTTCTCATTTTCTTGATGTTGCTTTTTATTGTGCTTTTCTTTCAAGCCTTTTCCTTCCATGGGAAAAGACTTGACCAGTGGGAATCCCTTGGGTGACTCCTTGGCTGCTCTTCCCCTTTCACACTCTGTGCAAAGGAGAAGTGCTGGAGTTTTGGGGGATTGTTTCACATATTTGCACCCATCTCTACAAACATGAAATCTCAGGATCACCAAGGCTGGCAGAGACATTCAGGACCATCCAGTCCCACCAGCCCCACCAGAATCACCCCCAATCCATGTCCCCAAGGGCCACATCCAGACACCTCTGGGACACTCCAGACACAGTAGCTGCCCCACCTTCCTGGGACACTCATTCCAAGGTCTGTCCACTCCTGCAGGGAATATTATTTCCCTCATAACTCATGTGCTTCTGCCCTGGTGCAGTTTGAGGCCATCTCCTCTCACCCTTTCACTTGAGACATGGCTGAAGACACTGTGCTGACTGAACATTCCTGGCTCCACTCATGGAGTTGGTCAATGAATTTTCAGGCTTAAAAGCTTCATTTTGGCCTGTGTGAAAGTTTAGCTTTTCTTCCCTGTCTTTGTGAAGCATTGGCAGGAGTTTGAAGTGTTGAGAAAAGAACACCTTCCATGCTCTATTGTTCTGTTCTAAGGTTACTAATTCTATGTTTTGGTGGGTGTCTTGGTCATGATTGAACTTCAAAGCAATTCATAGAATCATAGAATGGATTGGGTTGGAAAAGACCTCCGAGATCATCAAGTCCAACCCTTGGGCCAAATCCAGTCCCTTTACCAGATCATGGCACTCAGTGCCATGGCCAAGCTCAGCTGAAAAACCTCCAGGGATGGGGAATCCACCCCCTCTCTGGGCAGCCCATTCCAATCCCTGAGCACTCTCTCTGCAAAGAATTTCTTTCTGCTCTCCAACTTCAATTTCCCCTGGCAGAGCTTGAGCCCATCGTGCCCCCTTGTCCTATTGCTGAGTGCCTGGCATAAATTCCCACCATTTCAATGCCAAGTCTCAGTTTCTCCACACCTATGCCTGTAAATTGGGTGTTTTTCACTGAAATCTTCCCCTCAATATTCAGCTCCAATACAAAGATAAATGAACATCCACACGACCAGGACTTCACAGCAGAGGCATTCCATGCAAGGAGATGCTCATCTTGCAGGGGATGTTCAAAGAAACAGGGCATGTTGGTGCTTCTCCTTTCCTCCAGGGCTCAGGTGACTCTTCGCCCTGAGATCAGCTCAGTTGGTTAAAAGTTGGTTGTAACAATGCCAAGGTCATGGGTTCAATCCCCTCTGTGGGCCATTGACTTAAGAGTTGGATTCAATGATCCTTGTGGGTCCTTCCAACTCAGAATAGTCTGGGATTCTGTAACTCTTCTCCCCTCTTCCCTCCTTTCAGCCCATCAGCATGAGGGAAACCAGCACTTTATGCCTCGTTCCTCTGAGGCTGCTGCTGTTCTGCCCTTCTCTCCCTCTTTCGGTCTCGGATGATGCTCCAGGGGCAGCAAAGCACTTAAGTGTCTCTTTTGGGGCTTAGTCTACATTCCTCTCCATTCACCAGGATGCTAAAGGGGACCTGTGGGGGCTTCCCATAAATAAAGTATGTTTTAGTGTTCATTAGGCAGCCCCCTGTCCCCTCCTCTCTCTCCTCAGCTCTTTGACTCGTGTTCTCATCAGCAACAGAGATGGGTTTGCAGGTGGTGCAGTGGGTGAGGGGGTGGGATGTTTGGAGCACAGGAAAAACACAGACATGGAGTCACTGAGGTGGGAAAAGTCCTGCCAGCCCCTGGAGCCCACCCTGTGCCCAACGCCCACCTTGGCAAAGCCCTGCCAGCCGCTGCAGCCCATTCCAATCCCTGAGCACTCTCTCTGCAAAGAATTTCTTTCTGATCTCCAACTTCAATTTCCCCTGGCAGAGCTTGAGCCCATCGTGCCCCCTTGTCCTATTGCTGAGTGCCTGGGAGAAGAGACCAACCCCCACCTGGCCAGAACTTCCCTTCAGGCAGTTCCAGACAGTGCTGAGGTCACCTCTGAGCCTCCTCTTCTCCAGGCTGAACACCCCCAGCTCCCTCAGCCTCTCCCCACAGCACTTGTGCTCCAGTCCCTTCTCCAGCCTCGTTGCTCTTCTCTGGCCCCGCTCCAGCCCCTCAATCTCTTGCCTCAACTGAGGGGCCCAGAACTGAACACAACACTCAAGGTGTGGCCTCCCCAAGGCAGAGTCCAGGGGAAGGGTCACTGCCCTGGGCCTGCTGGCCACGCTGGTTTGGATCCAGGCCAGGATCCCCTTGGCCTTCTTGGCCACCTGGGCACACTGGTGGCTCCTGTTGAGCTTCCTGTCCCTCAGTCCCCCCAGGTCCCTCTGCCTGGCTGCTCTCCAGCCACTCTGTGCCCAGCCTGGAGCGCTGCAGGGAGTTGGGGTGGCCAAAGGGCAGGACCTGCACTTGGCCTTGTTGAACTCCATCCCATTGCAATCAGCCCCATCTCTCAAGTCTCTCCAGATCCCTCTGCAGAGCCCTCCTGCCTTCCAGCAGGTCATCACTCCCTCCCAACTTGGTGTCATCAGCAAATTTGCTGCTGATGGACTCAATCCCCTCATCTAAATCATCAATAAAGATGTTAAACAGGAGTGGACCCAACACAGACCCCTGGGGACACCACTGGTGACCAGCTGGACACAGCCCCATTCACCAGCACTCTCTGGGTCTGACCCTCCAGCCAGCTCCTAACCCAGCAGAGGGTACACCTGTCCAGGCCATGGGCTACCAGCTTTTCCAGGAGTATATTATGGGAGACAGTGTCAAAGGCCTTGCTGAAGTCCAGACAGACATACCCAGAGCCTTCCCCTCATCCACCAGGTGGGTCACCTGATGGTAAAAAGAGATCAGGTTGGTCAGACAGGACCTGCCCCTCCTAAACCCCTGCTGGCTGGGTCTGATCCCTTGTCCACCCTGGAGGTGCTGTGTGATTGCACTCAGGATGAACTGCTCCATAACCCTGCCAGGCACCGAGGTCAGGCTGACAGGCCTGGAGTTGCCAGGGTCCTGCTTGCAGCCCTTGTTGTGGATTGGGGTGACATTGGCCAACCTCCAATCATCAACTTAACCCTGATTTTTTTTTTCACTGGATGAGTTTCCTTCAGGGACTGTTTTGGCACAGAAAGTTGAAACTTGAGGCAAAGCAGAGCAGGGGCAGAATTGCTTAGAAAGCACCTGGAAAGCAGATAAAGACTGGAGGGCAAAGTGGCCAAATTATGCCCCAAAATATTGAGTCCCCCTGCCCTGAGCAGAATTTCATCAACCCTGACACACACACACGGCTCAGCCTTTCTTCTTTCTTTCCCTCTTTCTTTAATCTCTCTAATTTTTTATTACTTTTACTGTCCCTAATCAGAACAAAATGTTACCGAGTCTTCTTTAACGTTCTGATTCAGGGCAGGAAAATCTTGGAAAAAAAAACTCCTAAAGTTTTGCAAGATGGGAAAACCATTTCCCAGACAGGTTTAGCAACCTCTTCCAGGACCTTCAAGCAGCTGTGAAGCAAAACTGCCCCTCAGCCTTAATCCATCTGGGCCATCTCCAGTGAAATGAGTCCTTGCAAAGTATTAGATCATGACTTCATTACATCCCACTAAACTGTTTCCCCAGGAAATCACTTGGAGCCAACTGGATTCTGAGGACCTGCTGTCTCTCCTGACCCCTGAACAATAAAAAACACGGTGGAAATCGGGCTGTGCTTTGTGTTCTGCCTCCTCCTGGCTCTGCAGTCCAACCTGTCACGGGGGGCAATTGGAAAAAACCTGTTAAGGCTTCGCTCATTTCTTCCCTCATTTCCTCTGGCAATCCTGGGAGCTGCCCAGGACACTTCGTCTTCCTTAAGAGCGTTTCAGTTTTGGCACCGGGCTCTTCATTTGTATCTGCTCCTAATCCGTCTCCTCCTGTCACAGCAGGAAATGTGAGCCCTTTGTTAAGCAGCTCATTTGCTTCCCTCTGCAGGGAGGAGAGAGGCTGGAGGGGTTCCTGCCAAACCTGCCAGGTATCCCTGCCTGTATTCCATGAGTCTATCTCCTCTTCTTCTTTTTCCTCTTTTTCTTTTTCTTTTTCTTTTTCTTTTTTCTTTTTCTTTTTTCTTTTTCGTTTTCTTTTTTTTCTTTTTCTTTTTCTTTTTCTTTTTCTTTTTCTTTTTCTTTTTCTTTTTCTTTTTCTTTTTCTTTTTCTTTTTTTTCTCCTCCTCCTTCTTCTCCTTGTCCTTGTCCTTGTCCTTGTCCTTCTCCTTGTCCTTCTCCTTGTCCTTGTCCTTCTCCTTCTCCTTCTCCTTTTCCTTCTCCTTCTCCTTCTTCATCTTGAAAGAAAGAAAGAAAGAAAGAAAGAAAGAAAGAAAGAAAGAAAGAAAGAAAGAAAGAAAGAAAGAAAGAAAGAAAGAAAGAAAGAAAGAAAGAAAGAAAGAAAGAAAGAAAGAAAGAAAGAAAGAAAGAAAAAGAAGAAGGAGAAGGAGGAGGAGAAGGTCAATTCCTTCCCAATATCCCATCCAGCCCTGCCCTCTGGCACTTTGAAGCCATTCCCCTTGTCCTGTCCCTTGGGAATGGTCTCTCTCCATCTTTCCTGTGGCTCCTTCAGCTCCTGGAAGGCCACACTGAGGTCCCCCCAAAGCTTCTCTTCTCCAGGCTGGCCAATCCCGGCTGTGCCAGCCTTTCCTCCCAGCAGAGCTGCTCCATCCTCTGCCCATCCTGGGGCCTCCTCTGACCTCACTCCAGCAGCATCACCCAGTGCCACCCCTGCCATGGGCAGGGACACCTCCCACCAGCCCAGGCTGCTCCAAGCCCTGTCCAGCCTGGCCTGGGACACTCCCAGGGATGGGGCAGCCACAGCTGCTCTGGAAATTTCATCCCAGCCCCTCCATACCCTCCCAGCCAGGAATTCCTTCCCAATATCCCACCTACCCCTGCCCTCCTTCAGCTCAAGGCCATTCCTCTTACCCTGGCACTCCAAGCCCTAGCACCCCATTCCCTCTTTTCAGAGATGCACTGAAACCTCCCCAGTTCCAAAAGGAGCTCCCCAGACCCTTTAAAATGTCTTTCCCCATCCAGGTGACCCGAGGACTTTTGCAAAGCACAAGGAAATGCTCCTGTTAAAGATAATTGGATTTCAGTGAAATAACAGGCCGGAGTTTATGAAAGTGCCAAACTATGTAGGATCAAAAGTGAGAGACAGAAAACACTTCCAGACGAAACAAGGATATTTTTTATTTAGTCTTGTTCTTTGATCCTTCATTAGGAGCAGCTTTTCTCATTTCCAGCCTCGGACCACCACGAGGGGCTGTAGCAGGACTTCAACCCTTCTCCTCTGATCCCAGTTCATGGTGTTGTGAACACATTTGTGGCACAAATTCCCATCCCTGGGAGTGTCCCAGGCCAGGTTGGACAGGGCTTGGAGCACCCTGGGCTGGTGGGAGGTGTCCCTGCCCATGGCAGGAGTGGCACTGGGTGAGCTTTAAGGTCCCTTCTAACCCAAACCATTCCAAGATCCTCTAACGGAAACACTAAACCAACAAGGCTGTTCCAAGTCAGGCTCAGGTCTGAGCTTATTCCCATTGAAACCAGTAGTGCTGCTCTTACTGACCAGTAACTTCCCCAACATTACACACCCTGGGGGTATCTCCCACTTTGCCTCTCAGTCATTCAATCCTGACTTAGAGCCACTGAATTCCCAAAACAAACTCAAGCCTGGTGTCCCAGACCTTCAAACCTGAGAAAAACCCAGCAGTTGTTCCTGGGCTTCAGACAGGTCTTGAAGGGAAATATGAGGGACCTGGGGGTGTTCAGCCTGGAGAAGAGGAGGCTCAGAGGTGACCTCAGCACTGTCTGGAACTGCCTGAAGGGAAGTTCTGGCCAGCTGGGGGTTGGTCTCTTCTCCCAGGCACTCAGCAATAGGACAAGGGGGCACGATGGGCTCAAGCTCTGCCAGGGGAAATTGAAGTTGGAGAGCAGAAAGAAATTCTTTGCAGAGAGAGTGCTCAGGGATTGGAATGGGCTGCCCAGAGAGGGGGTGGATTCCCCATCCCTGGAGGTTTTTCAACTGAGCTTGGCCGTGGCACTGAGTGCCATGATCTGGTAAAGGGACTGGAGTTGGCCCAAGGGTTGGACTTGATGATCTCGGAGGTCTTTTCCCACCCAATCCATTCTAGAATTCTATGATGACCCCCAATGAACAGGAGTTGAGACTTTTGGTTCTGTCCTCTGTGGTGGCACCTGTGCCTCAGGAGATTTAGGAACTGGATGTTTCAGACTCTCAGTCACTCAGTGTCTCTGTGTTGGCTCCCATGGCATCACACAAGAGAACATTAAGTAGCAGCTCATTTTAATGTGGAAAAAAACTGGAAGAGTCTCCCCCAACACAGAGAATCACAGAATCACAGAATGGATTGGGTTGGAAAAGACCTCCGAGATCATCAAATCCAACCCTTGGTCCAACTCCAGTCCCTTTACCAGATCATGGCACTCAGTGCCACGGCCAAGCTCAGCTGAAAAACCTCCAGGGATGGGGAATCCACCCCCTCTCTGGGCAGCCCATTCCAATGCCTGAGCACTCTCTCTGCAAAGAATTTTTTTCTGATAAACAAGAATTCACACCTCTTTTCAAAGCCTGCTGTGGGCACCTGAAGCCACAGAACCTCCTGGAGCTGTTGCCCCACATCAGGATTGATGTGCAGCTGTGGGAGCAGTGGGTGGATCAGGAATGTGTGTGCAAAGAGAACAGTGGAGTGAGAGATGGGGCCCGTTGATGTCCCACATCAAAGGCCTTGCAGAGGAAGGAGGACAACAAAAACAGTTGTTATTTTTCCACTCCCTCCCAGTTTCTTGAGATGTGGAATGAATCACCTTGGATTCCTCCTCTGGGTGCTGTGGAAAACAGAGATGTTGGCATGGGGTGGAAGGGCAGGAGCAGAGCAGAACCCTGAGAGTGCCAACTTAATTGTGTTGGCAGGGGAGGCTCAGGATGGTCATCAGAAGGAACTTCTCCCTGGAAAGGGTGGCCAGGCTTTGGAAGGGGTTGCCCAGGGAAGTTTGGAGTGCCCAGCCCTGGAGGGATTGAAATACCTGTGGATGTGACACTTGGGGACATGGTCAGTGTGACCTTGGCAGTGCTGGGCACAGGGAGAGGAGCAGAAGGCACGGCCTCAGGCTGGGCCAGGGCAGGGGCAGGGGGCACAGCAGCAGGAATTTCTGCCTGGAAAGGGTGGGCAGGCACTGGCAGGGGCTGCCCAGGGAGGTTTGGAGTGCCCAGCCCTGGAAGTGCCCAAGGCAGGACTGGCCGTGGCACTGAGTGCTCTGGGCTGGGGGACAAGATGGGCATCGAACACAGGGTGGGCTCCAGGGTCTGGCAGGGCTTTGCCAAGGTGGGCATTGGGCACAGGGTGGGCTGCAGGGGCTGGCAGGGCTTTGCCAAGGTGGGCATTGGGCACAGGGTGGGCTCCAGGGGCTGGCAGGGCTTTGCCAAGGTGGGCATTGGGCACAGGGTGGGCTCCAGGGGCTGGCAGGGCTTTGCCAAGGTGGGCATCAGGCACAGGGTGGGCTCCAGGGGCTGGCAGGGCTTTGCCAACCTCAGGGATTGCAGAAAATCTATGAAACTCAGCCCAGAATAAAGGCCCCTGTGTGAGAACATCTTTGTGCCTCTGGATTTGATGTCTGAGGGCTGTGGATTGTTGAAGTTACAGCGAAATTCAACTCCATTCATTGTTTAGGTGAAAATTCAGTTCCTGCTCTTCATCTTTTCAGTTTGTTTAAGTCGTACCTGCCCTGATGTTTTCAGCCACATTTCTGTGGTGCTGATGCAGAGCAACTCAAAGGAGAGCTCTTGAATTACATAAATCTGGCTACTCCTGAATTAAACAATAAAATAGGCTGTGGGTTGGGAATATCAAAAAGAAACTTTAATCAGTAAACTCAATTAAATTCTTGATCCCAGTTATTGCCTCTCAAGGACTGAGCTGGTGGTGAGTGCTCTGGAGATCAATATCAAATGGGTCCATTTTAAGGCTAAAAAAGGGCAAAAAGAACAGAGCAGAGGCCAAGGGGTGATTGCATTCCACAGATGAAATGGGAAAATCCAGTGAAATCCCATCCATCCCTGAGGGCGGGCTGCTCTTGGAGGTCAAAGGAAGAGCTGAGAGTGATCTCACAGCCACAGGCTCTGTAAGTGCCATTTCTTTGTCACCTTCCATGGCCTTGGTGGAACTGGGCCAAGTACTCCTTGGGTGTCCCTGTGACCCTCCATGGCCTCATTCCAGCTGTGCCAAATATTCCTTGGTTGTCCTTGTAATCTTCCATGGCCTCATTCCCACTGTGCCAAATGTTCCTTGGATTTCCCTGTGATCTACCATGGCCTCATTATAACTGCATCAAATATTCCATGGGTGTCCCTGTCACCTTCCATGGCCTCAATGGAACTGTGCCAAATATTCCTTGGGTGTCCCTGTCACCTTCCATGGCCTCATTTCAACTGTGCCAAATATTCCTTGGGTGTCCCTGTGACCTTCCATGGCCTCATTCCAACTTTGCCCAATATTCCTTCAGTGTCCCTGTGACCTTCCATGGCCTCTTTCCAACTGGCCAAATATTCCTTGGATTTCCCTGTGACCCTCCATGGCCTCATTCCAACTGTGTCAAATATTCCTTGGGTATCCCTGTAATCTTCCATGGCCTCATTCCAACTTTGCCCAATATTCCTTCAGTGTCCCTGTGACCTTCCATGTGACCTTCAATGGCTTCATTCCAACCGTGCCAAATATTCCTTGGGTGTCCCTGTCACCTTCCATGGCCTCATTCCAACTGTGTCAAATGTTCCTTGGGTATCTTTGTGATCTTCCATGGCCTCATTCCAACCGTGCCAAATATTCCTTGGGTGTCCCTGTCACCTTCCATGGTCTCATTCCAACTGGCCAAATATTCCTTGGATTTCCCTGTGACCCTCCATGGCCTCATTCCAACTGTGTCAAATATTCCTTGGGTGTCCCTGTAATCTTCCATGGCCTCATTCCAACTTTGCCCAATATTCCTTCAGTGTCCCTGTGACCTTCCATGTCACCTTCCATGGCCTCATTCCAACCGTGCCAAATATTCCTTGGGTGTCCCTGTCACCTTCCATGGCCTCATTCCAACTGTGCCAAATATTCCTTGGGTGTCCCTGACCTTCCAAAAGGTTCACTCCCAATCCAGTTTTTGTGTCGTGCTTTCAAAAACTGGGGCACAGGCTGGAACATCACCCTGTGCTGCACCATGGAGTCGATTTCAGTGGCATCAGTTCTTCATCCTGAGCCTCTTTCCTCCTTTCCTGGCCCACATGTTGACCCACTGAGCACTAACAACGTTTTCTCTGAGCTGTAAGAACCTGCTGGGGCTGCACCCGAGCACAGAGAATAAAGAGCTGGGGACGGATGTCAGAACTGCAAGGGCTGGTTGGGTTTGAAGCCACACAGTGTGGGCCTTTTCAAGGGCTCTGTGGCTGCAGAAAATGCTTGTTCAAAGCCCTGCCAGAATCTAAAGCTACTGATAATTAAAGAAAAAGATAGATATGTGTGAGGGGGAGAGGAGAGATGAGTAATGCTCGTGTTCTTTCCAACAGTTCTTATTAGAGAATGGGAGGTGCTGATTGCAGACAAGCCAAGAGGCTGGAAGAGCTGGGATTGTCCAGCCTGGAGAAGAGAAGGCTCTGGGGAGACCTCAGAGCTCCTTTCAGTGACTGAAGGGACTCCAGGAGAGCTGGAGAGGGACTTTGGAAAAGAAACTGGAGTGACAGGACAAGGGAAAAAAACTTAAGCTGAAGGAGGGCAGGGCTAGATGGGATATTGGGAAGGAATTGCTGGCTGGGAGGGTGGGCAGGCCCTGGCACAGGTTGGGCAGAGCAGCTGTGGCTGCCCCTGAATCCCTGGGAGTGTCCCAGGCCAGGTTTGGACGGGGCTTGGAGCAGCCTGGGCTGGTGGGAGGTGTCCCTGCCCGTGGCACAGGGTGGAATGAGATTCACCTTAAGGTGCTGTCCAAGCCAGGCCATTCTGTGATTCTGTGCAAAGCATTGCCTAGAAAAGAAAAAAGAATCTAAAAGTGAACACAGTCCTTACAACTTCATTGCTCAGAACTCGTGTTTCACTCTGGCAGCCAGTGCAGACTCTTCTCCTGGCACTTCTCCCTCCCCATTCCCTGAGGGATGGGATGGCAAACCTACCACACTTGGCTCCCTTCCATTTTTAAATTCCCCACTGCAGATTCTGCTCCAGAGTGGCCACAACTCTCTTCAAAGAGAGCTGGAACAGGAATTTAAACTGGTTTTGTGTGGGCACTCAGAGCCAAAAGAGGAGCAGAGCTGAACCTGGCTGTGGTTTAGGCTGGATCTCAGCCCAAGGCTCTTCTCCCAGAGGGTGGTGGGCACTGCCCAGGCTCCCCAGGGCAGTGGGCACAGCCCCGAGGCTGCCAGAGCTGCAGGAGCCTTTGGGCAACAGGACAGGGCCAGGGGGGACTGTTGGGGTGTGCTGGGCAGGGCCAGGGGGGACTGTTGGGGTGTGCTGGGCAGGGCCAGGGTAGCACTGGCTGGTCCTTGGGGATCCCTCCCAGCTCAGGATATTCTGGGATTCCGTGGACAATGCACATCCAAGGGGTGGCTGTGCCACCTCAGCAGCTTCCTGGCACTCACCAGAGTTGAGATAAACCAGGAGAAGCTGTTCCCACTCAGTGCTGCCAGAGACAGGGGATTGACCCTGGTCTGCTGAGCTTCTGAGGGGCTGTGGGCACTGTGGGAATCCCACTGAGGCAGGAGGAGGTGGAGAGGGAACCTCCAGCCTCACAGTCCCGCCCTGGATCACAGAATCCCGGGATCACCGAGGCTGGCAAAGCCCTGCCAGCCCCTGGAGCCCACCCTGTGCCCAATGCCCACCTTGGAAAAGCCCTGCCAGCCCACAGAGCCCACCCTGTGCCCAATGCCCACTTTGACAAAGCCCTGCCAGCCCACAGAGCCCACCCTGTGCCCAATGCCCACTTTGGCAAAGCCCTGCCAGCCCCTGGAGCCCACCCTGTGCCCAATGCCCACCTTGGCAAAGCCCTGCCAGCCCCTGCAGCCCACCCTGTGCTCGATGCCCACCTTGGCAAAGCCCTGCCAGCCCCTGCAGCCCACCCTGTGCCCAGTGTCCACCTTGGCAAAGTCCTCTCAGCCCCTGGAGCCCACCCTGTGACCAATGCCCACCTTGGCAAAGCTCTGCCAGCCCCTGCAGCCCACCCTGTGCCCCATGCCCACCTTGTCCCCCAGCCCAGAGCACTCAGTGCCACAGCCAGTCCTGCCTTGGGCACCTCCAGGGCTGGGCACTCCAAACATCCTTGGGCAGCCCCTGCCAGTTCCTGCCCACCCTTTCCAGGCAGGAATCCCTCCTGATGTCCAACCACAGCAGGAGCACACGGGTTTTCCAGCCAAAAACTGCTGTGAGGTGCCAGAGGTGGGTTCACAACCACATCCAAACAGGCACAAGGTCTCTGCTCTGCTGGAACTCAAGACCTGGGCTGAGTTCACCCACTGTAAGTGCAGTCAGAGAGGATTAACTTCAGGCAGTTCCCAAGGGAAAAACCACCCAAGGCTGCCTGTTTTCCACAAGACCTGCTCAGAAAAGCTCCAGGAAAACACTCTGAAATTCCAGGAGCCTCCCCAGTGATCATTTTTCTGTTCCAAAATCCCATTTTCATTCCAACCCTTGGTGCTTTGCCTCTAGTCCTGGGGCAAAGGGATCCTGTCCCGTTAAATATCTCTGTGCTGCCTGACTAAGACCATGTCCCAGTGTGGATATTTCACTTTTCAGAGCGAGATGAGACCTGATAGTGATACCACATTAAACACATCTCCTATTGATCCTGTCTAACCTTGCAAAAGAGCTGCCCTGCATTAAGCACCAGCACTGCTGGGAGCACAGATGTTTAACTGCCAGGCTGAATATCCTCTGGGGGCAGCACCCAGGGCAGCTGAGAGGTCAGAGAGGGATCATTTTCTGGCCAAGAAACAATAGGAGTGGTTCCCCCTCTGCCCTCTAACTCAGCCTGAGGACATGCCAGTGGCCGCCTCTGAGATGTGTTGATAATATTTATAAAAAAAAGAGGATTAATAAGAGCTCT
Organism: Pithys albifrons albifrons; assembly: GCF_047495875.1. Taxonomy (NCBI): domain Eukaryota; kingdom Metazoa; phylum Chordata; class Aves; order Passeriformes; family Thamnophilidae; genus Pithys; species Pithys albifrons. The sequence continues at coordinate 125,248,114 of NC_092458.1, forward strand.
CCTCCCCACCAGCAGCATTTGGGATGGATCACAAATCAGCTTGATGTGTCAAATTCTTGTTCTCAAGCGAGCTGGTGACAAAAAGGCTTTTTCCTGAACAAAAAAAGGTGTATTTTCAGACCGTCCTCTCCACTGTTAAAGGCTCTGCACAAAGAGCTGAAAGGAAATCACCTGCTCTGGATTGAGGCATAAAAATCATCTTTGGCTGATGGGAATAAAAAGCCATTCTGCTTTTGAGACCACACTTTTGGCTCTCTGCTGTGTGTGGACAGAAGGGGCTGGCTGGTTGGCTGCCTTTCTTCTGGAATTTCCTCATTATCTGCTCCATGGGGTTGGAGTTCCAAGACCTCTGAGGACATGGAGGGAAGATCTTGCAGCAGGGTCTGTGCTGAGCTCTGGGGGGCAGCTCCAGGTTCCACAGAGCCACTGAGAGATGATCCTATTATATTTTTGATAAAACTCTTCAATTTTTACCAGGTGAGGAGCTGGTCTGTGGCTCTTCAGGAGTTTGGAAGAGTTTTCTTTTACAAGGACAAGAAGAAATGGCTTCAAGCTAACAGTGAGTTTAAATCAGATATTAGGAATAAATTGTTCCTTGTGAGGCCCTGGCACAGGTGGGGCAGAGCAGGTGTGGCTGCCCCATCCTTGGGAGTGTCCTAGGCCAGGTTGGACAGGGCTTGGAGCAACTTGGGCTGGTGGAAGGTGCTTCCTGAGGTCTCCTCCAACCCAAACCATTCCATGATTTCATGATGACACCAAGTTGGGAGGGAGTGTCGACCTGCTGGAAGGCAGGAGGGCTCTGCAGAGGGATCTGGAGAGACTGGAGAGATGGGGCTGATTGCAATGGGATGGAGTTCAACAAGGCCAAGTGCAGGTCCTGCCCTTTGGCCACCCCAACCCCCTGCAGCGCTCCAGGCTGGGCACAGAGTGGCTGGAGAGCAGCCAGGCAGAGGGACCTGGGGGGCCTGAGGGACAGGAAGCTCAACAGGAGCCACCAGTGTGCCCAGGTGGCCAAGAAGGCCAAGGGGATCCTGGCCTGGATCCAAAGTAGCGTGGCCAGCAGGCCCAGGGCAGTGACCCTTCCCCTGGACTCTGCCTTGGGGAGGCCACACCTTGAGTGTTGTGTTCAGTTCTGGGCCCCTCAGTTGAGGCAAGAGATTGAGGGGCTGGAGCGGGGCCAGAGAAGAGCAACGAGGCTGGAGAAGGGACAGAGAATCCACCATGTCTTGATCCAACCCCACTGTGATCACCAGCCCAGGGCACTCTGTGCCCTGGGCTGGTGATCACAGTAGGGTTGGATCAAGGGTTGATGATCTCAGAGGTCTCTTCCAACCCAACTGAGAAGAACAACGAGGTTGGAGAAGCAACTGGAGCACAAGTGCTGTGGGGAGAGGCTGAGGGAGCTGGGGGTGTTCAGCCTGGAGAAGAGGAGGCTCAGAGGTGACCTCAGCACTGTCTAGAACTGCCTGAAGGGAAGTTCTGGCCAGGTGGGGGTTGGTCTCTTCTCCCAGGCACTCAGCAATAGGACAAGGGGGCACGATGGGCTCAAGCTCTGCCAGGGGAAATTGAAGTTGGAGAGCAGAAAGAAATTCTTTGCAGAGAGAGTGCTCAGGGATTGGAATGGGCTGCCCAGAGAGGGGGTGGATTCCCCATCCCTGGAGGTTTTTCAACTGAGCTTGGCCGTGGCACTGAGTGCCATGATCTGGTAAAGGGACTGGAGTTGGCCCAAGGGTTGGACTTGATGATCTGGGAGGTCTTTTCCAATCCAATCCATTCTATGATTCTGTGATATTCCATGAATTCCTAGAACCCTTTGTTAAAACAGATCCTTCTGCCTGCATTGGGCACCTTGTTTTGTTCATTCCTTCAGGAAAAGACACAGAACTTTTTTAGCTGCTCCCTTTTCTTGGCTGATTGGGGTTTTCAGCCCTGTTTGCATTTTTCTTTCCTCTTCTTTCCATCCGCCAATATTTTGTAAACAAACATAAAGGACAACTCCCCAAAAATAACCACAGCAGGGGAGAGAAGCAGCAAACCTGAGTTTGGTACAAGCAGCAGCTTGGAAATGTGGGGAGGGTGGAATGGAATGATCCAGGGAAAGTCTGGATCAAACCATCACACCAAGGCATGTAGGATGGGGGAGTTGTGGCTCCTGCCAAAAGAGCCTTGGTGGTACCAGGTGTGAGAGAAGGAAGATCAAACCAACAGACCAAAACTAAGACTCTGAGGTGTGTTGTGGGAACCAAGGGGGTGGACATTCCCTGGCTGGAATCACCTGTGGGTGAGTAATTCCCTCCTGGAATTCTGAGCAAGGCTTTAGGAAGCTGCTCGTGGGTGTCTGGCTGGGAATGGTCAGTTCTGGACAGTGGGAGATGGTCCTTCTTTGTATCTCTTTGCTTTAAATAACATTATTCCCAAATATTCAGTGGGTTGGCTGCTCAAATCTCCCTATTTCCAAGTGTCAGGTGGGGAAAGGTAAATCCTGTAAGTCTGGAGGATGGAAATATTCCCTCCTAAAAGGGGAAGGAAAAGCTCCAATATCCCCAAGGCAATTCCACGAAGGAGAATTTAAACCCTGAATGCATCAGTCAAAGTGCTTTATTTGAGTCCTTCCCATTTAGAAAAGTCATTTGGAAGCAGCCCCTGGCAGTCAGTGATAAGCTGCCCTTTCCCTCTGCCCTGGTCACACGGGCCGTCTGTGTCCCACAGATGGAGCAACAATGCAGAGAGTTCTGGCTGGGGCTGCTTTGGAAGGAAACACCTTTTGTTTGCTTTCTCTTTGTGGTTATTTTTTTTTTCATGAAAAGCAACTTGTCCAGCTTCACCTCTGACTTCCCTACCTTTGTTTTTAGAGGGGTTTTTAGAACATCCAGTTGTTTCTTGGAGCAGATTTCAGCCTGCCCTTTGCCTGCTTGTTTCTCTTCTTGATCTGCTCTGCTGGAACTTATCAAAACTCCAAGCAGATGAAGCCCATCAGATCATTTCCCCTTTTGATTATATTCATTTCCCCCTAATAGACAGTGAAGCACTAACTCTTTTTACAGACCTGAGGGCTTTGACCCTTGGAGATTTTTCTTGTCCAAGTGCTGGACTCTGCTGTCCTTAATTAGAGTCTCCCTCTCCTCTCCAAGTGCTGAGGTGAGGTCAGCTGGGCTCTGATTCCTCTCATCACTCCTGGCTCCTTTTATTAAAGCAGAGAAGCCCCAGACACTTCACAGTTTTGAAGAACTGCTGCTGTTTCAGTGTCTCTCCCTCTCAGGATCTCTGCTCTTCACACTTAATTTAAGCAGATTGCAAGTCCAGGCCTTTCTGAGGCTCATCCAAATTTAAAAAAAAAACTTCTTTAACCTTTTCCCACCTACACTGCTCAGCTCTCCCCCCTCCTGTGCTTGGATCTGAACTCTGACACTTGGTTTTATCTGCCCAAAAAGGTTGTGCAGGGTCTGGTCCTGCTACCAGGGGGGTTTGCAGCGTGGCAGGAAAACATGACAGAGAAGTGTTGTCCTAATAATGTGGAACTGCAGCACCAGGGGGTTTATGGCTTATTTTTGCTAAAAAAAAAACCAAAAAACAACCCAAACAGATACTTTGGCAGGAGCTGTGAAAACAAGAAAGGGGCAGAGAGGCTGAGGTGCCCCTGGGAAGATCCTTCTTCCCACTGCTTGCCCTCTCAACAGTCCTCTCCTCAACAGAGCATCCCAGAAGGAAAAATTCCACTGGCTGGCTCTGAGCTGCCCCTCTGCCAGGCTGGGCAAGCAGGGTGTGCCCAGGGCAGAGAGGGGCAAACCCTTCAGAGAACCCCAGAATGCTTTGGGTTGGAAGGGACCCTAAACCCCATCCAGTGCCACCCCTGCCATGGGCAGAGACACCTCCCACCAGCCCAGGGTGCTCCAAGCCCTGTCCAACCTAGCCTGACAGAGACAACCAGGACATGAAACCTCTCCTTCAGCTCCTGGTCCACATGGCATCTTGGTGACATTGAATGCCACTCTCCTGGTGCCACTGACAGGTCCCTGAGTGGTGGAGAGCACATTGAGATAAACACAGAGCCACACACTGCCTTGGGCTGGGAGGGACCTCAAAGATCATCCAGTGCCACCCCTGCCATGGGCAGGGACACCTCCCACCAGCCCAGGCTGCTCCAAGCCCTGTCCAACCTGGCCTGGGACACTCCCAGGGATGGAGCAGCCACAGCTGCTCTGAAAATTCCATCCCAGCCCCTCTTCACCTTCCCAGCCAGCAATTCCTTCCCAATATCCCACCTATCCCTGCCCTCCTTCAGCTCAAGGCCATTCCCTCTTGTCCTGTCCCTCCAGGCCCTTGTCAAAAGTCCCTCTCCAGCCTCCTTGGGAGCCCCCTTTGGAATCTCCAATGGTCTTGGAGCTCAGCACCAACCTGGGCACGTCCCACAGCCCCACTGATGTGCCAGAGCTCTGGAGTCAGGGATTAACTCTGGGGGAATCACACTCCTTGGAGAGCAATTCCTTGGAAATAACTACCTTGGGAAGGCAGCAATGTTGGTTTTATCTGGACTGGGAGAGAAGGTTTCAAATGCCTGCAAAGTAGGGGCAGTGTCACCACTTCCCAGGAGAGGATTGGGAATGTCACTGCATTGATATTTGCTGGCAAAGCCCAAATTTGGCTCCTCCAGGAGCAGCACAAAATCCCCAAGCCTGGCAAAGCTCTGAAAACGTGGGTTGAGTATCTTCCTACTCCAGCAGGAAAATAAAACTGGGGGGGAAACATCCAGAATTTATTAATTTTGGTTTGGGTGAGGGGGAGGAATCTCAGGGATTTTTTCAGTCTGACTCACAACTTTGGAATACTTTGGGCTGAACACACACAGTCCATGCAGAGGAATTCAGTCACATCTGAGGAAAATCTTTGTCTGATTTCCTGAAATTCTCCCTTTTAGCCCAGAAATGCAGCCCTTAGTGCTTGGTCAGCACATTCCTCCTGCTCTTCTTCCCTGCTGCTCTCTCTCCATGACAATCCCTTCCTTTTCCCCTCTGCTCTCCCTCTGCCACAAAGGCCAGGCTGGGGAGGGAGGAGGATGAGCAGGAATTCAGCAGCTCTGCCAGGGCACTCAGGGCTGTGCCACACGTGAGTCACCACGGCTGGGGACAGTTCCAGCACAGTGGGGGACGTTCAAACCATCCTGGTGAACACACAGAAGGTCCCTGTAACTCCTCAGTGCCCAGTAGGAATCAGGAAAGGGAAAAAAAGGGCTCTGTTTGTGGTGCCCAATTCTTTTCTTTGGCTTTGGGCTTTTGATCACTTGGCATTGAGTGGCTTTAGTCAAAAGTCTTTGGTTTCTCTCTGGGGTCACTTCTGCTGAGCTTCCTCTTTGATCCTTCAGTGGGGAAACACGAGGAACTGCTGGTATGGAAAACACAGAATTAATTCAATCCAACAACCCAAGAAAGTGGGAAGATTTCACTCCCAGCACACTGAAAGTCCCTGTGAGAGGACACAGGAGCTTTCTAAGTACACGAGATTCTCACAGGAACTGGGTGGCCACCACATTTTGCCTCCTGTCAGGAGCTGAGAGAAGACAACCCGTATGGGTCACAATCCTGCAAGATGCCATAATGTTCTGGACTTCAAAGACATGGGGTTCACTCAGAGACAATGGACAGGCAGCCCCAGGGATGTTCAGGATGTGAAGAAATGCCAAAACCCAGCAAGGTGTGAGGGAATGACCTTCAGCTGAGGGAGAGCAGGGGTAGGTGGGATACTGGGGAGAAATCCTTGGCTGTGAGGGTGGGCAGGCCCTGGCACAGGGTGGGCAGAGCAGCTGTGGCTGCCCCATCCCTGGGAGTGTCCCAGGCCAGGTTGGACAGGGCTTGGAGCAGCCTGGGCTGGTGGGAGGTGTCCCTGCCCATGGCAGGGGGTGACACTGGATGATCTTTGAGGTCCCTCCCAACCCAAACCCTTCTGTGACCCTGTGACTGGCATTTTCTCCCCTGTTCCCTGTCACACTCCCACAATCTGCAACACAAAAGGCTGTTTGGGCAGTTTTGAAATCAGAAGTGGGCTCAGTGCATGTCCCTCCTCACAGCTGGTTTTGTGCAGCTGTCAGGGCTGGTTGAGGAGGAAACTTGGGAGTGACAGTGCCTGGAAAGTGCCTGCAGAAATAAAAAGCTTGTTCCTGTCAGAACCCCAGCTCCCCTGGCATTGTGTTTTTAGGGAGCTTCTGCCTAAGTGTGTCAAGTGTTTGCTCAATGATTGAGTTTTAACTGTTGGTTCTGGAGATTCAGGGCCCAGTCAGATATTTGTGACATAGACCCACAAGTGTCCCAGGCCAGGCTGGACAGGGCTTGGAACAACCTGGGCTGGTGGGAGGAGTCCCTGCCCATGGCAGGGGTGGCACTGGGTGGGCTTTGATGTCCCTCACAACCCAAACCATTCTATGATTCTCTGTGAGGAACAACTGCTTGTCTTGCTGACCACCATAGGCACCAAACTCACTTCTTGACTCCTTTCCCTCCTTTCTTATCCTTAGGGATTTATGCTCATACTCCTTGACTTTTAGAGTTCAGTGCACAGGTCCTTGCTGTCCGAGCAGAGCCCAGTTTAAATTAAAAGGGCAACAATAACAGGAGCAAAGTCAAGAAAATGCAAGAGTTGGAACTTGAAAAGGAGTGCAGGAGATCCAGCTCCAGTTGCTCCCATTGGCCTTGCAAACCTTAACCAGCCTCATTTCCTGGAGTCTGGGCTGTCAGGAATGATGTCCTGGTGACCTAACCCCAGGCTGGGAGCAATCCTCTTTCTTTAAGGAGTTAATTGGAATAAAGATGGATAGCTCTGAGCTATGGCTTTGGACTCCTTTGTTCTGCAGACCTGGAGGAACAGCACTGAGACCACCGTGAGCTCAGGCTCTTGCTGGCTAAACTCTCCTGCACAACCCATTGCAAACAGCAAATGTAATCAGGGATAATCCCTGTGATGCTTTCACCAGGCAAAAAATCGGGGGGCAAATCATTTCAACCGGGACTTTGTTGTTGTGTTTCACCCTTTTACTTGTGGCAAAGCAACAGGGAGAGTTGCTGGTGATGGAAGGAGCGTCTGAGTGGAGCGAGGTGGCTCTCACAGGGGAAGGAGGGGGGGGAAAGGAGGGAAGGGAGAGGATCCTGCTGCATTAAACACCACTTTCCACGGGAACAATTAGTGCTGTAAGTGTGTTCTGGAGGGCGAGAGGCTCTGCAGGAGATAAGATCACTTACAGAGCCATCTCTGCTAATACACCCATAAAGAGTTCCGCTCTTCTCAGAAGTCATCTCGGAGCCGACGCTTATTGGAAGTCACCGGGCACGTTCCACGCTGCGATCCTTGGAAATGACCTCGTGTTGGGGTCACTCTCAGCCTCCCAAATCACCAAAATCCCCAGGGATTTGCTGGGAAGGGAAGTGGATGGAGGGGAGACAGCACTCGTGGGGTCCTCGGGGGTGGTGGGGACGTGTGGGATGGGCTGAGGTTTGAAACCGGGCTGAGGGTGGTTGGTCCACCTTGTGTGAACCCCCAGAGCTCCCAGAGCAGTGGGTGAGTGTGGTGGTTTAAAGGGAAACTGGCAGGAGAAAAGAACCCAACACAAAAGGGATTATAAATCAGAGTTACAATTTAATAACAATGTCACAATAAATGCAATGGCACAAAGAGCAATTGGGTTTAACCCCCAAACCCAGCAGTGTAACCCACCCCCTGGGGCACAAACACAGGGGGGTTTGGTGGCCCCTGTGCTGAGCCCCACGTGGTTCCCCCGAGTCGAAAGGAAAAGGAAGGGACAAACCTGTTGGTGCAGATGATGGCACAGTCTGGGAGAGAGTGGTGGACTCCTCCTGTCCAGGGTCTGCTCCTCCTCTGGATCCCATGAGTGGCCCCCAAGTCCCCAAACCCCAAGATTCCATCCCCTCAGGTTTGGGTGGGAGCCCCCAGTGCCTCCCCCAGGGCAGGGAGTTCCACACTGGGGGATCTGACTCTGGCAGTCAGGGGGGCTTTTGGAATCGTTGCTGGCCCCTGAGCAGAGCTGAGCCCTCAGGTGGGTGTGGAGGTGCCAAGGAGTCCCTGCAGGGCAGTTCTCCCAGCTCCTCTGCCAGGCTTCTTTCCCAGCCAGCTCCCAGCCTGAGGGCTCAGCTGTGCCCTGGGCAGCTGCTGCCAATGGGCCATTGGGAACAGTTGGTGGGCAATGAATGGAGGGTGGAGAATGCCCAGCTTTGGTCACACCCACACAGGGTTAAACTGGTCCCACCTGCTCAACTGGGACAGGGAGAGAGCCCTGCCCCACTTCCATCCCTTGGGAAAGAAGGTTTTGTAAAAGCTCAGAAGCTTCTTGATTTTTGACCCCAGGCAACAAAACACTTCCATGGTGGCTTGAACTGGCAGTTTTTTTCTCAGTAACTGAGTTTTTAAATTTTACCCCATGCACTTTACAACTGAGACAAACAAACAGCACCTCAGAGATGCAATTTGAGAGGTAAGTTACGATATAAGTGAGGAAAAAGCTTTACCTGCTGTAGGTTATCCAATAATTGCCTTCTGCAGAGACCCCTTAGAAGTGGCACTGCCAGAGACCAAGTGCTGAGCTGGATCATTAGATTTGAGCCATCAGCAATGAGAAGGACATCAAGGTGTGCAAGACCAAACAGTTCCTGCAGTGAGGAGAGTCAAAGAAACCTTCTCACATCCAGGAAGAACTTGAGGAAATTTCTGAGGTGACCTCTAGTCTTCATCACTGAAAATCTTGAAGAACAGGTTGGTTAAAGACCTCCAGCAATCTGAGGGTGCTGATCCAGCTTTTTTTCCCTTTATGTAATTTTTAAATGAGCTTTAAGAACAGTTTTATAGCCACCTTTGTGTCTCTGCTTTAGTGAGCAATTCCCTCTCACATTTGCTGAAGGTCCTACTAATCTTTGAGGCAACGTTGGACAGACCCACAAATTACTTCCTTTGTGGGAGTTCTTGGATTTTTCTTGTCTTTTTGCTCAAGTCACGCAAGTCATTGCAGGTGGTCTGGACCCTCCAACTCAGCCTGTCCCTCCTGCTTGGTGCCACTGGGCTTTTACAGAGAGGTCTCCATTTCTGGACATGAGCTGGGCACAACTGGGCAGAGTGTCCTGGGGCTTTGGAGAGATTTTTTTTCTGCTCTAAGGTTGGATTTGTATCTGTGGGATGTACAGGCAGACAAGGCAAACTCCTGAACTGGTGTTCTGTAAAATAACCACCAGTTGGTGTCCTACTGCCAAAGACCTGGAAAACAGAGGGCAAGAGAATCTTTTCTCCATGGGATTTGCATCCTTGATGTTTCTGCTTCCTCACAGGAAACTGGAGCATAGTCATGGTCCCACCAACAGAGAATCACAGAATGTCTTGGGTTGGAAAGGACTTTAAAGATCATCCAATGCCAAACCCCCTGCCATGGGCAGGGACATCTCCCACCAGCCCAGGCTGCTCCAAGCCCTGTCCAACCTGGCCTGGGACACTCCCAGGGATGGGGCAGCCACAGCTGCTCTGCCCACCCTGTGCCAGGGCCTGCCCACCCTCCCAGGGAAGGATTTTTTTCCCAGATATCTGCTCTGCACATCAGAACAGGCCACGGGGTTCAAACCAGGCCAATCACAGCTGCATCCTGCAATTAGCCTGAAAGAATTCTGCTGCACATTTTGCCTAAAAATAATTTGCAAATTGACCAGAGTCTCATCCATGGAATGGTTACAGATATTTCAGGGATTGATTGAGCATGAATAATTGAAGGGGAGTGTAGAGACAGGAGTCTCTTTTAAATATGTGGTATTTTGGAGAGACATTTCAAAACAGGAACTGGTACAACTTCACTCTCACAAGTCTTTGGGCTCCCTTTTCTCAGGACTCAGTGATGTTCTTGAGTAGGGAAGGAGTAGCATCAAATCCTACTTATGGTCATCATAGAATCATAGAATTGATTGGGTTGGAAAAGACCTCCGGGATCATCAAGTCCAACCCTTGGGCCAACTCCAGTCCCTTTACCAGATCATGGCACTCAGTGCCACGGCCAAGCTCAGCTGAAAAACCTCCAGGGATGGGGAATCCACCCCCTCTCTGGGCAGCCCATTCCAATCCCTGAGCACTCTCTCTGCAAAGAATTTCTTTCTGATCTCCAACTTCAATTTCCCCTGGCAGAGCTTGAGCCCATCGTGCCCCCTTGTCCTATTGCTGAGTGCCTGGGAGAAGAGACCAACCCCCAGCTGGCCAGAACTTCCCTTCAGGCAGTTCCAGACAGTGCTGAGGTCACCTCTGAGCCTCCTCTTCTCCAGGCTGAACACCCCCAGCTCCCTCAGCCTCTCCCCACAGCACTTGTGCTCCAGTCCCTTCTCCAGCCTCGTTGCTGGTCCCTTCACCAGCCTTGAATGGACCTTCTGGAGTTATGAAACCAAACTTACCTTTATGGGATCATATCCCTGTCTCTCTTGTTTCTGGGTTTATGCAAAACACATTTGACCTGCAGGGTTTGTGTTTCCTGAAAACTCTGGATATTCACTGTGATAACTGCACTGCCCTTGCTGAGTTTAACGAGCTCAGCAAAGGGAACTTTGAGGGTATGACAAAAAAAATGTTGGGGCAAGCACAAAGTAACACCCCCAGGCAGGATCATCCCAGAAAAACAAGAAGTTCTTTAAAGACAGGTCTACTCTGGTATCCCACAGAAACATGAGGTTGACTTTTACACAGATGTGGAATGACAGAAACAATGAGACAAGAAGGGAGTTCTGGTCACTGAGCCTGAGTATCTTCTTGGTCCCAGGTGGAGCAGAGAACCTCAACTGCTTCTCACCCAGGGGGGATTGTGCCCCTCTGCCCCTCAGGTGAGCCCCACCTGCAGAGCTGCTCCAGCCCTGGGGACAGCACAGGGAGGACCTGGAGCTGCTGGAGAGGCCAGAGGAGGCCCCAGGATGGGCAGAGGATGGAGCAGCTCTGCTGGGAGGAAAGGCTGGCACAGCTGGCATTGGCCAGCCTGGAGAGGAGAAGCTTTGGGGGGACCTCAGTGTGGCCTTCCAGGAGCTGAAGGAGCCACAGGAAAGATGGAGAGAGACCATTTGCAAGGGCTGGAGCGACAGGACAAGGGGAATGGCTTCAAAGTGCCAGAGCGCAGGGCTGGATGGGATATTGGGCAGGAATTGCTGGCTGGGAGGGTGGGCAGGCCCTGGCACAGGGTGGGCAGAGCAGCTGTGGCTGCCCCATCCCTGGGAGTGTCCCAGGCCAGGTTGGACAGGGCTTGGAGCAGCCTGGGCTGGTGGGAGGTGTCCCTGCCCATGGCAGGGGTGGCACTGGATGATCTTAATGTCCCTTCCAACCCAAACCACTCTGTGATTCTCTGATTCTATGATAGAAATGGGGTCAGACTTCAGTGGCACCTCAGGGCGAGAAGACTCTGCCCATGCCATGTCTTGCCTGATGCACCAGCTGTTGACACCTGAGGGTTTGGAAACACAAAGGTGCTTCAGGCACCACCAGAGGTGTTCATAATTCTTGGTAATTCCCAAGTTTCCAGCTGAAATCTTGGAAAAGAAGAGACATCCAGCAGGTTTTCACTTTGAAGTCATGTCTGGCTTTAAAAAAAAAAAAAAGAGAAAAAGAAAAAAGACAAATCAGGGTCTTTATTTCATCCTTTAGAGTATTTGGCTCTTTAGAGCATAATTGCTGAAATTCCTGAGAATGGCATTTGCTGAGATTTTTCTGTAAGATTTTAATGCTTTCCAATGCCCAGAGTCCAATTAACGTTCTGCCTAATGGATGTTGGGCATCTGTGGTGCCCTCCCCCCTCCACACCTCCACTGCACTCCCATGGCAGCTCCTCTGGGATGCTCCTTGGAATGGGGCTTTAATTGCACTGCCTGGCACAGGCAGAGGGGGAGGATGGCATTCCACAGCTGAGATGGGCTGCGTGTTTGTGTGGAGAGGGAAGGACTTGTCCACTGACTTTTAACTGCAGGGGTTTGATGTTTCCTGTTCTTTCCTCAGCAGGACCCAGAGCTCATCCCTGAGCCCATCCCAGAGCCCATCCCAGAGCTCATCCCAGAGCTCATCCCAGAGCTCATCCCAGAGCTCATCCCTGAGCTCATCCCTGAGCTCATCCCTGAGTTCATCCCAGAGCTCATCCCTGAGTTCATCCCAGAGCTCATCCCTGAGTTCATCCCTGAGCTCATCCCTGAGCTCATCCCAGGGCTCATCCCAGGGCTCATCCCTGAGCTCATCCCAGAACTCACCCCATCCCTGAGCTCGTCCCAGAGCTCATCCCAGAGCTCATCCCAGGGCTCATCCCTGAGCTCATCCCAGAGCCCATCCCTGAGCTCATCCCAGGGCTCATCCCAGAGCTCATCCCTGAGCTCATCCCAGAGCTCACCTCAGAGTTTAGCCCAGAGCTCATCCCTGAGCTTACCCCAGGGCTCATCCCTGAGCTCGTCCCAGATCTCATCCCAGATCTCATCCCTGAGCCCATCCCAGAGCTCATCCCAGAGCTCGTCCCAGATCTCATCCCTGAGCCCATCCCAGAGCTCATCCCAGAGCTCATCCCAGAGCCCATCCCAGAGCCCATCCCAGAGCTCATCCCAGAGCTCATCCCTGAGCCCATCCCAGAGCTCATCCCAGAGCTCATCCCAGAGCTCATCCCTGAGCTCATCCCAGAGCTCATCCCTGAGCTCATCCCAGAGCTCATCCCTGAGCTCATCCCAGAGCTAATCCCTGAGCTCATCCCAGAACTCAGAGGTTTCCTGTTGCTTCTCCCACAGTTATAATTAATAGTTCCCCATCAAGCAGCACTGAGTGCCATGATCTGGTAAAGGGACTGGAGTTGGACCAAGGGTTGGACTTGATGATCTCAGAGGTCTTTTCCAACCCAATCCATTCTATGATTCTGTGATTCTCTGGGCACACTGTGGGGTTTTAATCCTCTGCCTGGGTTTAACTGGTTTGATTTAAAATCACACCTTGGGGTACAGGGTGCAACTTCCCCATGCAGACCTGCCCTTGGAGGCCCCTTGTCAGTCCCTTTGCCACCAGTGCCCCCTCCCAGGTGAAGAATCTCACCCCAAGGGCACCCACAGGTTCCTCCCTGCTGATATTCCCACCTGTCAGAGCAGAGACCACAGCTCTGCCCTCACTGGGAGCATTTTCCAGCCTCCAGGAACACAGGGAGGACTAAACAACTGCAAAGTATCTTTTGGGCTCTGATTTCTGCAGAAAGCAAAGATCTGGTTGGTCACTTGAGGGCACATCAACACTTCAGGCCTCCAAGAAGAAACTGTAATTTTATTTTTGAAAGCAGGTCCAGTTGTTTGCTGGTAACATTTAGAAATGATTCCTGGCCTTTGGATATGACTCTCCTCTCCCATTTTTTTCCATATGGATACAGATTATGCTCCAAGATCCCTGTCAGTGGGGAGGAGCAGGGCCAGGAAGCAGAGGAACCCCCCAAAGCTCAGGGATGGGGTCCCTGAATTCAAACCCCTCTCTCAGGCCCAGGAACATTCCATTTATCACAAGCACACCCTCTGCCTTCAGAGCATTTCACATTTCACAGGGATCTTGTAGCAATTAGTGCTTGCTGTGTGCTGGAAACTGCTGTGTTGACTGAGCCAATTAAGAGATCAATTAGTGCAGCTGAGAGAGGTTCTTGGGTGACTGTATTTAAAGGGCCACCAAATCACTTCTCCCTCCTGGTTTCAAAGGCAAGATCAGCTTTGAGCTCCAGGAGCTCAGAAAATATTCTCAGCTTTACAGAATCAGAATCACAGAAAAATTAATCACAGAAAACCCCTCTAAGTTCATCAAGTCCAATTTTTTGACCAACCAGCACCTTGTCATCACTCCCTGAACACCCCCAGGGGTGGTGATTTGATGGAGGGACTTCCAGGAACTGGAAAACCCAAACCTTGTGATTCTTTTTCTTGCTGTGCCTGAAAATTTGGATGAAATCCAAGATGATTTGCTCTGAAGGTGCAGCCTGACTGTTAACAAAGCCTTTAATAACAGCCCAAACTCATCACTATTTCCTTCAGAGAAAAACAAAACCAGCCCAAGTCACTTTTGGAGCTGGAATGGCCCTTGAGTTCTTTATTAGATAATCATAGAATCATAGAGTCGATTGGGTTGGAAAAGACCTCCAAGATCATCGAGTCCAACCCTTGGGCCAACTCTAGTTCTTTTACCAGATCATGGCACCCAGCACCATGTCCAATTTGTGTTTAAAAATCTCCAGGGATGGGGAATCCACCCCCTCTCTGGGCAGCCCATTCCAATCCCTGAGCACTCTCTCTGCAAAGAATTTCTTTCTGCTCTCCAACTTCAATTTCCCCTGGCAGAGCTTGAGCCCCTCGTGCCCCCTTGTCCTATTGCTGAGTGCCTGGGAGAAGAGACCAACCCCCACCTGGCCAGAACTTCCCTTCAGGCAGTTCCAGACAGTGCTGAGGTCACCTCTGAGCCTCCTCTTCTCCAGGCTGAACACCCCCAGCTCCCTCAGCCTCTCCCCACAGCACTTGTGCTCCAGTCCCTTCTCCAGCCTCGTTGCTCTTCTCTGTTGGGTTGGAAGAGACCTGTGAGATTATGAAGTCCAATCCTTGATCCAACCCCACTGTGATCACCAGCCCCTGGCATGGTGTGCCAAGGTTGGATTAAGACATGGTGGATTCTCTGTCCCTGGAGGTGTTTAAGAGGACACTCAGTGCCACATCCAGTCCCTTCTCCAGCCTCGTTGCTCTTCTCTGGCCCCGCTCCAGCCCCTCAATCTCTTGCCTCAACTGAGGGGCCCAGAACTGAACACAACACTCAAGGTGTGGCCTCCCCAAGGCAGAGTCCAGGGGAAGGGTCACTGCCCTGGGCCTGCTGGCCACGCTACTTTGGATCCAGGCCAGGATCCCCTTGGCCTTCTTGGCCACCTGGCCACACTGGTGGCTCCTGTTGAGCTTCCTGTCCCTCAGTCCCCCCAGGTCCCTCTGCCTGGCTGCTCTCCAGCCACTCTGTGCCCAGCCTGGAGCGCTGCAGGGGGTTGGGGTGGCCAAAGGGCAGGACCTGCACTTGGCCTTGTTGAACTCCATCCCATTGCAATCAGCCCCATCTCTCCAGTCTCTCCAGATCCCTCTGCAGAGCCCTCCTGCCTTCCAGCAGGTCGACACTCCCTCCCAACTTGGTGTCATCAGCAAATTTGCTGCTGTTGGACTCAATCCCCTCATCTAAATCCTCAATAAAGATGTTAAACAGGACTGGACCCAATAATTATTGTTTTCTTTCCTCAACACTGCACAGGAGTTGAGGGATGAAAATTCCACCTCTCCAGCTTTGTTTGGGTTTCCTACCCAGAATCCTGGGACAAAGCAGAGCTCCTGAGCTGTGCAATCTCATTTCCAGAGTTCCAGACACGTCAGGAGATGCTGGGAGGGACTTTGAATGTCTGGAAGTGGAGGCCAACAGAGGTGAAACTCATAAGAAAGCCTCAGGAAATGATATATTTCAGAAACACTGTGAATGTTTCCTTTTGGAAAGAGTGTTTGGGGATTTCTGGGTCATGAGAAGGTCTCGACAAAAATTGATGTAGGTCCTGACCAAACAAAACCACATTAAGAAAGGAGAAAATTAATTATTAACCGTAATCCTGCTTTTCAGCTGCTTTTAGTCTTGTTCCACTTTGAAATCTGTTTTTTGTCCCTAAAGTAACTTTCAAAACTCAAGAAAATAATCTGCAGTCCAGCTTTGCCTTTATTTCATAAATTACTGTGTCAAACAGTCAAATAAACTGGGGTTTGCTTTTGTGCTTTGGTTTGATTGGTTTTGGTTTAAGGTGGTTTTTTTGGGGGGGGTTTTCTTTGGTTATTGTTTTTTTCAGAATTAATTTTATTGTCTTCATATTGAGGATTTGAGATAAAACACAAGATTCTGTTTGACTCAGATTTTAAAAGGCTCAGGCACTGCAAACTTGGTATTTAGAGGTTTAGAAAACATCATAATCCTTCCTGTATTTTAAATAAAAACCCCAAAAAAACCAACCAAAAATAAAACCAGCCCCCAAGCCAGTGGAAACCCAAGATTTGTATATATTAATGACATGACTGTGAGGGATTCATGAGAATGGAGCAATGATTTCCCTGCCCTTCCCTCACACAGACAAACCAAAGGAATACAATTCTGGAGGTGCCACATTTAGCACAGGGTGGAATTCCAAGGCTTTTATGGACTTCAGGGGTAGATCTACTGCAAAAGAAAGACAATTAAGGACAAAATGAGACTCTTTTTGAGGCCTCAGGGAAATATTTATAGCAAAGCACAAGGAGGTGGGGACTTCTCATCATTGCCCACCTCAAATTCAGATTCCATTCAAATTTTTCTTAAAACTCACAGCCTTGCCACATTCTGGATAACTCTAAGGGGCTCCTTGAAAGGCAAATTGGTTCCTGAGGGAGCTGGGGCTCTTCAGCCTGGACAAGAGAAGGCTCTGGGGAGATCTTAGAGCTCCTTTCAGTACTTATGGAGCTCCAGGAGATCTGGAGATTTTGGACAAGGGGGAACGGCCTTGAGCTGAAGAACAGCAGGTTTAGATCAGATATTAAGGGGAAATTAGAAATATAGAATGGATTGGGTTGGAAAAGACCTCCCAGATCATCAAGTCCAACCCTTGGGCCAACTCCAGTCCCTTTACCAGATCATGGCACTCAGTGCCACGGCCAAGCTCAGCTGAAAAACCTCCAGGGATGGGGAATCCACCCCCTCTCTGGGCAGCCCATTCCAATCCCTGAGCACTCTCTCTGCAAAGAATTTCTTTCTGCTCTCCAACTTCAATTTCCCCTGGCAGAGCTTGAGCCCATCGTGCCCCCTTGTCCTATTGCTGAGTGCCTGGGAGAAGAGACCAACCCCCACCTGGCCAGAACTTCCCTTCAGGCAGTTCCAGACAGTGCTGAGGTCACCTCTGAGCCTCCTCTTCTCCAGGCTGAACAGCCCCAGCTCCCTCAGCCTCTCCCCACAGCACTTGTGCTCCAGTCCCTTCTCCAGCCTCGTTGCTCTTCTCAGTTGGGTTGGAAAAGACCTCTGAGATCATCAACCCTTGATCCAACCCCACTGTGATCACCAGCCCAGGGCACAGAGTGCCCTGGGCTGGTGATCACAGTGGGGTTGGATCAAGACATGGTGGATTCTCTGTCCCTGGAGGTGTTTCAGAGGACACTCAGTGCCACATCCAGTCCCTTCTCCAGCCTCATTGCTCTTCTCTGGCCCCGCTCCAGCCCCTCAATCTCTTGCCTCAACTGAGGGGCCCAGAACTGAACACAACACTCAAGGTGTGGCCTCCCCAAGGCAGAGTCCAGGGGAAGGGTCACTGCCCTGGGCCTGCTGGCCACGCTACTTTGGATCCAGGCCAGGATCCCCTTGGCCTTCTTGGCCACCTGGGCGCACTGGTGGCTCCTGTTGAGCTTCCTGTCCCTCAGTCCCCCCAGGTCCCTCTGCCTGGCTGCTCTCCAGCCACTCTGTGCCCAGCCTGGAGCGCTGCAGGGGGTTGGGGTGGCCAAAGGGCAGGACCTGCACTTGGCCTTGTTGAACTCCATCCCATTGCAATCAGCCTCATCTCTCCAGTCTCTCCAGATCCTTCTGCAGAGTCCTCCTGCCTTATTACAGTGAGGAAGGTCCATGGCAGGGGGTTGGATTAGATGATCCTTAAGGTCTCTCTCAACCCAAACCATCCTGTGATTCCAGGTTTCTCCACAGATTTGCATTTCTGAGTGTTTTCCACCCACCTCACAGTCCCTGTTGGCACAGGTTGGGTGAATCCCACTCCCTCCTGCATTTTGGTTTCTACCAAGTGGGAAATAATGTCAAAAAAGACACAACCACAGTGGGGAAGAACTCTGGGCAAGATGTGGATCACTAGAGGAGAAGGAAACCAGGAACTTGTATTAGGTGAGATCACAGAAAAACTTAGATCAACCCATAGAGCAACTACAACACAGGGATTTTCCTTGGCCAATATTTAAGAAATAAATCTGCATTATGGTCCTGAGGGAAACACCACCAGACTTGTGGAACAGTTTTGGAGAGGACAATCTGGGGCTGTGTCCTGAGGCTGTGCTGGGCAAGGCAGAAGCTTGGGGTGAGGGAGCAGCAGGGATAGACCTGTTAGACCTGGTTAGTGGCCTTAAGTGGAAGGAGGGTGGGTTTATTTGGATATTGGGAAGGAATTCCTGGCTGGGAGGTGGGCAGGCCCTGGCACAGGTTGGGCAGAGCAGCTGTGGCTGCCCCATCCCTGGGAGTGTCCCAGGCCAGGTTGGACAGGGCTTGGAGCAGCCTGGGCTGGTGGGAGGTGTCCCTGCCCATGGCAGGGGTGGGAATGGGTGGACTTTGAGATCCCTTCCGTCCCACCACCATTCTGTGGTTCTGTGACCTTGTGGAGTGCAAAGAGGAGTTGCAGGAGCAGCTCCCATGCAGTGCCCCCCAACCCTCTCCCTCTGCCCATGTGGGGAGGAAGGGAGTGCTCCCCTGGGCACCACGGGCAGGAAGGAAAAGAGTCCACAGCCTTTCTTGTCCCAGGATTTTAAGATCCCAGATCCTGGCTTTGAAAACACATTTGGCTTCCCATGGAATTGGGCAATGGAAAAACCAAACAAGTGGCACAACTCCTTTGTCTCCTGCTCCTCACGACTCCAGGAGCTGCCACGTAGGCACAGTGGGCATTTCTTGTTAACCCTGGCCCAAACATTTACCCTGGAGGTACCAACACTGTGGTGTGAGGAGCAGGAATGGGAATAAGGACTCCAGAGTAACACCAATAGATGGCAGGCACAGCTCAGGCGTGTGGGGAACTGCAGGCTCATTCCAGGGTGGGATGGAGGGATCCTGGGAACTCTGGAGCTGGGCAGCCCCTGGGAATATCTGGGGGATGGCAGGATCCCCCCAAACTGTGGGTTCCCTACAGGGCTTCTGTGGTTTGCAGAGACAGGATTGGGAGACAACAGATTTAAAGGGCTCAAGGGAAGGGAAAACTTGTCCCAGGTTTGGTTGGGTGAAGGTAAAAGCCTGTTTGAAAACAGTCAGGTTGGGTCAAACACCTCCTGCTCAGGTCATCAAGTTGCTCCAGGAAAACTTCAGCCTTTGCTGTGTCCATGACAGAATTCCAGGGTCACCAAGGCTGGCAGAGACCTCCAGGACTATCCAGTGCCACCAGCACCACCGGGATCACCCCTAAAACACATCCCCAAGGGCCACATCCAAACACCTCTGGGACATTCCCAGACACAGGAACTGCCCCACCTCCCTGGGACACTCATTCCAAGGCCTGACCACTCTGACAGGGAGAAGTTGTTCCTGATGTTTGCTCTGCCCCTGCCCTGGTGCAGTTTGAGGCCATCTCCTCTCCCCCTTTCCCCTGGGCCATGGCAGAAGAGCCTGACCCCCCTCACTGCCCCTCCTGGCAGGGAGTTGTGCAGAGCAATGAGGTCCCCCCTAAGCCTCCTCTTCTCCAGACAAACCCCCCCAGCCCCCTCAGCTGCTCCTCACTCCCAGGAATGTTCTCCAGAACCTTCCCAGCTCCATTCCCTGCCCTGGACATGCTCCATTCCTTGTCCTGGTCATGCTCCAGCCCCTCAATGTCCTTTTGGAAGAGCTGGGCCCAAAACTGAACCCAGCACTCAAGATGTGGCCTCTCAGATTCACAGCCTGTGGTCCTGATATAACATCCTTTTATCCCAGTAGTTCCTGCAGTCCACATTTCCCACTTTCCCCTATTCCCAATTAGTTGGGATATAAAGAGGGCATCACAGAAAGAGGGGATTTGAGGATTCCCACCCTGTAAGTCATCCTGACTCTCTTGCCATGGCATTTTCTTGCCACTTGTGTGTGGCTTTTTCCCCATGACTTTCACAGCAGAGAATTTGAAGCCCACCCCAAAACACATTAAAAAAAGGTGATGGAAAGTGCCATAAATATAATATTTTCTTTTAGAAACTCCCCAATTTTAAACAAGACTCACGATTCTAAAGGCATAAAATGTTTGTTGCCTGTTCCCTGGTCCATATTTCACAGCTCTCTCCTATGAATATGATATAAAGGCAGGACTGAGCAAGAGTCCTGACCACAACCTTAGTGCAGCTTCAGGCAGGGCACAAAGCAAAGGTCCAAGTGGAAACCAGGCAAAAAAACCCACAAGTTTTAACAGCCAATTAAAGCAGGAGGGAAAGTTTGTTTACTAAGCAAAGTTTTCCCATACATTGAGGAAAAGGGGATAATTTCAGCTGTTTTAGTGCCTCCCTAGGAATAGTTTTGCTGCTGTGTTCTACAAGAAACTGAAATAAATGTTTGGCCAAGTAGGTGGGAAGTGAAGAGTTTTAGATAATCCTTCCCATGGGATGTGGGCCCTGATAAGAGTGTCTAACCTATACCTGGCTGCACAGAGAAAGGTGAGGATTATTGGTCTCTGTGGCAGAGATGGGAGCATGGAAGAGTCAGTTGAGAGATTAAGGACACCCAGCAAGCCCAGAGACATGTTCAGGTGGAGAAAACACGTTTCCTTCTTCTCTGAGTGGAGCATCACAAGGTGAGGGCTTTGGAAAGTGCAGCATCACAGGGTGAGGGTTTTGGAAGGTGCAGCCTCCAGAGTGTTCAGCTTCCCCCCACAAAGAAAAACATTGCCAGAGCCTTGGATGGGAGCAGGAGAACACACCTGTGTGTGCTGGTTTAAAGGGAAACCGGCAGGAGAAATGAACCCAACACAAAAGAGATGATAGGTCAGAGTTGCAATTTAATAACAATATCACAATAAATGCAATGGCACAAAGAGAAATTGGGTTTAACCCCCAAGCCCAGCAGTGTAACCCACCCCCTGGGGCACAAACACAGGGGGGTTTGGTGGCCCCTGTGCTGAGCCCCACGTGGTTCCCCCGAGGCCAAAGGAAAAGGAAGGGACAAACCTGTTGGTGCAGATGATGGCACAGTCTGGTGGAGAGTGGTGGGCTTCTCCTGGCCAGGGTTTACTTCTCCTCTGGATCCAATGAGTGGTTCCCCAAGTCCCCAAACCCCAAGATTCCATCCCCTCAGGTTTGGGTGGGAGCCCCCAGTGCCTCCCCCAGGACAGGGAGTTCCACCCTGGGGGATCTGACTCTGGCAGTCAGGGGGGATTTTGGAATCGTTGCTGGCCCATGGGCAGAGCTGAGCCCTCAGGTGGGTGTGGAGGTGCCAAGGAGTCCCTGCAGGGCAGTTCTCCCAGCTCCTCTGCCAGGCTTCTTTCCCAGCCAGCTCCCAGCCTGAGGGCTCAGCTGTGCCCTGGGCAGCTGCTGCCAACGGGCCATTGGGAACAGTTGGTGGGCAATGAATGGAGGGTGGAGAATGCCCAGCTTTGGTCACACCCACACAGGGATAAACTGGTCCCACCTGGTGAACTGGGGCACTGTGGCACACGTGTGTGCTCATACACACCCCCACACACCCCCTGTGTGCTCCTCGGGTGGTTGGCACCGCTGGGAAGCGATGCCAGGCAGTTTGCAGCCCCTTGGCTCTGTCCCAACCCTCTGTCTGCACTGGGCATGGAGTTGAGACAGTGCCAGGTTTGCAGCTGCAGCCAGACTTGATGCCTCATTGCTCTGCCCACCTCTGCACAGGATGGAACACTTTGAACCTCAGGAACTGGCATTACAAGCTGCCATAAATCATCCCTGGGCATGGGCTGCTGAAAGGGGTTCCAGTGTGTGCCCTGTTCGTGCCCTGCCCCAGGAGGTGGGTGGGTGGCAGCTCAGCTCTGTGATCCGTGGGTGCTCTCCCTCTGCAGCCTTTGCCCTGTGCCCATCCAGAGCCTTTGAGCTGCTCCAGGAAATACTTACCTGCTCCAGGAAATATTTACCCGCTCCAGGAAATATTTACCTGCTCCAAGAAATATTTACCTGCTCCAGGAAATGTTCACCTGCTCCTGATGCAGATTCCACATGGGATGTCCAAAACCTGCTGGAGGTGAGAGGCTCACGTTGGCCTCCAAAACCTTGAGGGTGGCAGCAAACACATCTTAAGTCAATGAAGGCACAAACTCAGCTGAAATAAAGCCATCCCTGGGAATGCCAAGGGGTAATAAACACATTCTTTTCCAGAAGGAGAAAGGGAAGGGCAAGGAGCAGGTCCAGGGCATGCAAGGATTTAACAGTGGCTGCCAAACCAACACCCACGTGGAGCTGGAGAGTTCCTGGCTTGACAAAGGCCACCCTTCCTTCCAAAGCCAAGGAGCTGGAAGCTGCAATGAAACCCTGGAGGACCAGATTCCCTGCAGGATCTGATTCCCTGCAGGACCAGATTCCCTCCTTCAGCTGCAGCCACCAGCAAAGGATGACACATGTGATTTCTCTCCTTCAAATGCATCCTCTTCTCCCAGGCATTCAGCAATAGGACAAGGGGGCACGATGGGCTCAAGCTCTGCCAGGGGAAACTGAAGTTGGAGATCAGAGAGAAATTCTTTGCAGAGAGAGTGCTCAGGGATTGGAATGGGCTGCCCAGAGAGAGGGTGGATTCCCCATCCCTGGAGGGTTTTCAGCTGATCTTGGCCGTGGCACTGAGTGCCATGATCTGGTAAAGGGACTGGAGTTGGACCAAGGGTTGGACTTGATGATCTCGGGGGGCTTTTCCAATCCAATGGATGTGGCACTGAGTGAGAATCCAACACATCTTGATCCAACCCCACTGTGATCACCAGCCATGATCTGGTAAAGGGACTGGAGTTGGCCCAAGGGTTGGACTCGATGATCTCGGAGGTCTTTTCCAACCCAATCCATTCTATGATTCAAGTGATTTTATGACTCACCACAGTGTTACAGCTCCTTTCTGCCCCTCAACTTTTCCCTTCGGAGGGAGAAACTTCTCAGGAACATCTCACCTTCACATTCCTTGCAGGAGAAGAAAATGGAGACATCACCAATTTTTACCTCACACACCTTTGTTCCACTGCCCTATAAGGTTTTACTACACACAGGGGGATCAAAGGAATCAACTGCTGAGTTGGTGAGCACTGGTAAAAGTGTCATCTCCTCAGCTGGGGTGGAGCCAGAAGGCTTTTGGCTGGTTCTGAGCTTTAACTAGGCCTGGAAAAGTTCATGGTGGCAACAGAAAACTAAGAGAAAAACAATCTGTGATCAGCAGGTTGGGGGTGGGGGGGGAATTGTGCCCCTCTGCCCCTCAGGTGAGCCCCACCTGCAGAGCTGCCCCAGCCCTGGGGACAGCACAGGAAGGACATGGAGCTGCTGGAGAGGCCAGAGGAGGCCCCAGGATGGGCAGAGGATGGAGCAGCTCTGCTGGGAGGAAAGGCTGGCACAGCTGGCATTGGCCAGCCTGGAGAGGAGAAGCTTTGGGGGGACCTCAGTGTGGCCTTCCAGGAGCTGAAGGAGCCACAGGAAAGATGGAGAGAGACCATTTCCAAGGGATGGAGGGACAGGACAAGGGGAATGGCTTCAAAGTGCCAGAGGGCAGGGCTGGATGGGATATTGGGAAGGAATTGGTGGCTGGGAGGGTGGGCAGGCCCTGGCACAGGGTGGGCAGAGCAACTGTGGCTGCCCCATCCCTGGGAGTGTCCCAGGCCAGGTTGGACAGGGCTTGGAGCAGCCTGGGCTGGTGGGAGGTGTCCCTGCCCATGGCAGGGGTGGCACTGGGTGGGCTTTAAGGTCCCTTCCAGCCCAAAGCATTCCATGATTCCATGACAAGCAGACTGTGAAGGAGAAATCATGGATGAAGCTCTTCCATGGGAGCAGACACAGAGAGTACCTGAGTGCTCAGGGGCTGGAAGAAAAGGTTCAAGAGACAACCAGCTTGAAAAGGTGTGTGGGGTGATCAGAAGCTCCTCACAGGTAGGCCCTGATTGCCATTGGGGAGGAGAAAAAGCTGTCAAGGAACTGATGGACTCTTCCCTACCCAGTGAGAAGGGCTTGGGACTTCAGTGAAAGAAAAGAGTTGCACCTTAAAGTTCTACCTGTAAAGAAAAGGAATTTCACCCTAAATTTCTACCTGTAAAGAAAAAGATTTGCACCTGTAAATAAAAATATTATATTTGTACCCTAAATTTCTACCTGTAAATAAAAATGTTATATTTGCACCCTAAATTTCTACCTCTGAAGAAAAGGAATTTAATCCTAAATTTCTGCCTCTCAAACTGCTGCTTCTACCAGGGTGTTTTTGTTTTTATACCCCCTCTGTGCTCAGCTTTTTAATTAAAAGTTCCAGAGGAACAACCTCCACATCAGTCAAGTTGTGCCCTTGGTTTTCATCACATGAGCAGCTTTTTTAAGCAGCTCAGTTTAAGGTTTTCATTTGCAAGTGTAATTAACACTCACAGAAGTGCTGCTGGTTTTGAACAGAACACTCATCAAAAAACCCTTTGGCCCACAAATTGTGTCTTTCCTCTGGGGAAAGAAAAAAATAAAAAAAAACCCAGCAGTTCATCCACCTGAGAGTCCAGGAAATCTTTGGGAAGGCACCAGGAGGAGCAGGGAGTTGGGAGGTGATGGTTAAAGGCTCCCAAATCAGGAGGGTTGGGAATTCAGAGCAGGAAAAGCAAAGCTTTTGGGAAGCACAACCAGCCTGTGTGTGCCTGCTGGGCACGACCACAGAGAGGGCAGAGCTTGGATTTGTCCCCCCTTTGGGGAATATCAATCATGTTTTTGGCTCTGAGTGTTTCCACAGGAGAGCTCCCAACTCCACACACTTGACACTTGGCTTGGCAGCGCTCAGGGAATGTGGGGAAGAGCAGGATTTCTTGTTCCTTTGGGAAAGAACAACCCACAGCAGCTCTAACAAGTGGCCTGGTTATCTCTGGGAGGGTGAACTGTATCAGAACTGGGGGGGAAATAACCTGCTCCACATGGAATATTCTGCCTTGCAGAGAAAAAGGACTTCATTAAAACCAGACTCAGCAGAGCTTGCTCTAAAAATTTTACAGCCCTTCAAATGTAAAACATATTTAACAAAGGCTCTTTGGCAAGGTTATAAGCTCATTTATTAGTCTGGGTGTGTTCATAAATCAGCCCTTTATCCTCCCTTTTTATTTTTCCAAATTAACACGTTTTCGATAAAGGGGGTTACGAGAGAGATGATGAAGTGTCAGATTCCATCTCCCGTGTCTTTTGTGCTCCCAAAGAAAAATCATTAAAAATAGGAATGAATGGGGCAAACACCACAAAGCTTTGCTGATGGCCACGATCACAGAGGGAAATAAGGTTGCCTTGCTCAGACTCTTTTCCTTATCCTCTTTTTGACCAATATTCCAATATTCCAACTTCTCTCTCCTGACAGGAGGGTGGAACCAGGGAGGGGTCGGGTTCTGCTCCCAAGGAATGAGGGACAGGACAAGAGGAATTTCTGCCTGGAAAGGGTGGGCAGGCACTGGCAGGGGCTGCCCAGGGAGGGTTGAAGTGCCCAGCCCTGGAGGTGCCCAAGGCAGGACTGGCCGTGGCACTGAGTGCTCTGGGCTGGGGGACAAGGTGGGCATCGGGCACAGGGTGGGCTCCAGGGGCTGACAGGGCTTTGCCAAGGTGGGCATGGAGCACAGGGTGGGCTGCAGGGACTGGCAGGGCTTTGCCAAGGTGGGCATTGGGCACAGGGTGGGCTCCAGGGGCTGTCAGGGCTTTGCCAAGGTGGGCATTGGGCACAGAGTGGGCTCCATGGGCTAGGAGAGCTTTGCCAAGGTGGGCATGGGGCACAGGGTGGGCTCCAGGGGCTGTCAGGGCTTTGCCAAGGTGGGCATTGGGCACAGGGTGGGCTGCAGGGGCTGGCAGGGCTTTGCCAAGGTGGGCATGGGGCACAGGGTGGGCTGCAGGGGCTGGCAGGGCTTTGCCAAGGTGGGCATGGGGCACAGGGTGGGCTGCAGGGGCTGGCAGGGCTTTGCCAAGGTGGACATGGGGCACAGGGTGGGCTGCAGGGGCTGTCAGGGCTTTGCCAAGGTGGACATGGGGCACAGGGTGGGCTCCAGGGGCTGGCAGGGCTTTGCCAGCCTCAGGGATCCTGGGATTCTGGGATTCCAGGGAATGACCTAAACCACAATGGATGTCCAGAACATCCTGGGGAGGTCGTTCTGCTTGTCAGGCCTCACCCTGCCCAGTTGCTTGTGGCAACCTGGACACTCCAGGCAGTGTCTGGCAATGGCACTGACAGACATTCCCCGTGACAGAGCTCAGCATTTCTGTGGCTTCTGATGGAGCCACACAACCCTGGAGTTCCTGGGTTTCCAGCAGCACACCCAGATAACAGCAGTATTTTAATCTCCCCTTGGAGCTGTGCAGCCCAAGTGACACCCTGAGACCAAGAGAGAAATCCAGCCCTGAGAGGAAAGTTCTACCACACGTCCTTCACAGGAGAGCCAAGAGTGTCCTGGGAGACAGGATTGTCCCTCTCTGCTCTGCACTGAGGTGGCATCACCGCCAGTTCTGGGGGCAGTTTTGGTCACCAAAGTAGGGGAAAGATCTTAAGCCATTAGAGAGTGTCCAAAGGAGAGACACAAAGGTAGTGAAGGGTCAGGAGCGGCCATCGAGGAGCAGCTGAGGGCACTGGGCTTGTCCAGCTGGAGCAGAGGGCACTGAGGGCAGAGCTCAGCAGGGGCTGCAGCTCCTCCCGAGGGGCAGCTCCATTTCTGAGCCCTGAGAGCAGGGCCAGGCCCAGGGCACGGCTGGAGCTGTGCCAGGGCAGGGGCAGGTGGGATCTCAGCCAAAGGCTCTTCCCCCAGAGGGTGGTGGGCACTGCCCAGGCTCCCCAGGGCAGTGGGCACAGCCCCGAGGCTGCCAGAGCTGCAGGAGCCTTTGGGCAATGGGACAGGGCAGGGGGGACTGTTGGGGTGTGCTGTGCCGGGCCAGGGTGGCAGTGGATGATCCTTGGAGGTCCCTTTTAATTCAGGGTATTCTGTGGTTCTGTGACACACTGTGATGTGTCCCCACATGTCCCTGACCAGGCACAGGACCCCACCATGGTGCAAGACCAACAGTGCCCTCCATGCTGCCACTGGAATCTCCATCCAGGTGGGACATGCCATTTTTTGGAGAGGTCTTTCTCTCCTCCTGGTCACACAGGGGGCACTGGCTCCTAACCTGGTGCTCCAGTGAGGAGCCAAAGGCAGAGGGATGGATCTGTCCCCTACTGAAGGAGGCAGGACCAGGGTGGCTCCTCATTTTCCCAAATCCCCTGGCAACTGGGGTTAATCCTGGAATGTCTGAACAGAGTCCAAAGGACTGTAATATCCCAAGGAAGTGTCCAGACTCTGCAGGCCCTTTGTGTTCCTGCCTGTCCCTCCCAAATCAGGATATTCCTGCCTGTCCCCCCCAACTCAGGATATTCCTGCCTGTCCCTCCCAACGCAGGATATTCCTGCCCGTCCCCCCCAAATCAGGATATTCCTGCCTGTCCCTCCCACCTCAGGATATTCCTGCCTGTCCCCCCCAACTCAGGATATTCCTGCCTGTCCCTCCCACCTCAGGATATTCCTGCCCGTCCCCCCCAAATCAGGATATTCCTGCCTGTCCCTCCCACCTCAGGATATTCCTGCCTGTCCCTCCCCATCTCAGGATATTCCTGCCTGTCCTTCCCAACTCAGGGTATTCCTGCCTGTCCTTCCCAACTCAGAGCATTCCTGCCTTCCCCCCCAACTCAGGATATTCCTGCCTGTCCCCCCCAACTCAGGAAATTCCTGCCTGTCCCCCCAACTCAGGATATTCCTGCTTGTCCCCCCCAACTCAGAGCATTCCTGTCTGTCCCCCCCAACTCAGGATATTCCTGCCTGTCCCCCCAACTCAGGATATTCCAAGTCAGATCTCACAGCAGCCCAGCCCAGCCCCTGCCTCTTGTTCGTCCCCCCAACTCAGGATATTCCATTTAAATTCAGGATCCAAGTGGAGGTGTCTGAATTCAAAATATGTGTAATTCACATGCAAAATTCAGTGGCATCTGTTCCCACCATTAGAAAAGTTGAAGCTGTGGCTGCTCCATCTCTGGAAGTGTCCAAGGCCAGCCCTGGAATGGGGTTTGGAGCAAACTGGGCTGCTGAAAGGCATCCCTGGCCCAGCTGGGGCTCTGGAATATCCTGAGTTGGGGAGGACCCACAAGAGGCAGGGGCTGGGCTGGGCTGGGCTGGTGTAAGGTCTGACTTAGGTCACCTTTGGGGTGACCTCATTGCAGCCTTCCAGTGCCTGAGAAAGATGGAGAGGGACCATTTCCAAGGGCTGGAAGGACAGGACAAGGGGAATGGCTTCAAACTGCCAGAGGGCAGGGTTGGATTAGATTTTAGGAAGAAATTCTTGGCTGTGAGGGTGAGGAGGGACTAGAAGAGAATTCCTGGAGCAACTGTGGCTGCCCCATCCCTGGGAGTGTCCCAGGTCAGGTTGGACAGGGCTTGGAGCAACCTGGGCTATGGGAGGAGTCACTTTAAATCCATTGCCCCTTGTCCTGTCACTCTGCCCATACAAAGTCCCTCTCCCTCCTCTTTATAACTCTCCATGTCCTGGAAGGCCACAATGAGGCATCCCCAGAGCCTTCTCTTCTCCAGGCTGAACACCCCTAAACATTTCCCTTTTCATCTGCTTTTACAGGTGACTGTTCTGGTTCTTTGTGTGCTGCCTGAAAGTGAGAATTTTGGGAAGAGCTGGTAATTTAGTGGAAGCAATTGAGGTATTAAGAAGCACAGGTTGTTCCTTTGCAAACAATACAAATCCCATCATGATGAAAAAGTCAGTTTATTGGTGAGGCAACTTCAGCCCAGCCTAAATCCCCTGTAAAATCCTGACAGCAACAACCCTTTTCAATGCAATCACACAGACAGGTCTGTTGTTCCGTGGTGCTTCACATTAGCAAGTTGATAATTGATACATGTGGCCACTGATTTGCATTGTTTTCTTCCTTAAATAAATTTAAAAAAAAATAAAAAAAAAATATCTTTCCACCAACCCACTCCAGCTTAATTAGAGCCTTATTCACACAATTTGCAGATGAGCATTTTTGAAGTGCTCCCAGCCGGGTCCTGCAGCATCTTCCAATTATCCGGAGCAATTAGAGAAGATCATCAAGACATTCTGAGGTCTCATTAGGGAGAGTGTTGCAGACATCTGCACGGATTCCAGCAGTGTCTGGGGCTCATCACCCCTCCCATCCCCACACTCTTTGGGAAGAGTCAGACCGTGACTCCCTTCTGCTCAAACAATGGTCAAGGCTCT
This sequence comes from Pithys albifrons albifrons, assembly GCF_047495875.1. Lineage (NCBI taxonomy): Eukaryota > Metazoa > Chordata > Aves > Passeriformes > Thamnophilidae > Pithys > Pithys albifrons. The sequence goes on from NC_092458.1 coordinate 125,277,272, forward strand.
CATATTACAACAGCCTTAAAGTGGTTTATTTGCTTGAAAATGGGGATTTTTTTTTCACACTGTCAGACGCTTAAAACAGGAAAAACTCCTCTGAATTCATCTGGGTTTTTTCAGCTTTCAGAATTGAGCATTCTCAGGCAGAAAATTGTGATTTCCAGGGGAAAAGTGTTGGGTGTTTCCTTGTAGGAAAAAAAAAATGAACATCAAATGGTGGGAAATATAAATTTCGCTGAGGAAAGACCTGAAACAAATAAAAATAATATTTTCTCAGAATTTTCATGGTAAAACAATCTGGAGAAGAAATATTGAATTTAATGCTTGTGGAACAGGGTGCCAGGGATCAAAGATGAAATAATGAGCATGTAAATAACCCAATATTCAGTAAACCAATATTCAAATCACTCTAAAGGTTTCAGAAGGACTCCACTCCTGTCTGAGGTTTCCACACAAACATAAAATTCCTTCCTCCTACAACCCCAGAGTTCTCCCAGTGTGTTCCAGCACGGTGGGAGCTGCTCAGGGCCATGGCACCAACAAATGGAAGGCAGTTGGTGCTGGGCAGCAAAAATCATGGCTTGTCCCACCAATTCCCTCTTCCCAAGCCCTGGAGCAGACCTGGAGCTCACACTCTGTGTGTGGCAGCTGGAAAAGAAATGACTGGAAGGTCCTGCTGGAAGTGGCAATTGGAGCAGAGGAGTCTTGGGATCAGGAGGAGCAAGTACAGGAACCTGCAGCATCCCTGGGACAGAGCCTGACTCAGCCTGTCCAGCCATGCCAGGGGTGCCAGGCTGTGCTGGTTTAAAGGGAAACTGGCAGGAGAAACGAACCCAACACAAAAGCGATTACAAGTCAGAGTTACAATTTAATAACAATATCACAATCAATGCAATGGCACAAAGAGAAATTGGGTTTAACCCCCAACCCCAGCAGTGTAACCCACCCCCTGGGGCACAAACACAGGGGGGTTTGGTGGCCCCTGTGCTGAGCCCCACGTGGTTCCCCCGAGGCCAAAGGAAAAGGAAGGGACAAAGCTGTTGGTGCAGATGATGGCACAGTCTGGTGGAGAGTGGGGGGCTCCTCCTGGCCAGGGTCTGATCCTCCTCTGGATCCCATGAGTGGTCCCAGAGGTCTCCAAACCCCAAGATTCCATCCCCTCAGGTGCAGGTGGGAGCCCCCAGTGCCTCCCCCAGGGCGGGAGTTCCACCCTGGGGGATCTGACTCTGGCAGTCAGGGGGGATTTTGGAATTGTTGCTGGCTCATGGGCAGAGCTGAGCCCTCAGGTGGGTGTGGAGGTGCCAAGGAGTCCCTGCAGGGCAGTTCTCCCAGCTCCTCTGCCAGGCTTCTTTCCCAGCCAGCTCCCAGCCTGAGGGCTCAGCTGTGCCCTGGGCAGCTGCTGCCAATGGGCCCTTGGGAACAGTTGGTGAGCAATGAATGGAGGGTGGAGAATGTCCAGCTTTGGGCACACCCACACAGTGGTCTCTGTTGCTGAATTGGGACACAGGCTCTGACCAACAATGCTGATCCTCCTCCCCAGGCACCTCCTGCTGCCTTGCCCCTTGTGGTGCCATCTGCTGCTCCTCCCTGTCCTCACCAACACAGGTAAGAACATCCCACTCACACCAGGAGTGATCCCAGCAATGGTAAGAGGAGCAGAACAGTCTGTGACAGACAGAGGCCTGCCCACCCTCCCAGCCAGCAATTCCTGCCCAATATCCCATCCAGCCCTGCCCTCTGGCACTTTGAAGCCATTCCCCTTGTCCTGTCCCTCCATCCCTTGCAAATGGTCTCTCTCCATCTTTCTTGGGGCTCCTTCAGCTCCTGGAAGGCCACACTGAGGTCCCCCCAAAGCTTCTCCTCTCCAGGCTGGCCAATGCCAGCTGTGCCAGCCTTTCCTCCCAGCAGAGCTGCTCCATCCTCTGATCTTCTGGCCTGCTCTGCTCTTCCTTAAGCTCCTGGGTTGCCCTGTGGTGGTGGCATCACTCCCATCCAGGATCTTCTCCCTTCAGATGAAGGGACAGACGAGACCCCTCATCCTTGTTTATTTATTCCACAAAAATGGGAGGCTCCTGAGGAGCACAGGGGGGTGAAAACTGAAGCACAAGGAGGTCAAAAGTCGCTGTAAACATTCCCAGCAGTTTAAAAATGTGCTTTCCTGCACATCAGGCTTGGGGAGGAGGGCAGCAAACCCTCTGGAAATGGAGAGCAAGACAATTCTTTGCTGAAAAGTACATTTATTTCATATGAATCATCTCCTTGACTCTGGCTGAGAGAAAACAGAGGTATTTATTTTCCAGACTGGTATCTTTAAAAGCTGTCTACATTTTTGGGTATCAATTTTGGCCACAGGAAGGTTTTCCTCTTCCTTCTCTCACCACGAGGCAGGACTAAATTGCAATTGATTTCACTATGGATTAATTTTATTAGTACTGGATTAGTCACAAATGCTTTGAAAATTTACTGTAGCACCAACTGGAGTCTAAATAAGAAATTATTGGGCATAATCCACTGGTTTGGGTCATGGCTTTGGACCATTCATTCCCCTCCCCTCTGTATTTGCCATGTTCAAAAATAGCCATGGATCTCTTTTCCAAGAGTTTTGGAAACCAAATTCCTGCTAATTGGAAGGGGAATTGGCTGTTGTCTCCCTGCAAGCCTCAGCTGTGCTGTTTCCACCCTCCTGGGCTTGCTCTGCCCTCCCTCCCAGCAGGGCTATTTTTAAGCAGGGAGTCAGCTCTTCTCCTGCCAGAGATCCAAGAGCAGCAGACTCCTGGCCTGCCTTCCCTTTGGAGCTGCCAATTCCCATCAGCTTTCCAGTCAGCAGGCCTGAGATCAGCTGTTTCAGGCTCTGGGAAGCTGCTCCCAGCCAAAATCCTCCCATCCCATCCAGAATCCTCCCACCCCAGTCAGAATCCTTCCATCTCAGCCAGAATCCTCCCATCCCATCCAGAACCCTCCCAATCTCAGTCAGAATCCTTCCATCCCAGTCAGAATCCTTCCATTCCATCCAGAATCCTTCCATCCCATCCAGAATCCTCCCATCCCATCCAGAACCCTCCCAATCTCAGTCAGAATCCTTCCATCCCAGTCAGAATCCTCTCATCCCAGTCAGAATCCTTCCATCTCAGCCAGAACCCTCCCAATCTCAGTCAGAATCCTCCCATCCCAGTCAGAATCCTTCCATCCCATCCAGAATCCTTCCATCCCATCCAGAATCCTCCCATCCCAGTCAGAACCCTTCCATCCCATCCAGAATCCTCCCATCCCAGTCAGAATCCTTCCATTCCATCCAGAATCCTCCCATCCCATCCAGAACCCTCCCAATCTCAGTCAGAATCCTTCCATCCCAGTCAGAATCCTTCCATCTCAGCCAGAATCCTCCCATCCCATCCAGAATCCTTCCATCCCATCCAGAATCCTCCCATCCCAGTCAGAATCCTTTCATTCCATCCAGAATCCTCCCAATCTCAGTCAGAATCCTCCCATCCCAGTCAGAATCCTTCCATTCCATCCAGAATCCTTCCATCCCATCCAGAATCCTCCCATCCCAGTCAGAACCCTTCCATCCCATCCAGAATCCTCCCATCCCAGTCAGAATCCTTCCATTCCATCCAGAATCCTTCCATCCCATCCAGAATCCTCCCATCCCAGTCAGAATCTTCCCATCCCATCCAGAATCCTTCCATCCCATCCAGAATCCTCCCATCCCAGTCAGAACCCTCCCATCCAATCCAGAACCCTCCCATCCCATTCAGAACCCTCTCATTCCATGCAGAATCCTCCCATCCCAGTCAGAATCTTTCCCTCTGGGATGGGGAAATCCTCCAGAATCCTCCCATTCCATCAAAGCCAGAATCCTCCCATCCCAGCCAGAATCCTCCCATCCCATCCCATCCCACCCCATCCCATCCCATCCCATCCCATCCCATCCCATCCCATCCCATCCCATCCTGAACCCTCCCATCCCAGCCAGCTGGTGTTAAACCTCAAACAGGAGATCCTGTACTGGAGAAGCAGGACCTGGAGTTTCTGGGAATCTCAGGAGGGATCTCCTGGGTCAGAGCCAAGCTGTCCAACAGCCTCTTGAGAGGCAGCACTTTCCTGACTCCAGTGGCCAAAGCTGGAACTGCTCTATCCCAGAGTGGCTGGGGTTGAAAGGGACATTAAGGATCATTCAGATCCAACCCCTACCACATGTAGGGACACCTTCCACTATCCCAGGTTGCTCCAAGCCCTGTCCAACCTGGCCTTGGACACTCCCAGGGATCCAGGGGCAGCCACAGCTGCTCTGGGCACCCTGTGTTGTTAAAGCCCTTGACATTTAATCACTGCAGGTATGAGATAAGCAGGAAGTGAAAGGAAAAGGAGGAAAGGCCTTAAACTGTCAGAGGGTGGGAAGAAATCCTTCCCTGGGAGGGTGGGCAGGCCCTGGCACAGGTTGGGCAGAGCAGCTGTGGCTGCCCCATCCCTGGGGCAACCAGGCCAGGTTGGACAGGGCTTGGAGCACCCTGGGCTGATGGGAGGTGTCCCTGCCCATGGCAAAGAATGATCTTTAACTTCCCTCCCAACTCAAACCATTCCAGGTTTCCATGATCTTCATGTAAGAGAAGCCTCAGAAGTTGCAAACTTGTCATCTTTCAAAATTTCTCCACTTACCCTCTTGAAACTGGGAGATAAGGGGTTTGTGCTCCTTACAAAGCACTCAGAGCTCAGAGTGGGACCAGGGAGGTTCAAATGGCTTTGGAGCAGAAGCACTGAGTGGTCTCCCAGGCGGGAGAATTCAATCATGGCCCATGAAGAAGACTCCAATCTTCAATTTGTCTCCCTGGCAGGAATGGAAAATGAAAGGTGCACTTTTTTCCAGCCAGCTTTGCAAGATTGAAGCTGCTGTGAGGTGTCTGGAGCTCCTGTCAGTTGAGGTGGGTGGACTTTTGTTGGTTGGGAGCAGATGAGAGTCATGTTTTGATGGCTCACATCTCCTTCCTTCAGTGTGCCAGGACAGTGTTTGGGTCAAGAGTCAAACCTGGTGTTAATGAACACCCCCCCTGGCCACGCTGATGAATCATGAGCAGGTTAATTAATCTGCAGGTCCCATGGCTGAGTTTGGTCACAGAAAGCACTGAGTGCTCCAGGATCTTCCATGGATCCAACTCCACCTGGAGGGATTTCCTCCTCTTGCCTTCATGGGCTCTTCCTTTTTAAATTAAGGGATATTTTCATGGTTAAAGGAACAGCTCCCCACGTGCACACATAAATCTCTGTGGACTTTTTCAGCCTCTGCTCAGCTTTAATGATAGTCTGCCCTCAACTATGTCAAGATCTATTAATCTAGAGCCAAACTATTAGACAAGTCACACTAGGCTGGGTTTTGAGTTAAACAAAAATGAAATGAGTTCCTTCATGCACCATAATTCCAAACTTGCTGTCTGTCTGTGTGTCTTGGACAAGGGTTTCATCTTAGTTGGAGATCTCAAAGTTCAGCTCAAGTTGTGTGGCCAGGACTGGGAGTGGGTTTTTCATCAGAGATGGGAATTCACCAGAGCTGAGGGAGGCAGAGGGAGCACCAGGCACATGGAAGGTGTTGCTGAGGGGGGGGTCCTCTCCCCCAGGACTTGGGAAGGGGGAGTGGGAAACATCCAAGGCACTGTGATTGCTAAAAACCAGAGGAGGATGAGGAGAAGAAGGAGGAGGAGGAGAATGAGGAGGAGAAGGAGGAGGATGAGAGCAAGGAGGAGGAGGAGAAGGAGTTGCAGCACAAGGAGTTGAGATGGTGCCACTTCACCCAGAGCCACGGAGCCCTCACAGGTCCTGTTCCCGTGGTTTAAACCACAAGCTCATTCCTCTTCTGCAGGGATCAAAGTCACCCTCCTGACATGTGCAAGCAGCATGTGGAGTACTGGAAATTATCAATTTATCAGGCCAGGAAACATTTTCCCAGAGAAATAATTCTTCCCTTTTGGTGATATAAACACTTTGCTGGGAGAGAGAGGTGCTGGCTGTGGATTGTGTTCAGTTCTGGGCCCCTCAGGTCAGGAAAGATCTTGAGGGGCTGGAGCGGGGCCAGAGAAGAGCAACGAGGCTGGAGAAGGGACTGGAGGTGGCACTGAGTGTCCTCTGAAACACCTCCAGGGACAGAGAATCAACCATGTCTTGATCCAACTTCACTGTGATCACCAGCCCAGGGCACAGAATGCCCTGGGCTGGTGATCACAGTGGGGTTGGATCAAGGGTTGATGATCTCAGAGGTCTCTTCCAACCCAACTGAGAAGAGAAGAGCAACGAGGCTGGAGAAGGGACTGGAGCACAAGTGCTGTGGGGAGAGGCTGAGGGAGCTGGGGGTGTTCAGCCTGGAGAAGAGGAGGCTCAGAGGTGACCTCAGCACTGTCTGGAACTGCCTGAAGGGAAGTTCTGGCCAGGTGGGGGTTGGTCTCTTCTCCCAGGCACTCAGCAATAGGACAAGGGGGCACGATGGGCTCAAGCTCTGCCAGGGGAAATTGAAGTTGGAGAGCAGAAAGAAATTCTTTGCAGAGAGAGTGCTCAGGGATTGGAATGGGCTGCCCAGAGAGGGGGTGGATTCCCCATCCCTGGAGGTTTTTCAGCTGACCTTGGCCGTGGCACTGAGTGCCATGATCTGGTAAAGGGACTGGAGTTGGACCAAGGGTTGGACTTGATGATCTCGGGGGGCTTTTCCAATCCAATGGATGTGGCACTGAGTAGGAATCCAACACATCTTGATCCAACCCTACTGTGATCACCAGCCATGATCTGGTAAAGGGACTGGAGTTGGACCAAGGGTTGGACTTGATGATCTTGGAGGTCTTTTCCAACCCAATCCATTCTATGATTCTGTGATTCTATATTGCAGTGCCTTTAGTCCTGCAAACTCAGGTGGGAACTCTGTTTCAGAAAACCTGCACTTTTGAGCCAGTAGGTGGTTAAATTTTCAGTTGGGAAACCACAAACCAGTGAGGGATAATAACGTTGGAGGGCCTGGGGGGGACACGTGGCCTGAGGGACTGACAGGTGACATGGCAAGGGCTGTGGTGGCCCTGGGAAGCCACACAGCATGAAACACAAACTGCAGGTGGATATTTGCATCTCTTTCACAAGCTGAGCAAATCCAACAGGCCGATTTCAGCTCCAGGTTTTACTGCCCTGGTGTAACTTCCAGGATCAGCAGGACTGAACTACACTCAAGAGGAGATGGTCTTAAGTTGCACCAGGGGAGGTTCACAGAGATGTAAGAACCAATTTTCCCCTGCCAGAGTGGTCAGGCCTTGGAATGAGTGTCCCAGGGAGGTGGGGCAGTCCCTGTGTCTGGAAGTGTCCCAGAGGTGTCTGGATGTGGCCCTTGGGGACATGGATTGGGGGTGATCCTGGTGGTGTTGGTGGCACTGGATGGTCCTGAAGGTCTCTCCCAACCCTGTGATTCTGTGTTTCTGTGATTCTGTGACACTGTGTGGGATATTATAAGTTTATTTGTGTGTCTTCTCCAAGTGGCCCCACATCCTAAGACAACAGCCCTCAAATCTGCAGTGCTGGAGGATCCCCAGCAGGAAAGTCCATCCCTCAGGAGTGTGACAAATGTCACTGTTGGACTCTTTTGACAAGAAACAGCATGAAAAAAAGGGCTGCAAGCAGGACCCTGGCAACTCCAGGCCTGTCAGCCTGACCTCGGTGCCTGGCAGGGTTATGGAGCAGTTCATCCTGAGTGCAATCACACAGCACCTTCAGGGTGGACAAGGGATCAGACCCAGCCAGCAGGGGTTTAGGAGGGGCAGGTCCTGTCTGACCAACCTGATCTCTTTTTACCATCAGGTGACCCACCTGGTGGATGAAGGGAAGGCTCTGGGTGTGTCTGTCTGGACTTCAGCAAGGCCTTTGGCACTGTCTCCCATGATATACTCCTGGAAAGCTGGTAGCCCATGGCCTGGACAAGTGTACCCTCTGCTGGGTTAGGAGCTGGCTGGAGGGTCGGGCCCAGAGAGTGCTGGTGAATGGAGCTGTGTCCAGCTGGTCACCAGTGGTGTTCCCAGGGGTCTGTGTTGGGTCCAGTCCAGTTTAACATCTTTAGTGATGATTTAGATGAGGGGATTGAGTCCATCAGCAGCAAATTTGCTGATGACACCAAGTTGGGAGGGAGTGTCAACCTGCTGGAAGGCAGGAGGGCTCTGCAGAGGGATCTGGAGAGACTGGAGAGATGGGGCTGATTGCAATGGGATGGAGTTCAACAAGGCCAAGTGCAGGTCCTGCCCTTTGGCCACCCCAACCCCTGCAGCGCTCCAGGCTGGGCACAGAGTGGCTGGAGAGCAGCCAGGCAGAGGGACCTGGGGGGACTGAGGGACAGGAAGCTCAACAGGAGCCACCAGTGTGCCCAGGTGGCCAAGAAGGCCAAGGGGATCCTGGCCTGGATCCAAACTAGCGTGGCCAGCAGGCCCAGGGCAGTGACCCTTCCCCTGGACTCTGCCTTGGGGAGGCCACACCTTGAGTGTTGTGTTCAGTTCTGGGCCCCTCAGTTGAGGCAAGAGATTGAGGGGCTGGAGCGGGGCCAGAGAAGAGCAACGAGGCTGGAGAAGGGACTGGAGCACAAGTGCTGTGGGGAGAGGCTGAGGGAGCTGGGGGTGTCCCAGGCCAGGTTGGACAGGGCTTGGAGCAGCCTGGGCTGGTGGGAGGTGTCCCTGCCCATGGCAGGGGTGGCACTGGGTGGGCTTTGAGGTCCTTCCAACCCAAACCATTATGGAATTCTATGAAATTTTATATATTTATTATTATTTTATCTGAAGATGTGGCATTTCTAAAGACCTTGGAAAACATTTTTGCAACCAGGGAGCACTAAAACCATCCCAACTTCCTAAAACCCAAGCCAGAGCTTATTTTACAGAAGGTTTGAGCCTCATGACAGACCTTACATGGACCAAAAATGGTGCCCTCGTGGTGGATGGACCTTCAGTGGTGTGAAGTCAAGTGACTCAGACTCAGGAAATTCCCACCATAAATCCAATCTCTGGTGACAAAATTATCATTGACACGTTTCATTTGTGGAAACCTTTTTTACCCTTCATTGTTAAACACAACTATTTGTGTGTCTCTCTGTGGTTTGTTCTAATCTGTGTCATGTTGAGCTGAGGGGGCTTTTCTGGCAGGTCTCAAGTGAAAGGATGAGAGGAAATGACCTCAAATTGCACCAGGGCAGGTTCAGGTCAGAGATTAGGAAACAAATTTTCATTGGCAGAGTGGTCAGGCCTTGGAATGAGTGTCCCAGGGAGGTGGGGCAGTCACTGTGTCTGGGAGTGTCCCAGAGGGGGCTGGATGTGGCCCCTGGGGTGATCCTGGTGGTGGGACTGGATGATCCTGAAGGTCTCTGCCAGCCTTGATGAGTCTTGTGGTTCTCCACCTTATTGCTGACATGCAGTGCAGGTGAACTCACCATCCAATGAATTTTTCTCTCATTTACATTTATTTTAAAACATCCATATCTCTATTTATGAATTTTGGTCAATTCTCCATCCCACTCATTTCCCCCTGTATTTTAATTAAAAAAAAAAAAAAAGGCCAATGAAGGGTCACCCTTAAAAAAAAAATCTTCTCTTGCTCTTTGAAACTGAGGAGGCTGAACCACAAAATAAACCACTGTAAAAAATGAGTGATGAGATGAGAATACCTTTGCATACAGGGCACAGGGGAGGAACAAACCAGTCACAAACCTTCCAGTTGCTCCTGACCACAAGATTTTAACACTCCTGGCAGTGCTCTTGGTACAACCACCCTTAACACATGGGGAAAATATTCTAAATATTCCAACACTCTCTTTCCTAACCTAAAAACACTAATCCTAAAGAAACCCCAGGCACCAGTAAAAGGGTCTTGACTGATTTTAGGAAGAAAATTCTCATGGACTTCAAGCTGATGTGGCTTCCAAACTAACAAAGAGCAGCAGCAACAGGTCCCCAACACAAAACATTCCTGATGCAATAAATCAGTATTTCAATGGAATGTCTGAGTCTTTTGATGTGCTTCATGCCAGAGAAATGTTTGTCTCCTTTCCTTGAGTCTACCAGGTTGGAATCAAGGAATGGCCTTGCCTAGATCTAATTATCCTACATTTATTAATATAATTTTACAGCTGTGCTTATTTCCAAATTAAAAATACTTCTGTTTTTAAATAAGTAGATTCTGAAGTTTATTAGAAAACAGAACGTTGAAAAATTAATTTTCCTGCTTTTCTTCCCATGGTATTCTGATATTTTCCTGCTTTTCTGGCTGTAGCTGCAGGAGATTGAACTTTGTAGCACGTTCATCTGGGTAGTTAAAAAAATGAATGAAAAATATGGAAATTAAATGTAAAATGGGAATATAACTTTGCAATTCCTGTTCTGTGTTGTCTGCTTGGCCCCCTGTGAAGAAATTCAGGGGGCACCTTCTGGCTCTGCAATCCCTGCCAGGAGGGGGGAGCCGGGACAGGGGGTCGGGCTGTGCCCCAGGGCACAGGGACAGGAGCAGAGGGCACGGCCTCAGGCTGGGCCAGGGCAGGGGCAGGGGGCACAGCAGCAGGAATTTCTGCCTGGAAAGGGTGGGCAGGCACTGGCAGGGGCTGCCCAGGGAGGTTTGAACTGCCCAGCCCTGGAGGTGCCCAAGGCAGGACTGGCCGTGGCACTGAGTGCTCTGGGCTGGGGGCCAAGGTGGGCATCGGGCACAGGGTGGGCTCCAGGGGCTGGCAGGGCTTTGCCAAGGTGGGCATCGGGCACAGGGTGGGCTCCAGGGGCTGGCAGGGCTTTGCCAAGGTGGGCATTGAGCACAGGGTGGGCTGCAGGGGCTGGCAGGGCTTTGCCAAGGTGGGCATTGGGCACAGAGCGGGCTCCATGGGCTAGGAGAGCTTTGCCAAGGTGGGCATTGGGCACAGGATGGGCTCCAGGGGCTGTCAGGGCTTTGCCAAGGTGGGCATGGGGCACAGGGTGGGCTGCAGGGGCTTGGCAGGGCTTTGCCAAAGTGGGCATGGGGCACAGGGTGGGCTGCAGGAGCTGGCAGAGCTGTGCCAACCTCAGGGATTCTAAATAGGAGATGAGTGGATCGGTGAGTTCAGAGAGTGCTGAAACATTTGATGCTTTGATGCCATTTCTTACATCTCTGTTTCTGTGGCTCCTACAAAGGCAGGAAGTGCTCGAGCCAGACCCTTCCCACAATGAGGACTGAGCAGGCAGAGGGAGCTTTGTCTGGCTCTGACTCCTCTCACTGGCCTTCACCAGGGAATGTCCTGCCCCTTTGCTCAGCCATCCATGCCAAAGATGTCAAATACATGAAAAATTATGCTGTGTCTACTTATTGTAGGTAAAAAGAAGGTCATGAGCTTGAGTTACTCAAAAGGGTGAAGGTGTAGAGAGATGTAAAGGCTCCTTTTGGGTGCCCTGGCACCCTTTTACCCCAGGGAGAGGGTGTGACACTCATTATTTCCCTGCCTGATTGTTGTGGAGAGAAACTTGGGCTTGGAGAGTATCAAACATCCTGGCTGAGTCTCCTACTGGGAGTCCTGTCCCATAGAATCATAGAATGAACTGGGTTGGAAGAGACCTCTGAGATCATCAAGTCCAACCCTTGATCCAATCCCACTGTGATCACCAGCCCATGGCACTCTGTGCCCTGGGCTGGTGATCACAGTGGGGTTGGATCAAGACATGGTGGATTCTCTGTCCCTGGAGGTGCTTAAGTGCCACATCCAGTGTCATCCTAAACACCTCCAGGGATGGGGAATCCAACCCCTCTCTGGGCAGCCCATTCCAATGCCTGAGCACTCTCTCTGCAAAGAATTTCTTCCTGATATCCAACCCAAACCTCCCCTGGCAGAGCTCAAGCTGTGCCCTTTTGTTCTCCCATTGGTTGCCTGGGAGAAGAGACCAACCCCCACCTGGGTACAACCTCCTGTCACGGAGTTGTAGAGAGTGATAAGGTCTCCCCTGAGCCTCCTCTTCTCCATCATTGATGCACCAAAGCCCATCGGGGTGGAGGGTTTGGAAGCTGAAATTCCAGGCAGGGAAAGGGTGTGAGGGGAAGCTGAGCAGCAACTCAGCTCCTCCAGCACCAACATCTCAGCCAGAAACCAGATCCCAGGCCCTGAGCCACTGGGCCACACAGAGACTCGTCTGGATTTCACTTTCCTCCACTGATGATGTCATTGAGAACTTCTCCAGAGCTCCAAAATCGATGACTCAGCGTCTTGTTTCGGCTCCCTCCAGTCATGTCATGGGCTTTGGGCAGCACCAGTCAGGGGTCCTGCAGGGCTGGGGGGCAGCAGGAGGGGCTCTGGTTCTTGTCCCCATGTCACACACTGCCCTCCCAGCAGGGATTCAGGACCAGCACAGGCTGTGCTGCTCCAGCATCAAGTACCAACTTTTGGGGAAGGACATGGCAAAGGGAAAAGGGGAAATTAAAGCCAAGAAGAGGGAAAAATCCCACAGAAAAACAGGGAGAATGTGAGGAAAGTGGAGTTTATGACTCAGCTTTCTAACCACAACCTCAAGGTCCTGATCTGTGAACAGGATGTGACTTAATGCTCCTATGGGCACCCTCTACCAGAAGGAGGGAGTTCATCCTTCTGGACCCTTCAAGTCCAATTCTGCTCTGAAAAGAGAAAGCCCCGAGTCTGCTCAGCACACCTTCACCACTGGATATGCAAATTCTCAGCACAAAAATAGGTGTCATCTCCTGCTCTCTTACATCATTTCTGTCATCCCCCAGAGCCAGCAGGGGTCCTGCTCCTTCTCCTGACCATTACAAATGGTGGAAGACCAAATTGGTGGCACCTGAAAGTGTCCCTGCCTGCCAGCTGAGGTGCCACAGTGTGAGCACATTGTCACTGCAGCATGGGGTGACTTGATGGGCTTCATCTCTTGTGGCATCAGTTGCTGGCTAAGCCTTTCCAGGAGATTTATTTCCCCTTGTTTGGGAAGAGTTGAAGCCCCACACGGTCTCACCTTTACAGCCCAGACTGTGCCCAGGTGGCCAAGAAGGCCAATGGCATCTTGACCTGTATCAAGAATAGTGTGACCAGTTGGATTGGAGAAGGGATTGTCCCTCTGTCCTCGGCACTGGTGAGGCCACACATCTAATCCTGTGTTCAGTTTTTGGTTTCTCCCTTCTAAAGGACATTAAGGGGCTGGAGCGTGTCCAGGGCAGGGAATGGAGCTGGGAAGGTTCTGGAGAACTTGTGCTGTGAGGAGCAGCTGAGGGGGCTGGGGGGGTTTGTGTGGAGAAGAGGAGGCTCAGGGGGGACCTCATTGCTCTGCACAACTCCCTGCCAGGAGGGGCAGTGAGGGGGGTCAGGCTCTTCTGCCATGGCCCAGGGGAAAGGGGGAGAGGAGATGGCCTCAAACTGCACCAGGGCAGGGGCAGAGCAGAGATTGGAAACAACTTCTCCCTGTCAGAGTGTTCAGGCCTTGGAATGAGTGTCCCAGGGAGGTGGGGCAGTCACTGTGTCTGGAGTGTCCCAGAGGTGTCTGGATGTGGTCCTTGGGGACATGGATTGGGGGTGATCCTGGTGGCACTGGGTGGTCCTGAAGGTCTCTGCCAGCCTCAATGACTCTGTGATTCTGTGCACTCAGTTATGCAGGTGTTGCTAAAGATCATCCAGTGCCACCCCTGCCATGGGCAGGGACACCTCCCACCAGCCCAGGCTGCTCCAAGCCCTGTCCAACCTGGCCTGGGACACTCCCAGGGATGGGGCAGCCACAGCTGCTCTGCCCAACCTGTGCCAGGGCCTGCCCACCCTCCCAGACACCAATTCCTTCCCAATATCCCATCCAGCCCTGCCCTCTGGCACTTTGAAGCCATTCCCCTTGTCCTGTCCCTCCATCCCTTGGAAATGGTCTCTCTCCATCTTTCCTGTGGCTCCTTCAGCTCCTGGAAGGCCACACTGAGGTTCCCCCAAAGCTTCTCCTCTCCAGACTGGCCAATGCCAGCTGTGCCAGCCTTTCCTCCCAGCAGAGCTGCTCCATCATCTGCCCATCCTGGGGCCTCCTCTGGTCTCACTCCAGCAGTGAATTTCTTAGTCCCAAAGCCACGAGTGCCCTTGTGCCTCAGTGACCTCACCTTGCCCAGGGTCACATTTCTACCTGATGGGATGATTCCAGCCAGTCATCATTTCCCACTTTTCAGACCACCCTGGATGGCCACCATGTGCCCAGAAGTCCTTGGTGAGCTCTCAGAAGTTGTTCTGCATTTCATTTTCTTTCTTCCCCTGCTGCGTACGAGTGGTGGTGAACATGAACCCTGGAGACAGGGAGATTTGGAGCAGATACCACTGTCCCACACCCCCTGCAGATGTTTAGATCTCCCCATTCTGTTCCCAGGTGTTTCACCCCCTGCCAGGAGCAAACCCACCCCGTTCTACCCACGGTGCCTTTTTAATTCCCTTTGTCATTTCCTCGCTTCGAACCCACGAGACGTTTCAACCATCAGAGATGGTTCAGTGCATAATGGTTTTCCAAAGTAGGCTGTATCTGGGTCTAAATGAGCTAAAGAACTATCTGGGGAGCTTTTGCACATGTCAACAGTACTCAGTGAAGCAATCTGTGTAGGCAGCACTGGAAACAGTGACAAAGTGAGGATCTGTGCATAACTTGGTAATAATATCATCACCGTCTAGACAACTCAACAATTAGCAGCCAGACATACCCAAAGCCTTCTTTAAGAAGTCTCCAACAATAAAAAATATGCCTCCATGGGGAAGAAAGCCACAGCTCTCTCTCTCTCAGCTACCTTGCACATGAACATTTGAGTTTAATTTCCTTTAAGAGGCTGCTTTCGAAGAGGAGCTGCTTTTCTCGGGGTTAGTGCTGAGTGTGTGTCTGCAAGAGGGACTGGGGATGATGTTCCTGTCAGAACATCTGGTTTGACATTCTCTGGTTAGTGCTGAGTGTGTGTCTGCAAGAGGGACTGGGGATGATGTTCCTGTCAGAACATCTGGTTTGACATTCTCTGGGTGCAGCAGTTGCCAGGCACAGCTGGCTGAGAGGGTAATTCCCAGGCACTTCCTGGGTTGCTTCTCCTTTTTTTTTTATTTACTTTGAAAAAAAGTTGTTTTTCAAAACTGTGCCAATACTGAGGGGGGAACTCAGGGAAAAAACAAAGATTTTCTGCACAAGGTTTTGATTTCTGGTAAAGTATCTTTAAAAACACTGTCCCAAAACTTGACTCTTCACTAACACACAGGCCCTAATCTGGCCTTACTGCCTGACTTTCCTACCATATTCCACAGGGATGAGCCCATGGCCAAGGGGGAATGATGCCCTCAGATTTTATTATTTTATTTTATTTTATTTTATTTTATTTTATTTTATCTTATCTTATCTTATTTTTTATTTTATTTTGTTTTTTATTTTATTTTTTCATTTTATTTTATTTTATTTTTTATTTTATTTTATTTTATTTTATTTTATTTTATTTTGTTTTGTTTTGTTTTATTTTATTTTGTTTTATTTATATTATTTTATTTTATATTTTATTTTATTATTTTATTATTTTATTGTATTTTATTTTATTTTTTAAATTTTATATTATTTTATTTTATTATTTTATTTTATTTTATTATTTTATTTTATTATTTTATTTTAATTTTTATTTTATTTTATTATTTTTTATTTTATTTCATTTTATTTCATTTTATTGTTTTATTATTTTATTTTATTTTATTTATTTTATTTTATTTTATTTTATTTTATTTTATTTTATTTTATTTTATTTTATTTTATTTTATTTTGTGCCTCAGCTGCAGGTTTTGTCCTGGAGGTTTGCAGGCAGAGGTGACATTAATTCCTCCTTTTGCAGAGGGTTGACACAGAAAGGGAGAGACAAACTCTGCCAAACCTGCCACTCCAACCAAACACAAGGTTTAGCTCTTCCTACCCCTCTTGAACGAGCCTCTCTAAGGGTCATATCCAGGGAGTGACCTCCCTGCCCTCCATGGGGTTGGAACAAGGTGATCTTTAAGTCCCTTCCAACCCAAACCACCCCATGAGTTGCAGCCTTTTGTAGGACCTGGTTGTGGCTTCAGGCACCACAAACTGCCTGAAGGGAAGTTCTGGCCAGGTGGGGGTTGGTCTCTTCTCCCAGGCACTCAGCAATAGGACAAGGGGGCACGATGGGCTCAAGCTCTGCCAGGGGAAACTGAAGTTGGAGAGCAGAAGGAAATTCTTTGCAGAGAGAGTGCTCAGGGATTGGAATGGGCTGCCCAGAGAGGGGGTGGACTCACCATCCCTGGAGGTTTTTCAGCTGAGCTTGGCCGTGGCACTGAGTGCCATGATCTGGTAAAGGGACTGGAGTTGGCCCAAGGGTTGGACTTGATGATCTCAGAGGTCTTTTCCAAACCCAGTGAATTCTACGATTCTATGAAACCCTTTGTGGAGTTTAAAAGGCACCTCAGAATGCAGAGAGAGGCCCCTGTTTCACCTTTAAAGCAGTGGATGTGTGTGATTGTTGATGACATCAGCAGCACCTTCTTTGCAGCCACTGCTGGCAGCCAAGGCATGTTCTCCCCCCTGGGCAAAGACCAAGCCAAACAGGCCTGGGTGATTGGCACCATCACCTCCCTCCCATCCCACACAGGCTGAGCTATGTTGGGAAACAGGGCCCCGAGGTGCCTTTGCCCCTTTTGTGCATTGCAGGCTGGTTGTGGAGTTGGCTTTTAATCCTTCCTGGCTTTGAGGAGCAGCCCCAAAGCCACGAGTGCTCAAAGAATGAGTCACACGCCGTGGCTGCTGCTCTGAGCGAGGTGAGCAACAACCCAAAGATGTGGGAAGGTGCTCAGAACATGACAGGGGAGGGACAGACAGAAAGACATCTCTGTTCAGAGCTTGCCACAGGGCAGAAAACAGGAGCAGGGTGATGTGGTTCAAACTACACCCCCCCTGGCTCT
This sequence comes from Pithys albifrons albifrons, assembly GCF_047495875.1. NCBI lineage: Eukaryota > Metazoa > Chordata > Aves > Passeriformes > Thamnophilidae > Pithys > Pithys albifrons. The sequence continues at coordinate 125,294,172 of NC_092458.1, forward strand.
GCAGGTTTTGGAAGAGGAACGAATCATATCCCACATTTTTGAAAACTCTTTTGTTCTTAGCACTGGCATTGCCTCCAAAGTGGGCAGGGCTTACTGCAACCTCCATGGAAATGTAATTCCCATGGAATCAGGAGGTCAATAGTTGAGCTGAACATGCCTAAGGATTGTTTATGACTCGACCACAAACCATTCCAGTGAAACTCCCACCCCGAGCTCGGTGGGTGACACGGACACGTCGTTGAAATGTCTTTCCACACCCAGTGCTAAGGAAAGAAACCACGGTCAGGATTTCAGAGGTCCAGACTTGGGAGGGGATGGGGCTCAGCAGCACTTGCTCTGCTCCAGCCTGAAGCCAAGTTTAGGTGTGAACAACTGCATGTGGTGCAGTAAAAAGCTACTCATCCTCTCTGCCCTTGTATTTCAGAGTCACAGGATCAAGGTTGGGAGAGACCTTCAGGACCGTCCAGTCCCACCATCACCAGCACCACCAGGATCATCCCTAATCTATCTCCCCAAGAGCCACATCCAGAGCCCTCTGGGACACTTCCAGACACAGTGACTGCCCCACCTCCCTGGGACACTTCCAGACACAGTGATTCCACCACTTTCCCAGGACACTCATTCCAATTCCTGACCGCTCTGGCAGGGAATTTTTTTCCTAATATCTAATCTGAAATTCTCCTGGGGCAACTTATTTCAGCCCACTCAGGGTCAGCTGGTCAATGACAAACTTGGACAGCCAGAGAGAGACCTCAGCAATCCCATTCCCTCTGCTCTCCTGCTGGCTCATCATCTGGGGACTCTTGTGTTTACCTGTTCTCATGTCCCTCAAGGGAACAGCTCAGGCCATAGAGGAGTCCAAAACCATCATGACTAAAACAATGTTCACCTACCCTGGGGAATCCCAGCCTGAGGCTGCTACAAAGGGCAGCATTTCTAGAAAACATGTCCCAGGAGGAGCAGCTGAGGGGGCTGGGGGGGTTTGTCTGGAGAAGAGGAGGCTCAGGGGGGATCTCATTGCTCTGCACAACTCCCTGCCAGGAGGGGCAGGGAGGGGGGTCAGGCTCTTCTGCCAAGGCCCAGGGGAAAGGGGGAGAGGAGATGGCCTCAAACTGCACCAGGGCAGGGGCAGATGAGATATGAGGAAAGAAATTTTCCCTGCTAGGGAGATCAGTGCTTGGAATGATTGTCCCAGAGAGGTGGTGCAGTCACTGTGTGTGGGAATGTTCCAGAGATGTTGGATGTGGCCCTCGGGGACATGGATTGGGGGTGATCCTGGTGCTGGTGGCACTGGATGGTCCTGGAGGTCTCTGCCAGCCTTGGTGACCCTGGGATTTCCCCTTGCTCACAGTCACCCAGTCCCTTTTGCTTTCACAGTTCTCTGCAGGAGGAGGAGTGAGAGGGCAGTGGGCCTCTCACAACCTGTGCCTGCTCCTCCTGGGCCTCCACTCCAAGTTTCCTTTCCCAAACCAACCATGCAATGAGGCTGGAGAAGGGACTGGAGCACAAGTGCTGTGGGGAGAGGCTGAGGGAGCTGGGGGTGTTCAGCCTGGAGAAGAGGAGGCTCAGAGGTGACCTCAGCACTGTCTGGAACTGCCTGAAGGGAAGTTCTGGCCAGGTGGGGGTTGGTCTCTTCTCCCAGGCACTCAGCAATAGGACAAGGGGGCACGATGGGCTCAAGCTCTGCCAGGGGAAATTGAAGTTGGAGAGCAGAAAGAAATTCTTTGCAGAGAGAGTGCTCAGGGATTGGAATGGGCTGCCCAGAGAGGGGGTGGATTCCCCATCCCTGGAGGTTTTTCAGCTGAGCTTGGCCGTGGCACTGAGTGCCATGATCTGGTAAAGGGACTGGAGTTGGACCAAGGGTTGGACTTGATGATCTTGGAGGTCTTCTCCAACCCAATCCATTCTATGATTCTGTGATTCTGTTTGCTCATCCACTCTTTTCTCCAATGGGTTCCTTCAGCAGGCAGATATTTCTGTCATGACAGATTCCCATGTCTTCAGACAGACAGGATTTTTTGCAGGAATTCACATGGAATGGGAAGCATTTTGCCTGAGTTTCATTTTCCTGGTGGTTTCCTTAGGCTTCAATCTGACAGCACCTTCTTTTCTCTGCCCCTCATTTAAAGTCAGAAATGTCAACCTGGAAACTGCAGGGGATTGCCCAGGGAGCAGCTGCTGTCTCCCAAAAGCTCCTTTTCCCTCGGGATTAGGGTGGTGGTGTCTGCAGTTTGTTCTCCAAGCTGGTGGGATGGGGCATGTCAGGGGGTTGGTTGAGCTGGTTCCTTCCTGGGTGCTCTTCTGGCTCAGGACTCTCATCCAAACGAGCTCTGTGATGGATTTGACCATTGCTGTGTTCAGTGTTGCTCTGGAAATGAAGGAATTACTGCTCAGCTATTCAGGAAAAGGCAGCTGGTGGTCCTGCTTCATGTGAAGCTGAATTTCTCACATGACAAGGTCATCCCTTACCTCAAGGACTTAAGAACTCCAGTTTTTCTGGTGGCTTTGAGGTGCTTTGTGGTGTGTGGGGTAAAAAGTGAATCCCAGACACGGCTGATCCCATCCCAGGTTTTAGAGAGTGTGGAAATGGAAGCAGAGAATGTCTGGGGCAGCAGGTAAGGCAATCCCTGCGTGTTCCTGCTGCCTTTGGATGCCAGAGCAGCCCCAGAACAGCTTTCCCTGATGTCTTGGCCACTGACCCGAAATCTTTTTGAAGGGAAATGCTCTAGTCTGGAAAATTTGTTCCACTGGTTCACAGACATACTTGGGAACTCAGAACATCACCACGTGGGAGGTTCTTTCAGCCCTGCACACCTTCAGACTGTTTGGGGAACGCTTTGGCCAACGCAGAAGCCTCTGAGGAGGCCAAGGGAGGGCAGGAAGACACAAACCACCACCACCACTTCCCAAATCAGTGTGAACAGTGGCCTTTATTCCAGACAAGCCCCTGGTCTGAAGAAAAGAAGGAAAGAGATGCTGAGTTTGAGGGCAGTTCTCCACCCTTGGGTGAGGAGCTGTGCAATCACATCCTTGGGGAATTCAGCACAGGCTTTAATCCTTCAGCAGCTGCTCCTTGGGGGGATCAGGTCAGGAGAAGGGAGAGGATCAATGAAGCAACTGCCATCCCAAATCAGCAGCTGCTCCTTGGGGGGATCAGGTCAGGAGAAGGGAGGGGATCAATGAAGCAACTCCCAGCCCAAATCAGCAGCTGCTCCTTGGGGGGATCAGGTCAGGAGAAGGGAGGGGATCAGTGAAGCAACTGCCAGCCCAAATCAGCAGCTGCTCCTTGGGGGGATCAGGTCAGGAGAAGGGAGGGGATCAGTGAAGCAACTCCCAGCCCAAATCAGCAGCTGCTCCTTGGGGGGATCAGGTCCAGAGAAGGGAGAGGATCAATGAAGCAACTGCCAGCCCAAGTTATCAAACAATCAAAGCATCAAGACTTCCTTGAAAATCTCCTCATTACAAAGCTTGTCCATGTCAGTAAAGGATGGAAAACTCCTCACCAGTTCCCTCAACGTGGCTTAGGAAGGAAAAAAACCCCTCATCACTGACTCATGTTTCTTTAAGAGGGGTTTCCTATCCAATCCCTCGGGAGCCCCCTTGCTGAAGGCAGCAGATTCCAGCAAAACTTCTTTCACCAAGGGACACAATTCATACTATTAAAACAAAAAAAAAAACATGACTGGCTGTTCTGGCTGTGTAGGTGGGTGAGAAAATGTCAACAGCTGCTCTCCCTGGAGCAACAGGCTGCCAAAAATACTTGTGCTGGGAGCAACTGTTCTAAATTTGGTTACCTGCTTTGTGTTGCTCGGTGGCTGAGCTGCCCTCCTGCTCTTACACCATTAGGGACCTAAAGCACCAAAACAAACCCTTCCTGGCACAGACAGACCATGCCAGGCCTGTCATTGAGCATTGGAATCAAAGGGTTGAAGTGCCTGTGATAGATGAGGAGGAAATTTCTCATTTTGGACAAATGAGGAGGAAACGTCTCATTCGGAGCAGGGGAGGGTGTGATGATGGTCCTGGGGCAGAGCTGAGCCCGAGGGGGACTGAGCCCCTCTGTCCTCCCTGAGGTTGGAGCTTCAGGGCAGCTTCAGGGCTGGGAGCACATCCAGCACAGTCCCCACTGCCACAGGAATGCAGAGACCTCCATCATGGTCCTTGTGTTCTTGTGGGATGGTCAGTCATGGCCAAACGGGCATGGAGGGTGTTCAGAGAAGGGCAACAAAGCTGGAGAAGGGGCTGGAGCACAATCGTGAGCAGCTGAGGGGGCTGGGGGGGTTGTCTGGAGAAGAGGAGGCTCAGGGGGGACCTCATTGCTCTGCACAACTCCCTGCCAGGAGGGGGCAGTGAGGGGGGTCAGGCTCTTCTGCCATGGCCCAGGGGAAAGGGGGAGAGGAGATGGCCTCAAACTGCACCAGGGCAGGGGCAGAGCAGAGACTAGGAACAACTTCTCTCTGCAGGAGTGGTGAGGCCTTGGAATGAGTGTCCCTGAGAGGTGGGGCAGTCCCTGTGTCTGGAGTGCCCCAGAGGTGTCTGGATGTGGCCCCTGGGGACATGGATTGGGGGTGATCCTGGTGGTGCTGGTGCTGGTGGGAATGGATGGTCCTGAGGGTCTCTGTCAGCCTTGGTGATCCTGTGAAATGCACCCCTTGGGGTTAAGCTGGATGGCTCAGTGAGACCTCCAGGAGATCTTCTTGCTTATGTGGGGGACACTTGTCATGGAAAGCTCCTCTCCCAGTCATTACACAGAGCATTTCCACTTCAGTGCTGCCTGGTTTATAAGCAGGACTTCAGCTGGAGCTCTGCAAGGTCCCTCCAGCAGAGGAAGTCTGGTATGGGGAACATCTACACACATCCTGGTGTGCTGTGTCCTCCTGTTTGATGGAGAGTCCTCTCAGAATCCCAAAATCATCAAGGCTGGCAGAGAACTTCAGCCTCCTTCAGTCCCACCCCCACCAGCACCACCAGCACCACCCCTAAGCCTTGCCCAAACTCTCAGGTCCCCCTCATGCCACAGAGCAGCTCTACCAGTGCTGAGCTTGCTGAGAAACCCAACATTTCCCCCTCTTTTTGAAGAAAATCCTCCTTGACCACCAAGACCCAAGAACTGCTTTTCTCCATGAGCCTCATCTCGAGCAGGTTATTTTTTCATCCTCTGATTTTCTGCATGAAATGCTGTGCTCTCAGTTAACTGTGAGTGCAGTTTAATGACCAGGTCAGGTGGTGCTAGTTAGGCCCAGAACTAACATCTGGAAGGTGAAGGATGAGTGGCTTAGTTAAGACCTTAATTAAAACGAGGGCACTCAGTCCTCCCTCCTCTCGTTGTGCACATGATGGATGTTCCCCCCTCAGCACTTGCTGCTGTGTTATTAGGACCACATAAGCTGTCTATTAAGGAGCAGGGAAATTGTGGCTTTGATGTGTCAGGTACCTAATGAAGATGAAATTCAGGCTGGGAGTGCAGAAAAGATCTTTCTGCAGCCTTTGCTCAGTCTTTCATACAAAGCTTTTTTGCTTCAGCAAAACTTCCTGTCAAAACTCTTTCCAGGACAACCTCACAAGGTGCCTATTTATGGAGCAGGAGCTGCTCCATCTCCAGCCTTGGAGTAGCAGCAGCCACTGGCCGGGATTGACTTTCCCAACTTGAGAAATGCTTTTTTTTCCAGCTGAGGGGAAGTGTTTGGATCTGCAGACATCCAACTTTGGGTCTTATTAACTCATCGCTATGTCAAGATCCTCCAAGAAAGTCAAGTTCCCATCATCGATACAAAAGGGATTAGATGGGGGATGAAAAGGGCTTGGAAAGGTAAAGACAGATGTGGGTTTGGCTTCCTAAATGTCAGCACGAGGCAACTTCTGCCTCCTGTCATGAGACTGAAGACAAATGTGCTGCTACTCCAGTGGTTTAATTTGTTAAAACTGTTTATGTCCACAAGACAGGCATTGTGTTCCTTGGTCTTTAAGTGATCCTTAACCCCAGAGGAAAAAAGAATTAAAGGACTGAAGGATTACAAAGAAATGCATCTTTTTTTGTCTTGAGTGAAAGATTTTGTTGGGGAAAGTGTTTGTCTGGCCAGTTTACATGGGGAGGATAAGAAATATTAATGTTTATTTTGTAAAGAAGGGACATAGAATGATAGAATGGATTGGGTTGGAAAAGACCTCTGAGATCATCGAGTCCAACCCTTGGTCCAACTCCAGTCCCTTTACCAGATCATGGCACTCAGTGCCACGGCCAAGCTCAGCTGGAAAACCTCCAGGGATGGGGAATCCACCCCCTCTCTGGGCAGCCCATTCCAATGCCTGAGCACTCTCTCTGCAAAGAATTTCTTTCTGCTCTCCAACTTCAATTTCCCCTGGCAGAGCTTGAGCCCATCGTGCCCCCTTGTCCTATTGCTGAGTGCCTGGGAGAAGAGACCAACCCCCACCTGGCCAGAACTTCCCTTCAGGCAGTTCCAGACAGTGCTGAGGTCACCTCTGAGCCTCCTCTTCTCCAGGCTGAACACCCCCAGCTCCCTCAGCCTCTCCCCACAGCACTTGTGCTCCAGTCCCTTCTCCAGCCTCGTTGCTCTTCTCAGTTGGGTTGGAAGAGACCTCTGAGATCATCAACCCTTGATCCAACCCCACTGTGATCACCAGCCCAGGGCACTGAGTGCCCTGGGCTGGTGATCACAGTGGGGTTGGATCAAGACATGGTGGATTCTCTGTCCCTGGAGGTGTTTAAGAGGACACTCAGTGCCACATCCAGTCCCTTCTCCAGCCTCGTTGCTCTTCTCTGGCCCCGCTCCAGCCCCTCAATCTCTTTCCCCAACTGAGGGGCCCAGAACTGAACACAACACTCAAGGTGTGGCCTCCCCAAGGCAGAGTCCAGGGGAAGGGTCACTGCCCTGGGCCTGCTGGCCACGCTACTTTGGATCCAGGCCAGGATCCCCTTGGCCTTCTTGGCCACCTGGGCACACTGGTGGCTCCTGTTGAGCTTCCTGTCCCTCAGTCCCCCCAGGTCCCTCTGCCTGGCTGCTCTCCAGCCACTCTGTGCCCAGCCTGGAGCGCTGCAGGGGGTTGGGGTGGCCAAAGGGCAGGACCTGCACTTGGCCTTGTTGAACTCCATCCCATTGCAATCAGCCCCATCTCTCCAGTCTATCCAGACATGGAGATGGGAGGGATCAAAAAGCTACGAATGGCCAAAAAAAAAATTAAAGGAAAGATTTAAATTTTTTTGTTCAAGCACAAAAATCCACGATTGAAAATGTGCTTCCACCTCAGCAACCCTTTTATGGGATCTTGGATGCTTAGGGATGTTTGTGTAATTGCTTCTTGTAAATGATCCTCTCCCCTGCAACACTTTACTGTAAACCACTTTCCTCTGCCATCTGTTATCCAGTTGTTTTAACTGGCTTTCCAGTTATTTGTGTCAGTCATTTACAAGAACCTTTTTAACCTCCCTGAAATGAAATAATTGCAGCTTCTCTTCTGGACTCCTTGATCTGTGCCTGAAAACTGAGGGACTGAGGGTTAAATTCCAGGGCCTGATAAAGAAACAGGAGTTTGGGAACCAAGAATGAGCGACCAAACATTGCCAAATTCTTCTTTCTGAAGGATCTGAGCACACGTGTTTGGTTGGAGAAAGTAGATTGGGGGATCTGCTGGTGATTTTTCATCTCTAGGTCACGTTTTGGACACGTGCCATTAGCAGTTGGTCAATGGAAATGGATTCAGTGAGTAAAAAAGGGCTTTGTCAAAGACACAGATCAGAGAATTATGGAATGGTTTGGATTGGAAGGGATCTTGAAGATCATCTTATTCCAAGCCCCTGCCATGGGCAGGGACACCTCCCCCAAGCCCAGGCTGCTCCAAGCCCTGTCCAGCCTGGCCTGGGACACTCCCAGGGATGGGGCAGCCACAGCTGCTCTGCCCAACCTGTGCCAGGGCCTGCCCACCCTCCCAGCCAGCAATTCCTTCCCAATATCCCATCCAGCCCTGCCCTCTGGCACTTTGAAGCCATTCCCCTTGTCCTGTCACTCCAGCCCTTGCAAATGGTCTCTCTCCATCTTTCCTGTGGCTCCTTCAGCTCCTGGAAGGCCACACTGAGGTCCCCCCAAAGCTTCTCTTCTCCAGGCTGGCCAATGCCAGCTGTGCCAGCCTTTCCTCCCAGCAGAGCTGCTCCATCCTCTGCCCATCCTGGGGCCTCCTCTGCCCTCTCCAGCAGCATCACCCAGTGCCACCCCTGCCATGGGCAGGGACACCTCCCACCAGCCCAGGCTGCTCCAAGCCCTGTCCAACCTGGCCTGGGACACTCCCAGGGATGGGGCAGCCACAGCTGCTCTGCCCAACCTGTGCCAGGGCCTGCCCACCCTCCCAGCCAGCAATTCCTTCCCAATATCCCATCTAGCCCTTCACTCTGGCAGTCTAAAACTATTCCCTGTTGTCCTGTCACTCTGCCCATAGAAAAAGTCCCTCTTCCTCTTTTCCACAACCCCCTTTAGGTACTGGAAGGGGCTCTGAGGTCTCCCTGGAGCCTTTTCCTCTCCAGGAGAGCACCCTCATCTCTCTCAGCCTGCCAAGACATTCCATGACTTTCCAGATGGGTTGGGTGAAAGTGCAGTTTCTGAAGATTGGGAGGTGAAGGGTTAAGATGTTCCTCTGCTGTTGGGGTTACTTGAAGGCTCTTCCTGGTGAGAGGGCCTTTGGTGTCACACACAGACCTCAGCAGTACAACTTTGTGGCACATAAAGTCACTTTAAGAGTGGTTGGGACAGAGCCTTTTTCTCCACCCCCTTCCCTGTCATCTTCCACCACACAAAGACTCTGCTCCTCCTCCCTCTCCCCTCATGCTGGGTGACATTTGTGGTTCAAAAATGAGTTGCAGGTGGCAGTTCTCGCTGTGTCCCACACAAGCAGAGCCCAACACCCTCATGGGGAGCCCAAACCAGAACTCTGACCATCTGCACCCAACGGCCACCACGGGAAGCTCGAGATGTTTGGGACATGGGAGATGTTGTGGCTGCTGGAGGAGCTGAGCCTGCTCTGAGGGACCACAATGCTGGGGCTGCCATTCCAGGGCTTCCCAGGGGAAGCTGCCCACACTGCCTGGCACGGTGCCAGCAGAGGGCTGGGCAGGGAGCCTGCCTGATTTCCCACTGGGAAATGAGGAACACCACCAACCGCAGCCGGACGCGCCGCGGCTGCTGCGGCTGCAGGGAGGGGGTTTGCCCAAGGGCATCCCTGCCCTCCCTGGGGGCAGCAAGTGCCCTGTCCCAGCTCACCACTGGCACTCTGAGGGGCAAACAACCTCCTGGACACCCCATGAGCTGCCCCTGAGCTTTCCCTCTTATCCTGGGGGGGTGTCTTCCCATCTGTGTAGAGGTGTGGAGGTGTCCTGTCCTCCATGGTCTGTTATCCATGGGGAGTGATTCTCATAAGGGCAGGGGCAGGTGGGATCTCAGCCAAAGGCTCTTCCCCCAGAGGGTGGTGGGCACTGCCCAGGCTCCCCAGGGCAGTGGGCACGGCCCCGAGGCTGCCAGAGCTGCAGGAGCCTTTGGGCAATGGGACAGGGCAGGGGGGACTGTTGGGGTGTGCTGGGCAGGGCCAGGGTGGCACTGGATGATCCCTGGGGGTCCCTCCCAGCTCAGGATATTCCATGATTTCAGGAGGAGCAGAGGGAGTTAAACTTGTCCTGCCTTGTTTGAAGTGCACTGGCACCATGTGGGCTCCTTCCTGGGCAGTGGGAACATCAATGGGCTCAATTTCTGCTGGGCAGAGCCAGGGGGAAGGAAAGAAAGGCAGAAATCCAGAAAAGTTCCAGGGTGGGAAGTAGAGCAGGAGAAAAACCAACAGGAAGGCAGTGTTGGAAGAGAGAGAGACTAAAGAGGGAAAAGGACACAGAATCACAGAATGGAATGGGATGGAAAAGACCTCCCAGATCATCAAGTCCAACCCTTGGTCCAACTCCAGTCCCTTTACCAGATCATGGCACTCAGTGCCACAGCCAAGCTCAGCTGAAAAACCTCCAGGGATGGGGAATCCACCCCCTCTCTGGGCAGCCCATTCCAATCCCTGAGCACTCTCTCTGCAAAGAATTTCCTTCTGCTCTCCAACTTCAATTTGCCCTGGCAGAGCTTGAGCCCATCGTGCCCCCTTGTCCTATTGCTGAGTGCCTGGGAGAAGAGACCAACCCCCACCTGGCCAGAACTTCCCTTCAGGCAGTTCCAGACAGTGCTGAGGTCACCTCTGAGCCTCCTCTTCTCCAGGCTGAACACCCCCAGCTCCCTGTTGTCCCCTATTCTCCCCAACACCTCTGGACCCTCTGCCACATTGGGTTCATCAGATGGTGCTTCCCTGCAAATCACAGAATCAGGGTTGGCAGAGACCTTCAGGACCACCCAGTCCCACCAGCACCACCAGGATCATCTCCAATCCACGTCCCCAAGGGCCACATCCAGACCCCTCTGGGACACTCCAGACACAGTGACTGCCCCACCTCCCTGGGACACTCATTCCAAGGCCTGACCACTCTGACAGGGAGAAGTTGTTTCCAGTCTCTGCTCTGCCCCTGCCCTGGTGCAGTTTGAGGCCATCTCCTCTCCCCCTTTCCCCTGGGCCATGGCAGAAGAGCCTGACCCCCCTCACTGCCCCTCCTGGCAGGGAGTTGTGCAGAGCAGTGAGGTCCCCCCTGAGCCTCCTCTTCTCCACACAAACCCCCCCCAGCCCCCTCAGCTGCTCCTCCCAGGAATGTTCTCCAGCCCCTGGACAAACAGAGGCATCTCCAGGAACAGGAGGCATCTGGGCCCACTTGTGTTTCATCTCAACCAGAGACGGTCTCAGAAAAAGAAAAAAAAAAGAGGAAAATCAGTTTCTAAACGCTCTGAGTTTGCTCTTATTTTCCCAACTTCTCAGAAATCATCAGTGCAAAACAAAGGTGGTGTTTTATTGTTAATTTTGAAGAGCTTTCACCTGAAGAACACGAATGTCACAGTGGGGAAATGCAGCAGCTCTGAGATGTCCTTGCAGGAATGCCTCATTCCAGAGGTTTGGCATCTCCTTCCTGCACACATTTCTACAGCAAATCAAGCACTTTCTGGTCTTTAATTATTTATTTGCTATTCCAGATGCCTCAAGTCAATGGGAGGCTGGTTGTTGACGTCAGTGGTGCTGGACTTTGACTCAGGAACTGGTGGCAGATGTTGGGAAATACTTTTTTTTTTAACTGCATTTTCTTGTGAAACACGACAAAATTTTCCTCATCTCTGTGTGGTTCCCCAACCCCTCCCAGCTGAGCTTCATCCTGTTGGACAAACTCCCTCCCAGCCCTTCCCATGGTGCTGAGTCAGCACTTCCCAGAGGGAATTGTTGTCCTTCAGCTGGGCCATGGAGATTGTTTTGCCATGGACACCCATTTTTTGGGAAGAGCATTTGGTTCTGATTCCAAGGGATCCTGATGTCAACAGAGCAGCTTTGGATCAGAGACTCCAGGAATTTGGCAAACAGGAAATATTTGGCAACCAGGAAATATTTGGGAATTGTTCCAGCCCTTCTGGGAGTGGATGGGATGCTGGAGTTGGTTTCAAGAGTTGCAGGCTGGAATGAAAGAGAATATTATGGAAAAGGAGACACCCCTGGAATCCTTGAAAATGTACCTGCCCAGTGGGGGAAAAAAGGGGAAAAACTGAGGGGGTAAAACACCAAAAATCCAGAAGGGAAAAGCAACGGAACATGGCAGGGAAATGAGGAAAAAAATCAGGAAGGGGAGAAATGTGAGGAGAGAGAGAGGAACACAAGTGGGTAATATTGGGGGAAAAAAATCCAGGAGAAAAGCAGAACCCAGAGAAAGTGGAGAACTGTGGACAGAGGAAGGAAAAGGAAGCAAAGCAGGGGCAGGCCCTGGTGTGATGAGTGAGATAAATGTCAAACATATTTACAGGTGGGCACTGCACAGACAGACCTGGGGTTTGGGCATGTCCTGCAAGGCCTTGCAGAGCAAAATATGCTGAGGAGGGAGGAGGTCACAAGGGGGAGAAACCAATCCAAAGTTTTTAAAGAAAATTGTCTATCAGAAAATAGATTCATAGAATGGATTGGGTTGGAAAAGACCTCCGAGATCATCAAGGCCAACCCTTGGTCCAACCTCACTGTGATCACCAGCTCAGGGCATGGATCAAGATGAGGTGCATTCTCACTCAGTGCCACATCCACAGAGTCACAGAATCATAGAATGGATTGGGTTGGAAAAGACCTCCGAGATCATCAAGCCCAACCCTTGATCCAACCCCACTGTGATCACCAGCCCAGGGCACTCCGTGCCCTGGGCTGGTGATCACAGTGGGGTTGGATCAAGATGTGGTGGATTCTCACTCAGTGCCACATCCATAGAATCACAGAATCATAGAATTGATTGGGTTGGAAAAGACCTCCAAGATCATCAAGTCCAACCCTTGGTCCAACTCCAGTCCCTTTACCAGATCATGGCACTCAGTGCCACGGCCAAGCTCAGCTGAAAACCCTCCAGGGATGGGGAATCCACCCCCTCTCTGGGCAGCCCATTCCAATCCCTGAGCACTCTCTCTGCAAAGAATTTCTTTCTGATCTCCAACTTCAATTTCCCCTGGCAGAGCTTGAGCCCATCGTGCCCCCTTGTCCTATTGCTGAGTGCCTGGGAGAAGAGGAAAGGAGACCTGGAACTACATCTGAAATGTCCCTTCCAACCCAAACATTCCGTGATTCCATAAGAATAAAAACATCTTTACTATCCCTCTGTGAAGGGAATGATGGAAGAGAAAAGGGCTTTGGTTCTAACATAAGAAAAGTTCTGTTTTTTTTATAGGTGCCCAAACCTCCACCTGAACAGCAAAGAAGGCTTGGAAAGGTGAGTTTGGCTGAAATAAGGATTGTCCTTGTCCTGAGACTATAAAAGCAAACAAAGACCTTCTGCCTGTTTCCTATTTTGTGTTGTTTGTTCTTGCAAATCACACCAACCACTTCAAGCTGAGTCCAACCTCCTGCAAAGAAGCCCCTGGTGGTTTTCCCTGTGCCCTCAGGCAGGTTGGGAGAGATGAGGTGGTGGGTCCTTCACCCCTGTGGGTTAATGGGAAATGGGGAATCCATGACTGGGGCAAAGTGCATTTTCCACAGGGCTTTTCTCGTGAACTCCACAACTTGTTAGCTCTGTTGAGGTCTCCTACAACTGTGTAGCTGTGACTTCTCTGCTCTGGCCTCAAGGAGAAAAAAGTAGAAACAACAAGTTCCTTCCTTGTTTTGATTTAAAGCAAACTTGGTTCTGTATTCTGGAAAAACTTTCCAAAATGAGACTTTAAAATGATGAAGCAGAAACAAACTGTGAGAACTTGGGAACTTCAGGGTCCAACTTCCAACTGGGCTCTTCTACAGAAAGAAAACCCCCCAGTTTCCTACAAATAGCATGAATTTTATTCTTAAGAATTGCTTGAAATTTCCACACACTCATTAAATTTCTCTGGAAAAAAAAAAAGAGACTCATTAGAGACACCGTGGAAGTTTTTTTTCCTCCACACTTCTTGGCAACTGAAATTTCAAGAGTTGAGAGCAAAGGGAACCAATTCTGGCCCAGCCTGAGGCCGTGCCCTCTGCTCCTGTCCCTGTGCCCTGGGGCACAGCCCGACCCCCTGTCCCGTCTCCCCCCTCCTAGCAGGGATTGCAGAGCCAGAAGGTGCCCCCTGAGCCTCCTTTGCTCCAGCTCAGCCCCCCCAGCTCGCTCAGCTGCTGCTCCAGCCCCTGCCCAGCCCCTTCCCTGCCCTGCACACCCTCCAGCCCCTCAATGAAGGGCCTAAAAACTGGACAGAGCCCTTGAGGGTCCCCCCAGTGGAAATGGTGAGTTAATGTTGGAGTTGTGCCCTGTAGGGACCAGACAGTGGAGAAAGAGCCACTTTTCTCCCCCTCCATCCATGGTCCATGTGAGGTCCAGTCTCCCAAACATAATCCTAAAATATCAGTGGGGTAGAGCCTGAATTCTGGGACCAGTTGAGACCACTCAGGTTATGGATCCCTACAGTGCTTTTTTATTTGTTGGACTGCTTATGTTGGCCAAGAAATGTGTCAGTCCACTCCTCCATGGTCTATGGATTAGGATGTAGAAAATTCCTTGATGAGAGTGGGATCAACAGCTCAGGCTGTTCTGCCTTTAGGGTGGCAGCTCAGTGGGAGGTTCAAGGATTTAATTCCTGGCTTTTGGCACAGAAATTATTTTGTGGAGCCCACGGATCAAATACAACAGCAGACCAAGTGGCTCAACAACCTACACTTTCCCCCGACTCTCCTGCTCTGAGCCAAGGAGAGGGAAGTTTAAGTTTGCTCCATGTAATCATCATTCCAGGGAATGTGAGTCATTTGTGCACATATTAGAGGAAGTCAAAACAAATATCGAGAGCCCCAGTGGTAAGAAGATGTAAAAGCAAAGACCTTGGGCAAGTGATGAAAGACAGACACATGGCTGTGACATGGAGAGAAAGACACTCTGAGCTGGAAGACAGAAAATCCCAGTGGATTGGTTGTTAATGTTGTAAAACAATTCACCCTGGGAGTTGTAAAATAACTGTGAGAGCTTAAAGTGATTCAAACTGGCAGTTCCTGCAGGTCTCAGAGGACGTGAGGCAACAGTCCTGGTTGCCACCGAGTTGTGAGTTCCTTGGAAGGCTGAGGAGCCACCACAGGGCTGAGGAGCAGGATGTGGGTTGGGGTTGGGGAAGGGGTTGTGTCTCCTCTGGACCTCCATTCTTAGCATTGTCTGATGGAAAAGTTGGAGAACTTTGTGCCCAGGATGCCCAGCATTGCTGCCCCCTCCGACCTCCCAGGACCCTTGGACAACTCTCGTGCTTTCCAGTTTCTTCCATGGGAAGCTCTACTGGAGACATCTGCACTGTTTTGGGTATGGAATTGGTCTCCAAAAGATGAGATGAGCTCAGTTGGTTAAAACTAGGTTGTAACAATGCCAAGGTCATGGGTTCAATCCCCTGTGTGGGCCACTGACTGAAGAGTTGGACTCGATGAGCCTTGTGGGTCCTTCCAACTCAGAACAGTCTGTGATGCTGAAACCAAAGATCAAGATGTTCAGAATGAAAGGTGATCCTGATCCTGTTCTTTGGACACTCAGGAGCCAAATAAACCAGCTGGGAGTGACCAGAGATTGTCCCTCATCTCCATGGCCAGGGCAGTTTGAGAGGGATGGGACAGGCAGTGAAAGAGATTCATGGAATCACATTTTCCCACAAAGCAAATGCTCTTTTCCAGCAATATAAAGGTACCAGAATTCCCAAGGAAAGAGCAATTCCTTGTACTGGGCACTGGAGATGTCCAGCATGGTGAGCTGTAATCCTGGGTAAGCAGAGCTTGGTTCTGCCACTCTTCCTACCGAGGCACACAGAACTGGACTGCAAAAACCACAGCAAGATCCAGCTGATTGTGAGGAGAGCAATCCAAGCCTTTTCCTCATGGAATGGCAAAGATTTGTTTCATCAAGGCCAGCTCCAGCCTCTCTGGGTTGCTTCCATCACTGTAAATGCAATATTTATCCAGCTGGTACCCCATCAAGGCCCACCAAGAACCTCATCAGTGACTGGAGATGGGTGAGGACTCCTCAGGTCCCCCAGATTCCAGGAGAGGAAGGACATTCCTGTGAAATCAACTTCTCGCCTTGAAGATAAAAGGCCAGAGCACTGTCTCCTTCCACTCCTGATGTGATGTCTGGTGCCAAGCCATGCCAGGTTTAACTGGTGGGTTGAGGATCACTGAGTGTCCCAGCAGCTCCTTCAGCTCACCCTTACCAGCACCACACTCTGGGGAAGTCATAGAATCATAGAATGGATTGGATTGGAAAAGCCCTCTGAGATCATCAAGTCCAACCCTTGGTCCAACTCCAGTCCCTTTACCAGATCAGGGCACTCAGTGCCACGGCCAAGCTCAGCTGAAAAACCTCCAGGGATGGGGAATCCACCCCCTCTCTGGGCAGCCCATTCCAATCCCTGAGCACTCTCTCTGCAAAGAATTTCTTTCTGCTCTCCAACTTCAATTTCCCCTGGCAGAGCTTGAGCCCATCGTGCCCCCTTGTCCTATTGCTGAGTGCCTGGGAGAAGAGACCAACCCCCAGCTGGCCAGAACTTCCCTTCAGGCAGTTCCAGACAGTGCTGAGGTCACCTCTGAGCCTCCTCTTCTCCAGGCTGAACACCCCCAGCTCCCTCAGCCTCTCCCCACAGCACTTGTGCTCCAGTCCCTTCTCCAGCTTAAAATGTTATTTAAAGCTGAAGAACCCTTTTTCATACATGTTTTTTGGTGTGTTTTTTTTACAAAGTTGGACACTCTCATGCAGAGGAAAAGGGGTTTCCAAGGTCTCCGTGAGGTCACTCAACACTGGGGAGGCCACACCTTGGGTTGAATTGTGTGCCACTCACTTCAAAAAGGACATTGAGGTGTGGAGTGTGAGAATTCCAGAATCCCCAAGGTTGGCAGAGACCTCCAGGACCATCCAGTTTCACCAGCACCACCAGGATCACCCCCAAAGAAAGTCCCCAAGGGCCACATCCAGACACCTCTGGGACACTTCCACAGACTCCACCACCTCCCTGGGACACTCATTCCAAGGCCTGACCTTCTTCCAGTGAAACAAAAGTTTCAAATATTGCCCTGAAGTTTGTCCATCCTCAGGCAGATGCTCCTGAAGAGCTGGAAAACTCCAAGGCAAAGCCTGGAGGGCTCATTTTGCTGCCATGGACACAACTCCTCCCTTGCTTCAAAACTGGTTTCTCCTGCTGACCCTGGAGCACAAACAGTGCCCTGAGACACTTCTGAGCTTCCTGAAAATCGACCTTCATCAGCTGTAGAATGTTGATTAATAACGTTCAGCTGGTTTCTGTTCAATCTGAATTTTTCATCTTTGCCACATTTGCTGATTCCCCCCCACCCACCCAGGACACCCCTGAGGACACAATTGTTCTGTTTGCAGAGGAGCTGCATTCACAGTCTGCAACCAAGAGCAGCTTTTGGCTCTTCAATTCCACAAGTTGCTTCATCTGTGCCCCCCTCAACACCCCAAAACCTGGTGCTGTTTGGACCTCATTGTGTTTTCCTTCACAAGCCCAACCCCATCACAAGTTTCCTGCCCGTCTTTGGGGGGGGAAGGAACAAAGGACAAATATGAAATTTTCCCCTCCCTCCCCTCTTTTAAGTTGTTAAACTTCAACAATAATAAAGGTATTATGTGGAGTCATCTCAAAAATATATCCCATATATCATTGTGAGATAAAGATCTTTGTCTGAGACTTTGTCTGAGGAGGATAATGTTTCACTCCTGGCGCCTCTGAGTCTCCTCTTTCTAACATAACACATATTTGTTGTACACTTACCAAACCTGGCTGGGTCCAATGCCCAAAAAATCACTTTGCACTTCTTATTTGGGGGGCCAATTAACAAAGCTCATCAGCTTCTCAACCTCCTGTACATTCCCCAAATCATTGGGAACCTCGGGAAAGGTGTCCCAAGGTGGGATCTGGGAGGGTTTGGGGTGGAGCAAAGAACATCTCCCAATTTGGAGGGAATTTTAAATCCCCACACAGTCATTTTCTGGGGTGGAGCAAGAACATCTCCCGATTTGGGGGGAATTTTAAATCCCCACACAGTCATTTTCTGGGGTGGAAATGAGGGGGAGTGGAAATCAGGCTGTGTTTGTGTGAGGCAGGAGGGATGTGTGAGAAAATCCCAGCTCTGTTGAGATTCCCCTTAAAATTTCATTGAGTTTTGGGACTCCTTTAAAAGCCCAACACCAAAATATTGCCCGGTGTGTTTGGGATAAAAACAATTTGGGGTTTTTCAGTTTCTATTTGGGTGTTTTTGAGTCAGTTTTTAAGGCATGAACACGTCTGAGTGCATAGAAATATTAAGGATATAAAGGATGAAAGTGGAGAAAGGAACCACAGGACTCTTCAAAGCCTGAAAAAAAGGCAGGGGAGTCTCACTAGAGAAATTATTTTACTCCCCCTCGCTGTCCCTTCACTCCCTGAGCTTTGACTCTGGGGTAGTTTCCCTCTAATCTTTACCCAGACCCAAGAATTTTAAATACCTAAAGTATAAAAATTAAAGGAGTTCAGTGAGATGCATTAAATGCAGCAGCAGGTTTGATAAGTTTAAATGAAAAAAGAAAGTAAATTGTTTTAACTTCTTGCTCATCATTTATAAATTTTTTTATTTGGGGGGTGGTTTTCAAAGTTAAGGGGTTTAATAGACTTAATAAAAACTCTTAATTAAAAAAAAAAACACAAAAAAAACCCCAAACCAAACCAACAAACAAAAACAAAAAAAACACCCCAACCAACAAACAAACAAAAACAACAAAAAAAGGAAAACAAAAAACCAACAAAAAAACCCAAAAACAAACAAAAACAAAAAAAAAAAACAAAAAAAACAAAAACAAAAAAACCCCCAACCAACCAACAAACAAAAACAACAAAAAAAGGAAAACAAAAAACCAACAAAAAAACAGACAAAAAACAAACAAAAAACCAAACAAACAAACAAAAAAAACAAAAAAAAAACCAAAAAAAAAAACAGAAACAAACCAAAACCCCCCCCCAGGCTGATTCTCTCCTGTGGTTCCAGGAGGTACCACCAGTTTTCCTCTGCAGATTTCTGCAGTTTGGGTTCGTTATTGTGGCAGAAAACACTTCCCACAACTCCCAGAGGTTCGTCCTCCTCTCCCAGAAATGCTGGAGCTCCCTTTGCATCCTGAGGATTCTCTGCATGGGCGGGATTCGAGCAGGAGGGGGTGGAAGGAGACCAAAAATTTCAAGCTGTTTGGTAGCACTGGGAACAAAAAAAATGAAAAAAAAGAAAAAAAAAGAAAAAAAAAGAAAAAAAAAAGAAAAAAGGAGAAAAGGAAAAAAGAAAAAAAAAGAAAAAAGGATAAAAAAGAAAAAAGGAAAAAAATTTAAGAAGGGGATAAAGGAAAAAAAGGAAAAAAGGAAAAAAGGAAAAAAAAGAAAAAAGAAAAAAGGATAAAAAAGAAAAAAGGAAAAAAATTTAAAAAGGGGGAAAAGAGGAAAAAGGAAAAAATAAAAATAAAAAAGAAAAAATTTAAAAAAAAAGAGAAAAAAGAAAAAAGGGGAAAAAAGGAAAAAATTTAAAAAGGGGGGGAAGGGAAAAAAGGAAAAAGGAAAAAAGAAAAAAGGAGAAAATAGAAAAGAAAAAATTAAAAAGGGGAAAAAGGAAAAAAGAAAAAAGGAAAAAGGAAAAATAAAAAATAAAAAAAAAATTAAAAAGGGGAAAAGAAAAAAGAAAAAAGGAAAGAAAAAAGAAAGAAAAAAGAAGAAAGGGGAAAAAAGGAAAAAATTTAAAAGAAAAAAGAAAAAAGGATAAAAAAAGAAAAAAGGAAAAAAGTTTTAAAAGGGGAAAAGGGGGAAAAAGGAAAAAATAAAAGTAAAAAATAAAAAATTTAAAAAAGAGAAAAAAGAAAAAAGGGGAAAAAAGGAAAAAAATTTAAAAAGGGGGGAAAAGGGAAAAAAGGAAAAAGGAAAAAAGTAAAAAGAAAAAAATAGAAAAGAAAAAATTAAAAAGGGGAAAAAGGAAAAAAGAAAAAAGGAAAAAGGAAAAAATAAAAAATAAAAAAAAATTTAAAAGGGGAAAAGAAAAAAGAAAAAAAGAAAGAAAAAAGAAAGAAAAAAGAAAGAAAAAAGAAGAAAGGGGGAAAAGGAAAAAAAATTAAAAGAAAAAAGAAAAAAGGATAAAAAAGAAAAAAGGAAAAAGTTTAAAAAGGGGAAAAAGGAAAAAATAAAAATAAAAAAGAAAAAATTAAAAAAAGAGAGAAAAAAGGGGGAAAAAGGAAAAAAAATTAAAAAGGGAGGAAAAGGGAAAAAAGGAAAAAGGAAAAAAGAAAAAAGGAAAAAATAGAAAAGAAAAATTAAAAAGGGGAAAAAGGAAAAAATAAAAAATTAAAAAATTAAAAAAGGGAAAAGAAAAAAGAAAAAAGAAAGAAAAAAGAAAGAAAAAAGAAGAAAGGGGGAAAAGGAAAAAAAATTAAAAGAAAAAAGGATAAAAGAGAAAAAAGGGAAAAAGTTTAAAAAGGGGAAAAATGGAAAAAATAAAAATAAAAAAGAAAAAATTAAAAAAAAAGAGAAAAAAGAAAAAAGGGGGAAAAAGGAAAAAAAATTTTAAAAGGGAGGAAAAGGGAAAAAAGGAAAAAGGAAAAAAGAGAAAAGGAAAAAACAGAAAAGAAAAATTAAAAAAGGGGAAAAAGGAAAAAAGAAAAAAGGAAAAAGGAAAAAAATAAAAAATAAAAAAATTAAAAAAGGGGAAAAGAAAAAAGAAAAAAGGAAAAAAATGAAAGAAAAAAGAAAGAAAAAAGAAAGAAAAAAGAAGAAAGGGGAAAAAAGGAAAAAATTTAAAAGGAAAAAAGAAAAATTAAAAAAGGGAAAAAAGAGAAAAGGAAAAAGAAAAAATAAAAAAGAAAAAAGAAAAAAAGAAAAAAGAAAAAAGGGGAAAATGAAAAAATTTAAAATGGAAAAAAGGAAAAAAATTTAAAAAGGGAAAAAGGAAAAAAGGAAAAAAGAAAATAAAGAAAAAAGGGGGAAAAGGAAAAAAAAGAAAAAAAAGGGAAAAAGTTGAAAGAAAGAAAAAGCAGCTCCGGAGTTCCAAGCGAGCTCCGGTTGGTGCTGACCTGAGGAACACCAGAGGGCTCCGAGACGCGCAGCCCCGCGGCCACCAGGGAGCTCCGAGCGACCTCCCCCAGCTCCTCAATCCCAGCTCCAAAGCTCGCAGCCCCCAGGAGCGCTGGGGGTTGGTGTCACCCCTTGGTCTGCAAACCACCGAAGGATCTGCACCAGGATATTTTCCAGGTGGGATCATCCCCCCTGACTCCCCCAGAGCACCAAAACTGGGGGGAGAAATCCCTGCCCGTTCCTCTCTCTGCCCCAAAGAGCAGCTGAGGAACATCCTGGTGCTGCTTCTTCAGGGGAAATCCATCCCTTGCTCCTGCAGTTGTCCCCAGGCTTGAGATTGTTCCTTTTATTTCATGTCCCATGGTAAAAATTCCTCCAAAATCTGGAAATTATATTCGGCAACAGGGAATCCTTTTTGTTGTTTTTATTTTAATTTCTGCCTCTTTCCACCTGCACTGCCTGTGGTTTGAATAAGAGTGAAACAAGAAAATAGTGATTTAATAATTTCTAATACCTGTCCTAATAAAGATAAATATCAAGACAAGTGTCTTCTTCTTCTTCTCTGGGTTCCTTATATTTTTTTAATGCTTATCTTTCTTATCATTGCTCTTTTCCATAACCATCCAATACTTGATTTGTGACTTCCCATCAAAATACTGGAATAAAGGTAAATATCAAGTCCTAATAAAGGTAAATATCAACTCAAGTGTCTCTTCTTCTCCTTCTCTGGGTTTCTTTTTTTTTTTTAATGCTTGACTTTCTTATCATTGCTCTTTTCCAAAGCCATCCAATGCTTGATTGGTGACTTTCCAGCAAAATGCTGGAAGAAATCCATGTGGAAAACCAAACATTGTATGTGTGGGTTGGTTTGTGGGGACCTGAGGGCAGGATTTTAACAAATATTGTTCTCTGAAGACCAGGAGAAGGGAGAGTGTCCTGCAGGGAAGGCAGGTCTGGGCAATGGAAATGTCACCAGGAAACCAAAGTTTAAAGAGATGGAAGTTCTAAAGAGAAGGGAACTGGATCATGGAGAACAGACAGCAAGGACTAGGGATGGTCTCCAACCTCCTGTGGGGTCCTGCAAGGTTGGCAGAAAAACCCTTCATGGAATAAAGGAAAAAACTGAGAGTTTATTTTTCCTTCCTCATCCTCTCCTATGAAAACAGCCTGAGAGAGCTGGAGTTGCTCATCCTGGAGAAGAAAAGGCTTTGGGGAGACCTCAGAGCTCCTTCCAGTGCCTAAATGGGGTTATAAAAATGAGGGAGAGGGTTGATGTTGTAGGAAATTCTGTGCTCTGGGAGGACAGGGATGGAGGAAGGATTATTCTTTATAGCAGGAGGGATTATTCTTTATAGCAGCTCCAGAAAAGGGGATGTCCAGTAACTAATGAATGTGGATTTCTAATGACCATAATGAGAAAGTGCCTCTTCCTGAAAAATTGGGGGTGGAAACTCTTCTTGTCGAACTCTGTGAGGACCAAAGTGGAGCTTTCAAAAAACCAAAAAAAAATTAAACACATTTTTTAGGTTTTTCAGTTGATACTGAATGACAGAATATCCTGAGCTGGGAGGGACCCCCAGGACCATCCAGTGCCACCCTGGCCCTGCCCAGCACACCCCAACAGTCCCCCCTGACCCTGCCCAGCACACCACAACAGTCCCCCCTGACCCTGCCCAGCACACCCCAACAGTCCCCCCTGGCCCTGCCCAGCACACCCCAACAGACCCCCCCTGGCCCTGCCCAGCACACCCCAACAGTCCCTCCTGGCCCTGCCCAGCACACCCCAACAGTCCCCCCTGCCCTGTCCCATTGCCCAAAGGCTCCTGCAGCTCTGGCAGCCTCGGGGCCGTGCCCACTGCCCTGGGGAGCCTGGGCAGTGCCCACCACCCTCTGGGGGAAGAGCCTTTGGCTGAGATCCCACCTGCCCCTGCCCTGGCACAGCTCCAGTGGTGCCCTGGGTCTGGCTCTGCTCTCAGGGCTCAGAGATGGAGCTGCCCCTCGGGAGGGTGTTGAATATTTAAATTATATTTATGTGAATGAAACACCAGCCCAATCATCTTGACTTGTGTGTTTTGGTTGATGGAAGATCCCAGTTCCATGAGAAATGACACCCCTGGAGGGTGTTTGCAGCAGAGTAGGAGAGGGGAGCTGGTGCTCAGAGCACACTGAAGAACAGACTTGAGGTTCCCTGAGTGCACAGGTCAGTCAGAATCACAGAATTCCAGAATCCCCAAGGTTGGAAGAGACTTCCAGGAACATCCAGTGCCACCAGCACCACCAGGATCACCCCCAGTCCATGTCCCCAAGGGCCACATCCAGACACCTCTGGGACACTCCCAGACACAGTGACTGCCCCACCTCCCTGGGACACTCATTCCAAGGCCTGACCACTCTGACAGGGAGAAGTTGTTTCCAATCTCTGCTCTGCCCCTGCCCTGGTGCAGTTTGAGGCCATCTCCTCTCCCCCTTTCCCCTGGGCCATGGCAGAAGAGCCTGACCCCCCTCACTGCCCCTCCTGGCAGGGAGTTGTGCAGAGCAATGAGGTCCCCCCTGAGCCTCCTCTTCTCCAGACAAACCCCTCCAGCCCCCTCAGCTGCTCCTCACAGAACGTTCTCCAGAACCTTCCCCAGCTTCAATGCCATTCTTTGGACACACTGAACCCAAGTCTATGCTCAGTGATAACTTAGGGCTGGTTTAACAACATAATCCACCCAAATCCTCTGTTTATTCCAGGACAACCCTGAGAACACCCCCAGGAGCTTCCACCCAGCTCCTCCTCACCCACCGCTGGTGCTTCCCCCACTTCCCCAGGTGTTCTCCGGGTGCTGGGGTGGCACTTTGGAGGAGCAGCTGGGACACAGCCAGGCCTGTCACATCCTCTGGAGCCACTTGGGGGACTTCCAGCCCAGGAAGTCTCTGGGAAGGCTTTGCTTTAGGGCTGTTATTCAGCACTTCTGTACGTGATGTCCCCCATGTCGTTGCCAGCCCTCTGAGTCACCAACTCATGAGAAGAACAACTTTGTTGTCTCTTGGCTCTCAGCTGAGCATCCAGAGTAAGCATTTTCTTTAAGTCCACCTGGCCCTAACTCAGCTTTATTTCAAGTTTTTCCCAGCAGCTTGTGGAAATAATGCTTAAGTTTTCTTGTTTCATGTTTGTGTAGGGGATGGGGAAATTTCCTGTGTGTGACTTCAGAGCCAAACAGCACATGGAGAAGTCTGGCAGTGAGTTCTTACCTTCAATAAATTCCCAGACCACAGTGGAAGTGCATTAAAAAATAAAATGTTTGGGTTGTTTCCTCCACAGGGAAGTTCATGGAATCATGGAATGGTTTGGCTTGGAAAAGATATTAAAGCCCACCCAGTGCCACCCCTGCCATGGCAGGGACACCTCCCACCAGCCCAGGCTGCTCCAAGCCCTGTCCAACCTGGCCTGGGACACTCCCAGGGATGGGGCAGCCACAGCTGCTCTGCCCACCCTGTGCCAGGGCCTGCCCACCCTCCCAGGGAAGGATTTCTCCTCAATATCCCACCTAACCCTTCCCTTTGCAGTTTGAAGCCATTCCCCTTGTCCTGTCCCTCCATCCCTTGTCCCCAGTCCCTCTCCAGCTCTCCTGGAGCCCCTTTAGGCACTGGAAGGGGCTCTCAGGTCTCCCTGGAGCTTCTCCTCTCCAGGCTTGTTATTGTGATGCTCTGCAACATCTCCCATAAAACATAATAAGCAGAAACTAAAAAGCCTCTTGGAAATAAAAACTTCACTTAACAATTCAGAATTCAAATTATGGCAAATCACAGAATCACAGAATGGTTTGGGTTGGAAGGGACCTTAAAGATCATCCTGTTCCAACCATGGGCAGGGACATCTCCCATCAGCCCAGGCTGCTCCAAGCCCTGTCCAACCTGGCCTGGGACACTCCCAGGGATTCAGGGGCAGCCACAGCTGCTCTGCCCAACCTGTGCCAGGGCCTGCCCACCCTCCCAGGGAACAATTTCTCCTGAATATCCAATGTAAGATGTTCATGGATTGTGCAGAAACAGAAGTTAAAAATCATCTGTGTATGGAAATCATTGGGGTGTTTTGAACCCTAATTAATTCCAATAATTTTAATTGCAGTGTGGTCCTCAGTCAAGGTGGGCTTTAAGTTTATATTTGAGCTCTTCCTAACCTAAAACCTGACTTAATGTCCCCTTTTCAGTAAAATCAGTAAGGACAGAACCCCTTTTGCTGGACTTTTATCTGCAACTCTGAACACTCTTTCCAACCCTCTAAAACAAATACAGACAATCTGCCCTTGGAGTTCAGTCTCAGATTTCAAAAATAGTTCGGTGGCAAAGCAGCTTTTCCCTCTGTGTTTTTCTTTTTCAATGCAATAGTAAGTGCTTGAGAACTGGGACAAAAGTGAGTGCTTGCACCATCCTGTCCATCACCACTTCTCTCAGACTTCCAGAGACAGAAAAGATTAGAGTTTAAAACTATTGCTGCTCTGTCACTCAGCTTGTTGTTGTTGGCCTGAGCACCCACCAGCTGCTGCACTTTGGTGCTGCTTCACAGGCGTCTCCTGAGGTGTCCAAACAAGGTTTTCAGCAGTTCAGCACCATGACCCTTCTCAAATTATGAGGCAGCTCTGAGGAGTGGCAGCATCCTCAGGATGTGGTGGGCAGCACCTGCAGAAACCGTCCAAGGACCACTTTGTCCACCAGAAAATGTCCCCCAGGGTTGTGCCCTGGCTGGTGCTGCTTGCTGGGATTTGTTGATTTTGCTGTTTCATGCAGAAGATTTATGGGCAGCAGTGATGGGTTCTGTGTGTTTCTGGGTTTCCTGGAAGCCTGTGGAGCAACAAGGGGGCCTGATGAGGATGGAGGAGGCAGCTGAGGACAGGGGAAGAAACTGGGAGGCAGGAAAGAGCTGGAAGGAGATGGAGACCAAGAACAGCAAACAGCCAGCTGGGGGTCTGCCATCCAAGGCAGGGCTTGGGAATTGGGCTGGACCCACACCAGGAGCTGAGAAGGAGTGAGGAACAGTAAAGGACTCAGGAATCACAGAATCACAGAATGGATTGGGTTGGAAAAGACCTCCCAGATCATCAAGTCCAACCCTTGGGCCAACTCCAGTCCCTTTACCAGATCATGGCACTCAGTGCCACGGCCAAGCTCAGCTGAAAAACCTCCAGGGATGGGGAATCCACCCCCTCTCTGGGCAGCCCATTCCAATCCCTGAGCACTCTCTCTGCAAAGGATTTCTTTCTCATCTCCAACTTCAATTTCCCCTGGCAGAGCTTGAGCCCATCGTGCCCCCTTGTCCTATTGCTGAGTGCCTGGGAGAAGAGACCAACCCCCACCTGGCCACAACTTCCCTTCAGGCAGTTCCAGACAGTGCTGAGGTCACCTCTGAGCCTCCTCTTCTCCAGGCTGAACACCCCCAGCTCCCTCAGCCTCTCCCCACAGCACTTGTGCTCCAGTCCCTTCTCCAGCCTCGTTGCTCTTCTCTGGCCCCGCTCCAGCCCCTCAAGATCTTTCCTCAACTGAGGGGCCCAGAACTGAACACAACACACAAGGTGTGTGTGGCTTCTGAGGCTGCAGGAGATCAAACACAGATCAGGTGTGTTTTATACACAACTTGTGCTTTACTTCTCAGGCACAAAGAAACCAACGATGAAAACAAGGCTTTTTCTTCTCCCCCTTCTCCTCTGCCACCTCCAGGGTGCCACAAGAAGAGAAGGGAGGCTCTGCCACCCCCTGCTCTGCTGGTTTGATGTTGGTGTGGCAGCACCCAAAGCAGAATGGAGGATTTGCTGCTCTGAGCTCTCTGCACACCTGACCAGAATCTTCCCCAGAAGATTTACAGTCTCTGGACTGTAGGAAGCAAAGCCACACCTCAATAAAAACTTAATTTTTTTTCTTAAAAACTGGCTGTAGTTCAGTGGGTGCAAACCCTGGGTGAGGCATTGGAATGGGCTGCCCAGAGAGGGGGTGGATTCCCCATCCCTGGAGGTTTTTCAGCTGAGCTTGGCCGTGGCACTGAGTGCCATGATCTGGTAAAGGGACTGGAGTTGGACCAAGGGTTGGACTTGATGATCTTGGAGGTCTTTTCCAACCCAATCCATTCTATCATTCTGTGATTCTCAGTCCTGCTGTCGACTCTCTCCTTTGGGTGACAAGGTCCAACCTGGGTTTGCAGTTTGGTTTTCAGCTGAGCCAGGCAGCAATGAACAGAGTGCATTTAATTGCAGATTTGCATTTCAGAAGGGCATTTTGCAAGTGTCTCCAGCAGCAGTGAGTGGCTGGAGTGTAACCTCTGCTGGCTGGGCCACCATCCCCTGCCACATCAAAGCCTTCACCTCCCCACTCCCATTCCCTCAGCTCAGCATCTGCACTTTGTTGCTGCTCTCCACAAGTCAAACAATGCACCTATTTTGTTTCTGCAGGAGATGGGATAATTATCTCAACTGCCAGGTGTGAAGAGTGAACTTTCTGAGGCCCAACTGCAGTGAGGGAGGACAGGCCAAGTCATTTAAGGCTTTTGCTGTCTCACTGCCAAGAATTGGCTTCCCAGCTCTTGGCACGAGGTTCCAGCTTGGCAAACCCCTTCTGTGCATGTTTAACTTCAACATCAGGAGCCATCACTGGCAGTTTGGAAGGGTTTCCTCAGTGTCCTAAACACCATCACAAACAGCCTGGCTTGAACCAGAGTTCAGGAAGTGTTTGGGCAATGCTTTCAGGCACGTGGTGTGGCTTTTGGGGGTGTCCTGTGCAGGGTTTGGAGCTGCACTTGGTGATCCTTGTGGGTCCCTTCCAACTCAGCATATTCTGTGATTCTGTGAATTGTAGAATCACAGTCATGGAGTGGTTTGGGTTTGAGGGACCCTGAAGATCATCCATTCCAACCCAATCCATTCTGTGATTCTGTGGTCTGGGTTGGAAAGCCCTCTAAAGATCATCAAGTCCAGCCATTCTCCAAGGCCACCACTGAACCATTCCCCAAATGTCACATCTACACGTCTTTAAATCCCTCCAGGAATGATGATTCACCACCTTCCCTGGGCAACCTCTTCCAATACTTAACAGCCCTTTCTGGGAAGGAATTTTGTCCCAATATTCAATTTAAAACTCCCAGTTCCATCTCCAAAGGGCTGCCAGTGCCACCTGGGGTGGGGAAAACAGGAGGTGAGTGGCAGGGAAGGAGCAAGAGCTGAAGCAAAACTTGCTGCCAACAGAGACAGCAGTGGAGATAATGCAGTCAAACCACAGAATCCACAGTGCAGAGCAACTGAACCTCCCCCAGAACAACCACAAAACACAGAGTCTGTAACCACAGCAATCAGGTGGCAGGACCAACCTTCACCACCAGGACCTGCAGAAAGCGGCTCCAACGCTGGCAAACCACTCCAGGAACATTCATTTTCCATGCCTGACACCCCCCCAGGGCAGGGTCTCACCACCACAGGGGCTGGGGAGCTTCTCTTTTCCCAGCAAAAGCTGCAGCAGAGGGTTTTTGGCCAGTGGTGGTGATGGTGGGCAGTGAACCTGCTGTGTTGGGGCACCACAGTTTGAGCAACATGTGCCACAGAACGTCCCCTGAAAGGTGAACACTCAGGCCTTGGTGGGACACCATGGTGTGCCTCAGGTCCTCAGCTGGTCTGAAATAAGGCCTTAGAGGAGCAGGGCAGGTCTGAGATGGTTCCCTCCAGTGTTTTCAGAGTCCAAAGGAGTGGGGCATGAGAGGACTCTATTATGAGAAGAGGAGGCTCAGGGGGGACCTCATTGCTCTGCACAACTCCCTGCCAGGAGGGGGCAGTGAGGGGGGTCAGGCTCTTCTGCCATGGCCCAGGGGAAAGGGGGAGAGGAGATGGCCTCAAACTGCACCAGGGCTGGGGCAGAGCAGAGATCGGGATCAATTCTTCCCTGCAGGAGTGGTCAGACCTTGGAATGAGTGTCCCAGGGAGGTGGTTCAGTCACTGTGTCTGAAGTGTCCCAGAGGTGTCTGGATGTGACCCTTGGGGACATGGATTGGGGGTGATCCTGGTGGTGCTGGTGGCACTGGGTGGTCCTGAAGGTCTCCTCCAACCCTGATGATTCCATGATCCTGGGAATGGGCTGCACTCAACCTTCAAGCTCAGGCTCATGAGCTCAACCCAGTGACTTCCCTCATCCCACTCCACACCTTCTCCCTTGCTGTAACCTTGGCCAAGGGCACTTTGGCATCACCCAAGTCCCCTCCCAGCTCCAGGTCTGGTCTCTGCAGCCTCTCCCTGTGCTGCCTTCGTGCTGCATCTTAGAATCACAGAATCATAGAATTGACTGGATTGGAAAAGACCTCCAAGATCATCAAGTCCAACCCTTGGTCCAACTCCAGTCCCTTTACCAGATCATGGCACTCAGTGCCACGGCCAAGCTCAGCTGAAAAACCTCCAGGGATGGGGAATCCACCCCCTCTCTGGGCAGCCCATTCCAATCCCTGAGCACTCTCTCTGCAAAGAATTTCTTTCTGCTCTCCAACTTCAATTTCCCCTGGCAGAGCTTGAGCCCATCGTGCCCCCTTGTCCTATTGCTGAGTGCCTGGGAGAAGAGACCAACCCCCAGCTGGCCAGAACTTCCCTTCAGGCAGTTCCAGACAGTGCTGAGGTCACCTCTGAGCCTCCTCTTCTCCAGGCTGAACACCCCCAGCTCCCTCAGCCTCTCCCCACAGCACTTGTGCTCCAGTTGCTTCTCCAGCCTCGTTGCTCTTCTCAGTTGGGTTGGAAGAGACCTCTGAGATCATCAACCCTTGATCCAACCCCACTGTGATCACCAGCCCAGGGCACAGAGTGCCCTGGGCTGGTGATCACAGTGGGGTTGGATCAAGACATGGTGGATTCTCTGTCCCTTCTCCAGCCTCGTTGCTCTTCTCTGGCCCTGCTCCAGCCCCTCAAGCTCTTTCCTCAACTGAGGGGCCCAGAACTGAACACAACACTCAAGGTGTGGCCTCCCCAAGGCAGAGTCCAGGGGAAGGGTCACTGCCCTGGGCCTGCTGGCCACGCTAGTTTGGATCCAGACCAGGATCCCCTTGGCCTTCTTGGCCACCTGGGCACACTGGTGGCTCCTGTTGAGCTTCCTGTCCCTCAGTCCCCCCAGGTCCCTCTGCCTGGCTGCTCTCCAGCCACTCTGTGCCCAGCCTGGAGCGCTGCAGGGGGTTGGGGTGGCCAAAGGGCAGGACCTGCACTTGGCCTTGTTGAACTCCATCCCATTGCAATCAGCCCCATCTCTCCAGTCTCTCCAGATCCCTCTGCAGAGCCCTCCTGCCTTCTCCTGTGCAAACCAATGCCTCAGGAACACGAGGTTTGTTGTGCTCAGTGGAAATATTTTAACTGCTAATGGGAAGCTTTTCATGGCCTTCAAAGCACTGGCCTGACCCTTCCAGCTGCAGATCTCATGTGGTCTCTACCAGGGCACGATGATACTGCAAGTTGGAATACAAGGCTTTGTCTGGCAATAAAAAGGCACAACTTCCACCTATTTAAACTCTCTGCATCTTCTTCCAGATCATCACTGCTCGTAAGGGATTTCTGGAACCCTTGTTAAGGGGATTTGGGCCTTTAATAAGCTTTTCTTAACTCAAGTAGATCAGTTCCTGAAGTTAAAATAAAACAACACTCATTTTTTTGCTCTACTGATACCAGAACGTTTCCCTTTTTTGTTTTCTTTCAGTGCATGGTTTGTTTTCCTCTGTATGGAGGCAAAAAGCAGGATCCCTAAACATCCTACAGGGAAAAAGCTGAGAAATAATTGTTGTCAAACAATCCTCTGCACCAGTGTGGAAACCACAGCAAAGTTTGAGCAGCTCCAATTTCAGGAGAACCTCAAGAGGTACTTACATGTTTTGCTGGAGAGAATATTGAACAGTTCCAACTGCCTTTATTCCAACCCCACCCCATCTCATATCACAAATCAATAATGAATGTTCCCCCTCTCTGCTGGGCCTTTGCCTGAGTTTCTGTGTCCTGCTGCCAAAAGTTTGTTTTGGTTTTTTTTTTCAGAAGGATGAGAGATGCTTTGTAAGTTAAGAACTATTAATGAGAACTGGAAATGGGATGGAACAAAAGTCTGGCTTTGGATGCTTTGAAGAGAAAGTCGTGGTGGGAGATCCAAATGAAAACCAAACGTCCCTCAGGGGCACAGGAAGGATGGATCTGAGTGGGGTGGGAGGAAAAACTTGGAGACCTCCCCATGGGAAGCTGTGCTGGCTGCACCTTCCTCCTCCTTTCTCCCATGGTCCATTCAGTCCACAACAAACATGGGACTATTCCTGGGGCTGCACAAACTTTTATAAATACAATTTAAGCCCTCAGTGGGTTCAGGAGTTTGGGATCCTCTTCACAAGGATAATCCTCTTCCAAAGGGCCTGTCCTTCACTGTGCAGATAAAATTGATGAATTCAGCTGGTGGAATTGTCCAACCTGACCTTGGACACTTGCAGGGATGGGACAACCACAGCTGTGCCAGGGCCTGCCCACCCTCACAGGGAAGGATTTCTTCCCAGTATCTCACCTTCTCCATAGGCAGGTGCCCATCAGGAGAGGAATTTCTGCCTCCCTTCTCCTGTTCAGTGCCTACTAGAGCCAGGCCAAATGTCCTTCCATGCCCATCTCCCAGTTCTCATTTTGGGAACACCTCTCCAAGCTGTTCCCAGCCCTGGTCCAGCTCACAATTCACAGACAAATCCTCAGAGAAAACCTTGGCTTCATTTCCATAATTTAAACCCCCAAGGTTTGTACTATCTCTGCATATCACTGGTGAGGGCTGACCATGATAAGAGTCTTTTTTTTTCCCTTCATTTCTCTTTCTTTTTTTCCTTTTTTTCCTCTCCAGGAGTGTGTTTGGATGTTGTGGCCATTGCCAGTGCAGGCAGTGATTGCAAACTGATGAGAATCCAAGGCAATGGGGCTCTGTTGAGCTGTCACTGCTAAAGCTCATTCTAGGAAAAAGAAAAAGAAAGAAAAAACAGGCTCAGAGTGTCATCTTTGCCTCCTCCTCCTCCTCCACCTTGCACCTGTTTCCCCCAAACCTCCTTTGTGGGCTTAAAAAGAGGCTGTTTTTCACATTAAATGTGGGCAACTTGGTTGCATCTGAATTTCTGAGAAAGAGGAGGGAATAACAAAGGAAGTGAAGGGCTGAGAACTGCAGCCATGGAGGGATCTCAGGGCAGGACCTCAGGGCAGGACCTCAGGGCAGGACCTCAGGGCAGGACTCACCACTTGCTCTGGGAAGGCTCTGGAGGGGACCAGGGCTGAGCTCTGGGGCTCCAGTTCTGTTTCTCTGCTCACTGGCAGGGTTGGTGGAGCAGCAGCAAAGCCACAGCAGGGACAGCAGAGGGTGAGGAACACCCTCCTGCAGCCCCCATGGCCACAGGCACCACCAGCATCACCAACACCACCAACACCACCAGCGCCACCAACACCACCAACACCACCAGCATCACCAACACCACCAGCACCACCAGCACCACCAGCACCACCAGCACAACCAACACCACCAACACCAGCACCATCACCAACACCACCAACATCACCAGCAGCACCAGCACCACCAACACCACCAGCACCACAACACCACCAGCACCACCAACACCACCAACACCACCAGCAGCACCAGCATCACCAGCACCACCAACACCACCAGCACCAGCACCATCACCAACACCACCAACACCACCAGCACCACCAGCACCACCAACACCATCAGCACCACCAGCAGCACCAGCAGCACCAGCACCACCAACACCACCAACACCACTAACACCAGCAGCACCACCAGCACCACCAGCACCACCAGCACCACCAGCACCACAACACCACCAGCACCACCAGTGATGCTCTTCGAGCAGCATTAGCTGGGACAAAGCCCTGGAGGTATCCAAGGTTGGAGCAACCTGATCCATGGAAGGTGTCCCTGCCCATGGCAGGTGGTTGGAATGGGATCATCTCATTCCACTTTCTGCCATGGGCAGGGACACCTTCTATGGATCAGGTTGCTCCAAGTCCCATCCAACCGGACCATGAAGGGATACCATGGACTCATCAGCTTCACCTATTGAAAAATGGCCTTGAGCTGAAGGAGGGCAGGGCTGGATGGGATATTGGGAAGGAATTGCTGGCTGGGAGGGTGGGCAGGCCCTGGCACAGGTTGGGCAGAGCAGCTGTGGCTGCCCCATCCCTGGGAGTGTCCCAGGCCAGGTCGGACAGGGCTTGGAGCAGCCTGGGCTGGTGGGAGGTGTCCCTGCCCATGGCAGGGGGTGGCATTGGATGATCTTTCAGGTTCCTTCCAACCCAAACCATCCTGTAATTTCACGTTTCTATGATTTTTTTTTCCTGTGCTGAGTCTGTGCTGCAATAACAGAGGACACAAGTGGCCAATTCCACCAGGTGAACTCATCAGTTGTTCCTTCCCAGTGAAGGACAGGTGAAAATTGATGGTGTCCTTAAGGTGATGGTTTCTTCCCAACTGATGACAAGACATTTGGGATAGAAACATCACCTTCACAGTCTCCATCTGACTTCTCATGGATAAAGGAACTGTTTAAGGGAAGTCCAAGCCAAATCATCCCACTGGAATAAATCTGAGTGAGGGACCTGCCTGAAGGAAACATCAAAACCATTAGAAAAGGGTTGTTGATCCCGTTAATAAATTGAGTATCATGGAGTTGGACTGGGTCAGGCAACCTGGGCTGGGGGAAGGTTCCCTTCCCAAGGCAGGGGGGGGAATGAGATGGTCTTTAAGGTCCAATCCAACTCTGATCATTCCATGATTCCATGAGGACAGGCTGGGCAGGCAGAGGAGCCCGTTGGGTCAGGGTGTCTGCACTGGCAGCACAGTTGGCACTCGTGGCTGTGTGGTCTCAGTTTGGAAGAGGAAGGGTTTGATTTCATTGCTGAGAAGTGTGAGCAGGAACAGCTGCTGACTGAGAGAAACATTCTTGAGATCTTCAAGTCAACACAAGTTGGCCTGGAGAGCTCAGAGCTCTGCCTTCAAGTGTAAAATGACCCCTCAGCTGCAGGAAGCTGATCAGCCCTGCCAGTAAGTGAAGTTCAGTGCAGGTGACTCATGGGACACTCTGTCTGGTCCCTGAAAAAGTTCTTTCTCCTCCTTCCCCCCACCCAGGCTGGCCCAACAGCCACAGTTTTACAGCTGCTGCTTCCTCAAAGCTGCTGCTCTCTGAGGCTCTGCCTGAGGGGGTTGCACCAGCCCTGGCCCAGGGGGAAGGTCTCTGTGCTGAAGAGAATCACAGAATCACAGGCTGGTTTGGGTTGGAAAGGACTTCAAAGCCCACTCAGTGCCAACCCAGTGCCACCCCTGCCATGGGCAGGGACACCTCCCACCAGCCCAGGCTGCTCCAAGCCCTGTCCAACCTGGCCTGGGACACTCCCAGGGATGGGGCAGCCACAGCTGCTCTGCCCAACCTGTGCCAGGGCCTGCCCACCCTCCCAGCCAGGAATTCCTTCCCAATATCCCATCCAGCCCTGCCCTCTGGCACTTTGAAGCCATTCCCCTTGTCCTGTCCCTCCATCCCTTGTCCCCAGTCCCTCTCCAGCTCTCCTGGAGCCCCTTTAGGCTCTGGAAGGGGCTCTCAGGTCTCCCTGGAGCTTCTCCTGTCCAAGTTTGTTATTGTGATGCTCTGCAACATCTCCCATAAAACATAATAAGCAGAAACTTAAAAGCCTCTTGGAAATATAAACTTCACTTAACAATTCAGGATTCAAATGCAAATTCTGGCAAATCAGAGTCACAGAATGGTTTGGGGGTTGGAAAGGGCCTTAAAGATCATCCAGTTCCAACCATGGGCAGGGACACCTCCCACCAGCCCAGGCTGCTCCAAGCCCTGTCCAACCTGGCCTGGGACACTCCCAGGGATGGGGCAGCCACAGCTGCTCTGCCCAACCTGTGCCAGGGCCTGCCCACCCTCCCAGACACCAATTCCTTCCCAATATCCCACCTATCCCTGCCCTCCTTCAGCTCAAGGCCATTTTCCCACTAATTCTGTCCCTATACAAAGCTCTGCTCCCCAGGGCAGATTTGGGCACTTCAGTTCTCCTGTTGTACCTCATTATTTGGGACTTTTCAGTTAATTATTAGTAATATTTCCCATTCACTAAAGGCAGTAATTTTTTTATCTGTGACTGGTTTTGTTACTAATGAAGTGATTACAAATGAGAGAGATGAGATTTAAACCATGATGGTCTCTGTAACCTCAGTGTTTCCCAGGAATTATTAGTCATCTTCCTTTTGGGTTTTTTTTGTTGTTTTTTTTTTGGTGGGTGAGTTTTGTGTGTCAGGAAAGAAAGTGAAATAGTTCTAAGAACAAAAAGACATGATGATAAAATGCTCTCCTAAATCTCAACCCAAAGCAAAGCTTGAAACTCATGGCAAGTCCTCCTTACTCCTTCAATGCCAGAGCATGAGCCCCCCCAAATGGGGCTCCCAGCAGTTTTGGGGACCCTTTTCACCCCCAAATTGGTGGTCCCTGGTCCTTGGGGACCCTTTTCACCCAAATTTAAGGGTTCTGAGTGGCTTTTGAGACCTTTTCCATTCCCAGTTTTAGGATCCCAGGAGCTTTTGGGGCCCCTTTCCTAATTTGGAACTCCAAGATGTTTTTGAGGACCATTTTCACCCCTAATTTTTGGGTTCCAGGAGGGTTTGGGGACCTTTTCCATCCCAAATTTGGTGGTCCCTGGTCCTTGAGACCATTTTCATCCCCATTTGGGGGTCCCAGCTCTTTCTGAGACCCTTTTCCTCCCTAATTTGTGGGTCTTTCCATCCAAATCCCTTCTGGATTTTAAGATTACCCAATTCACTGTTTCAACACAACGAGGATTTGCAACATTTCCTGCCCAGAGGGTTCAAGTTCACACTTCCCAGGAGGACCTTTTTTCTTGGGAGAAGCAGCAATCCAATCTCTTGGAGCTGGGAAACACAATTTATCCATTGCTGTAGGCCCTCAAATATTTAATTAATGTGCATTCCCACTTTTCTGCCAATATTCCAAGGCAGGGCCAGGAGCTGGACTTGGATGATCCTTGAAGGTCCCTCCCAGCTCAGGATATTTGATGATTCCATAGAATCTGTGCAAGATTTCCATGAAATGACTTATAATTCTGGAATTAACTCCACTTTATGTGTCTTTACTTATTCCTCTTTTGTTAGAAATTAATATTAGAGCTGCTTGGAAGGTTTTCCCACCTTTCCAGCCATAGGAATCCTGTCCCAGCTTCCTACTGAACAGCTTTGCCCCCTTTGGAATATCCTGAGCTGGGAGGGACCCCCAAGGACCATCCAGTCCCATCCCAGGCCCTGCCCAGGACATCCAACAATCCCCCTCTGTGCAGGTTCCCTGCTCTCCTCCATGTCCTGGCAGATCCCAAATCCTTGGAGCTGAACACCAATTAAACAACTCACCTTCATCTGGAAAACCTGAAATAATCCCTCTGTTAATCTCTTGCTCTTTGGAAATAATTACTATTTTTTTTTCCTCTGGCTTATATATGGAAAGGCCACAATAAATTTTTTATATTAATATACAGAATATTTTCAGAAGAAAAACTGATTTAATTTCTTTTTTAATATAATTTAGTAGTTAGCAAATATATTATTTTCTATGCAAAATTTTTAGAGACAGGATTGCACCACAAGGCCACAACTTGCACAGTGAGAGGGATTATGAACCTATTGCTCTATTAATGACTCCAAATTAACACCCCCTTTTAAATTTCTATTTATCTTCTCATAGATATCTTGATTCCAAGCAGCCCAAACTTTTCCTCCTACATTTTTCCCTTCTCCCACGTTCCTAAATAATCATTAAAACACTCTGTGGTTTAACATGCCTATAAATCATGTCCCAGGAAAGATTTCTTGCTCCACTTTTGTCCTGATT
This sequence comes from Pithys albifrons albifrons, assembly GCF_047495875.1. Lineage (NCBI taxonomy): Eukaryota > Metazoa > Chordata > Aves > Passeriformes > Thamnophilidae > Pithys > Pithys albifrons. The sequence continues at coordinate 125,330,742 of NC_092458.1, forward strand.
CAGCAACTGAGTCCACTCTGTGGGGGTGCCCAAAGCTGGGCATTCTCCACCCTCCATTCATTGCCCACCAACTGTTCCCAGTGGCCCATTGGCAGCAGCTGCCCAGGGCACAGCTGAGCCCTCAGGCTGGGAGCTGGCTGGGAAAGAAGCCTGGCAGAGGAGCTGGGAGAACTGCCCTGCAGGGACTCCTTGGCACCTCCACACCCACCTGAGGGCTCAGCTCTGCTCAGGGGCCAGCAACGATTCCAAAATCCCCCCTGACTGCCAGAGTCAGATCCCACAGTGTGGAACTCCCTGCCCTGGGGGAGGCACTGGGGGCTCCCACCTGCACCTGAGGAGATGGAATCTTGGGGTTTGGGGACTTGGGGAACCACTCACTGGATCCAGAGGAGGATCAGAACCTGGACAGGAGGAGCCCACCACTCTCCCCCAGACTGTGCCATCATCTGCACCAACAGGTTTGTCCCTTCCTTTCCCTTTGGACTCGGGGGAACCACGTGGGGCTCAGCACAGGGGCCACCAAACCCCCCTGTGTTTGTGCCCCAGGGGGTGGGTTACACTGCTGGGCTTGGGGGTTAAACCCAATTTCTCTTTGTGCCATTGCATTTATTGTGATATTGTTATTAAATTGTAACTCTGATTTATAATCTCTTTTGTGTTGGGTTCATTTCTCCTGCTGGTTTCCCTTTAAACCATCACATTACTTGGGATGTGATTCCATCCTGGTGAAGCTTGGAAGTCCTTGTATCCATGCCAGCTTTCTTTGGGAAATCCTCACCTTTGTACCTCCCTCAGTGCTGAGGTGCCTCCCTGGGGGAAGGTGGAATGCTCTTATCTTTCCTTTCCTGCCAAATCTCAAACCACAAAAAGCCCTGGTTGAGGCTTCAGGGGCTCAGAGAGGGAAGCACCAAAGGCCAAGGTTGGCTGGAAGTGGAACATCTCTGGTTTGGCAAAGAGGATGATCCTGGCAGGGGAGAGAAGTCAGATGGAATAAGGATGTCATGTTCCAAAGGAGAGGCTGGAGAGCAGTGACAGGGAAAGGGGCCTGGAGCTCCTGGCTGATGACAAGGTGAAGACAGGTCAGCAGTGCCCTGGCAGCCAGGAGGGACTTCCATGACCTGGGGGCATCAGGCACAGCATTGAGGGATGGGATTGTCCCCTTGCCTCCAGTCCTGGGAGCAGTTTGAGTGTCTCAATTAAAGAAAGATCTAAAGCTGTTGTAGAGTGTCCAAGGGAGGGACAGGAAGATGGTGAAGGGCCTGGAGGGGCCATGGAGGAGCAGCTGAGGGCACTGGGCTTGTCCAGCTGGAGCAGAGGGCACTGAGGGCAGAGCTCAGCAGGGGCTGCAGCTCCTCCCGAGGGGCAGCTCCATCTCTGAGCCCTGAGAGCAGGGCCAGGCCCAGGGCACGGCTGGAGCTGTGCCAGGGCAGGGGCAGGTGGGATCTCAGCCAAAGGCTCTTCCCCCAGAGGGTGGTGGGCACTGCCCAGGCTCCCCAGGGCAGTGGGCACGGCCCCGAGGCTGCCAGAGCTGCAGGAGCCTTTGGGCAATGGGACAGGGCAGGGGGGACTGTTGGGGTGTGCTGGGCAGGGCCAGGGGGGACTGTTGGGTGTCCTGGGCAGGGCCAGGGTGGCACTGGATGGTCCCTGGGGGTCCCTCCCAGCTCAGGATATTCTGTGACTGATTCCATGATATACAAAAATCTGCTGTGCTCTCCTAATTTTTTTTCCTTAGTATTTCCATATGGTTTTAGACATTTTCCTCTGTTACTTCTGTGGTGAAGCTGCTCTTTATTTTCTCCCTATAAAGTGCATTTGCTCTTTCCTCCCTCCCTCACTCTCCTCAGCACGTTGTGGCTGTAAGAACGGGGGTGGAAGGAGATGGGAGGGAGGGTGGTTTGTGCCTCCAAGGAGAGGATCCTTTACTCCACTCACATCTCCAGGCCAGACAGACTCAGAGAGCAACTCTGTTCCCACCAGCCCAGGATGTGCAACAGCAGCAGCCTGAGGATCCCAAGCCACTCATGTTCTGGTCCAGCCAAACCAACCTTGTCACCTGTGTGTGTTCCACCACACTGGGAGCTGGTGGAGCCACCAGGACAGCAGCTCTGCCACTCCTTGGATCCCACCTGGAAATTTCACAGTGTCAGGATGTTTTTGGTTTGTATGGCCAGGCTTTGGTACCCAGGGGGGCTTCAGGGCTGGTTCCTGTCAGAAGCTGCTGGAAGCTTCCCCTGTGTCCAACAGGGCCAGTGCCAGCTGGGGCCAGGATGGAGGCACCGCTGGCCAAGGCTGAGCCCACCACAGACAGCAGTGACACCTCTGGGATAATGTCTTGGAAAAGGAAAAATAAAGGGATGGCACAGATGGGACAGCGCTCAGAGAAGTGAGGAGTGAGGCCATGGGAGAGGAACAGCCCTGCAGAGCCCAAGGACAGTGCAGAGGAAGGAGCAGGAGGGGCTCCAGGCACCACAGTTGAGGTTCCTCTGCAGCCTGTGCTGAAGACCCTGGGGAGAGGCTGCTGTGCCCCTGCAGCCCATGGAGGGCCATGGGAGACCAGAGATCCACCTGCAGCCCCTGCAGGAGCCCCCCCAGAGCAGAGGGATGCCCCAAAAAGGCTGGGACTCTGTGGGAAGCCCACCCTGGAGCAGGGTCCTGGCAGGGCCATGTGGGCCAGTGGAGAGAGAAGCCCAGGCTGCAGCAGCTTTTGCTGGTAGGACTTGTGGGGCACCAACACAGGAGAAGTTCCTGAAGGGAAGTTCTGGCCGGATGGGGGTTGGTCTCTTCTCCCAGGCACTCAGCAATAGGACAGGGGGGCACGATGGGCTCAAGCTCTGTCAGGGGAAACTGAAGTTGGAGAGCAGAAAGAAATTCTTTGCAGAGAGAGTGCTCAGGGATTGGAATGGGCTGCCCAGAGAGGGGGTGGATTCCCCATCCCTGGAGGTTTTTCAGCTGAGCTTGGCCGTGGCACTGAGTGCCATGATCTGGTAAAGGGACTGGAGTTGGCCCAAGGGTTGGACTTGATGATCTTGGAGGTCTTTTCCAACCCAATCCATTCTATGATTCTATGACTGACCCCATGGAAGGGATCCAGGTCAGAGAAGCCTCTTCCTGAAGGTCTGACCCTGTGGAAGGACTCAGACAGGAGAAGTTAGTGGAGAACTGTCTCTCGTGGGAGAGACCCCACACTGGAGCAGGGCAAGGACTCCTCTCCCTGCAGAGTGGCAGAATTAAGGTGGGATGCCCTGAGTGGAACCCCCACCCTTCCTCTCCCTGTGCTGCTTGAGAGGAGGAGACAGAATCCAGATGGGAGGGAGGGCTGGGGGGAAAGTCTTTGTAACATTTATTTGACTTCTCATTATCCCTCTCTGATCTAATTGGTAATAATTTCAATCCCCATCCCCAGCTCGAGTGTTTTGTCCATGATGTTCGGTGAGTGATCTCCCCCAGACCTTAGCTGTGTTTTCCATCCCTTTTCCAGCCGGGAGGGCAGAGCAGGGCAGAGACACTCACCCCTCCCATGCAGGGGAGCCACGAGTTAAACACGCGACAGAGGAGCTGTGGCAGCTCCGATTTGGATTCGCAAGGCAGAGCATCCCCTCTGGCAGCTGAACGAGCCCGTCGGGGGACCAATTACTGCTCCGAGCGGCTGCCGCTCCCGCATCCCGGGGGATGCTCCGGAGCCTTCCAGCACAACCAGCCTCATCCTCCAGGCACGAGTTGTTCCTCCCGTCAAAACTGCCGCTAATGACACAATTAACTGACTGGGGACTACTGAGGAGCTCTTAATTAGGTAAACATCGCTCGGTGAAAAGCGAGCGCCCGGTTCTTGGTTCGTGTCAGGCTGCTGCGAGGTGAAACCTCCGCCCGCGGGCGAGGGATGCGCTTGAAGGTCTAATTTAGGTGGTAAAACTGCAGCTCAGCTGGGAATTCCCTTCGGCGCAGCGTGTGAAAGAAGCGCTAGAAACAGCTCAGAAGCTCCGAGAGGCGCCCTAGAAGCATTTCAAACATTTCACTGCACGCACAGAGAGAGGTCCCTTCCCCAAGCACAGAAAGTGCTGCCCGATTTGAAGTGGGAAAACCTCGGAGAGAAACTGAGATTCTCGGGGGGGAAACTACAACACCAGTTTTCATTCTTCATGTGATAACGCAGGGAACAAACCAAGGGTTCTGAAGGTCAACCAGCTGCAAACTGGAAGGATGTCTCATCACAGGGGCTGGGAAAATGAAGACCACCATGGCCATTTATTTCTTTTACCCCTGCAGTCTGTTATTACTTAGTCCTGAGTGCTGAAAGAAACCCCTCAGTGTTTAACTGGTGCTGCCTGGCAGAAAAGGGACCTTGATAGGTTGGAGAGCTGGGGTTGATTGCAATGGGATGGAGTTCAACAAGGCCAAGTGCAGGTCCCTTTACCAGATCATGGCACTCAGTGCCATGGCCAAGCTCAGTTGAAAACCCTCCAGGGATGGGGAATCCACCCCCTCTCTGGGCAGCCCATTCCAATCCCTGAGCACTCTCTCTGCAAAGAATTTCTTTCTGATCTCCAATTTCCCCTGGCAGAGCTTGAGCCCATCGTGCCCCCTTGTCCTATTGCTGAGTGCCTGGGAGAAGAGACCAACCCCCACCTGGCCACAACTTCCCTTCAGGCAGTTCCAGACAGTGCTGAGGTCACCTCTGAGCCTCCTCTTCTCCAGGCTGAACACCCCCAGCTCCCTCAGCTTCAGGATCCTCATGCCCATCTTCAGGTGGCCATCCCAGCCTGCAGCCCCAGAGGAGCTCACATGGAACCAACCCAGGAGTGTCACTGGGGAGGTGACAGAGCTGAGAGAGCACAGGGACCGTCAGGACAGAGGAAGAGGGGAACACAGGCAGGGAGAAGAGGCACAGTGAGGCTGAGGAAGCATCTGGAACTGCTGATGGAAACTCATGGAAAAGTGAGCCACTCATTCAAGAAAAGGAATCACAGAATCATGGAATGGATTGGGTTGGAAAAGCCCTCCGAGACCATCAAGTCCAACCCTTGGGCCAACTCCAGTCCCTTTACCAGATCATGGCACTCAGTGCCATGGCCAAGCTCAGCTGAAAAACCTGCAGGGATGGGGAATCCACCCCCTCTCTGGGCAGGCCTTGTACTCGGTCCCCCTGCTGAGCCCAAGGATTTTGTTCTCCCTGGCTTTGACATTGGGATCTTTCTCAGCCTCTCCCTCCAGGTTCAGAAATCCCCCTGTCTCAAGTTCCCAAGGTAGTTCAGATGATTCTTCCCTTGTTGAGCTAGAACTGAATGATATTTTTGGTTTATCAAACCAAAACTGGTTGTGCCCTAGAAACAGTTTTTCTGTCATTCAAATGCAGAGAATTCCCCACATCCCAAACCAGCCCAACATGTCTGTGGACAGACAAGGTCACTGCAGGCTGTTGGTTCCTTGGATTCATCTGCCTGGTCTTCTTCACTCCTGCAAGTTCCTCCTCCACACCATCACTGGGGGGGAACAGCATCAATTTTTCAGAGCTGTCTTGCTGTTTAATAAGATATTTGATCAAAAAACTGACCTTTAAAGTTGTTACTAGAGTTAGACTGGCTGGAAACATTCCAAAGGGACACTTTCATGGCTGAAATCAGAAATGAAATGAATGTGGTGACCACAGTGATAGGAATGTGATGACATTCCATAGTTCCGAGGGAACAACAGGTTTAGGTTCTTCCTTGTGGTTTTTTCACACTGTCTTAGAGTCATGGAATCCTGGAATGATTTGGGTTGGAAGGGACCTTAAAGATCATCCCATTCCACCCCCTGCCATGGGCAGGGACACCTCCCACCAGCCCAGGCTGCTCCAAGCCCTGTCCAACCTGACCTGGGACACTCCCAGGGATGGGGCAGCCACAGCTGCTCTGGGCAGTGGCTTCAAAGTGCCAGAGGGCAGGGCTGGATGGGATATTGGGCAGGAATTCCTGGCTGGGAGGGTGGGCAGGCCCTGGCACAGGTTGGGCAGAGCAGTTGTGGCTGCCCCATCCCTGGGAGTGTCCCAGGCCAGGCTGGACAGGGCTTGGAGCAGCCTGGGCTGGTGAGAGGTGTCCCTGCCCATGGCACTGGGTGGGATGGGATGATCTTCAAAGTTTCTTCCAACCCAAACCATTCTCTGAACTTTCAGCAAGTGTTTCAATGGCAACCAGCAATTTTTCACATTCACAACTACACCTTGTGTGGGCTCAGAGACCTCAAGCCGTGACTATTTGAGGGTTTTTTTCTCATAATTTTGTAAGAACAGGTTCTTCTTTTTTTTTTTTTTTTATTCCTTGCCATGCACCAAAACTATTGACTGTGCTGTGGCTCTGAAACCAAAGCCACAATTGCAGGGTTTATTTTTAGGCCCCTGCCCTGTGTCACCAACTTAGAGATGTGGTTCAGCTAAACCGTCACTCCCTCGCCGTGCCTGCGAGTTTGGGTTTCACATTTGCCTCAAAACTCTCACCAGAAGAACAGAATGGATGAACAGACAATTGGTAATTTGAGAGGAAGTCGATGCAGCTTCAACATTTCAGTTTGTCAGGTCGTGCTCACCCAGTTTATGAGCTGAATATCAGGAGATCCTTCCTTTTAAAAAATTAAATAGTTAAAAGGGGCTTTTTAAGACAGAACTTGGAAGACACTGAGAAATAAATGGCCAGAGAAAGGCAGGCCCTGGGAAATGAGCACAGTTCTTAGTCCTTGGCCTGCCAGCTGAGCTTGGCTTAAATGTTGTGTGTGTCTCATGGCTCCAAGTGTAGAAGATTTGAGCAAAAAACCAGCAGCAGGACCAGGTTTTGTGCTTCTGGTTTTTAATGCTCCCCAACAGAAGTTGGGCTGTGTCCTCCTCCTGCTCTCTGCAGCCTGGACATTGAGGAACTTTCTGTCATCTGGTCTTGAGAAAAGTCAGCACAGAAGTGAGAGACTGATCTGGCAACACTCCACACTCATCTTGCTATGGACTAACAGAGCAACATGTAAGGCTGAAAAATCCAGTTTTCTGTGAGTTTTAAAAATTGTCACTTAGAACTCAAAACATTTTGGACCATACATGGTGCTTCTGCATGATGGGAAAAAAGCTGGACTTGGTTGGTCCTGGTGGGTCCTTTTCAACTCAGAATATCCTGGAATTCTGTGATTCCTCCCAACAGCTTTGCCATTAGCTTGAAAATTGGCATCTGCTGTCACTTAGGGGTGACTGTAATTCATTCAGTGTTTTCACTGCCTCAGACTGTCCATGAGGAGAAAGAGCTGGAGAAGGTAAATCACAGAATCACAGAATGGATTGGATTGGAAAAGACCTCCAAGATCATCAAGTCCAACCCTTGGTCCAACTCCAGTCCCTTTACCAGATCATGGCACTCAGTGCCACGGCCAAGCTCAGCTGAAAAACCTCCAGGGATGGGGAATCCACCCCCTCTCTGGGCAGCCCATTCCAATGCCTGAGCACTCTCTCTGCAAAGAATTTCTTTCTCATCTCCAACTTCAATTTCCCCTGGCAGAGCTTGAGCCCATCGTGCCCCCTTGTCCTATTGCTGAGTGCCTGGGAGAAGAGACCAACCCCCAGCTGGCCAGAACTTCCCTTCAGGCAGTTCCAGACAGTGCTGAGGTCACCTCTGAGCCTCCTCTTCTCCAGGCTAAACACCCCCAGCTCCCTCAGCCTCACCCCACAGCACTTGTGGCTCCAGTCCCTTCTCCAGCCTCGTTGCTCTTCTCTGGACCCCAAGCCAAAGTGGGAAAGGGAAGAAGAGTCTCCAAATAGCTCTGGACCTTCCTCTGGATTCTGGGACCTGTAGAAAGAGGCTGTAGAGACCCAGGGGAAGGTCCTTGGGAAGGTGAAGACAAGATTGGCTGCTGCAAATGCCAAGTTGGGACTGACCCATCAGTTCCCTTGTTGGGTGTGGATTTGTGTGTGGCTCTTCAGTGCAGGAGGAGACAGACAGGAGGATCTGGCTCTGATGGACACACACCCTGCTTTGCACCCCTGGAGCTCAGGGAGTTCATGGCATCTCTTCTGGGGGATGATCTTCACCACTCCCTGGCCCACAGTTTGGTGGCACAGGAGGTGCCACCTCCTGGTCCTGCTGCCTCCATCCCCCCTCCCTACAGTCCTTCCCTTACACAGACACTTCACTGAGCCCTGTGATGGCAAAGAAATGTGTTGGCTCCATGATTATCCCTGTGGATGCTGAGAATTCCGGGATAACTCACCTGTGGATGCCTCACTGTGCCTCTGCTCCATCCTGCAGCACCTCCTGAAGGGCAGCAAACACTGACAGCAGCTCAGGGACAACAAATGTGGGGCAGAGGACAGACATTTACACACTGAGAGGATGGGAAATGGTGGTGGCATTTGAGAGGGGGGAAAAGAAGCCCCAGGGTGGAGATGAATGTGCAAGTTCACAAGGACAAGGGGCTGGAAGGTCCCACTTGGTGATAGAGAGAGTTTCTGCTCAGCCCCTGAGGCCTGAGAATGCAAATGAAGAGGGTTGAGGTGAACCAGCAAAGAGTGTGTGACACCCAGAACCCAGAGAGTCACCTCAGCAAACAGGAAACAATTAAAAGGGACTTCACTGAAAGGGAGTAAGTCAGGAAGGGAACAGTCCTCCTTGGGATTGGATAACAGGCAACAAAAATGTAACAGTGAAACCAAAAGAGGGCTTAAAAAACCTGGAAGATAATTCAGTTTCTGGGATAAATTCTAAAAATAATCCAGGGAAATTCATCCTCTCGGTTTGGAAGAAGAGATCAAGGATTAGGGAGTTTGTAAACCTGGTGAATCATTTGCAGTGAATTATTCATTGTGTGAATGTGGCTTCATTTGCTGCTCAGGAAAAAGTCTGCAGGCAGGTTCTGAGTTAATTGGCACACGTTTGTCAGCTGTTTCTGGGGCAGGTTTGGTGCAGATTGGTCAGGTGTATTTTTTGGAAGCAACAATCTTGACTCTGCTCTGGCTTTCGTTGACAAAGCAAAGAACTTAATTTGAGTTTTCTCCTTTCTTGCCTGATGAGCAGCAATTTTAATCCTCTGTGAGAGCTCGAATTAGTGACTGAGCCAGGCCATGAATCCTCCTTTGGGCATTTGGGGCTTTCCACGCTTGAAACATCATCCAGGTCGCTCTTGGGGTTGCTGTTGCTGGGCTGACTTTCCATACACGTGGTCAGTCATGGAACCACAGAATGATCTGGTGGTTGGAAAGGACCTCAAAGCCCCCCCAGTGCCACCCCTGCCATGGCAGCGACACCTCCCACCAGCCCAGGCTGCTCCAAGCCCTGTCCAACCTGGCCTGGGACACTCCCAGGGATGGGGCAGCCACAGCTGCTCTGCCCAACCTGTGCCAGGGCCTGCCCACCCTCCCAGCCAGCAATTCCTTCCCAATATCCCATCCAGCCCTGCCCTCTGGCACTTTGAAGCCATTCCCCTTGTCCTGTCCCTCCATTCCTTGGAAATGGTCTCTCTCCATCTTTCTTGTGGCTCCTTCAGCTCCTGGAAGGCCACACTGAGGTCCCCCCAAAGCTTCTCCTCTCCAGGCTGGCCAATGCCAGCTGTGCCAGCCTTTCCTCCCAGCAGAGCTGCTCCATCCTCTGCCCATCCTGGGGCCTCCTCTGGCCTCTCCAGCAGCTCCAGGTCCTCCCTGTGCTGCCCCCAGGGCTGGAGCAGCTCTGCAGGTGGGGCTCACCTGAGGGGCAGAGGGGCACAATCCCCCCTGCCCTGTGCCCACTGCCCTTTGGGTGCAGCCCAGGGTGCTGTTGGATCCCAGAGCTGCCAGCACACACAGCTGGCTCATGCCCAGCTTTTCACCCCCAGAACCCCCAAGTCCTTCTCCCAGGGCTGCTCCCAGTGAGTTCATCTCCCAGTGAGTTCATCTCCCAGTCCATGCCCATGTCTGGGGTTGTCCCATCCCAGGTGCAGCACCAGCTCTGGGACTGGTTGAACCTCATGAGGTTCTCCTGGGCCCCCTCTCAGGTTTGCAAATCTCAATGTCAAAAGGCTCAGTCAGAGGTTCAGAAGGGCCTTCTGGTGTTAATTCCATTTCCCAGTTTGATGCTCCAAGACTTTCTGAGCTCTCCCTGTTGGGATGGGCTGGTTTGTGCCAGGGCTGCATCGTGTGCCAGAGCAGTGTCTGGCACACCACGGGGGCTGCTGGGACTTCATGTGCCAACATGTGCAGCCAAAAGGCAAAAATAACACAGACTTGGACTTCAGGATATATTCAGGGAGTTTGATTTTGGTTTTTTAGGGTTATTTTAAGAGGAAAGAGCATCTTATACAATCATAGAATATCCTGAGCAGGAAAAGACCCACAGGGATCAATGAGTCCAACTCCTGGCTCTGCCCAGGACACTCCAACAATCCCCCATGGCCCTGAAAACATTGTCCAAATGGTCCCTGAGCTCTGGCAGGAGCTGAGCAAGGTGGGAATTCACCAACTTAATCCTCTTTATTGCCCAGGAAAACGTTTCTGACTCCTGTGTGTCATGTGGATATTTTTGATGGGAGGCATTTGTGTCACAGGGGTTTTCATGGAAAAAAAGGGGAATTCACCAACTTAATCCTCTTTATTGCCCAGGAAAACATTTCTGACTCCTGTGTGTCATGTGGATATTTTTGATGGGAGGCATTTGTGTCTCAGGGGTTTTCATGGAAAGAAGGGTCTGTTTGCACCAGCCCAGCCTTGGAAAGCCTTTGGCTTTATTGGGGAAGCAGGAAAATGACTCAGGGCAACATTAGGGCACATCCCAACTTGGAAAAAAAAAAATCTGTGGTTCTAGTGAGAATGATCACAGAGGCTCCTGATAACTGAGGCAGCTCCAAACACTCCTGGTTTCAAGTTGGCTGTTCCTCTTTCTGATGTCTCTGAATTTCACTGGGAAATCTTGCCCTGAAATATTTGATTTTCAATGTGTGGCACCGTTTCTGCTTCACTGCAGTCCCCATCCAATTAAACCAAAGTTATGGAGAGAGAGAGGAACTAAAAGCTCCCCACACATAATGTTAAACTACTTTCTTCCTTGACATATTTGGGAATTAACAAAAAGTGAGGAGCTGATTTAACAACTTGCAACGTGCATGGTTTTAACAGCCAAACTTACAGTGGCTGCTCTTTCATCTAGAAATTAAATGTATAACAAAGCCATAATTAAAGACCTGACCAGCAAAACTTTTCAGTGGTGTGTCCTTTGCTGTGGACTTTGAAGCATCTTCAGCTGGAGCAATGGGAATTCTCCTGGACAGTCCTACGGGCTGCAGATAGAGCTTAATTACAAGCAGAGCTTTCAGTATTTATTCCTCCTGCCAAAATCCTCCTGCGTGGCAACAGAGAGCTGGTTTGCCCTTGTGCTTTCTTACTAATGCTGTTAGAATGTGAACTAAAGCAGTACCTGCCTGTCTGCCTTAATCCCAGACATGATTGTTGGGCTTTGGTGCTGCTTTCCCTGCCCATGACAGTGGATGGAGGAGGCAGGAATTCTCTTGAGGGTTCCCCAACAAGGCAGCTCCTGAGAGACTGGGCAGCACTGATGGCAACATCTGGGTGTAGAACAGAGGCCAGAAACAGAATCCAGGAGTCCCAGAGGTTGGCAAAGCCCTGCCAGCCCCTGGAGCCCACCCTCTGCCCCATGCCCACCTTGGCAAAGCCCTGCCAGCCCCTGCAGCCCACCCTGTGCCCCATGCCCACCTTGGCAAAGCCCTGACAGCCCCTGGAGCCCACCCTGTGCCCCATGCCCACCTTGGCAAAGCCCTGACAGCCCCTGGAGCCCACCCTGTGCCCCATGCCCACCTTGGCAAAGCCCTGCCAGCCCCTGCAGCCCACCCTGTGCCCGATGCCCACCTTGGCAAAGCCCAGAGCACTCAGTGCCACAGCCAGTCCTGCCTTGGGCACCTCCAGGACTGGGCACTTCAAACTTCCCTGGGCAGCCCCTGCCAGTGCCTGCCCACCCTTTCCAGGCAGAAATTCCTGCTGCTGTGCCCCCTGTCCCTGCCCTGGCCCAGCCTGAGGCCGTGCCCTCTGTTCCTGTCCCTGTGCCCTGGGGCACAGCCCGACCCCCTGTCCCCGCTCCCCCCTCCTGGCAGGGATTGCAGAGCCAGAAGGTGCTCCCTGAGCCTCCTTAAATTAAACCCTTCCACACTTTCCACTCCTGCTCCTCCTGGAAACCTGTGCCAGGCTCAGCCCTCAGAGGGCTGGAAATCCTCCCTGGTTTCCAACCTAAATCTCCCTGTGGCCAAGACATTTCCATTTCTCCCCCATCAGTGTCATCCTTTACTAAAGTCAGGCTCTTTTCCCGTGTGGTGTTGCCTCTTCATGTGCTCCAGGAGAGCACTGACATCCCTTTTCACACGCAAATCCCTTCAGAGGTGCAGATGGAGAGTGACCAGTTCACCCAGTTTGAGGGCAGGGAGCACGCTGAGCTCGGCTTCCCCCTCAGGTGTGAACATTTCCAGTTCTCCTTCCTGCCACTCCCATTACTCATCCTGCTTTCCCCACCGCATTTTGCATCCTCACTGAAAGAGCTGGGAAAGCATTCCCTGAGTTTTGAGGCTGACTCTTTCCTGTAGTTAAGATCTCTCAGTCACCCTCCCCAAAACGTCCTCACTTCTTCTTTCTTTGTTCTCCTTTTATTTATATAACGAAGAACGTTAAGTTACTGTTTTTATTTCCTTTGCAAGATCTAAACCAGCTTGATTTTGGCCACTTTTCATTGTCTACTTCTTAACTCCTTCCCATTTTTCATTGCATGTGGGCTGTTTAATTACTCCCAATTTTCTTTATTTGAGCTGCATCTTCAGCAAATCTCAGACTCTGGAACTGCAGGATGAGCTGCTCACCCCACATGGCTTCAATCACCAGTTCCTTTACTCTGTCAGACTTTTCCCTTTTTAAATCAAGAATCTGCTTAGGGAGACTGAATTAATTCCCAATCATTTGGCCAAAGGTTATTTCCTTCAATTGGATCTTCCAAAGTGTCGTTGGCATTGACCAAATCAATAATCACTCGGAGAGAAGCCTCTCACCAATAGACGGGATTGTGCTGAGTCCACCTTTGAGAAGCTGAACTTTCCCACAAGAAAAATTTCTGCCATTTCTTGCTTCCAACAACCCCACAGAGATCTCAATCCTTACCAAAAGTGGGATTTAAATCCCTTCCTGCTTTATTTTTTTTTCCCTTGGCCAGTCAATCAAGGCTGGAACTCCCTTCCTTCCCAACCTTCACCCACCTTCATGGTCAGGTTGTTATGACACGTTTTATCCACGTGTTGGGCTCTCTTTGATGCTCCAAAGGGCCGTGAAGCCAAACTCTCCATGCCCAGGGAATGTGGAGCAGGGCAGGGCAGCAGGACTGGCATCCCAACCCCTCCAGTGCTCCCTGTGCAACCCCAGACAGTTGTTGTTCCAGCCATCTCCTACCTCAGCCTTTTCATTCCAAGTGGGAGCAGCACCGTGGCTACTGCTGGCCCAAAGTGCTCACAGCTGTGCTAAGTGGCAGCCAACCAATTTCCTGTAACTCGTGGGGAGGGAGCCAGATGCAGAAAATATCTATATAAAGGCATCTTTTCTCTTTTTTCTTTTTTTCTTTTTTTTCTGGACAATGAAAAAAAAAGCCCCTTTTTATATGAGTTTGGCTTCCAGGCCAATGAGAGTGTGAGGGCTCAGAGCAAATGCCACTGTGTTGACCTGGCAGAATGAGGTCGAGAGGCTCCAAGAGTGGGAAAATGGGATGAAGTTCACCCTGAGCCAGACTTTTTGTCCTTCTCAGCTGATGCCTGAAGATACTTCCTTTAGCTTCTCTCCCTTTACTGGGGACAGCAAGACACTGCTCACTTTGGTGCCAAATAAGAGTTTATTATCATGTCCATGTTCCTCCTGCCTTAAACCACAGGATTTCTCCACAATCCGTGGCCAAATCCATCCCTCACTCCCCATGGGAGGCCACGCCAAGGGTGGGACCTGAAGGAAGCTTTCAAAAAGTCTGATCTCCAGGGCAGGGGGAACTTGCAGAGGGTGGCAGAGGAAACAAGTCTGGCTGTTGTACAGATGGTGAGGCATTGGGGCTGTCACTGGTGCCACTGTGACCCCACAGGGCTGAACCCTGAGGGTCCCAAGCCCATGGCTGTGGTGGCATCTCCCCTGCCTTGACCTGTCATCAGACAGTCTGGGCTGGAGCAACTGGTTTGGGTCAGGCAGGAAATCCCAGAAAGGTCAGGAGTCTACCAGAGATGGACCCCAGCACCTTTCAGGGTCAGGTTGTTGGGTTAAAGCTCAGCAAGACATTCCATATGTGCTTGGCCAGGCAGGTACTGGAGCTACTGGGCATGGACACAGAGGGGCTGGAGCATCTCCAGGGCAGGGAACAGAGCTGGGAAGGGGCTGGAGAACATGTGCTGGGAGGAGCAGCTGAGGGGGCTGGGGGGGTTTGTCTGGAGAAGAGGAGGCTCAGGGGGGACCTCATTGCTCTGCACAACTCCCTGCCAGGAGGGGCAGTGAGGGGGGTCAGGCTCTTCTGCCATGGCCCAGGGGAAGGGGGAGAGGAGATGGCCTCAAACTGCACCAGGGCAGGGGCAGAGCAGAGATTAGGAAAAAATATTTCCCTGCAGGAGTGGTCAGGCCTTGGAATGAGTGTCCCAGGGAGGTGGGGCAGTCACTGCGTCTGGAGTGTCCCAAGTGTGTCTGGATGTGGCCCTTGGGGACATGGATTGGGGGTGATCCTGGTGGTGCTGGTGGCACTGGATGGTCCTGGCGGTCTCTGCCAGGCTTCGTGACCCTGGGATTGTGTCTGTGCTGCTGCCACAGAGGTCACTTCAGGCTGACCCGGCTGCACTTCACGTTCCCCCCAGTGCCTGTGCCATTCAGGAAACGATTTGCCTTCTCTGTGTATGTTTAGGTGTGTGTTAGGTGTGTGTACAGGTGTGTGTACAGGTGTGTGTACAGATGAATGTACACATGTGTACAGGTGTGTGTACAGGTGTGTGTACAGGTGTGTGTACAGATGAATGTACACATGTGTACAGGTGTATGCACAGGTGTGTGTACAGGTGTCTGTACAGATGAATGTACACATGTGTACAGGGGTGTGTACAGGTGCACAGGTGTGTGTTAGGTGTGTATACAGGTGTGTATTAGATGAATACAGGTATGTGTTAGCTGTATGTACAGGTGTGTGTACATGTGTGTGTTAGATGTGTGTTACGTGTGTGTTAGATGTGTGTACAGGTGTACAGGTGTGTGTACAGGTGTGTGTACAGTTGCACAGGTGTGTGTACAGATGTACTGGTGTGTGTACAGGTATGTGTACAGGTGTGTGTACAGGTGTGTGAACAGGTGCACAGGTGTGTGTACAGGTGTGTGTATGGGTGTCCAGGTATGTTTACAGGTGCACAGGTATGTATACAGATATACCGGTATGTGTACATGTGTGTGTGAGGTGTGTGTACAGGTGTGTGTACAGGTGTGTGTACAGGTGTCCAGGTATGTTTACTGGTGTGTGTACAGATATACAGGTGTGTGTTAGGTGTGTGGACAGGTGTGTGGACAGGTGCACAGGTGTGTGTACAGGTGTGTGTACGGGTGTCCAGGTATGTTTACGGGTGTGTGTACAGGTGCACAGGTGTGTGTACAGGTGTGTGTATGGGTGTACAGGTATGTTTACAGGTGTGTGTACAGGTGTGTGTATGGGTGTCCACGTATGTTTACAGGTGTGTGTACAGGTGCACAGGTGTGTGTACAGGTGTGTGTTAGGTGTGTGTACAGGTGTACGTGTGTGTTAGGTGTGCGTACAGGTGTACGTGTATGTACAGGTGTGTGTACGGGTGCACAGGTGTGTGCATAGGTGTGTGTACAGGTGCTCAGGTATGTGTACAGGTGTGTGTTACGTGTGTGTACAGGTGTGTGTACAGGTATACAGGTGCGTGTACAGGTGCATGTACAGCTATGTGTACAGGTGTGTGTACAGGTGTGTGTTAGGTGTCTGTACAGGTGTGTGTACAGGTATACAGGTGTGTGTACAGGTGCATGTACAGCTATGTGTACAGGTGTGTGTACAGGTGTGTGTTAGGTGTCTGTACAGGTGTGTGTACAGGTATGTGTACAGGTGTGTGTACAGGTGTGTGTACAGGTGCACAGGTGTGTGTACAGCTCTGTGTACAGGTGTGTGTACAGGTGCACAGGTGTGTGTACAGGTGTGTGTACAGCTCTGTGTACAGGTGTGTGTACAGGTGTGTGTACAGGTGCACAGGTGTGTGTACAGGTGCGTGTACAGCTCTGTGTACAGGTGTGTGTACAGGTGTTTGTTAGGTGTGTACAGGTGTGTGTACAGGTGTTTGTTAGGTGTGTGTACGGGTGTGCACACACCTCCCTTTTTGAAGGACTCTCTGAACTCCACCATGCCTGGAACAGGAGGGCAGTGAAGGATGAGCAACATCCTTCCAAGGATTTTTTCCCACTCCCAAACAGATTTGTCCCAGATTGCTCGAGACAGGCCACGATGACATCACCGTTCAGGAGGGAAGGAGGAACAACATCCAGGCAGAAGGTGGTGGGATGTTGCTGTGGGTTCATGTTCTTCCCTCTGCAAACAGCACTGTGGGATCTCTGACAACCAGACGTGGTCAGGACCTCTATTTCATGTCTTGTCTGAGCAATTTGCAGCCCAGGATCTGTTCAGGCTGTTCTGGGGGTATCGGTTTTCTCCTGACTCAGAGGGAAGGCTCCCGCTTGAATCACTCCCAAGAATTCAGCAGCACCTGGGTTTTCATTGGCAGTGAACCACCCGTGTCCCGACCAAGTGGGAGGCTGTTAAAGAACAAATTCCCACCATCTGGGGAAGGAAAAAGAGCATTCAGTGCCACACAACTGTCTAAAACCTGACACAGGAGTGGATCCTTCAGAAATTTTTTCCTGCTTTGCTGGGACAGTGAGGAATGTGGAGTGGGAAGTGAGGCAACCTCGGGCACCCTTCTCCAAGGATGAGTGACATGCACTGGGTGAGCTGCTTGGACGTTCTCCACATGAGTGGGAGTGTCTGATATTTCCTGGAGCAGCTGAAAGCAGGAGCAGCCAGCAGGGTGCTGCAAATGTGGCACAGGGACACCTGAGCTCTGCTGTGTTGGGCAATAACTGTCTGAACAGCCCCCTGGCAGGACACTGCCCTGTGGCACCAGAATCCCTTGGAATGATATGGCTTTACACAAACTTGTAGCCTTTGTGCTTGTCACAGTGTCTGGGAAATTATCTTGGAAGGGGAGGGTTGGAAGTGCAGCTTGTGGTGGCTCTGAAAATAAAGGCAGGGACATTCCTGATGCCTCTGGCTACTTTGTCCTAATTCCCATTTTGTCCTTTTTTCTGGATATGCCCGAGGTCAACAAAACCAGGTCCTCCCAAAGCTGGATGTGACTGAGCACAGACCTTGGGATGTGTCTCTGGATGTGTCTTTAATCCTGTTGTGGCACAGTAACAAATGGGATGGTTTAGGTCAGAAGGGACCCTGAGGATCATCTCATTCCACCCCTGTCATGGGCAGGGACACCTCCCACCAGCCCAGGTTGCTCTAATCATAGAATCATAGAATCAGTTGGGTTGGAAGAGACCTCCAAGATCATCAAGTCCAACCCTTATTCCAACCCCACTGTGATCATCAGATCATGGCACTCAGTGCCACGTCCAGTCTCATCTTAAAAACCTCCAGGGTGGGAGAATCCACCACCTCCCTGGGCAGCCCATTCCAATGCCTGAGCACTCTCTCTGGAAAGAATCTCTTCCTGATTTCCAGCCTAAACCTTCCCTGGCAGAGCTCAAGCTGTGCCCTCTTGTCCTACTGTTGGTTGCCTGAGAGAAGAGACCAACCCCCACCTGGGTACAACCTCCTGTCAGGGAGTTGTAGAGAGCAATAAGGTCTCCCCTGAGCCTCCTCTTCTCCAGGCTGAACACCCCCAGCTCCCTCAGCCTCTCCCCACAGCACTTGTGCTCCAGTCCCTTCTCCAGCCTCGTTGCTCTTCTCTGGCCCCACTCCAGCCCCTCAATCTCTTTCCTGAACTTTCATCCAGCTTGGTCTTGGACACTCCCAGGGATGGGGCAGCCACAGTTCCTCTGTCCAACCTGTGCCAGGGCCTGCCCACCTTCAAGTGAACAATTTCATCCCAATATCCCATCTAACCCTGCCCTTTGTCAGTTTGAAGCCATTCCCTGTGTCCTGTCCCTCCAGGCCCTTGTCCCAAGTCTCTCTGCAGCTCTCCAGGAGCCCTTTCAGACACCAGAAGGTGCTCAAGATCTCCCTGGAGCTTTCTCTTCTCCAGGCTGACCATCCCCAAACACAATGTCAGATCCAAAGACAATTCTCCTTCATCCAGGAGAAGAAATTCCCCCAGGGGTGAGACCATCCCTGTTGCCACAGTGGCTGAACATCCAGGAGGCAGCTCTAGTGCCAAAAGCAGCTTCTCTGCACCGAGAGGTTTCAGTTCCCACTCGTAAGCGATTATGGAAAAAGGACTCACTTGCTCACTTCCAATAAATGAGAAACATGTTTCTCAGAGGCAGAGAGCTTCCTATGCTCGCAGGGCAGCAGAGCTGTTGGCTGGGGGACTATTTTTGACGTGCAGCTGTTGCACAGGAACATCTGATGGTTTCTTTTCTGCAGGCTCAGCCACCGCGGGGTCAGGAAACAGCCCCTGGTTTCGGTTCTTGTGAGATGTGAGCAGGTAGGGGAGGCCAGCACGGCACCTCAGCAGCACAAAAACACATCCTGCAGCCTGCAGAGGAGAGGAGGCTGCACAGGAGGCTGAGAACTTCCAAAAGCTCATTATATAAATTATTTTTTTTGTTTAAAAAAATACTGTGGTAAAGGAGTAAAAAATAATGACAAATTAGGATGGTATCGTAGAGTCATGGAATGGTTTGGGTTGGGAGGGAAGCTGAAGATCATCCAGAACTCCCTGCCAAAGGGACACTTTCCACTAGACCAGGTTGTTCCAAGACCTGTCCAGCCTGGCCTTGGATGGGGCAGCCACAGCTTTTCCAGGCAAACTGTTCCAGGGTCTCATCCCCCTCACAGGGAAGGATTTCTTCCTAATATCCATCATAAACCTACTTTTTTTCAGTTTAAAGCCTTTCCCCCTTTTACTACCACTACATGTGTGTTTCTTTTCCTCTGTGAGACCAGGGAATGGGTCACAGAATCCCAGACTATTCTGAGTTGGAAGGACCCACAAGGATCATCGAGTCCAACTCTTCAGTCACTGGCCCACACAGGGGACTGAACCCATGACCTTGGCATTGTTACAGCCAAGTTTTAACCAGCTGAGCTGATCTCAGAGTCAGAGCAGCTTCTCCCCAATAAATGGAACACTGAAAGCTCCTCCAGGGTCCAGTGACACAGAAGACCTGATTGCACATTGGCATGTGATGAAGCTGCTCTGCAAAGCCATGTGAGGTGTGTGAAACATGAAAATGTAGGAAACACATGAAAATGTATGAAAGGTATGAAAATATATGAAACATGAGAAGGTATGAAACCTAAATGCAGAAGTGGGAAAGTTAAATGAAGGCCTGCAAGTACCTCAGATGGGTTAGACCAGAAACCAAACCTTGTACAGAATTTTATACAAAACACAGGAGAAAAGCCCACAGCATTTTGCAGGATCTCCCTTACTTGGAACCCAGAGAAGAAGGGTTGGTTCTCCCTGACACAGGTTCCACCTGGGCAGGTGATATGCTGAAAAAAACAGGTGCCAGCCATGGAAATATGGAGCCTGGCACAGACTGCCCAGTGTTTCATAGAATCATAGAATGGATTGGGTTGGAAAAGACTTCCAAGATCATCAAGTCCAACCCTTGGGCCAACTCCAGTCCCTTTACCAGATCATGGCACTCAGTGCCACGGCCAAGCTCAGCTGAAAAACCTCCAGGGATGGGGAATCCACCCCCTCTCTGGGCAGCCCATTCCAATCCCTGAGCACTCTCTCTGCAAAGAATTTCTTTCTGATCTCCAACTTCAATTTCCCCTGGCAGAGCTTGAGCCCATCATGCCCCCTTGTCCTATTGCTGAGTGCCTGGGAGAAGAGACCAACCCCCACCTGTCCAGAACTTCCCTTCAGGCAGTTCCAGACAGTGCTGAGGTCACCTCTGAGCCTCCTCTTCTCCAGGCTGAACACCCCCAGCTCCCTCAGCCTCTCCCCACAGCACTTGTGCTCCAGTTGCTTCTCCAGCCTCGTTGCTCTTCTCAGTTGGGTTAGAAGAGACCTCTGAGATCATCAACCCTTGATCCAACCCTACTGTGATCACCAGCCCAGGGCACAGAGTGCCCTGGGCTGGTGATCACAGTGGGGTTGGATCAAGACATGGTGGATTCTCTGTCCCTTCTCCAGCCTCGTTGCTCTTCTCTGGCCCCGCTCCAGCCCCTCAATCTCTTGCCTCAACTGAGGGGCCCAGAACTGAACACAACACTCAAGGTGTGGCCTCCCCAAGGCAGAGTCCAGGGGAAGGGTCACTGCCCTGGGCCTGCTGGCCATGCTAGTTTGGATCCAGGCCAGAATCCCATTGGCCTTCTTGGCCACCTGGGCACACTGGTGGCTCCTGTTGAGCTTCCTGTCCCTCAGTCCCCCCAGGTCCCTCTGCCTGGCTGCTCTCCAGCCACTCTGTGCCCAGCCTGGAGCGTTGCAGGGGGTTGTTGTTCTTGGTTCTTTAAATCCTGGCCAAGAACTGCAGTGTTGGTGGCTCCATCCCCACCGTGAGAGCTCTGCAGAGCGTTTCTTCTGGGGCTTTTTTGGAGGTTTGGGGGTTTGTGCTTGTGTGGGTTTTTTTCTAAACCTCAGCTGACAGGAGCTGTGACAATCTCACCCTGCATCAGCCTTGAAGCCTTTGGCTTCCACCAGCTGTGGCTTGTGCTGTGGAGAGAGAAAAGGTGAACAGCCTTTCATGGGAGGTGTTTTTATGCTGAAGCTCAGAAAACCTTCAAGTGAAAAGGTGGCAAAGTTCTGTGAGGAGCCTCAATCACGAAGCCAAAGTTCCCTCTTGGACCTGCTCTTGGGAACACCCAGAGTCTTCCTGGACTAAGCTGAGTGTGGTCATTCCCTCTTGTTTCTGCTCTCACACCCTTCCTTAAGGTGGGGAAGTTTTGGGGCAGCAAAGCTGAGTTTCAGTTTTAGGAGCCGTTTGTCACCTTCGCCCACCACTGTGGGATGTAGAACCTGCACAAGGACAGCACAGGGAGGAGTCCAAGTGACACATCCTGTGGGTTCCTGGGTGGCACAAGCTCTGCTGCTCCCCCTGAGTGGGCTCTGGGTCCAGCCTTGTGCCCCTGGATCTGCTCTTGTGGCTGTGGGAGGTTCAGGCCATGCTTTGCCAGCACAGAACCAGCATTACCAAAGCAGGGCTCAGAAGGTTCCCTCTTGGGATCCTGACTTACAGCTCCAAGCAACCACCACTACATTGGGGAGCTGCTTGGAAAGGTCCTGGTTTGTGTTCTCCATGTTAGAGAATTTCTAGAAGGTTTAGAAATCTTTCACCAGTCCAGATTGCTCAGAGCCCCATCCAGCCTGACCTTGGACACCTTCAGGGATGGAGAGGCCACAACTTCTCTGGGCAACCTCTGCCAGGGCCTCACCACCCTCACAGTAAGGAATTTCTTCCTAATATCCCATCTAACCCTGCCCTCCTTCAGCTCCAGGCCATTCCTGAAGGAGGGTGAGTTTAGATTAGGTGTGAGGTTTCCCCAAAGACCATTTGCTGCCCATGCTCCAGGATGAAGAACTGGCCTTGCATTCACCCAGGGTCATTCTTGCCATGGTCTGTGACCTCCTGGAACACCTTGTTCTACTCCCCAAGAGTGAGGATGGCCAGGAATGGTCACCAGTGTATCCTCATGTCTGTGGGCTCAGGGATCATGGAATCAGAGTGATTTAAAGATCATCCAATTCCAACCCCCTGCCATGGACAGGGACACCTTCCACCAGCCCAGGTTGCCCAGAGCTCCATCCAGCCTGGCCTTGAACACTTCCAAAGATGGGACTCTGAGGGTCCTGCTTGCCTTTTCCCTTCATCAGCTGGATGGGAATATTGACATTCCTGCCTGGAGCCTCAAACCCTCAGAGATGGATAAGCAGCTAAAGCAGAGCTGGGATTTAGAGCTGCCTGTGAGGAGGCAAAAGAGCAGAAGCTCAGCCCCTGGACAGCACAGACTTGTTCATGCTGATCCTCTTGTTAAGCTACTAAAACAACTTTTGTTTTGTCTAGCTCTGTCTTTAAGGAAAGGAAATCCAAACCTGGGACAGAAACCAGAAAATGTGTCTGATTTCCAAACACTCCTGAGAAGCACTAACTGAGGCAGTGGCTGCATTGATTTGAAAGACAGCTGGTTCCTTTTTCCTTTTTTTTTTTCTTTTTCTGTTTCTGCTCTTTTTTTTCCAGCCTGACAAGGAACTGGTGGCTGAAGGAAGCAAAAGGATGGAGTTTATTCTCTCTGGGCTATCCCTTTTCTGACAGAGGCAAACACAGCTAATCCTTTTTGCCTGGATATTTCATCAGCTGAAGTTGAAATCCTTGAACCTTCACTTTATCAGGTGTTTCTCCTTCCTGGTGAGGTCACTTCACCTCCATCTAAGGAGTCCTATCCAGCAGCCAAACAAAAGTGGATATGGAATATAAAGCTGTGCCAAGAGCTTCAGCCTCCTAACACCTTATTATGTGATGAAACAGGACCAAAACTGATATCTCCTGGATGATATTCCCTAAAACATAAAGGAGAATCTAATTCCCTCCTGATTACAGGAGCTGGAAGCTGCAGGAGTTGTTGGTAAGGAGGGAGGGAGTCTCAGTGCTGCTTTTGCACCAACAACAATGAGATGCTTGAAAATTGTTTTCTTCCTGAATATTTCCACATGTCCCATGGCCATGAGAAGGTTACTGGAAACCATCAGCTTTCAAAAAGTGAGGAGAAAAACACTGGGCATGGTGGAACTGGTGATGCCACCACAGAAATCCAACTCTTTTACATTTGAGACCCTGAAAAAAAAAAAGAAGGGAGGGAAGGAAATGGAAAAACTGCAGGAGCAAATCAGGCAGATGGAGAGACCAAAGCACTGGGCAAAGCCCTGCAGGACAGATGACTAAGCTTTCCATTCCAAGGCAAACAGCTCCAGTTTTGGGCCAGCTACAGGTTTTCATTTATCCTCCCTAAATTTCTTGAACATGCTCTGGGCTCTCTACAAGAATGTGGCTCCTGTCTGGGTCTGAGACTAGACAGGCTTTTTCCACTTGGCTACCTTAGCACAGGATGTCAGAACCCTTTGATAGAACTCACTGTTTGTCCTGCTGGATAAGTGGGAAAAGGCACCTCAGTGTGATCAGAAACAGGCAGGGAGGGCTGGACCTTCTAATCACATTGTCATGCTTGGGAAACACCCAAAAAATGGCATAAAATCTGATTTGAAGGATGGAATTTTTGGAGGAGTTTCAGTGAGAACATCCCAGGGCTGTGTTTGGAGGGCAACACTGAAATCCCACCATTCACTAGGAGGGAAT
This sequence comes from Pithys albifrons albifrons, assembly GCF_047495875.1. Lineage (NCBI taxonomy): Eukaryota > Metazoa > Chordata > Aves > Passeriformes > Thamnophilidae > Pithys > Pithys albifrons. The sequence goes on from NC_092458.1 coordinate 125,354,251, forward strand.
TTTGGGGAGGATCTCCCATGGAGGGGCATTTCTCACAATGTTAACTGGATCTAAAGCTCATTGAGTCCAACTGGCTTCAAATCAGACCTTATAATTGGGACACAGCCAAAAAAACTGCACAGAATCTGCTCCTGGATTTGAAGGATGGAATTTTCAGGAGAGTTTCAGTGAGACCATCCCAGGGCTGTGTTTGGAGGGCAACATTCAAGTCCCACCATTGGTTGGGAGGGAATTTTGGGGAGGATCTCCCATGGAGGGGCATTTCTCACAATGTAAACTGGATCTAAAGCTCATTGAGTCCAACTGGCTTCAAATCAGACCTTATAATTGGGACACAGCCAAAAAAACTGCACAGAATCTGCTCCTGGATTTGAAGGATGGAATTTTCAGGAGAGTTTCAGTGAGACCATCCCAGGGCTGTGTTTGGAGGGCAACACTGAAATCCCACCATTGGTTGGGAGGGAATTTTGGGGAGGATTTCCCATGTGGGGGCATTTCTCACAATGGAAACTGGATCTAAAGCTCATTGAGTACAACTGGCTTCAAATCAGACCTTATAATTGGGACACAGCCAAAAAAACTGCACAGAATCTGCTCCTGGATTTGAAGGATGGAATTTTTGGAGGAGTTTCAGTGAGAACATCCCAGGGCTGTGTTTGGAGGGCAACACTGAAATCCCACCATTCACTAGGAGGGAATTTTGGGGAGGATCTCCCATGTGGGGGCATTTCTCACAATGGAAACTGGATCTAAAGCTCATTGAGTCCAACTGGCTTCAAATCAGACCTTATAATCCCCTCCCAAAAGGCAGCACACACTTTAACCAGCAGAATTAGGAACTCACTGAGGGCATTATTAGACAATTCAGGCTGATTTGTGGCACTTCAGGGCTGTGGTGGCATCAAACAGACCTGAAAACTTGTGGGGCAACCTGTGCTCACCAAATTCTTCTTGGAACTGAGATTGTTCTGCCTCCTTTCCAACAGAAATTCCAAGCACTGGTGGGACAGGGGGTTGTGCAGCAAAGAAATGGGGGGTCCTAAAGCAAAATGGTGCTGAGAAGGTGGTGGGAGGGGTGGGGAGAGGAAGGAGACCTGTTAATAGAGCAGATTTGAAAGTAATTAAATAAAAAACCTTCAGCATGTGACCTGAATTCTGGAATCAGGGAAAATATTGTCATGTTTGGGACACACCCAAAAAAACTGCACAAAATCTGCTCCTGGGTTTGAAGGATGGAATTTTCAGGAGAGTTTCAGTGAGACCATCCCAGGGCTGTGTTTGGAGGGCAACACTGAAATCCCAACATTGGTTGGGAGGGAATTTTGGGGAGGATTTCCCATGAAGGATGTGTTGCTGGGCACAGGATTTTCAGGTCCTCATGGCTGTAAATCTGCCCCACAGCAGCAGTTGTGGAAAGTCACTGTAAAATAGAGGGAAAGGTGAGGGCAAGGAAATTCTCAGTGCAGAGATGTTAAAACAAAAACTCAATTTCAAATTCGTCACTCTCCAAGTTGATGTGACCCCTTCCTGAACTCTCTGACCTTCCTCCTTCCCTAAAGAGGCTTTTCTTCCTTTCCAGCCACTCCAGCTCCTGCCCTGGGGGTGACTGAAGTGCCTCCTTATATTTGGTTCCAAATTTGCCAGTGCAGGGACTGGCTGACATTGCCATGATGTCACCACACCAAAGCCACAGGGGTGACAACCCTTGGAGAGCCCCATGAGATGAGAGGGAGGGATGGGGTGGGGTGAGGGCAAAGACCAATGTGGACTTTCAGAGGGAGAAGTCCCACTGGAAGTTGGAATCAGCCACTGAGTCAAAAGGGAGGATTTTCTCAGCTGGTTGGGGCTGATTTTCCTTTGCCTCTTCATTTTTTTTCTTTGATATAATACTGGACTTCTTTAATTTATTACTTTTATTTTCATGACTCAGCTGTTGGCAGCTCAGCACTGCTGCTTTCACTGTTGATGAACAGGAGTCCAGAAGGGAGCTGGGGGGGTTGTCCAAGAGGAGCAAACCTTGCAGGTGGTGCAGACTCAGAGTGGGTGTCACGGAGCACTTGGGGCTCATTTTACAGCTCTTGGCATGTGCTGAGCTGAGAGAAATGACCCCAAAGCTGCTTTGGGAATCAGAACTGCTGAGGGAGAACCTGCAGGAGCTTTAGGAAGGGGTGAGGTGGAGCTGGAGCTCTGTGGCAGCTCAAGTGATGCTCTTCTGCTGCTACCTTTGTCAAGGCAGAGAACAAGGGCAAGAACAAGCAACCAAATAATTATCTTTTATCCTGACAAGCAAATAAACCAGGAAATTAATTATGGCAATTAATTCAGTGTTGAATTCAAAGAAATTGTTCAAGATAAAATAGAATATCCTGAATTAAAAGGGACCCCCAGGGACCAGCCAGCGCCACCCTGGCCCTGCCCAGCACACCCCAACAGTCCCCCCTGACCCTGCCCAGCACACCCCAACAGACCCCCCTGGCCCTGCCCAGCACACCCCAACAGTCCCCCCTGCCCTGTCCCGTTGCCCAAAGGCTCCTGCAGCTCTGGCAGCCTCGGGGCCATGCCCACTGCCCTGGGGAGTCTGGGCAATGCCCACCACCCTCTGGGGGAAGAGCCTTTGGCTGAGATCCCACCTGCCCCTGCCCTGCCACAGCTCCAGCTGTGCCCTGGGCCTGGCCCTGCTCTCAGGGAGCAGAGATGGAGCTGCTCCTGTTACAGGCTGGAGAAGACAAATCTGATCAGATCCGTGGTAGCCAAAGTGATGCTCTTGGATGGCTCAGAAGGTGCCCAAGCACAGGAACCCTGAGGAGTGTCCAAGGATTTCTTCCCTCATGTTGGAGGGAGGTTACCAGCTCTGACCCACTAGAGCTGCTCTTACCCTACCAGGTGCCCCCACCTCAGGGATGGTCAGTGCATCCAAGATGATGCCAGGACAGTCAGCCTGTGTAGGGGTTGGAGGAAGGAGTTAGAGAGAATGAAGCAGGGAAAGGCAAGAAAACTGTGGGGTATTTCTCAGGGAAGATGAACTCCTGTGCTCCACAGGGGCTGATGGACACCAACCCCCACTCAGAGCTCACTGTGGTTTTCTCTGCTGTCCCCGAGGGCTTTGGTGGAAGAAAATGACTGTGAGGTTCCTCAGTAGAGGATGGAAGGCTTGGGTGTGAGCCACACGTCATGAGAAGGCCTTGCAGATGTTCCTGCAGGTCTCTCTGCAGTCACTCTTTCCCTCAGTGACCTCACCCCCACACTTTGGTTTCTTGTAGGTGTCTTCTCCTTATGACACTGGTGGTGACACCAGATTTGCCTGCAAACCCTGTGACCCCAAGCCCCTTCCTCAATGGCCCCATCTCATGGTGCTCCTGCTTGTAATTGTTGATCTGCATCATGGTCAAAGAACAGGCACTCAGCAATAGGACAAGGGGGCACGATGGGCTCAAGCTCTGCCAGGGGAAATTGAAGTTGGAGAGCAGAAAGAAATTCTTTGCAGAGAGAGTGCTCAGGGATTGGAATGGGCTGCCCAGAGAGGGGGTGGATTCCCCATCCCTGGAGGTTTTTCAGCTGAGCTTGGCCGTGGCACTGAGTGCCATGATCTGGTAAAGGGACTGGAGTTGGCCCAAGGGTTGGACTTGATGATCTCAGAGGTCTTTCCCAACCCAATTGATTCTATGATTCTATGAACATATTCCTGTCCCATATAAGACATTTCACAGAATCACAGAATGGTTTGGGTTGGAAGGGACCTTAATCATCATCCATTCCCATCCCTGCCATGGCAGGGACACCTCCCACCAGCCCAGGCTGCTCCAAGCCCTGTCCAACCTGGCCTGGGACACTCCCAGGGATTCAGGGGCAGCCACAGCTGCTCTGCCCAACCTGTGCCAGGGCCTGCCCACCCTCCCAGCCAGCAATTCCTAACCAATATCCCACCTAGCCCTGCCCTCTGGCAGTTTGAACCCATCTCCCTTGTGCTGTCTCTCCAATTCCTGATGGAAAGTCCCTCCCTGACTTCCCTGTAGCCCCTTCAGACACTGGAAGGAGCTGTGAGGTCTCCACACAACCTTCTCTCCTCCAGACTGAACAGCCCCAGCTCTTCCACCTTCTCTCCACAGGGAAGGTGCTCCAGTGCCTGGGGGAACCTTGTGGCCTCCTCTGGACTCATTCCAACAGTTCCATGTCCTTGTGTTGGGGTACCAGGGCTGGACAGAGCATTCCAGATGGGGCAGAATGCCCTCCCTCAACCTGCTGCCCCCACTCCTGTGGCTGCAGCTCAATTTTACTCCAGTCCTGAGGAGCACAGAGCCACTTCTGCACTGCAGGAGAGCACAGGTCCCTCCACACTCCTTGGCACTGACAGCTGCCCTCATCCTGACCCAACAGCCCTTGGGGAGGTCACCAGTGGGCACAAAAAGCAGTTTGCCACACACAACAAGCACCAAAGGAATAATGGGAGCCGTGGGTGGTGCCACTGCTGCCACCCCAGACCACGGGGAGGTTCCTCACAGTCAAAGCATTTCAAACTCAAGGGTGGATGGGCAGGTCAGTCCCACTGGGGGATGCAGGAGGAGAGAATTCCCATGTCCTGCTATTTGGGACTGATGAACTGAAGGGCACTGGAAGAGGTTGCCAGAGAGGTTTTGAACTCCCATCCATGGAAGTGTTCAAGGCCAGGTTGGATAAACCCAGAGATGATGGTGCAGCTGTTGAGTGTGAGGGCACGGCTGGAGCTGTGGCAGGGCAGGGGCAGGGGGGATCTCAGCCAAAGGCTCTTCCCCCAGAGGGTGGTGGGCACTGCCCAGGCTCCCCAGGGCAGTGGGCACGGCCCCGAGGCTGCCAGAGCTGCAGGAGCCTTTGGGCAATGGGACAGGGCAGGGGGGACTGTTGGGGTGTGCTGGGCAGGGCAGGGGGGACTGTTGGGGTGTGCTGGGCAGGGCCAGGGGGGGCTGTTGGGGTGTGCTGGGCAGGGCCAGGGTGGCACTGGGTGGTCCTGGTGGGTCCTCCCAGCTCAGGATATTCCACTATTTCCTTGTTAAAATATTCACCTTATTTCAAGCAGAAACCAGAAAGGGGCTTTTTTGGGACACTCTGAAAGGGTTTTTTGGGACACTCTGAAAGGATTTTTTTGGGAACTTACACAATGGGCTTCCTGCCTTCTTCAATTGGGATGATGAACTAATAAAGAAATAAAATTTTAAAAGGGAAAAAAGTGCTGCTGCAGGGAAGAGCTGCATCCAGGCATCCCCCTGGTGTCTGGGAACTGCCCCTGTCAGGACATCATTGGTTGTCCTCTGACATCCAGAGCCATCACCCACCAAAGCAGCCTTGGCTTCATCCTGGCCATGGGGCTTAATCCTATTTCACTAAAGAGAAATAGGATTATTCCCTGAGAGTTCATCATTATTAACTTAATTGAGTGAATTACTGAGGCAAAGGACACTGAGTGATTTCTGGTCCCTGAGGATCAGAGGCAGCTGCCTGGAATTTGCTGTTTCCTCCAGGAATTCCTTTGCTGGTTCCTGCCCTTCTCTCAGCACATGAACTGTAAGTTCCTATAAATCAGGAATTCCTTTCCTTCAGGATCACAAATTCCTCCTGGTGTGTTCACAGCTCTTTGTTGTTCCTTTGAGAGCCACCTCTGCTGACAGAAAGTGCCTGATGGAGGTTCTGGGTTTGAGGAAAAGCCCTTTCCATGTGGATTTCTCCTCCCTTGGCCTTGCCCACCCATGGCTGAGGAATATTTGCTTCGAGCTTTAGCATTTTGAATTTATTTTGGGCTCTGCTCTTTTTGTTTCATTTCCAGCCAAGTTAAACCTCAAGCACATTTAAAAGGCCTTTCCCCCCCACCACCCTTTTTGATTACAGCAATTTTTCTTTTTCCAGCATCTCAGCCTAAATTTAGAGATCCTGATGCCAAAGACGACGAGGATTTTCTCTTTGATATTGAATCATCTGGTGCTGCAGCACCAAATAATTGGAATGTTCTGTAGCTCTCCAAATTCTTCTGTGAAGGAACACTTTTCTGAACAGTCTGGACTTGACAAGTGTACCCTCTGCTGGGTTAGGAGCTGGCTGGAGGGTCGGGCCCAGAGAGTGCTGGTGAATGGAGCTGCATCCAGCTGGTCACGAGTGCTGTCCCCAGGGGTCTGTGTTGGGTCCACTCCTGTTTAACATCTTTAGTGATGATTTAGATGAGGGGATTGAGTCCATCAGCAGCAAATTTGCTGATGACACCAAGTTGGGAGGGAGTGTCGACCTGCTGGAAGGCAGGAGGGCTCTGCAGAGGGATCTGGAGAGACTGGAGAGATGGGCTGATTGCAATGGGATGGAGTTCAACAAGGCCAAGTGCAGGTCCTGCCCTTTGGCCACCCCAACCCCCTGCAGTGCTCCAGGCTGGGCACAGAGTGGCTGGAGAGCAGCCAGGCAGAGGGACCTGGGGGGACTGAGGGACAGGAAGCTCAACAGGAGCCACCAGTGTGCCCAGGTGGCCAAGAAGGCCAAGGGGATCCTGGCCTGGATCCAAACTAGCGTGGCCAGCAGGCCCAGGGCAGTGACCCTTCCCCTGGACTCTGCCTTGGGGAGGCCACACCTTGAGTGTTGTGTTCAGTTCTGGGCCCCTCAGTTGAGGAAAGAGATTGAGGGGCTGGAGCGGGGCCAGAGAAGAGCAACGAGGCTGGAGAAGGGACAGAGAATCCACCATGTCTTGATCCAACCCCACTGTGATCACCAGCCCAGGGCACTCTGTGCCCTGGGCTGGTGATCACAGTAGGGTTGGATCAAGGGTTGATGATCTCAGAGGTCTCTTCCAACCCAACTGAGAAGAGCAACGAGGCTGGAGAAGGGAGTGGAGCACAAGTGCTGTGGGGAGAGGCTGAGGGAGCTGGGGGTGTTCAGCCTGGAGAAGAGGAGGCTCAGAGGTGACCTCAGCACAGTCTGGAACTGCCTGAAGGGAAGTTCTGGCCAGGTGGGGGTTGGTCTCTTCTCCCAGGCACTCAGCAATAGGACAAGGGGGCACGATGGGCTCAAGCTCTGCCAGGGGAAATTCAAGTTGGAGAGCAGAAAGAAATCCTTTGCAGAGAGAGTGCTCTGGGATTGGAATGGGCTGCCCAGAGAGGGGGTGGATTCCCCATCCCTGGAGGTTTTTCAGCTGAGCTTGGCCGTGGCCCTGAGTGCCATGATCTGGTAAAGGGACTGGAGTTGGACCAAGGGTTGGACTTGATGATCTTGGAGGTCTTTTCCAACCCAATCCATTCTGTGATTCTGTGACTTAGAACTAGTTCTAAGTGCAGAATGCTTGTTTTGCTTTGTTTTAGATCATGTCTTTGGTCTGGGCTTGTACAAGCCCTTGGACAGAGAAGATCCAACCCATTGACTGGAACCTGAAGCTGCTACAGCAATACAAATAAAACATAATTAATAATCATAACTGTGATGGATAAACCCATGAGTTTGTATTCCCCAGGTGGATTTGCCATGCCATGGAAGGCAGTGGCACATTCCCATCAGCCTCAGTGGGGGTGGGATGTGACTCTTCCCAGATTATTTTTGTATTGGAAGAGACCCACAAGGATCATCAAGTCCAGCTCCCTGCTCTGCAAATGGAAAAACATCCAAAGTTGTGTTTTGGTGCCTCAGACTCGGCTTCCTTTCCATTTTAAGAACATTTCACTCCTGCCAAAAACTTCCTTTGTCTCACAGCCTGAGGAAAAAAAAAAAAAGAAGAAAAAAAAAGAGGATAAAAGCAAAGTTTCTTCCAAGTAAGACCATGAGCAACAGAAGTGTGAGGAGAAAGGATGCACTTATTGTCCAACAGAACAGAACAAAAAGCTCCTTTTCCCACTGTCCAAATGTCCCAGTCAAGGTCAAAAGAAAAAAAAGTCAGGCCAGCCAGCAAAATCCTAAGGAAAAGGGACAAATGCCATCCCTGTGGTGCTCCTGGAACTGTGGAGGATCCGGATTTGTGGCTGTTTTGCTCCCAGTGCAGCATCTGCCAAACCTGCCCTGCCTTGTTGGCACAACACACCAAATCCAGGGAAAGGGCACGGGCTGAGCTGGGGCCTGGAAGTCCCACTCGCTTTCAAGGCAAGATGTTGTGAATGAGGAAAGGGGAAGGGGAAGGGGAAAGGGGAAGGGAGGGGGAAAGGGGGAAAGGGGGAAAGGGAGAAAGGGGAGGGGGGAAAGGGGAAGGGGGAAAGGGGAAGGGGGAAAGGGGGAAAGGGGGAAAGGGGGAAAGGGGGAAAGGGGAAAGGGGAGGGGGGAAAGGGGGAAGGGGGAAAGGGGGAAAGGGGGAAAGGGGAAAGGGAAAGGGGGAAAGGGGGAAAGGGGGAAAGGGGGAAAGGGGGAAAGGGGGAAAGGGGAAGGGGGAAAGGGGAAAGGGGAGGGGGGAAAGGGGAAGGGGGAAAGGGGAAGGGGAAGGGAAAAGGGGAAAGGGGAAGGGGAAAGGAGGAAGTGGGAAGGGGAAAGGGGAAAGGGGGATAGGGGGAAAGGGGGAAAAGGGGAAAGGGGGAAAGGGGGAAAGGGGGAAAGGGAAAGGGGAGGGGGAAATGGGAAGGGGGAAAGGGGAAGGGGGAAAGGGGAAGGGGGAAAGGGGAAGGGGGAAGGGGGAAGGGGGAAAGGGGGAAGGGGAAAGGGGGAAGGGGGAAAGGGGGAAGGGGAGGGGGAAGGGGAAAGGGGAGGAAAAGGGAAAGGGAAGGGAAGGGGAAAGGGGAGGAAAGGGGAAAGGGGAGGGAAGGGGAGGGGAGGGGAAAAGAAAAGAAAAGAAAAGAAAAGAAAAGAAAAGAAAAGAAAAGAAAAGAAAAGAAAAGAAAAGAAAAGAAAAGAAAAGAAAAGAAAAGAAAAGAAAAGAAAAGAAAAAAGAAAAGAGGAGAAATATTAGAAATAATTCACCCGTACCTAAAGCAGCAAAATCCCTTAAGGAAAAACAAATTATTTTGAAATTAAAAAATAGATTAACCCCTCCCCCCAAAAAAAAACCCCCCAACTATATTAAGGAGCCATGTTAAGGAGATTTCTTCTAGGATAGATGTAGCTGGACACACACACACACACTGGAACTGAAAATCCCTCACTTCTGTTTGCTTTCTCTGTTTGATTTCCTTTAATTCCCTCTCACTTTGCTCTTTCCCTCTCACCTTGTTGCTTCCCACTCCCGCCCCCACAGATAATTGTGTTTCCCACCACAGCTCAGCCTGTCCAAGACAAGATATTATGAACTTGAAAACCAAAACATCCCTAAAAAACCAAAAAATAAGCCCTAAATTAGAAATAATTTCCCAGCACACAAAGCAGCAAACTCCCTTAAGGAAGAGCCCAATGTTTCATCCTGCAGTGGCAGCATTGCAAAAAAAATCAGGTTTTCATTTCCTCTGAGTGCTTGGAGTGGAAAAACTGCATAAACAGGGATCCATATGGTGCAGGCACTCCCACACATGTCCACACGCTGCTTCCTCTGCTGCTCCAGGAGTTCTGCCAGCATGGATTTGGAATCAGGAGATAACATGGGAAGGTAAAGATTCCCTGGGTGTTGTTCCACTCGGCCCAAGCAGTTGAACACTCCCTGCTTTTTAGCAGCCCTGAATGCCATTTTGCTTTTCAAAGCTCTGAAGGACATGAGGATGAACCACTGGATCCATTAACAGGGTGTCCCAGTCCAGCAGTGGGACCAGTTTATCCCTGGGTGGGGGTGACCAAAGCTGGGCATTCTCCACCCTCCATTCATTGCCCACCAACTGTTCCCAATGGCCCATTGGCAGCAGCTGCCCAGGGCACAGCTGAGCCCTCAGGCTGGGAGCTGGCTGGGAAAGAAGCCTGGCAGAGGAGCTGGGAGAACTGCCCTGCAGGGAGTCCTTGGCACCTCCACACCCACCTGAGGGCTCAGCTCTGCCCATGGGCCAGCAACGATTCCAAACTCCCCCCTGACTGGCAGAGTCAGATCCCCCAGTGTGGAACTCCCTGCCCTGGGGGAGGCACTGGGGGCTCCCAACTGATCCAGAGAACTCACACAGAATCCCAGACTATTCTGGGACCCACAAGGATCATCAAGTCCAACTCTTAAGTCAATGGCCCACACAGGGGATTGAACCCATGACCTTGGCATTATTACAACCAAGTTTTAACCAACTGAGCTGATCTCAGGGTCAATCAGAGGGGAGAGAATCTTGGGATTTGGGGACTTGGGGAACCATTCACAGGATCCAGAGGAGGAGCAGACCCTGGCCAGGAGGAGCCCCCCACTCTCCACCAGACTGTGCCATCATCTGCACCAACAGCTTTGTCCCTTTTCCTTTGGCCTTGGGGGAACCACGTGGGGCTCAGCACAGGGGCCACCAAACCCCCCTGTGTTTGTGCCCCAGGGGGTGGGTTACACTGCTGGGCTTGGGGGTTAAACCCAATTTCTCTTTGTGCCATTGCATTTATTGGAATATTGTTATTGAATTGTAACTCTGACTTATCATCTTTCATGTTGGGTTCGTTTCTCCTGCTGGTTTACCTTGAAACCAGCACAGGAGCCCTCTAGGAAGTTTCCTGCTCCTAAGTGCAAACATTTCCTGCTAAGAGTTCCCTCAAAATCTCACCCAGAATCCCCACAGGGTTCTGCTGCTGCTCAGGCTGGAGACCCAAAGTGCTAATCATGTAAAATGAAGAAATAAAATGCTTATTTTTAGCTGAGCTCCATTTCCACGTCCCCTCCTTATAGGGGGATTGCATCAACACCTGTTAGTTTTGCTCTAGTCATCATTTCCATCAGAAACTGATTGTTTCAGGGGTTTTATAACTTGTAAAACTTTTATAAGTCAGCCAAAATGTCCTTGAGGAAAAAGCTGATCTGTCAGGTCTCGGTGCTGGAATGTCTTTTTATATGCAACAAATGTAAGGGAGAATTAATGGCTGTAATGGCTTTTATTATATTTAGGAGGAGGAAGAACTGCAAAGAGAATCAGAAATCAAACTGTTTAACCATTAATTTTACACAAAGGAATCTGGGCAACCCTCACAAAATATCTGTCCATTGATAGCAAATAAAACTGACCCCAGACAGGGGGGAAATTCTCATCCCCCCCTTCCAAAAAGCACTTAAGCACATCCTTAAGCCCATCCTTACTGCAAAAGACATTGAGTGTGTATGAAACCCCCTCTTGGAATGGGATTTCTTTGCTGAGTGTCCGTGTGAACCCAGCATTGCTCCCACTCAGCTCGTTACTAATGCTCTGGAAATTACTCACGGGCATAAATATTTGGGAGAGCTGTGTCTGGATGAGGAACTGTGGCCAAGTGATGCCATTCCCCAGCAAAACGCTCCCAGACTCGCTGTCTCCACTGCTGAGCTGTTACAACCCAGCCCAGAGCTGGCCCAGATGGCAGAAGCCAAGGGCATGCCCATGGCACAGGGTCACATCTCTGAGGGGTTGGATGTGACTCCTGGAAATGCATCTCCACAGGAACCCTGGGAAGGAAAAAGCACTTCCATGGCTGACAACTGCTGGCAGGGGGTGGCTCTGGGTGGGCTCTGGGGTCCCTCCCAACCCAACCCACTCTGTGATTTGATGATAAACCACAGGGGCTTCTCAGCAGCCCTCATTTCCCAGCCCACTGAGGGCCCTGGACATTGGTGAGCCATCAGAGGTGCTGAGAAGCCCTTCCCCACAAGGCCACCCCTGCTGATGTTGCAGGCTCTTCACAGGGGGGGAATATAAATATAAATACAATGATGAACTACAAATAAATATCATTTCATGAGCTGGGAGCTGATCATGGCTTTGATTTCTTCCCTGCCTGAACACATCCAGCTGTGACCTCCCCTTCTCCCCTCCAGTCTGGGCTGTGACTCAGCAGTGGCCCAGGAGATGAATCCTGAACCCAAAGCCTCCCTTTGCTGCTTTAACTGTTTGTTCCCAGCTGTCTCCTGTGGGAATTATTGCCTGGGATTGGTGATCCATGATTCAGTGCTATCCAGGGAATCCCCTTGAGCCCCCATGGACTGACTCATCTCCTTGCTCATTGGGTCCACCTGCTCAGGGCATAGCTGTGGTATAAACCCACCCTCCCCTGTGTGGCTGAGGGGCTCAGCTGGGGTGGCACATGTTGGGCTTGGGTTGTTTGTTGACTTTGGGGGTGGTTTTTTTTTTGTGTCATGACATTTCTTGGTTGTGAGAGGTTCTAAATTAGTCTTAATGTGAGAAGTACCTGAACTTCCTCAACCCTCAGGAAGGTGGAACAGACAGAGGAGGACTTTGATCAGTGAGTTTCACACAAGTGCAGGTAACTGAAGTTCCCTCACCAATGAAACCAAACACAACAGCTCTCTAAAATACTGAGATATTCCTCCTGAGGATGAGGGAGAATCACTTGGGGAAGCTGAAGTTAAACTGGAAGGGACAAGAAGAATTTCTGCCTGAAGAGGGGGGGCAGGCACTGGCAGGGGCTGCCCAGGGAGGTTTGGAGTGCCCAGCCCTGGAGGTGCCCAAGGCAGGACTGGCCATGGCACTGAGTGCTCTGGGCTGGGGGACAAGGTGGGCATTGGGCACAGGGTGGGCTCCAGGGGCTGACAGGGCTTTGCCAAGCTGGGCATGGGGCACAGGGTGGGCTCCATGGGCTGGCAGAGCTTTGCCAAGGTGGGCATTGGGCACAGGGTGGGCTCCAGGGGCTGGCAGGGCTTTGCCAAGCTGGGCATGGGGCACAGGGTGGGCTCCATGGGCTGACAGGGCTTTGCCAAGCTGGGCATGGGGCACAGGGTGGGCTCCAGGGGCTGGCAGAGCTTTGCCAAGGTGGGCATTGGGCACAGGGTGGGCTCCAGGGGCTGGCAGGGCTTTGGCAAGGTGGGCATTGGGCACAGGGTGGGCTCCAGGGGCTGGCAGGGCTTTGCCAAGGTGGGCATGGTGCACAGGGTGGGCTGCAGGGGCTGGCAGGGCTTTGCCAAGGTGGGCATGGGGCACAGGGTGGGCTCCAGGGACTGGCAGGGCTTTGCCAGTCTCAGGGATTCTGGAAGTCTCTGGTGAATGGCTGAGAAACCAAAAAGTCTGATATTGTTGCTCCCCAAGGAGACATTTACAGAGTTTGGGTCTCTCAAGGGCTCTGCTGAGAGAAAAACCTTTCCCCCTTTGTCCTTCTCAGGGATATTTTTATTCCCATAAATGCCCCTGTGGTGACATTCCCTGGAGTTCCTGTGCCAGTCAGTGCAGGAGGAGGAGAACAAGGTCATGGACAGTTGAGGGCTCACCTCTCAGTCACAACACTGTGGTGGGACTTGGGGACAACTCAGTCAAGTGGGAGGTGGTGAACCCAAACCAGCTAAATTAGGAGTGCTGGAATAATGAGGAAAAGGAGAGAAAATGTAAATCCAAATCTGTGGGGTGAAGAACAATTTACAGGTGGATCAGGGTGACTGTGACAGGCATGATGGAGAAATCATGGTGGCACCACAATCCATCTGGCTCTGAAAGGTCTCAGTCCTGGTGCAGCACATAAATAATCACTGTTGGAGCAACTGTGGGGCCTGTCACCAGTTTCATCAGGGCATCTTCCCTGGGGCTTTGGGAGGCTCTGGGAAAATAAGAGGAAAATAGAAAATCCATTAAAACTGGCAAACTTTTAATGCAAAGGCAGCAGAACAGCAGCTGAAATCTGATTTGTCCTCACCAAGATCTCAAGTTGATTGAGTAATGGAAAAAGTCAGTAGAGTGTGAGTGAAAGTTTTGGACATTTTGGCCTTGGTCTGAACTGAAAAGGGAAAACTCCCATTGCCTTCAGTGCTGGGCAATTGTGAAAATCCCCTGTGAGGTCTGTGGGGCAAAGGTTCTGCTCCCACTCAGTGCCCTCCTGGCACTGCTGGGGCACTGCTGGCATCAACTTGGTGTTGTGCAATGATGTTTATCCGTGTCTTTGGCTGTGTCTCTTTTCAGAAGATGTTGATGTTCAAGGACAGAGGAGGAAACCACTCAGATGTTCAAAGGATTTTAGTTTTGATCTTTAACTCCACTTAGAGGCAGTTCTGTGCTGACAGAATGGCTTATAAAATTTAGTTTCTTTTTCTTAATATGTATAAATTGATGAATAAACCCAGCCTGGTAACCCAGGCCAACCTCCACACAAGGCAGAACAAGCAGTGGAGTGATGGCAGGACTGAGACATCCCCTCCAGCCCAGGGAGCTCAAGAATAATCATGAGGGCTGGTTAAGATGTTAAGATGACTGCAGGACTTCAGAGTGAAGATTTCCCACTACAGCTGAGCTGCAGAAGTTAAATATATCCTTCCTGTTTACTCCCTGTGTGATCCCAGCCTAAGCTCCAGTCTACAAAACAAAAAGCAGCTCTGGCGACGACGGGGGCTCAAGAAGGAGCTCTCCAGCCCTGCTGAGTAATGGCATCATCTGACCATAGTTGGCCACAGAACACCCTGAGGCAAGTTCAGGACACATTGCTGATATCTGGGTGAAATCAGCTCCGTGGTTCACTTCAAACTTCGGGGATAAGACCTAATAATGTTCCTTGTCTCTCCTTTTTTCAGTAACTATTTCAGTTCGTATCAAGCCATCGATTTTTGGAGCTGCAGAGAGAACCTGTGGAGTGTCTGGGACACGTTTGGCTTTGACAAAGACTTGTCAGCATCTCAGTTCAGGACAGACTGGTTTCAGATATTTAATTTTCCTGGTTGCTTACTCTATGTATTTCTTAATCTATGATTATTTTCTTTCCTGAATCTTCTTGTTGAGAGCCCCTTTGCATCCCACTCCCAGTGCAGAAGGACACGGATGCTCTGGTTTATCCTCTACCCAGACATCTTCTGGGAGGAAGAGGTCACAGATGATTTCTTTTTATAAGCAGATGTGAGGAGGAACATGAACAAAACCTCTTAAGAGCCAGCCCAAAATGACCAGAGGCACCGTTTGGCAACTCAGTGTCCAGCCTAGGAAATCCAAACCTCTCTAACTGCTCTTCCTTCCCTTCCCTACCTCTCTTTTTGTCTCCAAGACAGAGGTCAATTTTGTATTTAAAAAAAAAAAACCTATCAAAGATTGACTGATTGTGCCATTGGCCACAGTTCAAACAGTACAGGCAGGAAAGAATGTCCAGCTGTCAAGTGTAAACACCAACAGGGACAGCTCAGAAGTGCCTCAGACAAATCATTGTATGTCATCGGCTGCTTTTAATTAAGAGCAGACCAAATATTCTCTCCCTTCCCCCTCCCTCTTTCTTCTCCCCCTTTCTCACTCACCCCTTCAGGAACTTAAAACAAAAATGATTTGTAGGGTATTGTCTTCTTGGTGTCTGTCCTGGTGGAAGTAAGCACAGAACAGGGAAAGAGCTGGACTCGGAGATCAAAGCATGTTGTGACATCCCAAGGAGACCACAGATCATTATCTTGAAACTGCCACAGCCAAGGGCTGGACCTGCACCTTCCCACTCCCTGCATGGCAAGTCCTGCTTAAGGAGCAGAACCCAGGGCTGCTGTTCCATGTTCTCATCCAAGTCATAGAATCATAGAATGGATTGGATTGGAAAAGACCTCCCAGATCATCGAGTCCAACCCTTGGTCCAACTCCAGTCCCTTTACCAGATCATGGCACTCAGTGCCACGGCCAAGCTCAGCTGAAAAACCTCCAGGGATGGGGAATCCACCCCCTCTCTGGGCAGCCCATTCCAATGCCTGAGCACTCTCTCTGCAAAGAATTTCTTTCTGCTCTCCAACTTCAATTTCCCCTGGCAGAGCTTGAGCCCATCGTGCCCCCTTGTCCTATTGCTGAGTGCCTGGGAGAAGAGACCAACCCCCACCTGGCCAGAACTTCCCTTCAGGCACTTCCAGACAGTGCTGAGGTCACCTCTGAGCCTCCTCTTCTCCAGGCTGAACACCCCCAGCTCCCTCAGCCTCTCCCCACAGCACTTGTGCTCCAGTCCCTTCTCCAGCCTCGTTGCTCTTCTCTGGACTCGCTCCAGCACCTCAATATCACCTTATGATCATGTCTGTGGACTCCCCACCTCTGTGTTTTGCTGCTGCTGCTGGTACAGTTCTCTTCTGACTCTGAGACTTCCCAAAGTAATTTTCATCAGTAAACACGGTGTAGCCAAGGACCTGACACTGAAAAACACACTTCAGAATCACCTTTCTCAGAGAATCAGAGAATGAGTTGGTTTGGAAGGGACTTTAAAGCCCACCCAGTGCCACCCCTGCCATGGGCAGAGACACTTCCCACCAGCCCAGGGTGCTACAAGACCTGTTCAACCTGGCCTGGGACATTTCCAGGGATGGAACAGCCACAGCTTCTCTGGGCAGCTTGTGCCAGGGCCTGCCCACCCACTGAGAGGCTGCACTGGGCACTCAAGGGTGGAGAAATGAACCCTCTGCAAGGAAAGAAACCCCCTTTGGTGCTCCTTGCCAGCTCATGCTGCTTCTCTTTGCTGTGAGGACTCCACTGGGACAACAGTAATAATGTCCTTGGTGGGGCATCATGAGAGGATCGTGAGGTGGGCATGAAAAAAGCATCACAGGAGTCTCTGCTGCCCCAGGGTATCTGGTCAGAAGACATCTCTGCATCTCCAAGATAAATGGTGGGCAGTGGGTTTTGGCTGCTCACTGTGGCTGTTGTTGAAGTTCCACCTCTCCTGGGCACCAGGAATTTTCTTTGCTGCTCAACCAAGATGCAAAGGGTGCTTTTTTCCTTGGAGAGCAGTTTATAGGTTCCCACATCAAAAGGATTCCTGGCAGACATCATCCTGTGTGCTCCTGACCACAGGGGAGAGTGGATGGGATTGGGAAATGCACTATTGGCCATTTCCATATTTGCTCATGACAAAGAGGCAGAAACAATGAGAAAAAAAACCCAGTTAATTCCACAGACTCATAGAATGTCCTGGGATAGAAGGGCCTTCAAAGGTCATCTGGCTTCAACCCACCCTCTGCCATGGGCAGGGACACCTCCCACCAGCCCAGGCTGCTCCAAGCCCTGTCTAGCCTGGCCTGGGACACTCCCAGGGATGGGGCAGCCACAGCTGCTCTGCCCAACCTGTGCCAGGGCCTGCCCACCCTCCCAGCCAAGGATTTCTCCTCAATATCCCACCTAACCCTTCCCTTTGGCAGTTTGAAGCCATTCCCCTTGTCCTGTCCCTCCATCCCTTGTCCCCAGTCCCTCTCCAGCTCTCCTGGAGCTCCTCTGGGCACTGGAAGGGGCTCTCAGGTCTCCCTGGAGCTTCTCCTCTCCAGGCTTGTTATTGTGATGCTCTGCAACATCTGCCATAAAACATAATAAGCAGAAACTAAAAAGCCTCTTGGAAATAAAAACTTCACTTAACAATTCAGAATTCAAATGCAAATTCTGGCAAATCAGAGTCACAGAATGGTTTGGGTTGGAAGGGACCTTGGAGATCATCCAGTTCCAACCATGGGCAGGGACACTTCCCACCAGCCCAGGGCTGCTCCAAGCCCTGTCCAGCCTGGCCTGGGACACTCCCAGGGATGGGGCAGCCACAGCTGCTCTGCCCACCCTGTGCCAGGGCCTGCCCACCCTTCCAGCCAGCAATTCCTTCCTAATATTTAATTTACCCTTGTCTTTCTGAAGGCCATTCCCCCTTGTCCTGCCCTACAGCTACAAGTGTCTTCTTCTCCAGGCCCTGGCAATGAACTGGACAACAGGTTTTGGGGGCTTTTTGACATTTTCCAATACCCAAATTCATGCTAAATTCATGCTAAACTTAGTGCCTGAATCTCTGAATCTCTGCACAGGAGCTAAAGCTCTTTCATGTTCTCTTTTTCACCGTGTCCTTCCCTCCAACAAGGGAGAACAATCACAAAGTGTTAGGTGGAAACCAAAGGAAGGTGAAAATTTTATTACAGCTCCATGGACAGACAGCAGATGAGTCTTGTCTCTGTCTCTACAAGAAGCTGAATTTGTACCAGCCCTGAGACAAAAAAAAAAAAAAAAAGACAAAAGCAAAGCAACTGATCATAGAAACGTGAGAGGAATCAAGAAGACATATGGGAGATTTCCATGAAATTTGCTGGGAAACATGTTTCCTATTTGCTTCACACATCCAAATGTCTGCTCTGTGTGCAGCAGAAGCAGCTTTTCTTTACATTCCATGGTGCAATGTGTGTATTAATTTATGGGACAGACCCCAGCAGTGCACATGTATGTGTTCTGTCCATTGATTATCGTGGTTCTCTCTGGTGTACGTGGATTAGATTTGTGTTTATTGCCTGGTCCTCGTGTCAGGTTTGGTGAGGAAGCCAAGACTTCTCCCAAGTCCCTCAGACAGAGACCCCACAGATGGATCAGAAGGGTTGTCTGAAGAAAGCTCTGCCTTTTTTACAAGGCTCAGGAGCCCAGTAAAACTTCCCTACATCCCCCTGCAAGCTCCCAACAGAACATAAAAAGCCTTTATTAAATAATGCAGCCCCTTTAGGGGGACACACGTGACATGGGAACAAATTTGAGGAAGAAAAGCCTCAGGATGTCCCACTCTGGGGTGGGATTATGGAGTGGGAGGCCTCCAGAATGGACCAGTTTTCCACCTTCATGGGATTTTTGAGGGTGAAGAGCCTTTCTGAGACACAGCAGGGGATGTTTCCCTCTGAAATCAGCAGGATTTGCCTTTCAAATCCTGCAGAGGGAATTCTGTTACATCCAAAGCTCCTTTTCCCCCTTCTGGTCTTTTAAGAATCTATTCCAACTCAAACCTATTGAGACAAAACAATCTCTGTAATGGGGGGAAATAATCAAATAAAAGAATGAGTTTGGGTCATGATTCATTGATTTCTTTAATTGCTTTTTACATCCCTGCTTTTTATTGTGTATGAGTAGAAAGCAGCGATTCTTGTGTCACAATTACACAAAATTGGGCACAGTTGAAGCCAAAAGACCCCTTGAATTGCTGCACAGGGAGAAAGAACAGGTAAAATTCTGTATCCACACAACGTGCCTTGTGGATGCACGGGGAATTCTGGGGTGATGCTGCCCCAGAGCAGGGCAGTTTTAGCCTGGAGAAGAGGAGGCTCAGAGGTGACCTCAGCACTGTCTGGAACTGCCTGAAGGGAAGTTCTGGCCAGGTGGGGGTTGGTCTCTTCTCCCAGGCACTCAGCAATAGGACAAGGGGGCACGATGGGCTCAAGCTCTGCCAGGGGAAATTGAAGTTGGAGAGCAGAAAGAAATTCTTTGCAGAGAGAGTGCTCAGGGATTGGAATGGGCTGCCCAGAGAGGGGGTGGATTCCCCATCCCTGGAGGTTTTTCAGCTGAGCTTGGCCGTGGCACTGAGTGCCATGATCTGGTAAAGGGACTGGAGTTGGCCCAAGGGTTGGACTCGATGATCTTGGAGGTCTTTTCTAACCCAATCCATTCTAGGATTCTATGATTCTAAGGGGCTGGAGTTGGACCAAGGGTTGGACTTGATGTTCTGGGAGGTCTTTTCCAATCCAATGGATGTGGCACTGAGTGAGAACCCAACACATCTTGATCCAACCCTACTGTGATCACCAGCCATGATCTGGTAAAGGGACTGGAGCTGGACCAAGGGTTGGACTTGATGATCTCAGAGGTCTTTTCCAACCCAATCCATTCTGTGATTCTGTGATTCCTGGGGTTTGTTGAACACTTCATCTCTTCCAAGTGGGAAAACCATGGGACAAAACTTGCAAAGAATAAACTCGTATTTTATCACAGTCTTAAAGAAAAGAGAAGCCCCACAAAGCAAAAACCCCAGAAAATCTTCTCCTTCTCTAAAGACATGGCAGAGCAGGGACATTCCCAAAGGCCACCAGCATCTCATGATTGGTTTGCCTTGGCTCAGGCTGGCATTTGAAGGTCTGTATTTCACAGCCATCCTGACATGGCCATGGCTAATGACAATGGAGACAAGTGCCCTGTGTGGTGGCTGCTGGCACAGCGAGGCCACAGCTTTGATGTCTTCTGACACCACCCAGAATCATTCCATTAATTGGGAATATAAAACCAAAACTCATTGCCACTGGAACTGGAAGCTCCTCCTGGTTCCTGATGGAGGTTCCCCCCACGCTGGTCAGGCTGTTCCACCAGCATGAGCAGCAACACCTGCAGGAGCTCTGGTTTGATTGCTGTGGCATCTCTGGGTGGAAACAGATGTGAGGAGGAGGCTTTTCCTTCTAAATGTTCCCTAAATCTGTGGCATGTGGCCCTCGGGTGCCAGGGGCAGCCCAGTGGGTCTGTAATTAGTGCTCCAATTAGGTGAACTCCCTTGTTTTTCACTGAATCATTAAGGTTGGCAAAGCCCTGCCAGCCCCTGGAGCCCACCCTGTGCCCCATGCCCACCTTGGCAAAGCCCTGCCAGGCCCTAGAGCCCACCCTGTGCCCCATGCCCACCTTGGCAAAGCCCTGCCAGCCCCTGGAGCCCACCCTGTGCCCCATGCCCACCTTGGCAAAGCCCTGCCAGCCCCTGCAGCCCACCCTGTGCCCCATGCCCACCTTGGCAAAACACTGACAGCCCCTTCAGCCCACCCTGTGTCCCATGCCCACCTTGGCAAAGCCCTGCCAGCCCCTGAACCCCACCCTGTGCCCCATGCCCACCTTGGCAAAGCCCTGCCAGCCCCTGCAGCCCACCCTGTGCCCCATGCCCACCTTGGCAAAGCCCTGCCAGCCCCTGCAGCCCACCCTGTGCCCCATGCCCACCTTGTCCCCCAGCCCAGAGCACTCAGTGCCACAGCCAGTCCTGCCTTGGGCACCTCCAGGGCTGGGCACTCCAAACCTCCCTGGGCAGCCCCTGCCAGTGCCTGCCCACCCTTTCCAGGCAGAAATTCCTGCTGCTGTGCCCCCTGCCCCTGCCCTGGCACAACTCCCAATGACCTATCAGTATTTCACTGCTCCCAGTGGCACCAACCCCGTCTTGTCCCAGGAATGTCCTTGCCCATGTTCATCCTCAGTTGTGTTTGTTCTGCCTTCCAGGTCTGCCCTGGAGCTTCAAGAGCTGGCAGAGGTTGCCCAGCAGTGTAGAGAAGTGACTTCTGTCCATCCCCTGGGCCTCTCCAAAAGAGTTTCAAAGAGTTTTGGAAGGCCCTATCCTTGCTTTGGATGAAAAAGGATTTCTCCAGATGGTTTGGCAGTTCTTAAATTCATAGAATCCCAGAATGGTTTGGGTTGGAAAAGACATTAAAGATCACCCAGTGCCACCTCTGCCATGGGCAGGGACATCTCCCACCAGCCCAGGCTGCTCCAAGCCCTGTCCAACCTGGCCTGGGACACTCCCAGGGATGGGGCAGCCACAGCTGCTCTGCCCACCCTGTGCCAGGGCCTGCCCACCCTCCCAGCCAACAATTCCTTCCCAATATCTAATCTGAGTTTCCCAGTTCAACTAAAAATGCAAGACTTGAGGACAATGCCCTGGGACAGGAACACACCACAGAAATCCAGTGGGATCCACCCAACCAGCCTGTGCAGAATGACCTGATCCCATTTTCCTGGAGAAACACCCCATGTTGAAAGGAAATAATAAGGAAAAAAGACACCCCCTGGTTTTTTGGAGAAGATGTCAACAAATAAAACAAGCAGGAACATTTTGTACCAGGTTGGGTTCTGTTTAATATCTTGTAATTTAGAAAATCACAGCCTTTAGAAAGAGCTCTTGGGGAGCTGAGGAAGGGCTTGTAGAAGTAGAGAGAGTGAAGGTAACATGTGGAAACTTGTGTTGCCACTCCTGTGGCTACTCCAGGTAAGACAAGGAGAACATTTTGGGAGTTCTGGTGGCACATTTTGCTTTCCAAGCATAAGGAAAGCACATGAAAAACTAAAGAAATTGCCAGTGCTTTAAAAAAAAAAGAAAAGAAAAAGAAAAAAAGATCTTTTCAACCAGAAAAGTTTTACTTCACAGTCATTTTTGTTTGGTTGGCCCATGTTGTTGCTTCTGTTGGGAGAGTTGGTTGAGAAGGTTACGTGGTCCATGACACATCCCAGGGAAATTCCCACCCCAGTGCCACTCATGGGGTGAACTGGAAGATGCATCTGGCAAAGGCATCTACAAATTGAGGTACCTGGGAGAGATTGTACCAACATATCCAGCCTAAAATGCTTCACTCTGAAAGCCTGAGGGGTTTCTGGGGAGACTCTGAAGTTTTTATTGCAGATACAATAAAAAAAATTAATGGACACTGAAAGTGAACAAACTTTTCCTGCCAGTAAACAAAAGATATTTGCATTTTATGAATGACAGAATAAGGTAATGAAGAATGGGCTGAATTACTCCCATTGCTAGAACTTCAAGGGCCTGGGTTTATTGGAAAGAACTTGGTTAGAAGTTAGAGAGCCTTATTCACAAAGAGCTTTGTCCTGTTTCCAGTGGAATCTCTTCCCAGTTTACTGTTTCCATGCAATTTGTCCAGGCCATTCCCTCCTTTTGTGAGCAGTTATTTTTACTTGTTGTGTTTTTCCTGCCCTGGGTTTCTGTGACTTCAGTTACATTTCTAAATATGTTCCCCACCACTGGCCCTCTCACTCCAAAGTGGAGAGAAATCCACTAAATCCAACCTGGCCTGGGACACTCCCAGGGATGGGGCAGCCACAGCTGCTCTGCCCAACCTGTGCCAGGGCCTGCCCACCTTCCCAGCCAGCAATTCCTGCCCAATATCCCATCCAGCCCTGCCCTCTGGCAGTTTGAAGCCATTCCCCTTGTCCTGTCCCTCCATGCCCTCGGAAATGGTCTCTCTCCATCTTTCTTGGAGCTCCTTCAGCTCCTGGAAGGCCACACTGAGGTCCCCCCAAAGCTTCTCTTTTGAAGAGAGAAGTGCACAAAAGGTATCTGTGGATAATGGAGGGTGGATGACCAGAATTCATGTCAGGAATGTTATGGAAGTTGTGAACTCTCCATCCCTGGGAGTGTTCCAGGCCAGGCTGGACAGGGCTTGGAGCAACCTGGGCTGGTGGGAGGTGTCCCTGCCCATGGCAGGGGGTTGCAACTGGATTATCTTTTATTTCTCTTCCAACCCAAATCATTCTGATTCTCTGATTCCAATCCCACCTCTTTGTGACCTGTTGTTGGAACATGAACCTCATTCTCTGTTCTTCAGTGGAAGGATCCTCAACACAAATAAACTGCAAGGACTTTGGAGCTGGGACAGTGGCTCCTTCCCTTCTGTGGGGTCAGCTGAGCTCCTGCCCCTGCTCCCACCAAGCTGAGATGTTTTCCAGTCTGGTCCATCCAGTCAAGCCTTAAAACTTGGGTCTTACCTCCTGCTTGTTCTCAGCCTTCTGGAGTGTAAAACACCCTCCTGGGATTTGGAATTGATCCTGTCTGGGATTCCAGCCCACACAATCCAGCTGTGGAGTGAACATTGTTAAATGGCTCTTCTAGTCCACCAGGAAGTACCAGAGGGCTGGAGGTTAAGGAGCTTTTACAGTTGTCTGGTGTTTAATTGAACAACTCGGACGTGCATCACCCAGGCAGTTGTCAGAGAATTATTAACAAGGGATTGGATTTGAGGGTCTGCAGAGGGCCCTGTGCAGGTCCACTTTAATGTGGTAATAACTGTTGGGCAGTGCATTGAACTCTCCTCTTCATCCAAGGCAGGGAGGTGGGAGATGTGTGGTTGGTTTAGTGCCCTTTACCAAGTGCTCCTTAACCAATCAATATCTCATCTGCTGTAATTGTTTATTTTAATGGAATGGTTCAAATTGGAGTGGCAGCAAAACTGGCTCTGGGGTGAAAGGGGTGGGGAAGACCTCGGGTGAGAAAGGTCCTGGCTCTCATAAAGAAGGTGTGACCCACTCCCAGCTCTCACCGGTGGCCTTCTCCAAAACAAGGGGTGAAAGGTTTAGAATCATAGAATGGATTGGATTGGAAAAGACCTCCGAGATCATCAAGTCCAACCCTTGGTCCAACTCCAGTCCCTTTACCAGATCATGGCACTCAGTGCCACGGCCAAGCTCACCTGAAAAACCTCCAGGGATGGGGAATCCACCCCCTCTCTGGGCAGCCCATTCCAATGCCTGAGCACTCTCTCTGCAGAGAATTTCTTCCTCATATCCAACCTAAACCTCCCCTGGCAGAGCTTGAGCCCCCCTTGTCCTATTGCTGAGTGCCTGGGAGAAGAGACCAACCCCCACCTGGCCAGAACTTCCCTTCAGGCAGTTCCAGACAGTGCTGAGGTCACCTCTGAGCCTCCTCTTCTCCAGGCTAAACACCCCCAGCTCCCTCAGCCTCTCCCCACAGCACTTGTGCTCCAGTTGCTTCTCCAGCCTCGTTGCTCTTCTCAGTTGGGTTGGAAGAGACCTCTGAGATCATCAAATCCAACCCTTGATCCAACCCCACTGTGATCACCAGCCCATGGAGTGCCATGGGCTGGTGATCACAGTAGGGTTGGATCAAGACATGGTGGATTCTCTGTCCCAGTCCCTTCTCCAGCCTCGTTGCTCTTCTCTGGCCCCGCTCCAGCCCCTCAATCTCTTGCCTCAACTGAGGGGCCCAGAACTGAACACAACACTCAAGGTGTGGCCTCCCCAAGGCAGAGTCCAGGGGAAGGGTCACTGCCCTGGGCCTGCTGGCCACGCTAGTTTGGATCCAGGCCAGGATCCCATTGGCCTTCTTGGCCACCTGGGCACACTGTTTACCTCAAGTCCTGAAGGAGTTGGGTGTTATTTCACTTCATTCACCTGCCTTTGGGTGGCTCTGAGCTCGGGGATCACCTCTTGGTAAAAAGGATTAACTTCAACTCTGTTATTTCTTTTTTTCACTTCACATCACAGGAGAAAACCAGGAGACCTTTCTCACTGGCTTTGCATTGGGGTGGGGGGAGACCAGATGATTTTCAGCAAAGTGCCTGTTCACTTTTCCAAAATACATCCAGATTTCCCAACAACCAACACTGATGGTGGTTCAGTGTCACAGAGGGACACACAAGACCCACACCCAGCACTGGGATATTGTTAAACTGCTCTCATGACCACAGGAATAGCTTGAATCTTTCTTTAACTGCAGATTTTGTAGAGTTAATCCAGTCAAGAACAGAGATAATGCTGCATTTTGTGAGTGGCTGACTGACCTTAGCTCAGTCCTGCACTGACTGGAATTTCAAAGTGTTACCAAAAAAAACGAAAAAAAAAAAGAGAGAGAGGAAGGTCACAATCTCAGTCAAACCGAAATTAGCTGTTGAATTTAGAAGAAAATCTGTGACTTTTTTTTTTTTCAGTTATTCATTCATCACTAGCCACAAGTTCTGTCACAACTTCAGAGGTTCAAGTGGCACCTGAATTGGGATATTTAAGGGAGTTGCAGGACACGGATGACTCAGCTGCAGTTCTGGCCCCGTCAGGCAGAGGCCAAGTGTGTTCACACAGTTTGTCTCCTGTGAGAAATGTTGAGATTTCCTAAACTGAGTCATTGTGGGCAGTTCTCTGAAGGCAACCTTGGTGCTCAGCAACAACCCAATGAAAAATGCCCCTGCTAAGGTGTGATGGTTTGACCTGGAGGCCCCAAATCCCCCCTCTCATCCCCTCCTCAACTGGGCAGGGGAGAGAAGTTACAGCAAAAGGTTTATGGGTCAAGATGAGGACAGGGAGAGGTCACTCACTGATCACCATCATGGGCAAAACAGACTCGACTTGGGGGAATTAATTGAGTTTATTACCAATCAAAATCAGAGCAGGATAAGGAGAAGTAAAACAAAACTGGCTGAAGGGAAGTTCTGGCCAGGTGGGGGTTGGTCTCTTCTCCCAGGCACTCAGCAATAGGACAAGGGGGCACGATGGGCTCAAGCTCTGCCAGGGGAAATTGGAGATCAGAAAAAAATTCCTTCCAGAGAGAGTGCTCAGGGATTGGAATGGGCTGCCCAGAGAGGGGGTGGATTCCCCATCCCTGGAGGTTTTTCAGCTGAGCTTGGCTGTGGCACTGAGTGCCATGATCTGGTAAAGGGACTGGAGTTGGCCCAAGGGTTGGACTTGATGATCTGGGAGGTCTTTTCCAACCCAATCCATTCTATGATTCTATGAAAATCTTAAACACGCCTTCTCTCCAAGGCCTCCCACCTTCCTGGACTTGACTTTGCTCTCAAATCTCTGCCTCCTCCTCACCAGCTGCACTGGGAGATGGGAATGGGCTTTGTGGTCAGTTCATCACATCGTGTCTCTGCTGCTTCCTCCTCCTCATGGAGAGGACTCCTCACACTCTTCCCAGGCTCCAGGGTGGGGTCTCTCCCACGGGAGACAGTTCTCCAAGGACTTCTCCAATATGAGTCCTTCCCACAGGCTGCAGTTCTCTTCAGGAACTGCTCCCATGGGGGTCCTACCAGGAAAAGCTGCTGCAGCCTGGGCTTCTCTCTCCACTGGCCCACATGGCCCTGCCAGGATCCTGCTCCAGGGTTGGCTTCCCACAGAGTCCCAGCCTTTTTGGGGCATCCCCCTGCTCCAGGGGGGCTCCTGCAGGGGCTGCAGGTGGATCTCTGGTCTCCCATGGCCCTCCATGGGCTGCAGGGGCACAGCAGCCTCTCCCCAGGGTCTTCAGCACAGGCTGCAGAGGAACCTCAGCTGTGGTGCCTGGAGCCCCTCCTGCTCCTTCCTCTGCACTGTCCTTGGGCTCTGCAGGGCTGTTCCTCTCCCATGGCCTCACTCCTCACTTCTCTGAGCGCTGTCCCATCTGTGCCATCCCTTTATTTTTCCTTTTCCAAGACGTTATCCCGGAGGTGTCACTGTGTGGGCTCAGCCTTGGCCAGCAATGCCTCCATCCTGGCCCCAGCTGGCACTGGCCCTGTTGGACACAGGGGAAGCTTCCAGCAGCTTCTGACAGGAACCAGCCCTGCAGCCCCCCTGGGTACCAAACCCAACACACTGGGGAATAAAATAGGACACATTATTAAGACACGTTTGGACTTGAACACTCCTCTTGGCTCCACCCCAGACCAAAGTCCAGGGATGTGCACGGGAGAGATGCAGGGAGAGCACAGCACTTTCCCCACATGTCTGTGGAAAACAAACATTGACATGTCTGCCCAGAGCAGCTGTGGCTGCCCCATCCCTGGGAGTGTCCCAGGCCAGGTTGGACAGGGCTTGGAGCACCCTGGACTGGTGGGAGGTGTCCCTGCCCATGACTGGATGGCCTTTAAGGTTTCTCCCAACCCAAACCATTCTATGACTCCATGCAAAAGCTTTTCCTTGGAGGTGTCCCACCTCACCTCCAGACAGAGCAGCTCCGTGCCAGGCTCTGGTTGTCCAGGGACTTGCACAGAAGTGGCTTCACACATAGAATCAGACCCACCAAATTCCCCGCTCAAGTTCATGAAACTCAACACATGCACAAACCCTTCCAGGTGTGGAGACTTCAAACTGCACTCACAGTGTCCTCAGCTCATCAAGGACTTGGAGAACATGCTTAAGCCTCCCTGCCAAAGGTTTTTGGTGGTTTGGAGGGGGGGCAGGAATGGGCTTGTGGCAGTGATTTACAAACATGTAGAGCACAACTGATAAATCCTTGGTTAAACTCCCATTAAACACGTCGGCAACTGGAAGGTTTGTGATCTCCACAGACGTGATGAGAGAAGACTCAAAATGCTCCTCATACAGACATTCATTTCTGATCTTGCCTTTCAGCAGGCTCATTAATTGGACAGAAATTGCCTTATTTGTGGGCATCAATTTATCATAGTCAGGACTGTGTAGTTTTCCTTCCTCAAATCTCTTCCAGAGCAAGAGGATTAGGCGAGACTGTCACTGGAGCATTCTGACAAATACCAAGAAAAACCTTTCAAAACTCGCTGACTGGGGCACGGAGACACTTAAACCAGAATGGAGTGTTTAGCCCCCGGGCCTTGGCAAGGATTGAAACGAAATGTTTTGAAACAAAGCAAATTGGCATTTTGCTGACTTTTAATGTGCTCCTTTTTCCAAGCAAGACACCTGGTTCGACTGCACAAAACAGCCATTCACAATTCCAGTCTGGGCTTTTGTTATGCAAAAGGTAAACGAGGGCAACGTGAACTCTATGAGAGACTCAGGTTTAGGCTTTTCTTTTCTTTTTTTTTTCTTTTTTTTTCTTTTTTTTTTTTCTTTTTTTCTCTTTTTTTTTTTTTCTTTTCCCCCGGGGTAATCTGTCAAAAAAGTCCTGGGTGCCGACAGGAGTCCTTTGCTTTGGTTTTTGGGCGGTGAAGGGAGACAGATGGGTGGTAAAAACACACCAAGGGCAGTGAAAAATGCTGGTTAAATTAAGCACAAGAAACGTCCCCACATCTGAATATCAGGTTTTATGCAACTTGCAGGGGGGTACTGAGGTATTAAAAAGGGGGATTCACGTGTGTGAGAGGCCACAGAGGTGATGCCACAGCACTGCTCGTGTGTCACCTGGATTTTGGTGCTTTCAAAGGTATTTTATGAGATCCCTGATGGACGGTGAGCAGTTAATTTGTGTATTTTCTTGCATGGCTGATGGTTTGGGGTTTTGGTGATTTCAAAGTGTGGGCAGCAGGGCAGGACAGGGGGGATTGTGCCCCTCTGCCCCTCAGGTGAGTCCCACCTGCAGAGCTGCTCCAGCCCTGGGGGCAGCACAGGAAGGACCTGGAGCTGCTGGAGAGGCCAGAGGAGGCCCCAGGATGGGCAGAGGATGGAGCAGCTCTGCTGGGAGGAAAGGCTGGCACAGCTGGCATTGGCCAGCCTAGAGAGGAGAAGCTTTGGGGGGACCTCAGGGTGGCCTTCCAGGAGCTGAAGGAGCCACAAGAAAGATGGAGAGAGACCATTCCCAAGGGCTGGAGGGACAGGACAAGGGGAATGGCTTCCAAGTGCCAGAGGGCAGGGATAGGTGGGATATTGGGAAGGAATTGCTGGCTGGGAGGGTGGGCAGACCCTGGCACAGGGTGGGCAGAGCAGCTGTGGCTGTCCCATCCCTGTGAGTGTCCCAGGCCAGGTTGGACAGGGCTTGGAGCAGCCTGGGCTGGTGGGAGGTGTCCCTGCCCATGGCAGGGGTGGCACTGGATGATCTTTCAGGTCCCTTCCAACCCAAACCATTCCATGATCCACAAATCTGATGGATTATCAAGTTTAAATCATAAGAATAGACTTAAGTTCAGACCAACAATCTGTAAGCCTGGATTTAGTATTGAAAATCAAGAGAGGGCACAGAGCCCATGAAATCCCTGCCTGCCCATTCAGAACATCTTCACCCTGAATTTCATTTGAAGGACAAAATATGTCCTATTTCAACATTAAATCTCAGTCATCCTGATCAGGAGCCAAAAGAACTTGAATTAAGTTTGAACATTTACTCCTAAAGCTCTTCAGGTTTTCAGTCAAGAGCAAAGCACAAAGTCCTCCATCAAATAAATCAGAGGGATCTGTCAAACAAAATACTGCCACGAAAACAAAAGTGTTTTTTTCCAGTGCTGCTTATTAAAATCTTCTCAATAAAGAGTTTTTACCCCTCAAAAAAATCTATTGAAAAAAATAGGGAAATAGGAGTCATCTGAATGTCTCCCTTTTTATTTTCCAAGGGAAATTGAGGAGTGGGAGGCTTAAAAACACCTTTTATTTCATAATATAAATAAGCAATGCTTTTAAAAAATCATACAAAAATTTTAAAATGGTTCATAGTGATTAAATGAAACTTGGTTTGATGTGTTGTATTGTTTGGGGTTTTTTTTATTTCCAAAATGACACTTGATATTATAACTATTTGTCCTGACATCAATGGTCTGGGTTTGTTGTTTTTTTTTACCAATTCAATGTAGCAAAATGTTCAAAACCTTGAAGATTTCCCACGGGATAGTTGGAAAAAATCCTACCAGGCTATTATAGAAATCACAACACAAACAGACAGTCCTGACTTCGTGTCTGGACACGTTTTTTGGGGGGATGGTGAGCACGAAGGAGGTGAGAATTAGGGGATAATTCAGGAAAATCAGACCCGTGGTGGAGCCCATGGGTAGCAAATAAACCAGGCTGTGGGTTCAGGGGTCAGGTGGGTTCTGGGAGGGGATTCCTTGGGATAAAAAGGTCTTGTTGTAAAGATGTACCCCAGACAAGTTGCTGTTACCTTGAAACAAATCCTTCTTGGGGCAGAAAGGCCTGTCCCCTGTGCCTCTTTTATTTGATTATTATTTAATTACTGTCAGCACAGTTTGCAAAGCACTTCCCATGGCGAGGTAGGGCTGATGCACTTCCAGGGATGGAGAGAAAGGGATGGGAGTAGCTCAGGCTCCAAACTTTCCCCACCCCTGCAGTCTCTCCTGTCTCCCATCTGGCCTCAAATGCAGCAGATGATTAAAATTAACATAATTAATCCCATTCCCACTGAGCTAAGGGAGACAAGTGCAGGCACTAATTCATCCTCCTGCCTCGTGGTTTAGTGCTCACTTCTGGCTCCCACCCCCCAGCCCCTTCCCCAGGAGGGTTTGCCTCCTTTTAGCCCCTTTCTCCATTCCAAGGTCCCACCAGATGCCCTTGGCATCCCTGGCACGAGGAAGGGTTGGCCCCATCCCATGGGCTGCCCCGGGGCTGCCTTGGCTTCCCAGACCTGCCTCCTTCCTTCTTTGGGAGCCATCTGGGCTCCTGCCGGGGATTTCCAAAATCCAGACAGGAGCTGTGGCTCCAACCCCATCTGGATCGAGCCTGGAGGGAAGAAGAAGTGGACCTGTCTGGGAAAAAGGAGCTTTATGGTAATTCTGTAGCCTGTAACCAGAATTTTAGGATGGGAGCCGATTTTTTGGAGGCTTGAAAGGGGACGAGGAGCCCCAAATCCATGAGCAACAGCAAGTGGGAACATGGCAAGGGGAAGGTGAGACTAGTCCCAATCTGCCTGGTCAGATCCACATCTCACACCTGATGGATGCTATCCAGGACAACAAATTCCAACATATTCTTCACTCTTGACTGAGCAGAAGGGGCTGGAAGTGGCCAGAACCTCAGGGAGAGGGACTCCTTGGGATGGGGGACATGGAAAGCTCCTGAGGAGCCAGGGGAGGATGGAGGGGGTTGGCAGCTTGAGGGAGGGAGGGCGACATCGTCATCCTCAGCCCTCCCACTGGAACGTTTTCCTCTTGGCTTTGGTGCTGTCCCACCTCCAGCACTGCTCAGGCATCACATCCACAAGTTCTGACTTGGCATCTCAGAGAGCTGCCAAGAACACCACGAGGGCCTGCACGCAAGAGGCAGGGGAAATGAAACAAAATAAAGGTGTTTCTTGAAAAACAAATGTTTGGTCTCCACAATTCCCTGTCAGGAGGGGGCAGTGAGGGGGGTCAGGCTCTTCTGCCATGGCCCAGGGGAAAGGGGGAGAGGAGATGACCTCAAACTGCACCAGGGCAGGGGCAGAGCAGAGATTAGGAAAAAATATTTCCCTGACAGGGTGGTGAGGCCTTGGAATGAGTGTCCCAGAGAGGTGGGGCAGTCACTGTGTCTGGGAGTGTCCCAGAGGTGTCTGGATGTGGCTTTTGGGGACATGGATTGGGGGTGATCCTGGTGGTGCTGGTGGCACTGGATGGTCCTGAAGGTCTCCTCCAATCTTGGTGATTCTGGGATCCTGTGAAACATCAGAGGAGACTCAAGTGCTCCAGACACTGACAAACAGAAGTGAGAAGAAATATTGATGTCCTTGTGCAGAGCAGAGCAAACAGCTTTAGTTGGGATATTGGGAAGGGAATCCTGGCTGGGAGGGTGGGCAGGCCCTGGCACAGGGTGGGCAGAGCAGCTGTGGCTCCCCCTGAATCCCTGGGAGTGTCCCAGGGTGGCTGGGAGGGTGGGCAGGCCCTGGCACAGGTTGGGCAGAGCAGCTGTGGCTGCCCCATCCCTGGGAGTGTCCCAGGCCAGGTTGGACAGGGCTTGGAGCACCCTGGGCTGGTGGGAGGTGCCCCTGCCCATGGCAGGGGTGGGATGGGCTGGGCTTTGGGGTGCCTTCCCACCCAACCCATTCCATGACTCCGTGAAATGGGGCTGTGTCAGGGTAAACGAGGGTGGGGCTGTCAGGGGGACACCAGAAATCCACACCCGCAGTGCCCCATTCCAGGGTGTCCGCAGAAAGGAGGGATGAGGATCAGCAGCCCAAACCCCTCACAGGAGAGCTTTGGGCTCAGCGCCTTGTTTGGTGAAACGATGCGATAACATCTCCCCCCCAGGGCAGTGGTGAGGCTCATTAAGGTTTCGTCTGGTGCTTTGAGATGCACGAGTGAAAGTCCTTCATGACTATTTTATTGTTATTGTTGGGAGATCAAAGCAGGAGCTCTAATCTGATGCCATCCCTTTTATGTTTCTACCACCCACTTGTATCCAAGAGTTGGCCCCAGTTGTGGAGTCGCTGCTCGTGGAGCCTCTTGGGCTTCCAAGGCTCCGAGTGTTTGTTTGTCGGGGAGGTTTTCCAGGGTCACTGTCTGAGCGCTTGTCACTCACAGCCCGAACCCTGCAACAAACGCAGGGCAGACACCAAATTGCATCGGTGTTATCGGGGCTGGAGCAACCCCTGGAGCTCCACACGATTCCTCCAGTTCTGTGCTGTGTGAAACCGGTGCACCAAAAATGTGCAGTCCCAGGGCTATATTTAAGTTAAATATTGACTTATTGGGTCTGGAACTTTTGGTCTTTTTATTGTGCATGGAGGATGTATTGTAAATACATTTTTATATATATATATATATATATATATATATATGTGTGTGTGTGTGTATATTTTTTTATTTTTATTTCTGGTTTTATTTTTAATATATATTTTTAATATATATTTTTATTTTTATAGATTTTTATATATTTGCATATTTTTATATATTTTATTTTTCTTTTTCTTTTTATGATTATATTTTTAATTTATATTTTTATTTTTATAGATTTTTATATATTTACATATTTGTATATATTTTGTATTTATATTTATTTTTATATCTATTTTTATATTTATATTTTTAATTTATATTTTTATTTTTATAGATTTTTATATATTTACATATTTGTATATATTTTATATTTATATTTATTTTTATTTTTTTATTTTTATATTTATATTTTTATTTTTATTGATTTTTATACATTTACATGTTTTATATATTTTATATTTATATTTATTTTATATTTATTTCTATATTAATATTTTTCATTTATATTTTATTTATATTATTTATATTTACATATTTTATATATTTTATATATATTTATATTTATATATACACATATATATTTATATTTATATTTTTATATATACACATATATATTTATATTTATATATTTATATATATACACATATATATTTTATATATATATATGCACACATATATACATATATATATGTATATATATGTATAAAAGTATAAATATGTGTTTTTAAGCCACAAAACAGAAAACAGCAAATGGATAATGCACATATATATATTTATATTTTTTATATTTATATATTTATGTATACAAGTAAAAATATGTGGTTTTAAGTCACAGAACAGAAAACTGCAAATGGATAAATCATATATATAAATTTATATATTTATATTAATTTT
Organism: Pithys albifrons albifrons; assembly: GCF_047495875.1. Classification (NCBI taxonomy): domain Eukaryota; kingdom Metazoa; phylum Chordata; class Aves; order Passeriformes; family Thamnophilidae; genus Pithys; species Pithys albifrons. The sequence continues at coordinate 125,387,636 of NC_092458.1, forward strand.
TTTATTTTATATATTTTATATTTTATATTTTTATATTTTACTTATATATTTATATATTTATTTATATGTATGCAGGTAAATATATGTGACTTTAAGTCACAGAACAGAAAACAGCAAATGGATAATTCATATATATATATATATTTATATATTTATTTATATATATATTTATATGTGTACAAGTAAATCTATGTGGTTTTAAGTCACAGAACAGAAAACAGCAAATGGGTAATTCATATTTATATTTATATATTTATATATTTTACATATATATGTATATATAGAGATGCATACAAGTATAAATATGTGGTTTTAAGTCACAGAACAGAAAAGAGCAAATGGGTAATTCATATATCTATATCTTTATATATTTGTATATTTATATATTTATTTTTATATATGTATACAAGTAAAAATATATGTTTTTAAGTCAGAACAGAAAACAGCAAATGGATAATTCATATATATATTTATATATTTATTTATATATATATTTATATGTATGCAAGTAAATATATGTGACTTTAAGTCACAGAACAGAAAACAGCACATGGGTAATTCATATATATATTTATATATTTATATATTTTACATATATATGTATATATAGAGATGCATACAAGTATAAATATGTGGTTTTAAGTCACAGAACAGAAAAGAGCAAATGGATAATTCATATATATATTTATATATTTTACATATATATGTATATATAGAGATGTATACAAGTAAATCTATGTGGTTTTAAGTCACAGAACAGAAAAGAGCAAATGGGTAATTCATATATCTATATCTTTATATATTTGTATATTTATATATTTATTTTTATATATGTATACAAGTAAAAATATATGTTTTTAAGTCAGAACAGAAAACAGCAAATGGATAATTCATATATATATTTATATATTTATTTATTTATATATTTATATGTATGCAAGTAAATATATGTGACTTTAAGTCACAGAACAGAAAACAGCAAATGGGTAATTCATATTTATATTTATATATTTATATATTTTACATATATATATGTATATATAGAGATGCATACAAGTAAATCTATGTGGTTTTAAGTCACAGAACAGAAAACAGCACATGGATAATTCATATTTATATTTATATATTTATATATTTTACAAGTAAATCTATGTGGTTTTAAGTCACAGAACAGAAAACAGCAAATGGATAATTCATGGATTCTCCTTCCCCCCTCTGAAGTGACAGAGTGTGATCTAATCCTACAGAGATAATATTTGTTTTTCCTGGAAGGGGAAGCCACTGCTGGGAATCTCCATTTATTAAGTGTGTCCATTCGGGTCTCCTCGGACATCAATTTTCCAAAGTGCCTCAATGTGTGAACTGTCCACAAAGGGGCTGAGGTGGTGGAGGGTGACAGTGAGTGCTCTGCTGACAGGAGACTGTGTGGTCCAATTATCACTAGGAAAAAAAAATAAAGAGAGAGAAAAAAAAAAGATGAAACAAAGAAAATAAATAATAAAAAATAAGTAAATAAAAGACTCTTCACCTTCATGCCCAAACCTGATTGAAAAAGAAGGAAAAACAAGAGTTGTAGAGAACGAGTCATACTCAGCTCTTGGAAGGAGACCAAACCCCATGGCAGATATTTTTATTTTCATACTTTTATTGTGTTATGTCTTACTCTAAACCTGTTCATTTGAGGGTCACCCAAACCTCCCCTGGTGCAGGAATTCCCACCTCCCTGGGTATGGATTGAGGTGCTTGCCTGGGAAATGCAGTTTCTCTTTAGTGACTGAACTGAAAAGGGGCAACGAGGACTGATGAAAACAAGTTGTCCCACAGCAGAAAAGTCTCGAATCAAAGAGCAGCGTGTTTTATTTTGGATCCCTCTCAAAAGACTCCCTGGAACCCAAACAAAATGTTTGGGGTGGAGGAGCTGTTTTCTTTCAGGTCGGTTGTACTTTGTAGTAAGAAACAAAGGAAAAGCCAAACCTTTCAAATGACAACAGAAAGATCTTTTCAAATGAACGAGTAACTGAGATGAAGACTCGGGAGTTTCACTTCAGAAGTGCTGAAATAATGTCTTTTGATGCTCTGGATTGTCTTCCTTGCAGTTTTTTATCTCTCATGGGACTGAGCACTGAATTCATTTCAGATCTGAGAGGGCTTTGACTTGGCTCGTTTTGTTTGGCTGAGCAAGAGCCGGTGTTGAAGTGCTTTTTATAAACAGAGCACTGGAATGATTCACAACTGTGGGATGTGTCAGGGAGCAGTTCCACAGACTCAGCTCTCAGCAAACCAGGAACAGGCTGCCCAGAGGTTGTCCCACCCCTGGAAGTGTCCCAGGCCAGGCTGGACAGGGCTTGGAGCAACCTGGGCTGGTGGGAGATGTCCCTGCCCATGGCAGGGGGTGGAATGGGATGCTCTTTAAGGTCCCTTCCAACCCAAACCATTCTAAGGCCCTACAAACTGAAGATGTTCATAAATCCAGGTGAAAATAAATGAGGAACACAAGCACATCCCAGGAAAATGCACCCCAAATCAGCTCAGTTGGTTAAAACCTGGTTGTAACAATGCCAAGGTCATGGGTTCAATCCACTCTGTGGGCCAGTGACTGAAGAGTTGGACTCGATGATCCTTGTGGGTCCTTGCAGCTCAGAATAGTCTGGGATTCTGGGATTCTGGGAAAGCTGCATCTTCTCCCAGGCACTCAGCAATAGGACAAGGGGGCACGATGGGCTCAAGCTCTGCCAGGGGAAATTGAAGTTGGAGAGCAGAAAGAAATTCTTTGCAGAGAGAGTGCTCAGGGATTGGAATGGGCTGCCCAGAGAGGGGGTGGATTCCCCATCCCTGGAGGTTTTTCAGCTGAGCTTGGCCGTGGCACTGAGTGCCATGATCTGGTAAAGGGACTGGAGTTGGACCAAGGGTTGGACTTGATGATCTCGGAGGTCTTTTCTAACCCAAACAATCCTATGATTTTCTGATTCTATCTTCCCCAAACTCCCTTTGACCCTGTGCTTTTCCACCAACACTCCCCTCTTTCTTCAAGCGCTGAGAGTGGCTTGAACAGAAGAGATGACCTCTGTTGCTGCTGTGAACATGAGTCAGCCCATCCCCACAGAGCTGCATGAGGCAAACACCCCAGGAGAGGGGGTGGGATTTCAAGGCAGGTCCTGCTTTGGGTTTTACCACGATGAGACCTTTTTAGCACATGGAAAAGTCACTCTGGGAACTAAAAAAAAAAATTAAAAAAAGAAAAGAATGAAAGCCCATTGCTGACTTGCAGTAAATATGGGTTTGTGTTCCAACTATGGAATTTGCAGTCTCAGGGCACTGCCTGCTGAGCAATCCATTACACTCATTACTTCATGAACAGCCAAAAAAAGGTCATTTCTCACCTCCAACACAGTAGTGCCACCCACCCCAGAGGGGAGTAGCTTTGGTGAGGTAATCTCACATTTTTCTTTAAAAATTACTGTAATTCTTAACCTTCTGCTCTGGAGCCAGGCTGGGAAAGTTGGGAGTGTTCAGCCTGGAGAAGGGAAGGATCCAGGGAGACCTGAGAGCCCCTTCCAGTGCCTAAAGGGGCTTATAAAAGTGAGGGAGAGGAGCTTTTTATATAGAGAGTGACAGGACAAGGTTCAATGGTTTTAAACAGAAGGATTCAATTGGATATTGGGGAGAAATCCTTCCCTGGGAGGGTGGGCAGGCCCTGGCACAGGTTGGGCAGAGCAGCTGTGGCTGCCCCATCCCTGGGAGTGTCCCAGGCCAGGTTGGACAGGGCTTGGAGCAGCCTGGGCTGGTGGGAGGTGTCCCTGCCCATGGCAGGGGTGGAACTGGAGCGGCTTTAAGGTCCCATCGAACCCAAACCATCCCATGATTTACTGATGTTGATGCTTTTTCAAAAATGACACCACAAGAATCCTTCAAGGTCAAGGGTTTAAAGGTGACAGTCACACAGGTTGGTGTTTTCTTGTAGCAGAAGGACATTTTGAATGGTTAAAAACAAGTATAGACCCAGTTGAATAGGTTAAGTCTGTAAATATCCTCACTGAGATGAACACATAACCAGGTACAGATATGGCAGCAATAGGACAAGGGGGCACGATGGGCTCAAGCTCTGCCAGGGGAAATTGAAGTTGGAGAGCAGAAAAAACTTCTTTGCAGAGAGAGTGCTCAGGCATTGGAATGGGCTGCCCAGAGAGGGGGTGGATTCCCCATCCCTGGAGGTTTTTCAGCTGAGCTTGGCCGTGGCACTGAGTGCCATGATCTGGTAAAGGGACTGGAGTTGGCCCAAGGGTTGGACTTGATGATCTTGGAGGTCTTTTCCAACCCAATCCATTCTATGATTCTATCAAGTCATGGCATGAGCAAGGAAAGTCATGAAACGTGGCTGGACTGAGCAGTCAGGGCCAGATTCCTGCTCTGCTTCCCAAAAGGCAGCAAAGTTTGGGTGGTTTGGCAGCAAAAGGAAATTGAGATGAGCATCAGCCAGTCCTCAGCACCCCTAAACACAGTCCTAAGTCTGAAAGGTGGGGAAAGTTCAGCCAAAGTTACAGTAAGTGGCATTTGAGGCGTCTCTGAGCGTGGCCACCCACACAGGAAGATGCCCAGAGCAGGTGGGGAGCTCTGGCTGGCTCCTCTCAGGCTGTTTGTGGCTTCCTGACTCACTGCCCAACTCTGAGCCCAAACAAAAGGCTTTGAGATAATCTCCAAGGAGAGAAATGGAAGAGGATGAGGCGCAGGAAGGGATGGGATATCAGGAAAAACTTCTTTGCAGAGAGAGTGCTCAGGGATTGGAATGGGCTGCCCAGAGAGGGGGTGGATTCCCCATCCCTGGAGGTTTTTCAGCTGAGCTTGGCCGTGGCACTGAGTGCCATGATCTGGTAAAGGGACTGGAGTTGGACCAAGGGTTGGACTTGATGATCTCGGAGGTCTTTTCCAACCCAACCCATTCTGTGATTCTATGATTATGCAAAACATGGAATCATGAAATGGATTGGGTTGGGAGGGACCCCAAAGCCCACCCAGTGCCACCCATGCCATAGACAGGGACACCTCCCACCAGCCCAGGTTGCTCCAAGCCCTGTCCAGCCTGGCCTGGGACACTCCCAGGGATGGGGCACCCATAGCTGCTCTGCCCACCCTGTGCCAGGGCCTGCCCACCCTCCCAGCCAGCAATTCCTTCCCAATATCTAATTCAAACCTGCCCTCTGTGAATTTAAAACCATTGCCCCTTGTCCTGTCACTCTGCCTGTATAAAATGTTCCTCTCCCTCCTTTTTATAACCCTCTTTAGGCTCTGGAAGGGGCTCTCAGGTCTCTCTGGAGCCTTCCCTTCTCCAGGCTGGCCAATGCCAGCTGTGCCAGCCTTTCCTCCCAGCAGAGCTGCTCCATCCTCTGCCCATCCTGGGGCCTCCTCTGGCCTCTCCAGCAGCTCCAGGTCCTCCCTGTGCTGCCCCCAGGGCTGGAGCAGCTCTGCAGGTGGGGCTCACCTGAGGGGCAGAGGGGCACAATCCCCCCTGCCCTGTGCCCACTGCCCTTTGAGTGCAGCCCAGGGTGCTGTTGGATCCCAGAGCTGCCAGCACACACAGTTCATGCCCAGCTTTTCACCCCCAGAACCCCCAAGTCCTTCTCCCAGGGCTGCTCCCAGTGAGTTCATCTCCCAGTGAGTTCATCTCCCAGTCCATGCCCATGTCTGGGGTTGTCCCATCCCATGTGCAGCATCAACTCTGGGACTGGTTGAGCTTCCTGGGGGTCTCCTGGACCCCCTTCTGAGGCTGAGAAGAACTGGGAACACCTTAGGCTCAGCTCTCCCTCCCTCCAGTCAGTCCAATGGAGCTGTGAGGATCCCCCTGTGGGACTGACCCCCACCCTTCCCTTCCCCTTGGAGATCATCACAGGGCAGCACTGGAGGTCACCTTGTGACCTGCTACCAGAAAACTACAAACGCTCCTATTTCAAACCAAAACCAGTGGTAACAACATTTCACTTTTTAATGAATTTAATGATTTCTCAACCCAGTGAAGGATTTTGTACCTACAGACACACACTTGTTGGAGTCATTAATGCAGACAAACCCAGGATTGTGCTGCTGTGTCGAGGGCTAATGTGCTGAAAAGATCAAGGCATTTAATGAAGTGTGAAATTCATCCCACTGATGACGAGAAACGCTGCTCTCTCCAGGGAAAACTCTGTACAGAAAATGTGGCTTTTTAATGAAAGTTATTTGTGTCTGGTTAATATTCTGGCCCATGAGAAAGGGGGTTTTGTTGTTGCTGTTGTTTTGGCACATTAACAACGTCAAGTGCTGCACCACTTGAGTTTTTCTAACAACTTGAGCCCTTTGGCAGCCAGCCCTGTGTGAGAGTGGATTACCTCTGCTTTAATGGGATAGTTCATTAGCAGATCCAGTCATGTAATTGGGGAGGAGAGGAGGGAAAATTTAAGAATTTCCTACCTACTCCATGCTCAGTTCACCTGGGACCGAGCTCTGGGAACCCAGACACAGCCTGGGAGACACTCACTTAATTACTCTCTGTCTCCATGTGATTAGTCCTGACCCAGCTCTCTCCTCCTGGGGGTTAAACTCTGCCTAAGTGTGGAGGGAGAATTAAATAATCCCACCCCACAGAGTGCAAAGCTGAACCGTGGGAGGGTTTTCAGCTGCACTGTCAAGGTGGAGGTGGGAGAGTGCACATAAATTTATGTTACCTGGGGAAGGTTCTGGAGAACATTCCTGGGAGGAGCAGCTGAGGGGGCTGGGGGGGTTGTGTGGAGAAGAGGAGGCTCAGGGGGGACCCCATTGCTCTGCACAACTCCCTGCCAGGAGGGGCAGTGAGGGGGGTCAGGCTCTTCTGCCATGGCCCAGGGGAAAGGGGGAGAGGAGATGGCCTCAAACTGCACCAGGGCAGGGGCAGAGCAGAGATTGGAAACAACTTCTCCCTGCAGGAGTGGTCAGGCCTTGGAATGAGTGTCCCAGGGAGGTGGGGCAGTCACTGTGTCTGGGAGTGTCCCAGAGGTGTCTGGATGTGGCCCTTGGGGACATGGACTGGGGGTGGTTGTGGTGATGCTCACCAGTGAGATCCTTGGTGGTCTCTTCCCACCTGGATGATCCTGGGATTGTGGGAAAAGGGAAATCCCTGCCCCACAGAGATCTGTCCATGCCACCACTGAGCAGGGCACACACCAACCTCCTCCAGGAGCTCTGGGAACAGGCTCTGCAGGGATTGCCCTCCCTTGCCCTGACACAGCTCAGACACAGATTATTTTACTCCCAAACATTAAGAAATCCTTTATTCCTTCCCTTGTCTATCCTTGGAAATCCTTTCTAAGAGACTTTTGGGGCAAGGCAATACAACACAGAGAAATGTTTTCAACAGTTCCCACAAATCCAGCCTAAAACTGTAAATCACCTGTTTGCTTTTCCCAAGGTGGTTTTCCCTCAAAGCTGAAATTTGCTACTAATGAAGATATTTATTTCCAGCAGAAAGGAAATTATCTATTATATTCCAAGGGGCATGGTGTGTTCTGTTCATGGAAGTTCACATCCATCTGGAAGTGTTGCAGGAACAGGGTTGACAGAAGCACTGGACACTCCAGACCCACTCGTGGAGTCAGAGCAAAGTGGGGATTTCTTTGTGGTTATCAGTGATCACAGGAACAGAGGGAGATCAGGGTGGGGACAGCCTGTTCTCAGGAGAACCTGAATTACAGGAGTCACACAGCAGATGTGGAAACTCGGCCAGCACCACCAGAGCTGGCTGTGGAGGAGGGAATGCTGCAGCAGGCTGAGGATTATTTTAAAGTTCTAACCCATTCCTAAACCTGGGATTTACAGGAGGGAGGGGGAAATCTTCACCACGATGTCCTCACACCAAATAACTGCAGATTAAGAGAGTGGGTTTATAAAATTGAAGTGGTATTTGGGCAAGTGTTGTCTCAGGATGGGCATCTCTCATTGTACAGGATCATCAAGGGTGGCAGAGACCTTCAGGATCATCCAGTCCCACCAGCACCACCAGGATCACCCCCCAAGGGCCACATCCAGACCCCCCTGGGACACTTCCAGAGACAGTGACTCCACTACCTCTCTGGGACATTTATTTCAATTCCTGACCACGCTGGGAGGGAAAGTTTTTTTCTAATCTCTGCTCTGCCCCTGCCCTGGTGCAGGTTGAGGCCATCTCCTCTCCCCCTTTCCCCTGGGCCATGGCAGAAGAGCCTGAACCCCCTCATTGCCCCCTCCTGTCCCCCCTTGAGCCTCCTCTTCTCCAGACTCTCCAGAGACAGGTCAGAGTCAAGCTCAGAGTTTGATGGACACCCCAGATCTTAGGCCTGCCTGTAAAACCCAAACTTGCAGGTCCAGCAGTTGAAAAGTTAAAGACAGAGACTCTTCTTTCCAGCTGCACTTTCTGTTTTAATGCATTCTGGGCAAAGCCTTTTCAGATGTCTGCAAAAGCAAACTCCTACTTTAACTGATTAGGGTGCTGTCCTCGGGGGGGGGGGGGAAGTTAAAGATGTCCATGGGAACAAAACAAATAATGGAGTAAAAAATGGGTGATGGTTTCTTGCAGCGTTTCACAGGAGCACAGACCCTGTTTTGAAGTGTTAAACTGTGCCTTTTATTCAGCCAGACACCAGCCAAGGCTGGCATTCATCAATCTGCAGTTTATTAGCCGGGATCCTCTTTCATCAGAAGTCACTCTAAATGAATTTGTGTCTGTTCTTTATTTACTGGAACTCGTGAGGATTCATCAGAGCCATCGTCTGGTGGGGGAAAGTGAACGGCAGCAAAAGCTGTCAGAGGTTTGTCAGGCAGGGGGTGATGGTGAACATGAGGGCCTGGTGTGTGCTGGAGGTCCCACGTGCTGCCAGCATGGACAGCAGTGAGGGGCACCTCTTTCCCAGTGCAGAGCCTCCTGGAGGACCTGGAGAACCTGCCAGAGGACAGCGGTGAGCTCAGCACTCAGTTCATGAGGCAGGTGCAAGAGAAGGTTCAAGGTCAAGGTGCACATTGATGCCTTCAGGATTTTCCAAGCAGATGAAGTTCTCTTGAGATGTAAAAGCTGCTGCTGGGAAAAGAGCAGAGGCTTGGCCTTCCTGAATCAATCTGGGAGTTGGCTCTCTGGGATAAACCTGATGTAAGGGCAGAGACAACAAGCTCAGTTTGAAAATCACCTTTACTTTTCCAGCTTGCAGATCACCAGTTTTTCTGAGGCACAGAAGGAGAGAGTCACCTCCAGCTTTGAGCTGATCCCTCCCCAGAGTGATCCCAGCCTGTGAGGGAGACTCCTGACACTGAGCAGTGCCTTGTTACCCCTTCTTTCAGATTTTTAAATTCCCTGATGAAAGGCTGAGGCTGATGAAGATCCAGGTACGTCCTCCCTCCTGCACCTGGCTGCTTTCCAGGCTGAGTCACCTCCAAGGGCAGCTGCTGAAGGATCTCCTCTCTCAGGTGAGACCATCCAGCCCATGGACAGCCAAGGAATAAAGCACAGGACTGAATATATTCCCCCTGCGTGGCTGTAAACAGCTCTTTTATTTTGCTGCTACCATTAGACCACCCCAGAGCCACCTAAGCCTCTTCAAGACAAGAAATCCCCATTTTAGAACTCAGGGAATCATATTAAGGCCTGGATCAAGCAGGGGGTGAGGGGAAATTTGAGGTTTGGACAGAATGAGCACCTGAAATTTTGGAGCTGGAGCTGGATGTGCCACAAAATACAAGGGGGGAGAGGGAGGAGGAGGGAGAGGGAGGAGGAGGGAGAGGCCTTTGCAGGCTTCCTCTGGGGAGCTGTAATAGATTCCTGCACATTCAATTAGTGGGATGGAGAGCAGATTAAAACCAGATTATTGTCGCTGCAGCTCACACTGAGCAGGAGCTCAAGATGTTGCTCAGGTGTCAGCCAGGGTGGCCCTTTACCTTGCCTGAAGTGACTCAGGGCAGCACCACCAAGCCCACCAGAATGGGTTTAACCTGCAGGTGTTCACAGCATTTTTGCTCTCTCTCTGAGTCCAGGTGAGACAGCAGTTATCTGAAAAGAATTATATTTATCCCTTATTCTTCCTTTCTTTCTCCCTGACTGCTGTGCTGCCTTTAATCCATACTGGGAATTTGTCATTTCCTTAAGTCAAATGGCCCAGGCCATTTGCATCCTCCCCATGCAAATGCAGGTGCAAACATCCTGCTTTCTAACAATACTTTCTTCTTGGGTGCACTTTGGTTGTGAAATTCTGACCTTTATTGTGTCTGTGTTTGCATCTGAACCCTTTGGGCACAGGGAGAAAAAGGCTGCACGTCCCTATTCATACCCAAAGCGCAGCAGCAGGAGCAGCCACAGCCTTGGAAAAGCAATTTCCTCTCTGTTTTGCCTCCATTCCCTCCATAAAACGTGGGTGAGTGTTTCCTTCTCTCCAACCTTTTCATTTGTTTCTCTTCCTGTAGTCACTGAGCCCCAGATGCCCAAAGCACAAGCAAATGAGATGGAAGAAAAGCTGGAGGCAAAAAGGGGGACTTGGACCCTGAAAATGAACATGGAAACAGCCAGGGCAGATCAGTTTGTGCTGGAAAATGCTCCAGATCTTCTGTCTGGGCAATGTATTAGGAAGAGATTCCTGGCTGGGAGGGTGGGCAGGCCCTGGCACAGGGTGGGCAGAGCAGCTGTGGCTGCCCCATCCCTGGGAGTGTCCCAGGCCAGGTTGGACAGGGCTTGGAGCAGCCTGGGCTGGTGGGAGGTGTCCCTGCCATGGCAGGGGTCGCACTGTGGGGGCTTTGGGGTCCCTCCAACCCAAACCTTCTGGGATGGATGGATGGATGGATGGATGGATGGATGGATGGATGGATGGCAGGATGGATGACAGGATGGATGGATGGATGGATGGATGGATGGATGGATGGATGGATGGATGGATGGATGGGAGGATGGATGGATGGATGGATGGATGGATGGATGGATGGATGGATGGATGGATGGATGGATGGATGGATGGATGGATGACAGGATGGATGGATGACAGGATGGATGGATGGATGGATGGATGGATGGATGGATGGATGGATGGATGGATGGATGGATGCAAGGAGGGATAGAAGGGAGAAAGGGAGGGAGGAAGGGACATACGCCACCAAATGCTTGGTAGTGTTGGGAACTAAATGGTGGTTTTGAAGCTGGAGAGTTTGGCTTTTCACAGGCAGGAGAAATCTCCCAGGTTGGGAGAAGGCTGGAGAGGGACTTTTAATAAGGGCATGGCGGGACAGGACAAGGGGAATGGCTTCAAAGTGCCAGAGAGCAGGGCTGGATGGGATATTGGGGAAGGAATTGCTGTCTGGGAGGGTGGGCAGGCCCTGGCACAGGTTGGGCAGAGCAGCTGTGGCTGCCCCATCCTTGGGAGTGTCCCAGGCCAGGTTGGACAGGGCTTGGAGCAGCCTGGGCTGGTGGGAGGTGTCCCTGCCCATGGCAGGGGTGGCACTGGGTGGGCTTTCAGGTCCTTCCAACCTAAACCATCCTGTCATTCTATGATTCTGATACACACACAATTACCTATAAATATTAAAATCTCTCAGGTTTTCCAACACATATTTGCCCCCTCACTTCTCTGATGACAGAGGAGTAATTCATGGCCATGATACTGATGGAATATATGCAACTTTAATTAGATGTTTGTGAATGAAGGTTTTAATTAACTACCTAAAGTACCAAGGATAATCTGTGTGCTTTCAACCTGACTTTGCAGCACAAACATCCCCCTGCCCCTCCATGGCTGGAATAATCTGTCCTACTGCCACCAGAGCTGGGATAACTCTCTGCAGTTCACTCTGCCCTCAAAGGCCTTTTAAATATCACATGTATAACATTTAAAAGCAAATACCTGACAGGCAGCCCTTTGCAGGTGAATAGAAATGTGTTTCCTGTTCAAAGCACCAACGTTTTGCTGTCCTTGTCCAAGGTGTGGAGGGGCCAAGGCAGAGCAGCTCAAAGCTTGGCTGGTCAAAAATCACAGAATCATAGAATGGATTGGGTTGGAAAAGACCTCCAAGATCATCAAGTCCAACCCTTGGTCCAACTCCAGTCCCTTTACCAGATCATGGCACTCAGTGCCACGGCCAAGCTCAGCTTAAAACCCTCCAGGGATGGGGAATCCACCCCCTCTCTGGGCAGCCCATTCCAATGCCTGAGCACTCTCTCTGCAAAGAATTTCTTTCTGCTCTCCAACTTCAATTTCCCCTGGCAGAGCTTGAGCCCATCGTGCCCCCTTGTCCTATTGCTGAGTGCCTGGGAGAAGAGACCAACCCCCACCTGGCCAGAACTTCCCTTCAGGCAGTTCCAGACAGTGCTGAGGTCACCTCTGAGCCTCCTCTTCTCCAGGCTGAACACCCCCAGCTCCCTCAGCCTCTCCCCACAGCACTTGTGCTCCAGTCCCTTCTCCAGCCTCGTTGCTCTTCTCTTCTCAGTTGGGTTGGAAGAGACCTCAGATTATCAAATCCAACCCTTGATCCAACCCCACTGTGATCACCAGCCCAGGGCACAGAGTGCCCTGGGCTGGTGATCACAGTGGGGTTGGATCAAGACATGGTGGATTCTCTGTCCCTGGAGATGTTTCAGAGGACACTCAGAGCCACATCCAGTCCCTTCTCCAGCCTCGTTGCTCTTCTCTGGCCCCGCTCCAGCCCCTCAATCTCTTTCCTCAACTGAACTGTAGATGAGACACAAAATCTAAACCCTTGCCTTGTGCACAAAGATCCTTTTGGGTCTTCCCAAAGTGTGCTGAGGGCCCCAGGGGGTGGCAGCTGGGGAGGGATGACCTGCTCAGGGGCCATGGAAGGAAATGCAGAGCAGATCAAAAAGCAGAAGCACAGAGAGAAACGTTTGCTGTGATGCTCAAAACCAGCCACGTGCAGCCTTTGCAGGGGAGGTTCTGCCTTCAGGCAGCTCCTGGGGTCTTTTAGAGCTTTGTAGCAAAGGCTTTCAGAACTCTGTGGCAAAGAGAGTTCTTTTCAGAACTCTCAGCTTCCTCTTCCCTGAGTAGCTGGAAATACAGATTATTTACCTCGAGAGGCCTCAGACTCCCAGCAGATGAGCAAATTCTGGGGGGAGAAGAGGGATTGGAGGGGCTGGGCTCTGCCTTAGCCATGTGAGAGACTTCTCCCCAGCAATTGCTCCATCTCAGGGAGCAGGGAACAGATATCTCTGGGATTAACATGTCCTGGGGGAGGCTGAAATCTTGCTGGTTTCAATGCCCCTTTCGTCTCTGGAGTCTCTTCATTTCTGCTGCTGTGGCCTTTTTTTATCCCCTCTATATTTAGTCAGAGAAGGGATTTAGAGGAATGTAAATAAGCTGAATTTATGTCTGTAAACATATAAATGAACTTGGCAGATCCCTGTCAAGTGCTCTGTTAGAAGTGTTGACATAATCCTACAGATGTAGGAGCCTGCCTGGTTTCCCACTCTGACTGCCACACACACACAAAAAGACTCAATCACGCCTGAAAAAAGAACTAACCAGACAAATTAAAACTTCTTTTTGGTTTTTGGACACCATCATTTATCCAGTCACTGTCACACAGATCATTTCCTTGCAGATTGCCAGCTGGGGAACATCAGTTTTCTTTTGGCATCAGGAAATAATTCAGCCTTGCAGACTGAGAAGATAAATCCCAAGTGGAGTCTATAAAGACGTTGCTGTGTGTCCCACAGCTTTGTCACCCTCCAGAGTTTTTCCAAAGCTGTGAGGAGAGTGGTTGGAGTCCTCAGCACCCAGAGCTCCTGCTATCCAAAGTCTGTCCAGAGGAAAAACCTCTCTGGAGTGCACATGCTGTCTAATATATCCTTGGAGAGGAAGTGTAATCAATTCTCTGCAAATGGTCATCCATCCTACAAGCCAATGGATCAGGTGCTGAAAAACTCCCTCCATATGAAGGATCCCATTTTAGCTGTCCAGCTCTTGGTCTGGCATGGAAAACAGCAGGATGTTTGAAGCTGTACCAATGAATTTCCCCGAGCAGCAGCAGCATCCAGATGATCATCACTGTCTGGAACTGCCTGAAGGGAAGTTCTGGCCAGGTGGGGGTTGGTCTCTTCTCCCAGGCACTCAGCAATAGGACAAGGGGGCACGATGGGCTCAAGCTCTGCCAGGGGAAATTCAAGTTGGAGATCAGGAAAAAATTCTTTGCAGAGAGAGTGCTCAGGGATTGGAATGGGCTGCCCAGAGAGGGGGTGGATTCCCCATCCCTGGAGGTGTTTCAGCTGAGCTTGGCTGTGGCACTGAGTGCCATGATCTGGTAAAGGGACTGGAGTTGGACCAAGGGTTGGACTTGATGATCTCAGAGGGCTTTTCCAACCCAACTGAGAAGAGCAACGAGGCTGGAGAAGGGACTGGAGCACAAGTGCTGTGGGGAGAGGCTGAGGGAGCTGGGGGTGTTTAGCCTGGAGAAGAGGAGGCTCAGAGGTGACCTCAGCACTGTCTGGAACTGCCTGACGGGAAGTTCTGGCCAGGTGGGGGTTGGTCTCTTCTCCCAGGCACTCAGCAATAGGACAAGGGGGCACGATGGGCTCAAGCTCTGCCAGGGGAAATTGAAGTTGGAGAGCAGAAAGAAATTCTTTGCAGAGAGAGTGCTCAGGGATTGGAATGGGCTGCCCAGAGAGGGGGTGGATTCCCCATCCCTGGAGGGTTTGAAACTGAGCTTGGCCGTGGCACTGAGTGCCATGATCTGGTAAAGGGACTGGAGTTGGGCCAAGGGTTGGACTCGATGATCTCGGAGGGCTTTTCCAATTCAATGGATGTGGCACTGAGTGAAAATACAACACATCTTGATCCAACCCCACTGTGGGGTTGGATCAAGGGTTGGACTTGATGATCTCAGAGGTCTTTTCCAACCCAATCCATTCCATGATTCTATGATTCTATGGGATGGTTTGGGTTGGAAGGGACCTGAAAGATCATCCAGTTCCAACCATGGGCAGGGACACCTCCCACCAGCCCAGGCTGCTCCAAGCCCTGTCCAGCCTGGCCTGGGACACTCCCAGGGATGGGGCAGCCACAGCTGCTCTGCCCAACCTGTGCCAGGACCTGCCCACCCTCTGAATAAAGAATTTCTTCTTAATATCTGACTTAACCATTGCCCTCAATGGTTTTATTTTTTTCCAATGGTTTTGAAATTTCCCTCAAACCTTTTTGACCTCAGTGGTTGCATTTCTGGCTTGCTTTGGTTTCACTTTTAATGTGGGAGCACCGGGAATTCCCAGCTCTTCCGAGACCATCCCGTGTGCTTCAAGCAACCAGGAATGTTGTCTGTGGACATTCTGCTGTTCAGCTTTCCCTCAGTGTCAGATGTGGAGCACTTGGATGGCATCTTTTCCTGAAGGAAGCAGGGAATGCCCTGGGAAGTTCTGCTGGAAGGAGCAGCTGGATCCGGTTTCTGCGGAGTGGGAGAATAGGGAAGGAGGAGGAGAGAAATGCAAACAAAACCAGAGCCCTTCAGATCTTCACCATCTGGCTTTAGGAAGATGAACACACAATGCTGAGGTTTTAACTGACATGCAGGGAGACTTGGAGGACTTTTTGTTGTTCTGATGGAACCACAGAATATTCGGAGCTGGAAGGGACCCACAGAACAATCTCATGTTCTGCATTTTGGCTCAGAAATGGTGTGGGGTTTAGCTCCAAACATTTGGCCCATGCCAAAGTTTTCCTTCTGGATAAAGATGGTGTTTCTGAGAGGGTTTTTTTTACTTTATACATTGGTGTTTTCAACTCAGTCTCCTAAACCCCCTTTTCCCACCTCATCCCCTTCGTGCCTGCTCAGACCCATTAAAGGCTTAGAATGGGAATATTTTTGCATCTGTGTCATGGAAAACACCCCTTGGAACCAGATGCTGGAGATCAGAAGGACTGCCCTGGGATCTGTGCTGGGACAGACATGCCAGCAGGGACATTTCCTTCCCTGAGGTTTCCTGGGAGCAGTTTCTGCTGCCCCAGAGTGATCCCAGAGTGATCCCAGAGCGATCCCAGAGCGATCCCAGAACAGGTTCCTGCATGACTGGCAGCAATTACCAGCTGAATTAGACATTCATGTGCCAGGGGGAGCTGTGCCAGCCCCCACCCCTGGGCAGCCCACGCTGCTTGTTCCCCTCCCCTCCGTGCCCGTCCCTTCGGCTGCCTTTGATTACTCTGGCGCCAAAGAAATGAAACCATTCCAGAGCCTTGGAATCCCCCAGCACTGGGAAGAGAGGAGGAATGCCAGTGTGCCCTGTGTTTAGAACTGTGCCAGATGGAAAAGGGGGCTGGCTCTGCCCTCATTGCTGCTTCCATCCTGCCATGGATGTGGGGCTGGAAGTGCCATGGAGGGCTGGGCAGTGCTGCCCTTTTCATGCCAGCAGGTCACAAAGGGGAGTGCCAAGGGATAGGGAAGGGAGGTGGCAGGAGCACAGTGGGAACAACACCTGGGTGGGAGGCAAATTGCTGGAACAGTCTGGTGCAACTTGCTGCAGCACCTGGAAGAACCTGCAAGAACCTGGAAAGACCTGACTTGGGTCCCACCAGCTCAAGGGTATTGGAATGGGCTGCCCAGAGAGGGGGTGGATTCCCCAGCCCTGGAGGTTTTTCAGCTGAGCTTGGCCATGGCACTGAGTGCCATGATCTGGTAAAGGGACTGGAGTTGGACCAAGGGTTGGACTTGATGATCTCAGAGGGCTTTTCCAACCCAACTGAGAAGAGCAACGAGGCTGGAGAAGGGACTGGAGCACAAGTGCTGTGGGGAGAGGCTGAGGGAGCTGGGGGTGTTCAGCCTGGAGAAGAGGAGGCTCAGGTGACCTCAGCACTGTCTGGAACTGCCTGAAGGGAAGTTCTGGCCAGGTGGGGGTTGGTCTCTTCTCCCAGGCACTCAGCAATAGGACAAGGGGGCACGATGGGCTCAAGCTCTGCCAGGGGAAATTGAAGTTGGAGAGCAGAAAGAAATTCTTTGCAGAGAGAGTGCTCAGGGATTGGAATGGGCTGCCCAGAGAGGGGGTGGATTCCCCATCCCTGGAGGTTTTTCAGCTGAGCTTGGCCGTGGCACTGAGTGCCATGATCTGGTAAAGGGACTGGAGTTGGACCAAGCGTTGGACTTGATGATCTGGGAGGTCTTTTCCAATCCAATCCGTTCTATGATTCTATGAAGGGACTTGGGAATCACCAGGAAAAAGGGAATAGCTGCCCTGATCTCATGGGAGCTTCCAGCTTCTCACACAAGCTCTGTGCAGGTGCTCAGCCAGAGCTTCTCCTGATTATTTGCCAGTGGCATCATAGAAACATGGAATGGTTTGGGCTGGAATCTCAGAAATTGCATGTGCTGCTCAAGGAGCTCAGAAAGGACCCAAATTACTGCCCTGCACTGAAGTGGAAGTGAGAACTGACTTGCTAAAGCCACAGCTCCGTTCCCAGCAAAGCTGTTCTCAGTGTTAGACTGTGCCTAAGTCTGTAGGCTGAGCAGATAACACAGACCAAGGCTGACAAAAATATCTAGAAATGAATATTGAACTGACCAAAGTGGGTTTTCTCACATATTCTTCAGCTGAGACAATTCCAGGGCTGCTGTCCAGGCCCTGATATCAAGACAGAGCTGGATCCCACCCAGTTCCCCTCTGGAAATGCTGTTTGAGGTTTTTCTTATGATATTATGTCACTGTCCATGGCATAACATTTCAATAAATTATGTGCATTGTGCACTATGACCAAACAACCCAGAAATGCACCAAGTCCTGAGTAACACAGAAGGAAATCTGTTGTTGATCATTTCCACTCAGCTTTGATGCAGATAATTTCAATATTTTAATTAATTAGCCCTTTCTGTGCCTCCCATGCCACAGCTGTCTTTCCACTGAAGGCCACAGAAATGTCTGGAGAGAAGGAAAACGAAGCTAAAATAATGGAATATCTTTTATTTTGCATGGGTGTATGAGGTCCACTTGTGCTCTGCTGGGGACAAGGGCTTTTCTCAGAGGTTAATATGGTACAACCTCACAGGAAATTTGCTCTCTGGCTTCAAAGGGAATAAAGGAATTGCCTACTTTGTACAGGCAAACAAAAGCCGGCCACAAACACTTGACTCTTTTCAATTCACCAGCAAAATAAAAAAAAAAATGAAAAATTAAAAAATTAACCAACCTTCCAAATTCTATTGCTGAAAAGAAGCACTTGGAAATAACTAAAAAATCGCTTATTATTCCTTTTTTTCTTATTTTTCCTTTACTCATTATTATTCCTTTTTTCTTATTA
Organism: Pithys albifrons albifrons; assembly: GCF_047495875.1. Classification (NCBI taxonomy): domain Eukaryota; kingdom Metazoa; phylum Chordata; class Aves; order Passeriformes; family Thamnophilidae; genus Pithys; species Pithys albifrons. The sequence continues at coordinate 125,405,872 of NC_092458.1, forward strand.
TTCCTGTTTTTCTCCACTTTTCTTATAAAAAATATAATAACCTTCCAAATTCTATTGCTGAAAATAAGCACTTGGAAAGAACTAAACAATCTCTTATTATTCCTTTTTTTCCTTATTATTCCTATTTTTCACATTTTTCCTTTTTTCCTTATTATTCCTTTTTTTTCTCCCCTTTTCTGCCTTTGCTGGCCACAAGCACTTGACTCTTTTCAATCCACCAGCACTAACTAACTAACTAACTAACTAACTAACTAACTAACTAACCAACCAACTAACCAACTAACCAACTAATTAACCAACCAACTAACTAACTAACCAACTAACTAACCAACTAACTAACTAACCAACCTTCCAAATTCTATTGCTGAAAAGAAGCACTTGGAAAAAACTAAAAAATCGCTTATTATTCCTTTTTTTCTTATTTTTCCTTTTCTCATTATTATTCCTTTTTTCCTTATTATTCCTGTTTTTCTTATTATTCCTTTTTTTTTATTATCCTTTTTTCCTCCACTTTTCTGCCTTTTCTGGCCAGAAGCACCACCAGAAAAAAAATAAATTTAAAAACCTTCTGAATTCTATTGCTGAAAAGAAGCACTTGGAAATAATTTTAAAAATCTCTCGTAATTCCTTTTTTTCTGATTATTCCTTTATTTCTCCATTTTTCTGCCTTTGCTGGCCACAAGCACCAGCAGCAAATAAATAAATAAATAAATAAATAAATAAATAAGAATAAATAAGAATGAATGGATGAAGGAACGAATAAATAAATAAATAAAAAAAATCAATTAATTAATTAATTAATTTAAAAACCTTCCAAATTCTATTGCTGAAAATAAGCACTTGGAAAGAACTAAAAATTCTCTTATTATTCCTCTTTTCTTATTATTCCTTTTTTTCTCATTATTCATTTTTTTCCTCCACTTTTCTGCCTTTGCCGGCCACAAACACTTGACCCTTTTCAATCCACCAGCCAAAAAAAAAAAAAAAAAAAAAGAAATTAAAAAAAAAAGAAATTAAAACCCTTCCAAATTCTATTCCTGAAAAGAAGCACTTGGAAAGAACTAAAAAAATCTCTTGTTATTCCTTTTTTCTTATTATTCCTTTTTTCCTCCACTTTTCTGCCTTTGCTGACCCCAAGCACCACCAGCAAAAAAAAAAAAAAAATTAAAAATACCCCAAAATTTAAAAACCTTCCAAATTCTATTGCTGAAAATAAGCACTTGGAAATAACTAAAAAATCTCTTATTATTCCTTTTTTCATAGTATTCCTTTTTTCTTATTATTCCTTTTTTTTTATTATCCTTTTTTTCCTCCACTTTTCTGCCTTTTCTGGTCACAAGCACCACCAGCAGCAAAAAAAAAAAAAAAATTAAAAACCTTCCATATTCTATTGCTGAAAATAAGCACTTGGAAATAACTAAAAAAATCTCTTGTAATTCCTTTTTTTCTTATTATTCCTTTTTTTCTTATTATTCCTTTTTTTTCTCATTATTCATTTTTTTTCTCCCCTTTTCTGGCTTTGTCGGCCACAAACACTTGACTCTTTTCAACCCACCAGCACTAACTAACTAACTAACTAACTAACCAACCAACTAACAACCAACTAACCAACCAACTAACTAACCAACCAACTAACTAGCTAACTAACTAACCAACCAACCTTCCAAATTCTATTGCTGAAAAGAAGCACTTGGAAATAACTAAAAAAATCTCTTGTAATTCCTTTTTTTCTGATTATTCCTTTATTTCTCCACTTTTCTGCCTTTGCTGGCCACAAGAAACAGCAGCAAATAAAATAAAATAAAATAAAATAAAATAAAATAAAATAAAATAAATAAAACCAATCAATCAATTAAATAAATAAATAAATAAATAAATAAGAATAAATAAGAGTGAATGGATGAATGAATGAATTGATGGATGGATGAATGAATGAATAAATAATTAAATAAATAAATGGGATTAATTAATTAATTAAATGGGATTGATTAATTAATTAATTAATTAATTAATTAAAAAACCTTCCAAATTCTATTGCTGAAAATAAGCACTTGGAAAGAACTAAAAATTCTCTTATTATTCCTCTTTTCTTATTATTCCTTTTTTCTCATTATTCATTTTTTTCCTCCACTTTTCTGCCTTTGCCGGCCACAAACACTTGACCCTTTTCAATCCACCAGCCAAAAAAAAAAAAAAAAAAAGAAATTAAAAAAAAAAGAAATTAAAACCCTTCCAAATTCTATTCCTGAAAAGAAGCACTTGGAAATAACTAAAAAAATCTCTTGTTATTCCTTTTTTTCTTATTATTCCTTTTTTTCTTATTATTCCTTTTTTTCTCATTATTCATTTTTTTCCTCCACTTTTCTGCCTTTGCCGGCCACAAACACTTGACCCTTTTAAATCCACCAGCAAAAAAGGAAAGGAAAATAAAAACCTTCCAAATTCTATTGCTGAAAATAAGCACTTGGAAATAACTAAAAAATCTCTTGTTATTCATTTATTTCTTATTATTCCTTTTTTTCTCATTATTCGTTTTTTTTATTATTCCTTTTTTCTCCCCTTTTCTGCCTTTGCTGGCCACAAACACTTGACTCTTTTCAACCCACCAGCACTAACTAACTAACTAACTAACCAACTAACTAACTAACTAACTAACCAACCAACCAACTAACCAACCAACCAACTAACCAACTAACCAACTAACCAACTAACTAACTAACCAACCAACCAACCAACTAACTAACCAACTAACTAACTAACTAACTAACTAACTAACCAACCAACCAACTAACCAACTAACCAATCAACCAACCAACTAACCAACCAACTAACCAACTAACCAATCAACCAACCAACTAACCAACCAACTAACCAACCAACTAACTAACTAACTAACCAACCAACCTTCCAAATTCTATTGCTGAAAATAAGCACTTGGAAAGAACTAAAAATTCTCTTATTATTCCTCTTTTCTTATTATTCCTTTTTTTCCTCATTATTCATTTTTTTCCTCCACTTTTCTGCCTTTGTCGGCCACAAACACTTGACCCTTTTCAATCCACCAGCCAAAAAAAAAAAAAAAAAAAAGAAATTAAAAAAAAAGAAATTAAAACCCTTCCAAATTCTATTCCTGAAAAGAAGCACTTGGAAATAACTAAAAAAATCTCTTGTTATTCCTTTTTTCTTATTATTCCTTTTTTCCTCCACTTTTCTGCCTTTGCTGACCCCAAGCACCACCAGCAAAAAAAAAAAAAATTAAAAAATACCCCAAAATTTAAAAACCTTCCAAATTCTATTGCTGAAAATAAGCACTTGGAAATAACTAAAAAATCTCTTATTATTCCTTTTTTCATAGTATTCCTTTTTTCTTATTATTCCTTTTTTTTTATTATCCTTTTTTTCCTCCACTTTTCTGCCTTTTCTGGTCACAAGCACCACCAGCAGCAAAAAAAAAAAAAAAAAATTAAAAACCTTCCATATTCTATTGCTGAAAATAAGCACTTGGAAATAACTAAAAAAAATCTCTTGTAATTCCTTTTTTTCTTATTATTCCTTTTTTTCTTATTATTCCTTTTTTTCTCATTATTCTTTTTTTTCCTCCACTTTTCTGCCTTTGCTGGCCACAAACACTTGACTCTTTTCAATCCACAGCAAAAAAGGAAAGGAAAATAAAAACCTTCCAAATTCTATTCCTGAAAATAAGCACTTGGAAATAACTAAAAAATCTCTTGTTATTCATTTATTTCTTATTATTCCTTTTTTTCTCATTATTCCTTTTTTTTATTATTCCTTTTTTCTCCCCTTTTCTGCCTTTGCTGGCCACAAACACTTGACTCTTTTCAACCCACCAGCACTAACTAACTAACTAACTAACTAACCAACTAACAACCAACTAACCAACCAACTAACTAACCAACCAACCTTCCAAATTCTATTGCTGAAAAGAAGCACTTGGAAATAACTAAAAAAATCTCTTGTAATTCCTTTTTTTCTGATTATTCCTTTATTTCTCCACTTTTCTGCCTTTGCTGACCACAAGAAACAGCAGCAAATAAAATAAAATAAAATAAAATAAAATAAAAAATAAATAAAAACAAATAAATAAATAAATAAGAATAAATAAGAATGAATGGATGAATGAATGAATAAATAATTAAATAAATGGGATTAATTAATTAATTAATTAATTAATTAAAAACCTTTCCAAATTCTATTGCTGAAAATAAACACTTGGAAAGAACTAAAAATTCTCTTATTATTCCTCTTTTCTTATTATTCCTTTTTTTCTCATTATTCTTTTTTTTCCTCCACTTTTCTGCCTTTGTCGGCCACAAACACTTGACTCTTTTCAATCCACCAGCAAAAAAAAAAAAAAAAATTAAAAAAAAATTAAAAACCTTCCAAATTCTGTTGCTGAAAATAAAAATAAGCACTTGGAAATAAGTGCAGAAGTTCTTGCATGCAGGGAGGGGTGGGGTGATCCTGGTGAGGCTCCTGGAGCAGCAGCACCACTGAGGCAGCACTTTTGGGATGGCTGCAGAACAGGAAGGGCAGGAGGAAACTGTTCATTTGGGTCAGGCCTTTTTTTAGCAGCTTTGCTATTTAATCTGGGTCACTTTTCGCAAGGAGAAGCCAAAGGTTTTTATTTGGAAGCTGCCAAAGTGTTGGTTTGAAATGTTTCCTGTTCTCCTCTGCTGTGCTGACTGACAGCCCCAATCCCCAGGCAGAGGCAGCTCCTCTGGAATGGCATTTTGGGGGGGGAATTTTCTCCTCAGGATTTGTTTTAATTGTTATTTTCATAACTCTTATGCCTCGTTCACGAGGTTATGAGAGGCCACCACGAGCCAAGAGGTCCCTGCTGATGGAAAAGGAGTTCCAGCAGCTCCAGTTGCTGTTCTATCCCTCCTGCTCTGCCATTCCATGGTCACAGTGCAGGAATTCCTGGTGCCCAGGACATTCCCAGCCTCTCAGTCCTAACTCAGTCAGTGGGTCAGACTCGAGGTTTAATTTGGCAACTGGTAATTTTTCCTTTTAGAAACACTGAAAACTTGATTATTTTCAGACACTGCTGGATAGAAGGACCCTGAAGGTTTTACTTGGGCTTCCAGGAAAGTGGGAAGAAAAGGAGAGCTATGGAAAATATAAATTATGCCTTGAGGAAAACACAGAGTCAGCTTCTCACTTTCTTCAGTTTTCCCTCTGCAAGGTCTGTGCCAAACCCCTCAGCACGTGAGGCTGTGACAGGGAGAACTTGGGTCGTGTTTCTTTTGGAAGTTGGAAGTTGGTGAGAATCAAAAATTCCAGAATCACAGAGGTTGGAAAAGAGCTCTAAAGTCATCACATCCACCCTGTGCCCACCTTGTCCCCCAGCCCAGAGCACTCAGTGCCATGGCCAGTCCTGCCTTGGGCACCTCCAGGGCTGGGCACTCCAAACCTCCCTGGGCAGCCCCTGCCAGTGCCTGCCCACCCTTTCCAGGCAGAAATTCCTGCTGCTGTGCCCCCTGCCCCTGCCCTGGCCCAGCCTGAGGCCGTGCCCTCTGCTCCTGTCCCTGTGCCCTGGGGCACAGCCCGACCCCCTGTCCCGGCTCCCCCCTCCTGGCAGGGATTGCAGAGCCAGAAGGTGCCCCCTGAGCCCCCTTTGCTCCAGCTGAGCCCCTCCAGCTCCCTCAGCTGCTGCTCCAGCCCCTGCCCAGCTCCCTGGGCACCCTCCAGCCCCTCAGTGTCCCTTCCCAGAGGGCCAGAACTGGGCACAGCCCTGGAGATGCCTCAGCAGTGCCAGCACAGGGGGATAAATCTCATTCATCAGAAAGCAAAGGACACCTTAATACCAGGCACAGGAGTTTTTCAAGGGCCTGTTTTTACAGTAATTACAGGACAGCTTTAAAAAACTTGAGACTGGCACTAAGGATGGCACAGCTCACACAGCCACACTTGGATGCCCTCCTTGAGGCATGAGCTGGGGAACAATTCAGTTTATTCCTCTCCCCTGAGCTATGTCAGCCACGCTGAGAGCACAGTTTGACAGAGATTTATTGTCAGGCTGCAGGAACAGCTGAGGTGCTCCCAGCATAACATGGCACTGTGGCTCATGGAGTGTTGACAGCACCCTTTGCCCACTTTTTGGGGATTCACAGCTCCTCTGGTGGGTGCAGAAGTGACCTGGGAGAGGAGTAGCTCATCCTCCTGCTGGAGTGGAGCATAGACCCAAAGAGCACAGTCCATTCCTTGAAAATTCAAGGTGGTGCACCATTAGCAGAGTTTATTCCCATGCCCTATTTCCAGCTGAGTGCCCCGAATGCCAGGCTGTGTGGAAACACTCAGGCTTTGCTCTTGCATCATCTGCATCCGGGAGATGACAAAACCAGCCCAACTGCTGCTTGTCACATAGTTATGCCCCAGCCTTTGTGGCAGATGACTGAGGTGAGGGGGTCAGCATAGCTGGCATTTCTTGTGCTGCCCAGGGCTGCCTGGGCACTCTCAGCACATGCACTGGGTGCCTATCCCAGCCCCAGCCCCAGCCTGTCCCATCCTGCTGAGTACCAAAAAAGAGGAATAAAATGAATCACAGAAACATTGACTCAAAGAATCACAGAACGGTTTGAGTTGGAAGGGACCCTAAAGATCATCTCCCAGATACCCAGCAGATCTTGGGGGGCTGGAGCGGGGCCGGAGAAGAGCAACGAGGCTGGAGAAGGGACTGGAGCACAAGTGCTGTGGGGAGAGGCTGAGGGAGCTGGGGGTGTTCAGCCTGGAGAAGAGGAGGCTCAGAGGTGACCTCAGCACTGTCTGGAACTGCCTGAAGGGAAGTTCTGGCCAGGTGGGGGTTGGTCTCTTCTCCCAGGCACTCAGCAATAGGACAAGGGGGCACGATGGGCTCAAGCTCTGCCAGGGGAAATTGAAGTTGGAGATCAGAGAGAAATTCTTTGCAGAGAGAGTGCTCAGGGATTGGAATGGGCTGCCCAGAGAGGGGGTGGATTCCCCATCCCTGGAGGTTTTTCAGCTGAGCTTGGCTGTGGCACTGAGTGCCATGATCTGGTAAAGGGACTGGAGTTGGACCAAGGGTTGGACTTGATGATCTTGGAGGTCTTTTCCAACCCAATCCATTCTATGATTCTATGATCTCATTCCAACTCCCTGCCATGGGCAGCGTTGTCATTCACCGGATCAGTCCCCCAAATAGTGATTTAAAACTGTTCTGGGTTCTGCCTTTTGAGCAGCCAGGGATTAGAAATTCTACAGGAAGGGTCTCCTTCCTGGACACCAAGACAAAGGATAAGAAATAAAGAAGTCCAATTTTTTCCTGTTACAGCAGAGAGCTTGTCCAAGCAATCCCTGCAGCAGCCTGAGCCCTTGGACACACTGAAATACCTTCGTGTTGGCCTCATCTCCAAACCTGGTATAATTAAAAACCTTCATAACACATCCTTCATTCTTCCTCCCGAGGGGCAGCTCCATCTCTGAGCCCTGAGAGCAGGGCCAGGCCCAGGGCAGGGACAGGTGGGATCTCAGCCAAAGGCTCTTCCCCCAGAGGGTGGTGGGCACTGCCCAGGCTCCCCAGGGCAGTGGGCACGGCCCCGAGGCTGCCAGAGCTGCAGGAGCCTTTGGGCAATGGGACAGGGCAGGGGGGACTGTTGGGGTGTGCTGGGCAGGGCCAGGGTGGCACTGGATGGTCCCTGGGGGATTCTGTGTTTCTGTGACCTTCTGGTCCTGGTTTTGGGACAGAGCAGATTTATAACCACAAGTCACTCAGCGCATTGTCCATCTCGGCTGTGTCCTTCATTTCAAATCTTTATTTACGGTGATGGATCTGTCTGAAGTTTGGGGCTTGACTCACGCCCAGATCCCGAAGCTCAGCGCTCCAGTAGCCAAGTTACACTTCACCACCGACTTTCTGGGCCGAGAAAGGGAAGCCAAAAGAAGGTCCCATCACCAGCCCGAGCTCCCTCTGCCGGCCCCGGCCCCGCAGCGCCCGCCCGCGGGCACGAATCCTGCCGGGAGCGGTGCTCCAATCCTGCCAGGACCTGTGCCCGAATCCTGCCGGGAGCTGTGCCCGAATCCTGCCAGGACCTGTGCCCCAATCCTGCCGGGAGTGGTGCTCTAATCCTGCCCGGAGTGGTGCCCTAATCCTGCCCGGAGCTGTGCCCCAATCCTGCTGGGAGCTGTGCCCGAATCCTGCCAGGACCTGTGCCCCAATCCTGCCGGGTGCTGTGCCCCAATTCTGCCGGGAGTGGTGCCCCAATACTGCCGGGAACTGTGCCCCAATCCTGCCGGGAGTGGTGTCCCAATCCTGCCGGGAGTGGTGCCCTAATCCTGCCCGGAGCTGTGCCCTAATCCTGCCGGGAGTGGTGTCCCAATCCTGCTGGGAGCTGTGCCCGAATCCTGCCCGGAGCTGTGCCCCAATCCTGCCGGGTGCTGTGCCCCAATCCTGCTGGGAGCTGTGCCCCAATCCTGCCGGGAGCTGTGCCCCAATCCTGCCGGGAACTGTGCCCCAATCCTGCTGGGAGCTGTGCCCCAATCCTGCCGGGAGCTGTGCCCGAATCCTGCCCGGAGCTGTGGCCCAATCCTGCTGGGAGCTGTGGCCCAATCCTGCCGGGAGCTGTGCCCCAATCCTGCCCGGAGCTGTGCCCCAGTCCTGCCGGGAGCTGTGCCCGGAGCCGCCGGGATGCGCTGCCCGCAGTTCATCCCTCGCTCCGGGCGCCGCTGCCAGGTGGATGCTCGTTGAGTTGTTTCCACGGGAGCGGAAAGATTCCAGCTCAGGGAGCGGGAAGAGGTTTATCCCGGTGCAGCCAAAAGTTTGGCGGTTGGTTGTGGTAGGAAAACCGGGAAGCAAAAAAAAATCCCACTTGGTTTAGGATTGAGCCAAGCTCAGAGCGTGGTTGTGAAGTGTCCTAAACTGCTCAGAGTTGGTCTGAGTGTTGTTCAGGAAAAGCATTTGGGATAAATTCCCAATTTCCCAGGTAATATGTGTTGGTAGAACTGCCAAATCCTTTGGCATGACGAGAAGCTTTTTGGGGATTGTACAACCTGGAGAAGAGAAGGCTCTGGGGAGAACTTGGAGCACTTTCCAGTGCCTAAAGGAGCTCTGAGAGATCTGGAGAGGGACTTTGGACAAGGGCCTGGAGGGACAGGACAAGGGGAATGGCCTTGAGATGAAGGGAAGGCTTAAATTAAATATTAGAAATCCTTCCCTATGAGGTGGGCAGGCCCTGGCACAGGGTGGGCAGAGCAGCTGTGGCTGCCCCTGAATCCCTGGGAGTGTCCCAGGGTGGCTGGGAGGGTGGGCAGGCCCTGGCACAGGGTGGGCAGAGCAGCTGTGGCTGCCCCTGAATCCCTGGGAGTGTCCCAGGCCAGGTTGGACAGGACTTGGAGCAGCCTGGGCTGGTGGGAGGTGTCCCTGCCCTTGGCAGGGGTTTGGGAGGAGATGATCCTTGAGGTCCCTCCCAACCCAACCCAACCCATCCTGTGGTTCTGTCAGCTCCTGCTTCAGCAAAATGAAGGAGTCCTTTACCTCTAAAAGGAACACTGGGAGATAACATTTGCACTAGAAATGCAGGGAGTGTCAGGAAAAGTAACTCTAATTCCATAGTTGCAATAAGCAGGAAAATTCCAAATGCATTAAGCACCTAATTTTGTCCAGACATTCCTGCTCCATGGAGTGGGAACTGAATTTGCTGCCCTCCCTTTGCACTGGCACAGGCAGAGTCAGAACTGACAGTTGATTATTCGGTTTAGGCCTTTTATTTTTAATTTATTTTTCCTTCTTTTGGGAAGGGAGAAGGAAGACCAGGAATTGTGCTAAGGACTCTTAGATCAGACCCTGTGGAACTACCAAGCTTTGCTGTGGCCTTCAAGCCCTCCTTAGAAAGTGCCATCATCCAGATTCATAATAATGTTGGGAATTATTTTTTTATCATCTCCCCTGACAGCTTATTTTCCTTTATTTTTTTCCATTTTTTTAAAAAAAAAAAGATCTTTTTCAGTGGTTTTCCCCAGGCAGTGGTCTTCCCTACAGCTGATTCCTAATGTTTTACAGGATGAGTTACACATCCTGCCTTATACCCAGGTTTGAATTACTACTGAATAAGGAGCAATGAAATCTCTATCAAAATAATCAGGAGTTCCAAAAACCACAAACAACAAAACAAAGTGAAGCTGAACTAACTCAGCAAGACCATTTGGAGCATCAGGGCTGGTGAGTCACTTTGCTTTTCCCTCCCTCAGCAGAGTCCATCCCTGCCTGGAGCAGCCCCGGGGAGGGCAGGTGGAGTGGGTAGGGCATGACTTCAGAAAGTTAAAAAAAAAAAAACCAACCAAAAAACAAAAAGGGGAAAGCAAAAAAAAAAAAAAAAAAAAAAGAAGCTACATCACTCATGTCATGTGATCCAAGAGGACCAATGGAGGCAGGTTGTGGAAAGGGGAACAGTTAAATTTGTAATTTTGGTTGTGTGAAACACTTCTTTGGGCCTCATAAACAACCACAGAACCACAAGTTGGGTACGGAGGCAGTCACAGCCGAGCGGGTCCGGGATATTGGTCAGCAGGGAGGGCGAAGCGCTGTGACTGCAAACCACAGGGTTTCGTAGGGTGGTAAGCATCATCAACCACAACCAAGCCACTCTTTTTTTTTTTTTTTCCTTTTCTTCTTTTTAAGAAACAATTTCAGAGTTCTTTTAGCAAAAGAACCTCCTAATCTGCTCCGTGCCGCTCCCGAGGCACCGGGATAACCCCGAGCGCGATGGCTGGGAGGAGGGTGGTGGCAATGACCAGTCTTCATTTTTCACTCCTCAAGGTAGAAGAAATCATATATTCCTTCCCAGTAGAAAGAGAGTGAGTTTTAAAGAGGAAACAATGGCTTCGAACAGCATATTTGAGTCACTTCCTTCTTACCAGCACTTCTTGAGAGGTAAGTGCCATTCAGAATTTCTAAATATACTTTTTACTTTCCCATACTTAAGAAAATTCATGTTTTGAGAGTATCTGGGGGACTTTCTTGTAGCAGTACATGCTTTTTTCCACTTCAGTTTTCCTTTGAGGCTCTCTCCTGGAAGTTCACATGGAGCTTGCAGGAACAGCATCTCGTTTACTTTATCAGTCCGTTAGGAGAGATTACAACAAGGGCTCATTTAAGCCGTTCAAACATGCTCGGGAATTTGCTCTTCATAAATCAGAGTGGTCTAGAACAGCTCGTGTGAATGACCGCGGATACAGCAACGGTAGCACTTTATCATCCGGGGTTTTTGTAATTTTTTGGGGTCAGAATTAGGAGTTTTTGAGCCGCTGCCATGGCAAGTGACGGGCAGCAGCAAACGACGCGTAGTGCAGGGAGGGAGCGCTGAGCCAGCTGAGGGTGATGCTGCCTCGCTCGGACTGGCCCCTCAGCCCTGCTGAAGTCACGTCCACCAGGGGAAAGGCAGAAAAAAACTCAGAAACCTGCTTAAAGTTTGCTGCTGCCACTCACGTGGCTCGGGAAAAGCAGCGGTGTGGGGGAACCCGGAGCCGATGCCACGCTGGGGTGTGATGGGTGAAGGAGCCGCCCTTAGAGGAGCGAGGCAGCCCTGCCAGGGCTGAGGGGACACTTGAAAGGCTTCACCCACAATCTGCTCTTTTTAAACCAGTGACCGAGAGGCTCCTCGTAGCGTTCTCCCAACCCCCCGTGGAGCTTTGGGTTAGTCATGGGTTATTCACACAGCCCAGCCAGGGTCTGGCACGGGCAGCTCGTCTGCTGCCTCAGAGCTCCCTTCCCAAATCGCTCACGCTCCGGCTGAACTTTTCCCCTGTCCCCTGCCCGCCCCAGAGGATGCCAAGGCGCAGGGACCGCCGTGCCCATCAGTGCTTGGCAGGACAGCAGCACTTCAGAACTCTGTACAGCCCCAGCCTCCGCTTTCCCGGCCTCGCTGGGTGAGTCAGGAGTTTATGCCCGTTAATCAGCGGGCTGGGAATGCGGAAGGCTCGTCCCAACCAGCGGTGGTACCAGGGTGGTACCCAGCGCTGCCCGTGGGGACGTGGGCACACAGGGCAACCTGCCCGAGCGCTTTCCGGCTCTCGCTCGCTCTTCTCGCCCTTCCCCGCGTCAAAAGTTGTTCTACATCTGTGTTTGGCGGCGCTGGAAAGCACAGAGAGCCCGGTGTGAGTCAGCAGAGCTCGCAGCACCTCCTGGCCGGGGCGGGGGAGATGCTGAAGGGCGAGCGGGACGTGGCCAACTGCTCTGGCAGCTGACATGGCTCAGCACCCCTACCAGGCAAAGGAAGCAATACTGCTAAAACAACAAGCAGCATCTTCCTGCAATTCGTCAGCCTCTTTTTTGATTTTTTTTTTCAAGCAGCATCTTCCTGCAATTCGTCAGCCTTTTTTTTTTAATTTTTTTTATTTTTTTTTCAAGCAGCATCTTCCTGCAATTCTTCGGTATCTTTTTTATTTTTTTTTATTTTTTTTTCAAGCAGCATCTTCCTGCAATTCGTCAGCCTTTTTTTTTTTTAATTTTTTAATTTTTTTTTTCAAGCAGCATCTTCCTGCAATTCTTTGGTTTCTTTTTTATTTTTTTTTTCAAGCAGCATCTTCCTGCAATTTGTCAGCCTCTTTTTAATTTTTATTTTTTTTTCTTACTGTGCAGTGTTTAATCTGTAGCTTGGGGAGGTTGAGTGAGGAAATTCTGTGCTTGTGATAAAAAGCAGAGTGAAGCTGGTGGGGTTGTGCTGGCACAGAGGCAGCACAGCCAGGATGGCTGGCAGGGCACAGGGTGGTTCAAGCAGGAGCCCCAAAAGCCTGAGAGCTGCTGGTTGAGGAGCCAGGGCTGATTTATCCAGAAAAAGAGGAGTTTCATTAAAGGTGGTTAATCCAGCAAGTGATTTAACTCAACACCCCAGAATGGACTTTGTTATCCTCCTTATTGCTCATTACTGTCATTAATGTTGCTGCAGTACCAGGATTTTGTGGGGTTTGGTGGACTGGACTACAAGTCCTGCAAGGTTAAGAGTCATGTGGATACCTTAAGAACACCTGGAGGTGTCCAAGGCCAGGCTGGATGGAGCTCTGAGCAACCTGGGCTGGTGGAATTTGTCCCTGCCCATGGCAGGGGCTTGGAAGAAGATGATCTTTAAGATCCTTTCCAACCCAAACCATTCCCTGGTTCCATATTCATCCAATTTTGGTACCCCAGATAGAGATCCTGGCACAAAACCAAACTCCCACCATCCTGTGCTAGAGAACCAACAGCTCCTGGGTTGAGTTGTAGAGCAACAGTTTCATCAACAAAAGCATATTATGTTTGAATATGGAAGCCTGTGACTGTTTTCCAGCAGTTCCCTTTTTGTTCCTTTCTTTACCCAAATGAATTTCACACAATTTCAAAATCTTGGGCGCAGCAAAAGCAACGTTTGGGCTGAGGAGCAAGAAAAATAATCCTCCCCAGGGTCGGTTGTTCTCAGCCTATTTCTCAACAGTGTTTACACAGGCTGGTCATTTGAAATGTCCCCAAAACTGTCTCTTTTCTTTTTATTGCACTTTCTCTCTCAACTGAAACCGTGAGGGAAAGGGGAAAAAATAACAAGTTGTTTTCTGCTGTGGATTTCTCTTTATCAGTCCACGCAATGCCCTGAGAAGGAAATCCATCACTTTTTTAGCCTGATACTCTGTGAAAATTGGGAAAAAAAAGGGAGTGGGGAAGCAGGGCCATTGTTCCAGTCCCCGTGAGCAGTGACAGAGGCAGAAAAACCTGACATGATAATTGCATGTGGTTCACCACAAAGGATATGGCCCTTTTTCTATCACACCACACCAGCTCTTCGCTTCTGCCACGAGGTAAAGAAGTGAGGAGTGGACTGAAAGCTCCACTGGTGTGCTCTGGGTGCTGAGAAAATGAGACTTTTTGGGGGCAGGGGCACCAAAATGAAACCTGGGGAGGGGGAACCTTGTATTAACTAGAACACAAATAGTTTTTAAAGGCTTGCTAGATAATGACAGGGTTCCACACCTCCCTAATTTCTGTTAATTTCTTGAGGATGTTATGAGGTCCTGTAAGATTTCCTAACAATTTTGGCTATGAAGGAAGACAGAATTAATGTTTTCCCTGGGCTTTTATGCAGCTCTAAATAGCACAAAGTGTAATATTTTCCAGGAGGGCATTTTTGCCTCATTTTTGCTGCAAGGTCTAATTATTTCAATATGCAAAGGATGGTCCTCCTGGTTTTGCCCGTGTTGCATTTCTGTGTTAATTAATCAAGGCAGTGAAGACTCGTGGCACAACATTTGGTGGGTTTCTTATCAAATGGAAATGAACTCCAGCAGAGAACTTTGGTGTCATGGAAAAATACACAGTGCAGACTTTCTTAGTTCAGCAGTGCCAAGGAATATCCAGGAAATGTGGGTTTGTTCCTTTGGAAATGCTAAAGAAAACTGTAGTGAGTCCAGAGAGAAGGAAGCAGAGCTGGGGAAGGGTCTGGAGAACATGTCCTGGAAGGAGCAGCTGAGGGGGCTGGGGGGGGTTGTGTGGAGAAGAGGAGGCTCAGGGGGGACCTCATTGCTCTGCACAACTCCCTGCCAGGAGGGGCAGTGAGGGGGGTCAGGCTCTTCTGCCATGGCCCAGGGGAAAGGGGGAGAGGAGATGGCCTCAAACTGCACCAGGGCAGGGGCAGAGCAGAGATCAGGAAATTTTCTTTCCCTGCAGGAGTGGTCAGGCCTTGGAATGAGTTGTCCCAGGGAGGTGGGGCAGTCACTGTGTCTGGAAGTGTCACAGAGGTGTCTGGATGTGGCCCTTGGGGACATGGATTGGGGTGATCCTGCTGGTGCTGGGGACAGTGGGACTGGATGAGCTCAAAGGTCTTTCCCAGCCTTGTGATTCTGTGTTTCTTGAGGTCCAGCTTAGATTCTGGTCAGACCTAAACTGGCCCTGCCACAGCTGACTTAGAATCCAGGATTCCCCCTGCAGGGAAGGTTTTGTGTCTTCTTTGAAGCCCTATGGATGCTTTTTTTGTGCAATACCTTGTTGTTCCCCAGGGCAGGAGCAGAAACTCCTTCAGCAGCGATGGAAGAAGGTTGGAGTGAGGGACTGGTGTCTCAAGGGAAAGGGGGAGAGGAGATGGCCTCAAACTGCACCAGGGCAGGGGCAGAGCAGAGATCAGGATCAATTCTTCCCTCCCAGAGTGGTCAGGCCTTGGAATGAGTGTCCCAGGGAGGTGGGGCAGTCACTGTGTCTGGAAGTGTCCCAGAGGGGTCTGGATGTGGCCCTTGGGGACATGGATTGGGGGTGATCCTGGTGGTGGTCTGTTGATGGACCAGATGACATTGAAGGTCTCTTCCAACCTGGATGATTCTGTGATGCTGTGAAAAAACTCTTCCTCCTCTGAAGGATTTCTCTACCAGGACTCATGGGCCCCTCAACACGCTGCTTCTCATGGAATGTTTGTGGTTCTGACTGGCCTTGTGGTGGGAATTGCATTGGAAGAGTCCTCCAGTCCCTGGTGCTGTGTGTGAGTGAAGGGGTGGAGACACCAAAGGCTCCCTCCCAACACCTCCAGGATTGTGGCTGTCCCATCCCTGGAAGTGTCCCAGGCCAGGCTGGACAGGGCTTGGAGCAACCCGGGCTGGTGGGAGGTGTCCCTGCCCATGGCAGGGGGTGGGACTGGATGATCTTTGGGGTCCCTTCCAATCCAGGCCATTCTGTGATTCTTCTCACAGCAGCACAAACTGTGTCATTGCTGTGCAGGAAGGGGAGTTTTGCAGCACCTTTTCAGGCTGTGACAAAGAGTTAATTCCTGTCAACGTCACAAACCACCAACTGCATCTTGTGAATAGGAAATGCAACCAAAGCTCGTCAAAACCTGGGCTTAACCTGGAGAAAACACTTGCACAGCCTCTGACTTTCACAGCCTCCTCTCTGAGCTCGCTTTGCATTTGAAAGCCTCGAGAAACACTTCGAGGCTTGAGCACAGGAAGGGGAGTGTCTGCCAGAGCTGAGCAGGATAGAATCACAGAATCATAGAATGGATTGGGTTGGAAAAGACCTCCCAGATCATCAAGTCCAGCCCTTGGTCCAACTCCAGTCCCTTTACCAGATCATGGCACTCAGTGCCACGGCCAAGCTCAGCTGAAAAACCTCCAGGGATGGGGAATCCACCCCCTCTCTGGGCAGCCCATTCCAATCCCTGAGCACTCTCTCTGCAAAGAATTTCTTTCTGATCTCCAACTTCAATTTCCCCTGGCAGAGCTTGAGCCCATCGTGCCCCCTTGTCCTATTGCTGAGTGCCTGGGAGAAGAGACCAACCCCCAGCTGGCCAGAACTTCCCTTCAGGCAGTTCCAGACAGTGCTGAGGTCACCTCTGAGCCTCCTCTTCTCCAGGCTGAACACCCCCAGCTCCCTCAGCCTCTCCCCATGTGCCCTGGGCTGGTGATCACAGTGGGGTTGGATCAAGACATGGTGGATTCTCTGTCGCAGTCCCTTCTCCAGCCTGGTTGCTCTTCTCTTCTCAGTTGGGTAGGAAGAGACCTCTGAGATCATCAACCCTTGATCCAACCCCACTGTGATCACCAGCCCAGGGCACAGAGTGCTCTGGGCTGGTGATCACAGTGGGGTTGGATCAAGACATGGTGGATTCTCTGTCCCTGGAGGTGTTTCAGAGGACACTCAGTGCCACCTCCAGTCCCTTCTCCAGCCTCGTTGCTCTTCTCTGGCCCCACTCCAGCCCCTCAATCTCTTGCCTCAACTGAGGGGCCCAGAACTGAACACAACACTCAAGGTGTGGCCTCCCCAAGGCAGAGTCCAGGGGAAGGGTCACTGCCCTGGGCCTGCTGGCCACGCTAGTTTGGATCCAGGCCAGGATCCCATTGGCCTTCAGGGTCAGGAGATTTAATCTGAGGCCAGAGCAGCTCCCTGAGTGTTTGACCACTCACAGCCAGTGCAGTGAAGTGTCTTAGCAAGGGCTTAGGGTTAGGCTTGGCTTGCAGATCCCCCACTCTGACTTGTCCTTGCCCTTTATCATAAGGCCATTAATTAGAGATTGGTGGGTGGCACCTCTGCCTGGTGCTGTGTTTTATTACCAGGAGTGACAAACTCCAGCTCTGAAGTAGCTCCCTGGTGGAAAATAGAAGTATCTTCCCCCCCACTGCCAGAATATGAAATACAAGTAGAAAAGAAACTGCATCTTTTTCCTGACTAGAAGATAATGATGACTTAATTTGGCTGCCAAGGCATGACTCCCAAAAGAACTGTTTATCTTTAAATGCCTGACAAGGCCAGTGATACTGGAAGCAATTTATGAACTTGTCTGGAATTTTATTTCACAACTCAGAATGAGTGTCTGCATCATCCTGTTAACTGAGAGGGAACAGTCTATACCTAAATAGAGAGTGGCAAAGAAATTACTATTCTTGTGTTCAGAGATAAATAGGTTTGGTTTGAAAAGCTGAGCAGAAACAATCCTAAGGAAACAGCAGAGACATTTCTCTGTAAAATTATGAGATTGGAATAACCCAAAACAGGAGAAGCTCATTTGAGTTTGACATCCTGTCAAATGAAAATTGTATGTGCTGGTCCCAGAGGTTTCTGCTGTGCCAGGGGAGGCTGGAATTTCTTTTTTCCCTGTCAGAGTGGTCAGACCTTGGGATGAGTGTCCCAGGGAGTGATGGAGTCACTTTCTCTGGAAGTGTTCAGGACACATCTGGATGTGGCCCTTGGGGACATGGATTGGGGGTGATCCTGGTGGTGCTGCTGATGGTGGGACTGGATGAGCTCAAGGTCTCTGCAAGCCTTGATGATTCTGTGTCTCTCAGGAGCTAAGGGGGGAAAATGTCAGGGTGGGCTGATGCTCTGCAGGAACTGGGAGTTGCAGCACCTCACAAAGTGACAGTTTGAGGTTTCTCACCCCTGTGACAAGGCAGGGAAACGTGCCCTCCTCCTGCACATGGAGGACAAGGCTTGCATGTAGGAGGCTGCCACAGACTACCTGGCTGCCCTGGTAGCTCTGTGGAGGAGGAGGAGGAGGAGCAGAGCTTCACCCCACAGCTCTGGGGACCTCCAGCACAGCCTTGGGCTGCTCCTGCCCAAATGGGGGGACCCTGATGGGCTGCTGGGCAAAGGCATCACTTCAGGTCCAGTAGCTCCAGCAGGAGGGCAAGGGAAAAGTATCTCTGGCTCTGGGATGGAGGATGGGTAAGTCATCTCTGTCACTCACTCCTGGCCCCTCCTCTGTGCTTAGTCCATGGGCCAAGGTAGGATGAGTTTGTTGTAAACAGTGGGTGGTCAAATTTTGGAGCTCTTTGCCATAAAATACCATTGAGCCCAAAGGTTTAGCAGAATCCTTAAAACAGCAGGATCTGTCTACACATCACGGGGTCACAGAATCCTTAAAACAACTGGATCTGTCCACACATCACAGTGTCACAGAATCCTTAAAACAGCTGGATCTGTCTACACATAACAGAGTGTCACAGAATCCTTAAAACAACTGGATCTGTCTGCACATCACAGAGTGTCACAGGATCCTTAAAACAACTGGATCTGTCCACACATCACAGTGTCACAGAATCCTTAAAACAACTGGATCTGTCTACACATCACAGTGTCACAGAATCCTTAAAACAACTGGATCTGTCTACACATCACAGAGTGGCACAGAATCCCAGAACGTGCTGAGCTGGAAGGGACCCACAAGGATCATGTTGTCCTGCAAAGGACCATCCCCAAGAGTCACACCCTGTGCACAGAATCACAGAGATGTTTAGGCTGAAAAAGACCTTGAAGATCATCAACAGTTTCTTAATATGTATCAGTGGGTCAAGCACATAACCAGCTTGGGAAGGATCAAGTTCTCCCTTCCTTTCACTGCCATATTTCGGAGCACAAACCATCTCTGTTAAAGCTTGGAAGGGCAGATCTAATGTAAGCAGGTGTGTCATCTGCCAAATGATTTGTGGCTTCCTCCATGACATCTGGTACTGGCCATGGGGAGAGAGAGGCCACTGGCTGGGTGACTCACTGGTCTGAGAGAAGGACAAGAAAACATCACACTCCCTCTTTACCTCCTCTGTCATCTCAAGAGGATGGATAATGTTTGTACAGAACTTGAGTCAGCTTCCCAAAAAGTGGGTGAGTAGCAGGATATCTCCTCTCTGAAGTGCATGGCTGGGACAGTGGGGGTGTTTAAAGCAGGAGAGCACCTACAGAGGTCTGGAGTGTGTGGGTGAGGTCTGTGCACCAACACAGTGACACTGAAATCAGGACACTTCACCCTTTTGCTGCCAGTGCAACGAGGACTAGAAATTATACACATTCCCAATGAGCAACTCCCAAAAAAAATGCCTTTTCTTTCCCTGAGATCCCAGGCAGAGCTGGGTTTATGACCAAGATACATTTTAGTCCAAACCACCAAATTCTTTATATATAAAAATGTTTTCAGGCCATTAAAAGAGGAGAGGAGCTGGGGGTGAGGGCAGGGAGGGACTGGCTGTACCTGGTGGAGTTTCCAATTCATCCAGTTCATCCAGAGACCTCAGCACTTCTGCTTGAGAGTGGAACTCTGTAAAACTGGGCACTTTCACTTCACAAAGATCTGTGAGAACATTTTCTCTGCCTTTGATCTATCTGGGCTTTTTTTCTTTCTAATCTGTGCTTTTTGTTTTGAGTTTCTGCTTCCAGAGAACCCAAAACTGGTCCGAGACAGCCCTTGGGGCTTTTCCTTTTGCCTCATGAGTATTCTGTCTTGCAGGGTGTTTTCTGTCATCTGGTTTCACACTGAAGCTGCGATTTTGAGAAGCTCAGAAGCTGCCCTTAGGTAGGGGTTTGTCTGAAAGTTGAAAGGTTTATGTCTCTTGACAAACCTTTCCATGAATGCAGTGGAAGGAAACTTGAAACCTGTCAAGTTTTATGTGATTTGCTATAAACACTTCATGCTGCTGTACTTAGGGCAAGCCCTGCCATCCTCCTCAAATCAGCACCCTCAGAAAGCTTTGACCCAGCCCTTCAAGTGCCTTTTTGTGGTCTTTAAAAGGGAAAGAGGAGTGTTTCAGAAATGCCTTGTGTGCTCAGGGTGAAGCAGCAGCACAGCGTGGGGCTGAGCATGTGCTTCCTTTGGGGCAAAGCTCTTGCACCTTCTCAACCCCCTGCATCTCTCACCAGGCCATTTTTCACAAGGGTTTGTAGCACAAACCTGTGCTGTGACAGCCAGAAATGTGTCTCTGGAAATCGTGGAACCACAGAGACATCAAGGCTGGAAGAGACCTGCAGCATCATCCAGTGCCACCAGCACCACCAGGGTCACCCCCAATCCATGTCCCCAAGACCACATCCAGACCCGTCTGGGACACTCCAGACACAGTGACTGCCCCACCTCCCTGGGACACTCATTCCAAGGCCTGACCACTCTTCCACTGAAAATACTTTTTCTAATCTCTGCTCTGCCCCTGCCCTGGCACAGTTTGAGGCCATCTCCTCTCCCCCTTTCCCCTGGGCCATGGCAGAAGAGCCTGACCCCCCTCACTGCCCCTTCTGGCAGGGAGTTGTGCAGAGCAATGAGGTCCCCCCTGAGCCTCCTCTTCTCCAGACAACCCCCCACCCCCCAGCCCCCTCAGCTGCTCCTCACAGAACATGTTCTCCAACCCATTCCCAGCTCCATTCCCTTCTCTGGACACGCTCCAGCCCCTCAGAGTCCTTTTGGAAGTGTGGGAGTCACCTCCAGCCAACCCTGAAGACGTCAGTGCCCTCTGTGGTGCTGAGCGTGGGCAGCAGAGGCACCTCTGAGGTTTCACTCCTGGTATTAGACAGGCTGGGGAGGTTTCAGCCAGCACTGCTTGACACCCACAGGCCTCCAGCCACACTTCTCCTTTCCTTCAGGCATGGATGGGGCAGAAATGGTGCCCCAGAGCAAACTCCTGGGGTATTATCCTGGTTCCACACAGACTTGGACAAAATGGTCACAGAGAAGAGGAGGCTCAGGGGGGACCTCATTGCTCTGCACAACTCCCTGCCAGGAGGGGCAGTGAGGGGGGTCAGGCTCTTCTGCCATGGCCCAGGGGAAAGGGGAAGAGGAGATGGCCTCAAACTGCACCAGGGCAGGGGCAGAGCAGAGATTAGAAAAACTTTTTCCCTGTCTGAGTGGTCAGGCCTTGGAATGAGTGTCCCAGGGAGGTGGGGCAGTCACTGTGTCTGGGAGTGTCCCGGAGGTGTCTCGATGTGGCCCTTGGGGACATGGATTGGGGGTGATTGTGGCAATGGTGATAGTGGGACTGGATGGTTCTGAAGGTCTCTGCAAGCTTCAATGACTCTGTGATTCCGTGACACAGAGGCTGAAAAAGACGTGGCATTACAGTCCAAGGGTAACTTCTGCAATGCCAAGCAGCAGAACTCTGGCTTGGGAATTCATGGGTTTGTCTCTTTTACACATAGGAAATCTTGGTGTGGAGCAGCTCTTGGTGTGGAGCAGCTCTTGGTGTGGAGCAGTTCTTGGTGTGGAGCAGCTCTTGGTGTGGAGCAGCTCTTGGTATGGAGCAGCTCTTGGTATGGAGCAGCTCCTGGTATGGAGCAGTTCCTGGTATGGAGCAGTTCCTGGTGTGGAGCAGCTCTTGGTGTGGAGCAGTTGCTGGTATGGAGCAGTTCCTGGTATGGAGCAGTTCTTGGTGTGGAGCAGTTCCTGGTGTGGAGCAGTTCCTGGTGTGGAGCAGCTCTTGGTGTGGAGCAGTTCTTGGTGTGGAGCAGTTCTTGGTGTGGAGCAGTTCCTGGTGTGGAGCAGCTCTTGGTGTGGAGCAGCTCTTGGTATGGAGCAGCTCCTGGTATGGAGCAGTTCCTGGTATGGAGCAGTTCCTGGTGTGGAGCAGCTCTTGGTGTGGAGCAGTTCCTGGTGTGGAGCAGCTCTTGGTGTGGAGCAGCTCCTGGTATGGAGCAGTTCCTGGTATGGAGCAGTTCCTGGTGTGGAGCAGCTCTTGGTGTGGAGCAGTTCTTGGTGTGGAGCAGCTCTTGATGTGGAGCAGTTCCTGGTATGGAGCAGTTCTTGGTGTGGAGCAGTTCCTGGTGTGGAGCAGTTCCTGGTGTGGAG
The DNA here is from genome assembly GCF_047495875.1 of Pithys albifrons albifrons. Taxonomy (NCBI): domain Eukaryota; kingdom Metazoa; phylum Chordata; class Aves; order Passeriformes; family Thamnophilidae; genus Pithys; species Pithys albifrons. The sequence continues at coordinate 125,427,891 of NC_092458.1, forward strand.
CAGTTCCTGGTGTGGAGCAGTTCCTGGTATGGAGCAGTTCCTGGTGTGGAGCAGTTCCTGGTGTGGAGCAGTTCCTGGTGTGGAGCAGTTCCTGGTGTGGAGCAGTTCCTGGTATGGAGCAGTTCCTGGTGTGGAGCAGTTCCTGGTGTGGAGCAGTTCCTGGTGTGGAGCAGTTCCTGGTGTGGAGCAGTTCCTGGTATGGAGCAGTTCCTGGTGTGGAGCAGTTCCTGGTATGGATCAGTTCCTGGTGTGGAGCAGCTCTTGGTGTGGAGCAGTTCCTGGTGTGGAGCAGTTCCTGGTGTGGAGCAGTTCCTGGTGTGGAGCAGCTCTTGGTATGGAGCAGCTCTTGGTGTGGAGCAGCTCCTGGTATGGAGCAGCTCTTGGTGTGGAGCAGTTCCTGGTGTGGAGCAGTTCCTGGTATGGAGCAGCTCTTTATGGCGAATGACACGGGGTTGTTGAAGGAGTTTGGAGCTGGCTGGGATTTTGTCCCTGGTAAGATGTTGTTGATTTGTCTTTAGTTTGTACATCAATGGTCTGATCCTCCCCAGGGGCAGGTGGGATGTGTGTCCACAGCAAGTGAGGAGACGCTGTGGTCCTACACAAAGGACAGAGAGGGGCAGGACTTCCAGGAGAGCATCACACCTTTGGAAAACAGCAGTAAAGACACTTTCTCCAAGCAAAGGACAGGGAGGAGGAGGCCTCACCTGTGCACTCTCCACGTGGCAGGACTTCAGACCATCCTGCCATGGTGCCCACCATCCAGAGAGGCCACTGAGATGATCCCACACACCACACCCAGCTCAGAGGAAGTGCTTGATATTTTAAAATACAGTTACGAGATAACATCAGACTTCTGTAAAATGCTTCTGTTTTCCACGACCTACATGGAAATGAACTTCGGGGTTTGCACGGGTCAGGTGTAACCAAATTCATGTCTGGAAGGTGCATTCAAGATAAGACTTTATGAACAAGTGGGAATGGTTTTAAACTGAAAGGGTGGAGGTTTAGATCAGATACAGGGGGGAAATAAGTGACTGTGGGAGTGGTGAGGCCCTGGCACAGGGTGGGCAGAGCAGCTGTGGCTGCCCCATCCCTGGGAGTGTCCAAGGCCAGGCTGGACAGGGCTTGGAGCAGCCTGAGCTGGTGGGAGGTGTCCCTGCCCATGGCAGGGGGTGGACCAAAATGATCTTTAATGCCCCTTCCATCCCAGCCTATTCTGTGATTGAGTCTGTAACTTGCACAGCTGTTGGAGAACCAATTACTGCAATATAAGGTGATTTAACTGTTCCAAACACTGCAAAAAAAATCCACTCACCACTTTGTCCATCATTTTGGCCACTTCTGAAAGGAAAAAGACACCTTAGTCTCTGTCCCAGCTCTCCCTGGAGCTCCTGCACGAAGCCTCTGAGCTGGATAAGATACAGGGCTGAACACCCACATATTTTTCACACTGAGCATAAAGAAAGTTGAACACTGAAACCAAGATTCAGGTCTCACATAGGAAAATTAACAACTTCTGGCTGTGCCTTGTTGCACTGGAGAAAATGATTTACTTCTCTGAATGAAACAGAGTTTCATGTGCAGTGTCTCGGGCTGTTGTGGAAATTAAAGAATGTGAATGGCTTGTCTAGGTAAAAAAAAAAAAAAGACAAACTTCTTGGGTTTAAAAGTGATAAACCATTTAATTTTTGGAGTAACAATCACAACTTTTATTGCTGGGGTGGGTTGGTTTTCTCCTCAAATAGTCATTTTTATTAAAAAATCCAAACTATTTTGAGTGCTATTTTGTGGAGAGATATTATTTTTATGGATATTTGTAGGTGCATCTGTTTCACACCATGTAGCAGAAAATGTCAGCCCCAAACAGCCTCTTTCCTTTACTTTGGAGGAAAAATCTTTACCAATATGAACAGTTTTATACACATAACAGGGCAGTGGGCACGGCCCCGAGGCTGCCAGAGCTGCAGGAGCCTTTGGGCAATGGGACAGGGCAGGGGGGACTGTTGGGGTGTGCTGGGCAGGGCCAGGGGGGACTGTTGGGGTGTGCTGGGCAGGATCAGGGGGGACTGTTGGGGTGTGCTGGGCAGGGCCAGGGGGATTGTTGGGGTGTCCTGGGCAGGGCCAGGGGGACTGTTGGGGTGTGCTGGGCAGGGCCAGGGGATTGTTGGGCTGTGCTGGGCAGGGCCAGGGGACTGTTGGGGTGTGCTGGGCAGGACCAGGGGGACTGTTGGGGTGTGCTGGGCAGGGCCGGGGGGATTGTTGGGCTGTGCTGGGCAGGACCAGGGGGACTGTTGGGGTGTGCTGGGCAGGGCCGGGGGATTGTTGGGCTGTGCTGGGCAGGACCAGGGGGACTGTTGGGGTGTGCTGGGCAGGGCCCAGGGGACTGTTGGGCTGTGCTGGGCAGGGCCAGGGGGACTGTTGGGGTGTGCTGGGCAGGGCCAGGGGACTGTTGGGGTGTGCTGGGCAGGGCCAGGGGGGACTGTTGGGGTGTGCTGGGCAGGGCCAGGGGGGACTGTTGGGGTCTGCTGGGCAGGGCCAGGGGGACTGTTGGGGTGTGCTGGGCAGGGCCAGGGGGACTGTTGGGGTGTGCTGGGCAGGGCCGGGGGGATTGTTGGGGTGTGCTGGGCAGGACCAGGGGGACTGTTGGGGTGTGCTGGGCAGGACCAGGCTGGCACTGGATGGTCCTGGTGGGACCTTTCCCACTTTGGATATTCTATGGATCCTGTCTGGGAGAGTGCTCAGCTGTAAATAGGCAATACCAGCATGAAAAGGGATTTATGGTTCCCCTGTGGGGTGGCTTTATGTCATTAGAGGGATTTCTGTACAAGGAAAGAAGATTTAGGTTCACATTTTACTGGGCAGTTGAAGCAATCCAGTATTTTGTGTGCTTGGTATCTGATCAAAGAGCCAAATAAAGCAGTGGAAAGACCTGGGTGATGTTTTTGGGGCATTGGGTGAGATCTGTGAGGGCTGTTCTGCAGGAAAAGGTGGTAACAACCTGCAGCTCTGTCACTGAGGGCCCAGGGCAGTGACCCCATTTCACATGTCTGCTTTTTGCTGCAGCAGGGTCATAGAATTGTGGAATGGTCTGGGTTGGAAGGGACCCCAAAGCCACCCAGTGCCACCCCTGCCATGGGCAGGGACCCCAAAGCCCACCCAGTGCCACCCCTGCCATGGGCAGGGACACCTCCCACCAGCCCAGGCTGCTCCAAGCCCTGTCCAACCTGGCCTGGGACACTCCCAGGGATGGGGCAGCCACAGCTGCTCTGCCCAACCTGTGCCAGGGCCTGCCCACCCTCCCAGCCAGCAATTCCTGCCCAATATCCCATCCAGCCCTGCCCTCTGGCACTTTGAAGCCATTCCCCTTGTCCTGTCCCTCCAGCCCTTGCAAATGGTCTCTCTCCATCTTTCCTGTGGCTCCTTCAGCTCCTGGAAGGCCACACTGAGGTCCCCCCAAAGCTTCTCCTCTCCAGGCTGGCCAGTCCCAGCTGTGCCAGCCTTTCCTCCCAGCAGAGCTGCTCCATCCTCTGCCCATCCTGGGACCTCCTCTGGCCTCTCCAGCAGCTCCAGGTCCTTCCTGTGCTGCCCCCAGGGCTGGAGCAGCTCTGCAGGTGGGGCTCACCTGAGGGGCACAGGGGCACAATGCCCCCTCCCTGCTGAAGTTTTAACTTAATGCAACTTCCTCACTCAGAGTTTCTGGTTCAAACAAAATCCAAACCATCATTTAACAGAATTTCTTGACAGATTTCAACTTGTTCACATGGAAAATCTTTTCACCATTCCTTAACTTGCTTCCTGAGACTTGTCAAAGTCTCAACCCCTTTTCTTGCAGGGCAGTGCTGGATTTCTAAGTTGTTTTTTTTTTTCTCTGCCTAAAATGCAGGAAACATTCAGGCATCTCCTATTGGAAACTGCAGTTCAAAGAAGGAATGCACTGAGAAATTAGACAAATAACCTATATAAAAATCATTAGCTGTCCTGTTTCAGGAGATAATTGACTGCAGCCAAGTTTCCCCTGCTTGTTTTTCCTTGGTGAGAAAACAAACTACCTTGTCATTGAGGTTCTTATGAACTGCTGCTGTTTGCAACGTTTGCCACGGGCAAATTAACCCAAACATTTCACTTCTAGTGCAGGACTTGCATTGCTCATTGGGCTGCTGGTTTTCATTTCTGCATCTGGAGACCAACATGCTTCCAGTTAGCAAACAATGAAGATAAAAATACCCAAGTGGATAATGTATTTGACTGCCAAGGAGTGTGCATAAAAAAATATCCATACTGAATATTTTTTACCAGAATTCAGTGCAGAAAGGAGGGAGAGAAAGTCAAGAAGAGAGCAGGAAAGGGAAGGAGGATTTCACTGTGTGACTGATTTAGCCCTTGAATTAGCAAAGCCACTTTTGCTCAGCTGACCTCTGCAGTAATTCCACTGGGGGCTGCATTTTCCAGCTTGCATAGGGAATATTCCTGAGCAGCTGTAGCTGAGAGGATTGTTGGGTGAGGGAAACATGAGGACCAACTGCTGACATTTGAGACACAGGTGTTTGGAGCTGCCTTTGCCCATGAGCCAGAATAATGCCATAGAAGCAACTCCCACAGGTTGTGCTCTGAGGATAATCCACTGGCATTTGTCCAGGTTTTTTTGTGTTGTTTTTTTTTTGAAATTCCAGTGTTTGAATTAAGTCCCTCCTTTTTCATAATGTCATCCTGGCACCTTGTAAAATTATCCTGCTTTTCTTCACTGGTATCATCCCACTTTGGTTGGCATCAGATGGGCACAGGTGGCCAACAGAAAGCAGGGCTTTGTGCTGAGCACCTGGACCTGTTACCTTTGATCATGGTGCCTGGAGCCTCATCCCTGTCCACTTGACACAGAAAGTCAGAAGGGGATCTCAGAATCTCACAATGGTTTGGGTTGGATGGGACTTAGAAGATCATCTCATTCCACCCCCTGCCAGCGACACCTTCCACTAGAACAGGTTGCTCCAGACCTCATCCAACCTTGGACACTTCCAGGGATGGAGAAATCCACAGAAATCCTCTCTGGGATGGAAGGACTGGCTGCTCCTGGTGCTGGAACATCCCTGCCCCTCAATTTCTGAGCTTACACAAAGTCCTGAGTCAACATCTTGCCTTTGGTCCTTTCCGTGTAAGTGCTGGATACACCTACAAGGTTTCTGATTCTTTCCCCAAATCCCAACTTTAATACACTTTGCCATTGGCCCAACATGTGTGTGTCTTTCTGTGGGTTTTTCCTTTCCCTTTTCCAGGCTCTCCTAGAAGGTTCCTGCCCAGGACCTGCCCTGCCAGTTTAATTTGGGCAGTGCCATGGCACCAGCACAAAGCTCAACAGTGGCATGTGCTGTTGGGAGGGAGGGAGGGAGGGAGAGCAGGGGGAGGAAACCCAGAAGTATTTCTAGACTGGTTTTTTTAGCTTCTTACTTTTTCCCTCTAATAGATGTGAAACTTGTGTCAGCAGCTTGAGTCACAGTTTTGATGCAAGTTGTGATGTGGTAGATAAAAAACCCCCGATGAGGATTCAAGGCAAAGGGTTGGTTCAAGTGCTCAGTGTTATAACTGCAAGATTTTCTTTCCTTATTTAATCCTACTGAGCATTGCCTTTCAATGGGCCCTACAATAAATCAAACTAACCATGCTGGCTTGTGTCCTGCTGGGAACATCAGCCCAGCTTGGGGTGGGTCCTCCACCAAACCAGAACCCCTTTGCAGCATTAGGACAAGGGGGCACGATGGGCTCAAGCTCTGCCAGGGGAAATTTGGAGATCAGAAAGAAATTCTTTGCAGAGAGAGTGCTCAGGGATTGGAATGGGCTGCCCAGAGAGGGGGTGGATTCCCCATCCCTGGAGGTTTTTCAGCTGAGCTTGGCCGTGGCACTGAGTGCCATGATCTGGTAAAGGGACTGGAGTTGGCCCAAGGGTTGGACTCGATGATCTTGGAGGTCTTTTCCAACCCAATCCATTCTATGATTCTATGATTAATAATGATTTTCTGTGTGAGATTCAGTGCTGGACCTCTGAGTCACTTTGCCTGAGCCCCAGGAAACTTCAGGGTGTTTCTCTTTGTAAGATAATTGGAAGTGGAACATCTCAAGACCTGTCTCACAGCACATTCTACTGATGTGACCAATGACATCAAAAATGTTCTTCCCAGAATCCCCAGGATGGGTGAGGTTGGAAGGGACCACAGTGGGACATCTTGGGCCCCCTCCCTGCTCAGAAGGGTCATCCCAGAGCACATGGCACAGGATTGTGTCCACCTGGGCCTGGAATATCTCCAGTGAGGAGCCCATGGGCCATCTTGGGCCACCTCCCTGCTCAGAAGGGTCATCCCAGAGCACATGGCACAGGAATGTGTCCACCTGGGCCTGGAATATCTCCAGTGAGGAGCCCATGGGCCATCTTGGGCCACCTCCCTGCTCAGAAGGTTCATCCCAGAGCACATGGCACAGGATTGTGTCCACCTGGGCCTGGAATATCTCCCATGAGGAGCTCATGGGCCATCTTGGGCCACCTCCCTGCTCAGAAGGGTCATCCCAGAGCACATGGCACAGGATTGTGTCCACCTGGGCCTGGAATATCTCCAGTGAGGAGCCCATGGGCCATAATGGTGTTTATAGAAACCATTAAATCCAACTGCTCTCATCATGTTGGTAATGGGGCCCTTCCCCACAACCAGGATAATGTGGTATAAACCCCTCTTGCTACTGGGGCTGTGGGAAACTTCTGAAAATTGGCCATTTTTTTCCTAGTTAAGCCTTGCTTTAGTGGGAAATTTCAAAAAGCTTAATTTGAAAGCACGTAAAGCCACTAAAAATCTTCTCTGTGGAAACACTGGACTTAGGGGGGAAATTTCAGATGGATTGAGCCACCTGAATTCAGGGCAAGAGTGGTTTGATGCATTCAGAGAGCCCTGAGATGCTGTCCCAGGCAGACCCAGGGAAGGCTGATGCCCTGCAGGCTTTGTGGCTGTGCTTTCCTACATCTGATAAGGCTTTAATCTGATTAAAGATTCTTCCCTTCCCAAGGAATCTCTGAAATCTCTCATCCTTCCCTGGGAGCTCTGACAGAGCCTCCAGGCCACCCCCACCTTTTGTGAGAGCTGCAGGAACTTCAGGCCACTTCTGCTCTATCAAACTTGGTTAAAGTTGGCCCACAAACCACAAGAGCTGGGGGAGGTACAGAGGGAACCATCACACAGGCCCTGCCTCCACAGAAAAGCAGCCTGATAAAAAGTTTGCAGTTCAGTTGGGCCAAAGTGACACACAGAGATAGTCAAACACATCCAGAAACTGCTTAAACTTCTCTGGGAACAGCATCTTCCTCATCCTCATGAATCAGGGGAAAATCATCATATTGGAAGTCTGGCAGTTCTGGAAACAGAAACTTGAATTTTCTTGATTTCTTGACTTGAGTTCTGAGCTCAACTGTCTACCCAAAGATCCTGGGTTTGCTTTGAAACTCAAATCTAATCAAGCCAATGTTTTAATCAGAAGTTTTCCCTCACATTACACATGATTTCAGAGCCCCAAAACTGCATTTCTCCAGCTGCAATGGGCAATCAAACAGCAAAACATACAGAAAATCCACGGGGAAAATGTTTTCCAATCCCTTTTGAGCATCAGGAGAACTTGAAAATGCAAAGAGCTGTTTGTGGGCATTGAGTAGGACTCAGTGATCCTTGTGGGTCCTCTCTTCCAGCTCAGGGTATTCTATGATTCCAATATGGAAACAGGAAAAGAAATAAGACCAGGTGACAAACAGTTTGTGATACAAGAGTCATTCAAGCTTGTTAGAATTTCAGATCCAGGAGAAGCAGAGCATTAAGTTTTGCTCCAGTCTGGCTTAACACCATCTTGATGGAGCCATGAAATCATAGCATGGTTTGGGTTGGAACTGACCTTAAAGATCATCTTGTTCCAACCCCCTGCCATGGGCAGAGACACCTCCCACTAGACCATCTTGGTAGAAGGTGATACTTGGTACCTCCCTGTCCCAGCACAGCCCAGGGATGGCCATGGACAAGAACAGGATTAGGGCACAGGTCAGTCCCACTCACTCCTCAGAGACTCCCTAAAAACCTTCCAGGATCCAGCAAAGCAGGAGATTGTTGTGGGACAGGGAGATGTGAGAAAACACTTTGCATCCATTTAAAGTGTTTCTTCTTTTTCTTTCCTTAAAATATTTTAGAAGTAAAGTTTCATTTTTCCAAAAATCTCATTCTGGAGCAACTTTTTCCCCTGCTCTCTCTGTTGTTGATCCTCCACAGCACTGGGCAGTGCCAGAAGCTCTTGCAGGTTACGGAGCTCTTGGCACAGGCACCACCTCTGGGACAGAGACTAAACTTTGACCAGACAATTATCAGAGCAGGGGCAGAGCATGTTTGGCTTTTCCCATATCTCACTTCTGGGTAGAATTCCAGGCTGGTCCCTGGCTTGTTTGCAGACAGAGCAGGGTTCTCTCTAGGGCAGCCCAAGTGACCTTGGAAAATGGAATGTGCTCCTTGAGGAGCCTGAGCAGCAAAGTTTGGTGCAGGGGTTGAAACTGGGCAGTAGGAACTGTCCAGAAATGGTGTCAGAAGTCCTGGCTCTGCCACAGGCTGTGAGCAAAGGCACAGAATCCCAGAATGATTTAGGTTGGAAAAGAGTTATGAGATCATCCAGACCCCCCTGTGCCCGATGCCCACCTTGTTCCCCAGCCCAGGGCACTGAGTGCCACGGCCAGCCCTTCCTTGGCCACTCCAGTTGTAGCATCTCTGTTCATCCAGTGCTTTGCTCCAGCCTGTGCAGGGGGACTGCAGAGCAAAGAAATGTCCATATCCCTGTGCTGTTTATGCCACAGGAATTGAATCCCAGAATCATGGAATGCTTTGGCTTAGAAGGGACTTTAAAGCCCATCTTGCTCCCACCCCGTTCCATGGGCAGGGACACCTTCCACTATCCCAGGCTGCTCAGAGCTCCATCCAACCTGGCCTTGGACACTTCCAGGGATAGACAGTTAATGTGGCAAAGGTGACTGCCCAGAATTCAACATATGCCTAAAGTGGGCCCACACCAGCCCAGGTTGCTCCAAGCCCTGTCCAACCTGGCCTGGGACACTCCCAGGGATGGGGCAGCCACAGCTGCTCTGCCCAACCTGTGTCAGGGTCTGCCCACCCTCATAGCCAGGAATTTTTTCCTAATCTCTAATCCAAACTATCCAACTGCAGCTCCTCTGCCCAAAATCAGGTGCTACACAGAGCAGGGAGATGATGATCAGCTTGATTGAGCCCTTTGGCACCTGAGTGGAGCACAACCCCTTCCCTAAAAACCTCTCTTGGGTGGAACAGCACCGAGCCAGCAGGTGGAAGCTCAGCCTATCCTGCACCCCACACCTCTTGCTTTGCTCCCCACACCTCTTGCTTTGCTCCCCACACCTCTTGCTTTGCTCCCCACGCCTCTTGCTTTGCTCCCCACACTTCTTGCTTTGCTCCCCACACCTCTTGCTTTGCTCCCCACACCTCTTGCTTTGCTCCCCACACCTATTACTTTGCTCCCCACACTTCTTGCTTTGCTCCCCACGCCTCTTGCTTTGCTCCCCACACCTATTACTTTGCTCCCCACACTTCTTGCTTTGCTCCCCACATTCCTTGCTTTGCACCCCACGGTTCTTACTTTGCTCCCCACACTTTTTGCTCCCCACATTCCTTGCTTTGCTCCCCCCACCTCTTGCTTTGCTCCCCACACTTTTTGCTCCCCCCACCTCTTGCTTTGCTCCCCCCACCTCTTGCTTTGCTCCCCACACTTCGTGCTTTTCTCCCCAGCCAAGCTCTGCAGGCAGGACCCACCTCTGCCCACCTCGGGGGCACCCCTGACCCCCATAGCCACCCCATGCCACTCTGCAGGACCCTGTCCCCGGAGCTGGGGCGAAGCTTTGGGGCCCCCATCCTGTTTGTCGAGCACCAAGTAAGTGGCGGTTGGCGAAGGGTTGCGAGAGCGAGCAAACCGCAGCCCCTGCGCCGCCCGATAAGAGCCCCGCGCTGCTCTTGCAGCAGTTCCGTCCCTGCCCAGCCCGCCCGGGGCTTTCCTGTGCCGAGCTCCTGCCAGCCCTGCCGCGTTCTGCAGTCACTCACTGCTATCCCCCTCCTAGAAGGGACCTCTCCTGCTCTACAGAGGTGCAGGAGCTCAGCCGGTGGTGAAGGAGGTGGAAATAAATTCGTGCTCTTCAAAGCGCACGTTGGGGTTGTGTAGGTTTGCACCCACTCCTGTCGCCTCAGCCTGAGGTTCTGCCAGCGCTTGATGAGGTTTGGTTTGACCCCAGAGCGTTTTTGGAGGAGACCAGAACGGGGAACACAAAGTAAAAGGCGTTTTTAGGCTCAGAGTTAGGCAAAGATCTCTGTGTCTGTCTCAGGGTGATGCAGACTTGGAGCCTGTTCTGCAGCTGTGCAGGGATGAGATGTCATGACTCAAGTGAAAGGACTTCAGGTGGACTAGGGGAGCTTCACATGAGATATTAGACATTTTTTTCCCTGCAAAAGCTGTCAGGCCTTGGAATAAGTGTCCCAGGGAGGTGGTGGAATCACTGTGTCTGGAAGTGTCCCAGGGATGTGGTGCAGTCACTGTCTCTGGATGAGAAGAGCAACGAGGCTGGAGAAGGGACTGGAGCACAAGTGCTGTGGGGAGAGGCTGAGGGAGCTGGGGGTGTTCAGCCTGGAGAAGAGGAGGCTCAGAGGTGACCTCAGCACTGTCTGGAACTGCCTGAAGGGAAGTTCTGGCCAGGTGGGGGTTGGTCTCTTCTCCCAGGCACTCAGCAATAGGACAAGGGGGCACGATGGGCTCAAGCTCTGCCAGGGGAAATTGAAGTTGGAGAGCAGAAAGAAATTCTTTGCAGAGAGAGTGCTCAGGGATTGGAATGGGCTGCCCAGAGAGGGGGTGGATTCCCCATCCCTGGAGGTTTTTCAGCTGAGCTTGGCCGTGGCACTGAGTGCCATGATCTGGTAAAGGGACTGGAGTTGGACCAAGGGTTGGACTTGATGATCTTGGAGGTCTTTTCCAACCCAATCCATTCTATGATTCTAAGTGTCCCAGGGAGGTGGGGCAGTCACTGTGTCTGGAAGTGTCCCAGAGGTGTCTGGATGTGGCCCTTGGGGACATGGATTGGGGGTGATCCTGGTGGTGCTGGTGATGGTGGGACTGGGTGATCCTGAAGGTCTCTGCCAGCCTCAAAGTGACTTTATTGCCATGACCTTCATGTGCTCCCCTGGGTCTGGTGGGAGCCCCTTTGTGGTGCTGAAGGTTGTTCTTTCCTGCCTGTCTGGTTCCTGTTTGCAGCCCTCACTTTGTGCACAGCCTGTGGAGGAGGTTCCTCACCCCTCCAGAGCTCAGCACGTGTGTGAGGCTCAGAAGGAAAGCTCAGGCTCACCCATGCAGGGGCTGCAAAAGCTCTGGACTCATGTGACTCCCTCTGTGGCCACCAGAATGTCCCCTGGGCTTCCCATGCCACCTTTACTCACTTCTGAACCCCTGACCTCAAAGCTCAGCCATGAATGAACATAACAGGCTTTCCATTCCTTCTCTCTGATCAGAATTCTGGGCCTGGCAGAAAAGGAGTTTTCTTTCCTCTACCAAAAATGCTTCTTTTCTGGAGCTTTGGATAAAATCTGTCAATATTATCAGAGCACTCCTTCTCTGGGAAGAATCTCAGGACATGCTTGTTTAAACCAACTGGACCTATATTCTGATCAGCATCAGTTAAATAAGACCTTTTATTATTATTAAGAATAAGAAATTTTTCTTTTGCTAAAAATTGAGCTTCTAGTAAGGAGTTCAATTTTCAGGAAAAAAAATAGGTTAGAAATTTCAGCCTGGAGGAGAGAAGGCTCCAGGGTGACCTCGTTGTGGCCTTCCAGGGCCTGAAAGGACCTGACAAGAAGGAGGGAGGGAGAATTTTCCCTAGGCCCTGGAGGGACAGGGCAAGGGGAATGACTCAAAAATTAAAGAGAGTGGGGTTAAATGGGACAATGGGAAGGAATTGCTGGCTGGGAGGGTGGGCAGGCCCTGGCACAGGGTGGGCAAAGCAGCTGTGGCTGCCCCATCCTTGGGAGTGTCCCAGGCCAGGTTGGACAGGGCTTGGAGCAGCCTGGGCTGGTGGGAGGTGTCCCTGCCCATGGCAGGGGTGGCACTGGGTGGGCTTTGAGGTGCTTTCCAACCCAGACAATTCTGGGATTCTGTGATTCAGTTCTACTCTCCTGTGTCATTTCTTGGTAGGTAATGCAATAACAGTCTGTATTTAGTAATGAATCTGCATTGTTTTATCCTTTAAAAAGATGGGTTTAGGGTGTGAAATCTTCTTTCCTTTTTCTGACTTTCCTTTACATGCCACAGAGCATAAAATCATAGAATCATAGAATGCCCTGGGTTGGAAGGGGCCTTGAAGATTATCCATTCCCACCCCCTGCCATGGGCAGGGACACCTCCCACCAGCCCAGGCTGCTCCAAGCCCTGTCCAGCCTGGCCTGGGACACTTGAGGTGAGACTTTATAGCCACTCACAAGGGGAAGTGGAGGGACAGACACTGATCCCTTCTCTCTGGTCACTGAGAGCATGGCCCAGGGCACGACTGGGGCTATGGCAGGGCAGGGGCAGGTGGGATCTCAGCCAAAGGCTCTTCCCCCAGAGGGTGGTGGGCACTGCCCAGGCTCCCCTGGACAGTGGGCACGGCCCCGAGGCTGCCAGAGCTGCAGGAGCCTTTGGGCAATGGGACAGGGCAGGGGGGACTGTTGGGGTGTGCTGGGCAGGGCCAGGGTGGCACTGGCTGGTCCCTGGGGGTCCCTCCCAGCTCAGGATATTCTGTGATTCTGTATCTGTTGCCAACATCACTTGACTCCTCTTTACCCTTTCCCTTCTGTCCGTGGAAGAAGCTGCTCCTTAGAAAACATCCCCAGTCTGTGGCTCTGACTTTCTAGGGCTGTGATTGGCTTTGATTTCATCTGATACTCCCCAGAAATGTGAATGTGGTGCCGTTTGCCCCGAGGACTTTCATCGAAAGTGAAGCTGCAAAGAAGCCTCAGGTTTTGTCTTGTGGGCAGGCAGAAGCCACGTACACCACTAATGCCACCACAGCCACCCCTTGGTTGGTGGTGATAGGCAGGCTGGAGGTCAGGGGGGCTCTGCTGGGCCACAGATAGGCCCAGCTGAGCTCAGTTTTTCCAACAGCAGCGCAGATTTGGTTTGCTTTATTCCCAGCACATCATCTCTGTATTGGATGGCACAGCAGAGCAGGGCACTGGTGCCACCTCACACCTCCCCACATCAGCAGCTGGGCTGGGGCAGGAGGCTGGAGTAGAGAGCTGAGTCTGTGTGGGGAAAAGCTGAATCTGCACTTGTAGATGGGCCTTCCATGGTTGGAGCACTTTAGGGGGATTTATTTAATTTTTTAGGCTTCTCCTTAGAAAGTATTTCTTTACTTTTCTTGTTTAAGTATTTAAGGCCAGGTTGGACAGGGCTTGGAGCAACCTGGTCTAGTGGAAGGTTCTCTGTCTTTGGTGGAGGGCTTGGAATGAGAAGATCTTTAAGGTCCATCCCAACCCAAACCATTCTATGATTCCATGATCTACAATTTCCTGAGGAGGGTTTTCAGTGTCTTCCTCACCCAGAGGTCCCTGCAGAGCTCCTGATCCACCACAAACTCTCCTACTCCACGGGGAAGGAGTAGGAGGCTTCAGGATTTCAGCTTCAGGATTTCAAGCTGGCAAGCTCAGCTCAGAGCTCCAGTTTCAACTGCAGGGCAAACCTTACAGCTTGTGTTCTGCATTTCTGACCCTCAGTGGAAGAGTTGCTCGGTATGAACCTTGATCCTCTATCAGGTGTTAAAACAGACCCTGTGGTGGTTCATTATCTCTTCCCTGCCATCTCATTTGCAACACAAATGGCTCTCTCCTGATAAGAGTTTTCCACTCAGATAAGCACAGAAGCCTTTATTTGTTAGTGCCTGTCAAAAATAGGGCCATTTTTTTTACAGGACTATCTGAAAGATTAAACCCCTCTGCCATGTCTTGCTGTGCCAGAATATTTTGTTTTCTTAACAGATATCCATAGAGAAGGTGGTTTGTATTAATGATCAGCCTGACAGAGCCATTCCAGAAGGAAATGTCCCAGGCCAGGTTGGATGGGGCTTGGAGCAGCCTGGGCTGGTGGGAGGTGTCTCTGCCCATGGCAGGGGTGGCACTGGGTGGGCTTTAATGTCCCTTCCAACCCAAACCTTTCTGGGGTTCCATGACCCAGGATAGAGCTGTGGTAGAAGGTTATGGTGAACTCTGAGGTGAAGAACAATATTTGGCCAATTTAGGGACAGAATTTCAGATTTCCAGATGTTCCCAAGGGAATTAGGAGTCACAGAATCCCAGACTATTCTGAGCTGGAAGGACCCACAAGGATCATCGAGTCCAACTCTTCAGTCAATGGCCCACAGAGGGGATTGAACCCATGACCTTGGCATTGTTACAACCAACTTTTAACCAAGAGCTGATCTCAGGGGTCCTTGTGCCACTTCTTTTTATTGGGTCTTCAGTGCCAAGTTTGCTCCCTGTCCTTTCTGAATCCAGCTCTCTGCTCCAGAAGGGTCCCATTTTGCTGCCAACCCACCCAGTGCCAGGGGAATCACAGAATCCTAGAATGGATTGGGTTGGAAAAGACCTCCAAGATCATCAAGTCCAACCCTTGGGCCAACTCCAGTCCCTTTACCAGATCATGGCACTCAGTGCCACGGCCAAGCTCAGCTGAAAAACCTCCAGGGATGGGGAATCCACCCCCTCTCTGGGCAGCCCATTCCAATCCCTGAGCACTCTCTCTGCAAAGAATTTCTTTCTGCTCTCCAACTTCAATTTCCCCTGGCAGAGCTTGAGCCCATCGTGCCCCCTTGTCCTATTGCTGAGTGCCTGGGAGAAGAGACCAACCCCCACCTGGCCAGAACTTCCCTTCAGGCAGTTCCAGACAGTGCTGAGGTCACCTCTGAGCCTCCTCTTCTCCAGGCTGAACACCCCCAGCTCCCTCAGCTTCTCCCCACAGCACTTGTGCTCCAGTCCCTTCTCCAGCCTTGTTGCTCTTCTCAGTTGGGTTGGAAAAGCCCTCTGAGATCATCAAGTCCAACCCTTGGGCCAACTCCAGTCCCTTTACCAGATCATGGCACTCAGTGCCACGGCCAAGCTCAGCGGAAAAACCTCCAGGGATGGGGAATCCACCCCCTCTCTGGGCAGCCCATTCCAATCCCTGAGCACTCTCTCTGCAAAGAATTTTTTCCTGATCTCCAACTTCAATTTCCCCTGGCAGAGCTTGAGCCCATCGTGCCCCCTTGTCCTATTGCTGAGTGCCTGGGAGAAGAGACCAACCCCCACCTGGCCAGAACTTCCCTTCAGGGAGTGCCATGCAAGGGAAGCAGGAGATGATTTTATGGGAAAATTCTCATCAGATCCCAGCTTGGACCAAGTGAGGCTTTGCCTGTTTCAGATTTCAGCAGATAGAACAAGGCTGGGAGTATTTTGTGCATCTTCTGATTAAGAAAAGCAGGACCCTCCTAATGTGGAAGCACAACCACAACAGGTCCAGCCAGAAATCCATCTGGTGCCACATCTTCTCCCTGAGAAAGGGAACATGCAGGTCCTTAAGGGAAACCTTTAAGAAACACAGCAAGGATTCTGTGCTGCCCCTGATTTGGAGAAGGGCTTTTTCTGCCAGAAATTTGCAGAACTGTTGAGATTCCTAAGAGATTTTAATTTAAATGATGCATTTTGGGGAAATACAGACCCCCCTCAAGAGGTGCTGCTCAGGATTCACATGGGTGGATTATATGGAAAATATAAATATAATATATATGATATCAGTTTTATCAGTCCTACATTCATTTTTTAAAGGTATTTATGGTTTTATTCCTTAAATAAATTGAACAAATAAATGGATGGATGTGTCCTCTTTGGAGACAAGGATATATAAGGGGAGTTTATGTAGTGCAGGGAAAAAAAAGGAATTTTTCCAATATAAAAAGGAATTTCATTAGTGGAAAAGGCTCCTTTTCCCAGACTGCTTGGAAGAGGTAGTAGAATAAGAAATGGAGTTTTAAAGGATCCTTAAGTCTCTCTAGGTTGGAATAAACATTGAATTGATTGCAAAAAAATAGACTAAGTATATCTAGCCAGTGTTTGTGTTATATTTCTTTAATGAAGTGTTCTTTTTAAAAGAGAAATTACAACCCCCAGGCTTGTAGGGAGTGTCCTTTTCATTTTCTGTGGGAGTCTAAATAACTGTTTGTCTTCCACTCAATTCCTTCCTCACACATTGAAATCAGCACCTGGAGGTTTCCAGCTTTTTAATTTCTCCCTTTTTTTTGGCCAGATTTTACCCTGAAGAAGTTTAGAAAGACACAGTCCCAGAGACAGTTGACTTTAACCCATCTGGAAGCCTCAAAATGAAGGAAATTCAGCAAACTGGCAGAATAATAAAAAAAATGGAGGCAAATGGGAAAAATAAATTAAGAACTTATTCAACATATTGCAGTCAGCAGAGAGGGGGAGAAAGCTGGAAGGGGAAAGTAAAAGTCTAAGCTAGAAATAATTTTTTAAGCTGGTGTTGAGAGTGCCCAGATGTTCTGTCTCAACATATTTCAGACCTTTGGTGAAACTCTTCTCTATTTTTGACCACTTGTAATCCCCTGAAAATTGGGACACACCCAATTTAAACCACTTGAAGTGTGTTTAAAAAAAAAAAATATCCAATCTACTGATTGCACTGAAGGAGAGGAGGGAAAGTTCCAAAGAAATGCTGTTAAAACATCCCATTAAAAATGGTTTGCCTGAGGATGGAAGAAAATGAATCCTGGAATTCTGAGAGGAGGCACCACTTCAGTCAGTGATTCCCATGGGAATCCTGGGAACCTTCAAATGGCTAAAATGGGGCAGTGGAACAGCACCACAGTCTGTGTCAAACCCAGGAAAGGTGCCTGGGTATCCATTTGTGCTCCCACCTGGGTATAAATACTCGGCTGCACTTCCAAAGGGAGCACAGGAAGGACCGAAGGGAGCAGCAAATTCTCTTGGCTGAGAAATCTGTTCCTTTAAATATTTTATTTGTTGTAATGCTTCGTGGTAAACACACTTTGCATTCACCTCACAGGTGGTTAAATGGGAAGAGTCGTGTCTTTCATGCCTTGGGTTTCCTTCAGGGGGAGAAGGTGGAGCTGCAAAGGATGGGAAATAATTCCCAACTCAAGGCTTGAGGGCAAAGGATGAGCTTTGCACAGGCTGGGGGGGAATCAGCAACGTGTTGGTGTGGGAGAAGTGGAAGGGTCTGTCTGGAAAGTCATAGAATCATGGAATGGTTTGGGTTGGGAAGGATCTTAAAGATCCTCTTATTCCAACTCCCCCACCAGCCCAGGCTGCTCCAAGCCCTGTCCAACCTGGCCTGGGACACTCCCAGGGATGGGGCAGCCACAGCTGCTCTGCCCAACCTGTGCCAGGGCCTGCCCACCCTCCCAGCCAGCAATTCCTTCCCAATATCCCATCTGATCCTACTCTCTGTAATTTTTAAGCAATTCCCCTTGTCCTGTCCCTCCATCCCTTGGAAATGGTCTCTCTCCATCTTTCTTGTAGCTCATTTCAGTTCTTCAGGCACAAATGCTTTTCTCAGGTCAGAGTGTGGTGGTCTCTTGCCCAGGGATAAATCCTTTCTGGGAACAGCATTTTTTCCAGCAGGGATGTGCAGGTAATTCCTCACTGGTACCTCTGGCCTGGAGTCTCTCCCCTCAGTTTCTGAGAGGTCAAAAAAAGTCTGCACTAAGTGACTGCAGACACAGGGAGATGGAAAACAAAACTTGCTTGGACTTTTCAAAACAAACTCCACTGTGGAAAGAAATTGGACCCTGGTCATAGAATCATGGAATATCCTGAGCTGGGAGGGACCCACCAGGATCATCCAGTGCCACCCTGGCCCTGCCCAGTACACCCCAACAGTCCCCCCTGGCCCTGCCCAGCACACCCCAACAGTCCCCCCCTGGCCCTGCCCAGCACACCCCAACAGTCCCCCCTGCCCTGTCCCATTGCCCAAAGGCTCCTGCAGCTCTGGCAGCCTCGGGGCCGTG
The DNA here is from genome assembly GCF_047495875.1 of Pithys albifrons albifrons. NCBI lineage: Eukaryota > Metazoa > Chordata > Aves > Passeriformes > Thamnophilidae > Pithys > Pithys albifrons. The sequence goes on from NC_092458.1 coordinate 125,446,012, forward strand.
CCCACTGCCCTGGGGAGCCTGGGCAGTGCCCACCACCCTCTGGGGGAAGAGCCTTTGGCTGAGATCCCACCTGCCCCTGCCCTGGCACAGCTCCAGTCGTGCCCTGGGACCTGTCACTGATGACCCAGCAGAGATGGAGCTGCCCCTCAGCTGCCTCTCATGAGGATGTTGCAGACTGGGATGAGGTCCAGCCAAACTGGCACAGAGTTCAGGATGCTGTGCTGTTTTCCCTCCCATGGATCAAGTTTCCATTTAAGTCTCTCCTACATTCTTTGGGGTGAACAGTAAAACCAGCACTAATTACTGTTCCTCAGTGCACACAGGAGCAGCTTTCCCTCTCTGGCACCTGCCTCTCCCTTTGTTTGCACCAGTGGCTCTTTCTCTGCATGTCTGTTTGATGGACCAGTGAAATTTCATCTTGCCCTCTAAGCCTGTCCTGTTCCAAACCATTAATTAAGGTGCCCTAATCACCAGAGCCTGTTCATTTGTTTAGCAGCATGTGCTGGTTGGAGTGCACATTAATTATGTTATTACTCAGGGTGGAAGGATGGAAGGAAGGAGGCTGTGCTGGGTCTCCAGGGGGGTGTTGAGGAAAAGGTGGAGTCCAGGAGGGGTAGGGATTGCAGGGCACCTCTGGGTTGTGGCAGGTGGAGCTGCCAAGGTGTGGCAGGAGCAAAGAGCTGTAGGAGAGATGTGGTGGAAGTGGATGCTGGAAGAGGGTGGGAAAGAGCCAATAATCCACTCCTTTCTGTGCAAGGAGCATCATTCCTTTTCACCAGAATGCTTTGGAGATGAGGACTGATGAGCTTAAGAGTCTGTCATAGAATCATGGAATCATGGAATGGTTTGGGGGGGAAGGGACCCCAAAGCCCCCCCAGTGCCACCCCTGCCATGGGCAGGGACACCTCCCACCAGCCCAGGCTGCTCCAAGCCCTGTCCAACCTGGCCTGGGACACTCCCAGGGATGGAGCAGCCACAGCTTCTCTGGGCAACCAATTCCATTTCTTTCCACCAAGTAAAAATAAAAAATAAATTTTGGGCTTGAATGAAACTTTTAACTGGATTCCAACCCTTCCCTCCTATTTCCATTGCACAAAGTGTTACCAGGCCCCTGGTGCTGTTGGCAGGGCAGCAGTGCAGGGGATGATGACACAGGATGTGTCCTGTGGGGGCTGCACACTCATGCACAAGACCTGGAAAATACTTTTTGCAAAGCCTGACTCACTGGCTGGATGACTCCTGCCCTGTCAGGAATTAAGTGTTCAACTCAGTATTTCACACTTGTGTTTCTGTTTGGTTTTCCAGCTGAGGTGTAGGCAGCAGTTTGCACATGCAAGGTTTGCCAGAAAGAAAAAAAAATCCTTAGTAATTATCAAGTAACTTCAGTTGCTCTGTTTTTAGAAGCCCAGAGTGGATGTTTTCCTCTTGGCCTTGTCATGTTTTCACAGCCACATGGAAGCTCAGCTCGGGTGTCATGTGCACTGATCCAAACTCCCCTGCTGCCAAGGCAGGACAGTTTCCTTCTCTGCCTTCCTGATCACTTTGGCCTGTGGAGTTTTAAATGATTCAAGCTCTGATGCTTCCTATCACATCCCCTGGGAGACAGGGAGACCATGTCCTGGGGGGCACTGGGCACAGCGTTGCCAGCTGGGCAAGGGAGGGGATAGAATCACAGAATCATAGAATGGATTGGGTTGGAAAAGACCTCCAAGATCATCGAGTCCAACCCTTGGGCCAACTCCAGTCCATTTACCAGATCATGGCACTCAGTGCCATGGCCAAGCTCAGCTGAAAACCCTCCAGGGATGGGGAATCCACCCCCTCTCTGGGCAGCCCATTCCAATCCCTGAGCACTCTCTCTGCAAAGAATTTCTTTCTACTCTCCAACTTCAATTTCCCCTGGCAGAGCTTGAGCCCATCGTGCCCCCCTGTCCTATTGCTGAGTGCCTGGGAGAAGAGACCAACCCCCACCTGGCCAGAACTTCCCTTCAGGCAGTTCCAGACAGTGCTGAGGTCACCTCTGAGCCTCCTCTGCTCCAGACTAAACACCCCTTCAAGTCTTGCTCTGCACTTCTCTGGTGTGGCCTCACCTCGAGTATCGAGCCACAATATAAGAAAGGTCTAAAACTGTTGGAGAGTGTCCAAAGGAGGGACACAAAGATGGTGAAGAGCCTGGAGGGGCCACATGAGGAGTGGCTGAGGGGAATTGGCTTCTTCAGCCTGGAGGAGGCTGAGGGGAGATGGATTCATTGGGGGCTGCAGCTGCTCCTGAGGGGCAGCTCCATCTCTGAGCCCTGAGAGCAGGGCCAGGCCCAGGGCACGGCTGGGGCTGTGCCAGGGCAGGGGCAGGTGGCATCTCAGCCAAAGGCTCTTCCCCCAGAGGGTGGTGGGCACTGCCCAGGCTCCCCAGGGCAGTGGGCACGGCCCTGAGGCTGCCAGAGCTGCAGGAGCCTTTGGACAACGGGACAGGGCAGGGGGGACTGTTGGGGTGTGCTGGGCAGGGCCAGGGGGGATTGTTGGGGTGTGCTGGGCAGGGCCAGGGGGATTGTTGGGGTGTGCTGGGCAGGGCCAGGGTGGCACTGGATGATCCTTGCAGGTCCCTCCCAACTCAGGATTTTCCATGATTCCATGACTTGCTGTCTAAATAGACTATATGGTAACAAATTTTCCACTTATTCAGCTTAATTTCTTTCCCCTCAGTCCCAGACAGAGGTAGTGCTGCTGGAGCAGGGGGAGCAGCCAGAGGAGCTGGCAGGGCTCAGGTCAGCACCAGCACCAGGGGAGGATGGAAAGAGTGACTGCTTTTCCAGCACAGGTGCACTGCTTGGGTGTGAGGATCATTCCTGGGCTGCTCCTGGCTCCTGAGAGCTGGAGAACCAGCCATACCCCTGTGTTCCCCTCTCCAGCAGCATCCTAAGACAGGAACATGGAGCAAAGCCAGGGCTTGCCCTACCACAGTCTTGTTTCCTCTCTTTCCAACAGTTTCTTTTCCTTCACTCAGGCAAAGGGAAGTAATTTTAGACCCGTGGTGTGCATCGACCTCCTGTTTTTAATTGCCTTCCTACTGTGAAGAGGCTTCTCATTCCCTCACAGCATCACCCTGTCCTCTCAAAAACATCACGTAATCCTGTTCTTAAACTGTCTGTTTTGCTTAGGAAATAAAAAAACCCTTATTCTGGGTCACTTGTACAGGTTTCTAAAACATTTTAGCTTGGGGGAAGGGAAGGGGTTTCTCTTCCTTCCTTTCTGAACTTGGCAGGTTTCTGCTACATGAAAAAGAAACTGCCTGAAGTGAAAGGGAGGGAGGGGAAATCTTGCTTGGAGGTGGTTCTAGAAATGGGGAGTTTAGAAGGAGGTTTCCTGCCAATGGTGTTTTATGTGTGGAAAGCCTGTTGGTGTCAGTGGTATCAGGTGGAAATGAGCTCAGTCAATGGCTTTGCCACTCCTGAGTGATGCAAACCTTTCACCAGTGCACAGGTAATTTAATTTCATGGGGAATGTATTAGAATCTGTAAGTGTATATTGTGTTTACATTTTGCTATTGCATCGTGTGGAAAGCACTTACACCCCCACCTTAAATTAAACTCTCAGGCCTGGATTTCTCCTCTGGAGACAGGCTGGGAGAGCTGGGAATATCCAGCGTGGAGAGCAGAAGCTCCAGGGAGACCTGAGAGCCCCTTCCAGTGCCTAAAGGGGCTCCAGGAGAGTTGGAGAGGGACTGGGGACAAGGGATGGAAGGACAGGACAAGGGGAATGGCCTTAAGAGGAATGGGGGCAGAGATCAGCTCAGTTGGTTATACCTTGGCTGTAACAATGCCAGGGTCATGGGTTCAATCCCCTCTATGGGCCACTGACTCAAGAGTTGGACTTGATGATCCTTGTGGGTCCCTTCCAACCCAAAATAGTCTGTGTGATTTGTTTGCTCTACATGGAACACTAGGGAGAAATTGTGCCCTGAGAGGGTGGTGAGGCCCTGGCATGGGTTGCCCAGGGAGGTGCTGAGCTCCCCTTGCTCTCTCTGCACTCCCTGCCAGGAGGGGGCAGTGAGGGGGGTCAGGCTCTTCTCCCATGGCCCAGGGGAAAGGAGGAGAGGAAATGGCCTCAAACTGCACCAGAGGAGTTCCAGATGAGATATTAGAATAAAAAATCTACAGAAAGACTGATCAGGCCTTGGAATGAGTGTCCCAGGGAAGTGGTGCAGTCACTGTGTCTGGAAGTGTCCCGGAGGTGTCTGGATGTGGCCCCTGGGGACATGGATTGGGGTTGATCCTGGTGGTGCTGATGATAGTGGGATGGATGGTCCTGAAGGTCTCTCCCAGCCCTGGTGATCCTGGGATCCTGTGCAGGAAGAGCAAGGTCCCCCTTTCCCAGGGCATGTGCCCACGTGCCTGTGTTTGGGTGAGCACAGTCCTGGCTGGCCATGGCTTTGTCACCCCTGGCTGTCCCCAGCTGTCACCACTGACTGTCACAGCAGTCACGTGGCAGTGGCTTCTCATGCCTGAACTTCTCCCCAGCCCTGGCATGGAGGGACGTGGAGGAGAGCTGAGAGCATCAAACCCTAGAACTGATTGGGGGTTTCTGGGCAAACAAACAGGTTTTGGTTTTCTGCCTCATTTGTTGCAAGAGTGTGGAAGTGGGTTGAGGAGGACACAGACATGAGGAGCTGTTCTGCCCTTGTGCCCACAAGAGAAGAGAGACCATCCTGGGAGCTGGTGAGAGCCTCAGTGTAAAGCCCAAAGCTGGAACAGGCAGGAGAATCAGGATTTTAAGTCTGGACATCTTCAGCTTGAGAGAAAAGTTCTGTTTCAAGAGCTTGTGGAAATTGTCTTGGGTAGAAAGAGAAAGTACAGAATTGTGGTCTCCTTGTTCAGCTGCCTTGAAGGAGAATGTGGGTCAAGAGGATGGAGAGGGACCTGCTGGAACAAACACACATTCAGTTTGATCTGACTTTCATTTGACTGAAGTCTGGACCTAAAAACGTGGTGCTTTGAAAGGCAGAATGAGCAGTTTCCTGAGCCATAAATTGAGTCACACAGACCCCTAATGGTGTTTCCAGGACTGCAGACAAGCTGGTGCTCTCAAGGCAAAAAAGTAAAACCTTGCAAAATAAACTGGAGCTTGTGGCAGATTTCCAGGGAGATTTGTAATGTCCTGAGAGTCATTTCAAAGGTACAGGTCCTGCCTCTGTGTCTGTCCATGGACAGGGTGAAGGGAAAGCCTTGGAGATGTGCAGAAATGGGAGCTGGATGATGGTAATGGTGGGTTTGCGTCCTGGGAAGTCCAAGAGCACAGAACTTCACCCTAAACCTGCAAAGATATTATTCCCTGAGAGGTTCATGGAATTAGACACACAAGACTTCACACATTCCCCTGGACTCTGCCTTGGGGAGGCCACACCTTGAGTGTTGTGTTCAGTTCTGGGCCCCTCAGTTGAGGAAAGAGATTGAGGGGCTGGAGCGGGGCCAGAGAAGAGCAACGAGGCTGGAGAAGGGACTGGAGGTGGCTCTGAGTGTCCTCTTAAACACCTCCAGGGACAGAGAATCAACCATGTCTTGATCCAACCCCACTGTGATCACCAGCCCAGGGCACTCTGTGCCCTGGGCTGGTGATCACAGTGGGGTTGGATCAAGGGTTGGATTTGATAATCTGAGGTCTCTTCCAACCCAACTGAGAAGAGCAACGAGGCTGGAGAAGGGACTGGAGCACAAGTGCTGTGGGGAGAGGCTGAGGGAGCTGGGGGTGTTCAGCCTGGAGAAGAGGAGGCTCAGAGGTGACCTCAGCACTCTGCACAACTCCCTGACAGGAGGTTGTACCCAGGTGGGGGTTGGTCTCTTCTCCCAGGCAACCAACAGGAGAACAAGAGGGCAAGGGCTCAAGCTCTGCCAGGGGAAGTTTAGGTTGGAGATCAGAAAGAAATTCTTTGCAGAGAGAGTGCTCAGGGATTGGAATGGGCTGCCCAGAGAGGGGGTGGATTCCCCATCCCTGGAGGTTTTTAAGGTGAGACTGAACGTGGCACTGAGTGCCCTGGGCTGGTGATCACAGTGGGGTTGGATCAAGGGTTGGACTTGATGATCTGGGAGGTCTTTTCCAACCCAATCCATTCTATGATTTGCTTGGGCACATAGGAATTGTAACAAATAAACCCCCTCTGTTTGCTATCCTGGCTCACTGTCCTGGAGGATTTCCAACACCAGGCTGTGTATCCCCCAGCCATTCCCAAAGAAATACAGAGCCCAGAAAATCCCTGTCCCATCCCTGGAAGTGTCCAAGGCTGGGTTGGATGGAGCTCTGAGCAACCTGGACTGGTGGAAGGTGTCCCTGCCCATGGCAGGGAGTTGGAAGAAGATGACCTTTAAGGTCCTTTGCAACCCAACCCATTCCATGATTCTGTGAGAAGCAGAGCAGTTGTCTCAGCCTTGGTGTGAATGGTGTGAGGCACCTGAGGCCAGTCCTGGCAAGGTCTTAGGAATGACCATGGAATCATGGATATATCTGAGTTGGGAGGGAGCCCCAGGGACCAGCCAGTGCCACCCTGGCCCTGCCCAGCACACCCCAACAGTCTCCCTGTCCCTGCCCAGCACACCCCAACAGTCCCCCCCTGGCCCTGCCCAGCACACCCCAACAGTCCCCCCTGTCCCTGCCCAGCACACCCCAACAGTCCCCCCTGCCCTGTCCCATTGCCCAAAGGCTCCTGCAGCTCTGGCAGCCTCGGGGCCATGCCCACTGCCCTGGGGAGCCTGGGCAGTGCCCACCACCCTCTTGGGGAAGACAAGATGACACCAACTGTAGATCAGGGAGATGAAAAACAAGTCAACTCTTTCCTGTTTTAATTGTGAATTTGTTTGCTGGCTGTCCCAGCAGAGACTGGGCTATCTGTGTGTCCTGCTGTGTCTCCTCTTCCCTCTGGAGCTGGTCCTTGCACAGGGAGATGCATTTTGGGGAATGGCAAGTGGGAGAATTGTTTGCTTTCTCTCTTCTCCTGGAGTCTCTGAGGGTCTCAACCTCCACAGCCACCAGGGAGTCACTTTTCACCAGCAATAAATTCCCACAGCCACAAAAATGCTGCTTTAAATGAATGCTCTGGTGCCACTGTTGCTTTCCTACTGCAACCTGTGCCAGCACCAAAACATTCATATGAACATGGGAACTTCCAACCCAGCTGATGGAAAGCATTGAAGATAAGAAGATTGAATAAATGTCCAGAATGAGCCCAGAGGCCCCATCTTTGATTTAAAAAAAAAAGCACATCCAAATCTAGAGTAACAATCCTACACCTCTGGCTTATTGGTATTTGGTCCTTGGCCTTGGCTGTAGTTCTGTGCTGGACATCATAATTTAACTCCAAGGGGTGTAGAGAGAGGGTGTCTCTGAGATACAAAAGTACCCCATCCCCTCATTCTGATTTTGGGTATGTCCCATTAAATCTCCTTGAGATCATGGCACGAATTAAGTTTACAGAGGATGCTCCAAAGCAGCACTTGAAGTATTGCCCTTTGTGCTGCCTCAGGCTCTGGGAAGGGAATCTTTAATCTTGGAGCTGATTTCCAAGCAAGGATGGCTCTAGACCTCCCTGGCATGGTGGGTATCCAGCCCATGGTCCTTTCTGACCTCCCTCCTGCCCTTCCACCATCACTTCCCACTCCCTCCTCCCTTCCAGCCCACAGGGATTATCCAGCAGGTCTGCTCTGATTTTCCCCACATCTCTTAGAGGGAGATGTCGGGGTATCAGGTGTCAAGTTCGGCTTTCCTTGGGTTTGTGCCTGGAAATAGAAATCCCAACCATACTGTAGGGGTGTCATTTTACCTCCTTGAACACACTACTCTGCTTTTTGGCAAGAGAGAGCAGGTTCAGAGGAGAATAAACTGTACACACGGACGTGGATCTGTCATGAAATTCATTTGAGTTTCCACTTGAAGTCACTCCTGCTGAAAGGATCTCGTTACCGTGTGGTCTGACAGCACAAAGCCCTGCAGAAGGAAAAGGGCCACCATTGTGAGGTTGGGGGGGGGTGGAAAATGGCTGGAGATAAACCACAATCTGTGTTTGCTCTGTTTGCACCAAACTCCTCCCAGCTGAGGCTGAAAATCCCATCTCTGTAGGGCCCAGGGTGTGGAGAGTCATCAGGGGACCACCAGGTGGGCTTGGGGCATCATGTGGTTGGACCTCGTTCAGCACAGGGGCTTTCTGGGAGCTTTCACTCCAAACAGGAAGGTTTTGGGGGACAAACAAGGAGAGGAATTAGTTCCCAGGACACCCCATGGCTCCTGCTGTAGAAGAGGACTGAGCCAGAAACCTGGGTCACCCCTGAAGCCTCAGTGCTCTGTAAGTCTGGTTTTCATGAGTTGGACCAAGGATGAAGGAGGCAGAGGGGCAGGAGGGTGCAAGAAAACCCCAGCAGGGTTGACCACTCATGCTCTGGGGCTGAGTATGGTCACGTCCTGCTCTCTGGTGAGCAGCAGGAGCCTTGACCATGCCGGTCCCCACAGCTTGGTGGGACCCTCAAAGCCTCCAGGTGCTGTGGGGTGTTCCATGGGGTGCCCCATCCCACAGTGGGTCCCCAACTCCTGCCAAAAGCCAGGCAGAGTGGGTGACTGGCAGGGAGTTGGGCCTGGCAGAAAGCCCCAGTTCAGAACACCCCAAAGCACAGGGTGGCAGCAGGATGAGCTGAACTTTGCTCAGAGGGCTTGGGTACTTGCCCAGAGACATTGAGGACTCACCATCCCTTGAGGAGTTCAGGCTGGGTGGAGCTCTGAACAACCTGGTCTAGTGGAAGGTGTCCCTGCCCGTGGAAATACATGAGCTTGAAGGTCCCTTCCAACCCAAACCACTCTGAGATTCTCTGTTTGTGACTTGCTGGTGTTTAGGAAACTGTCACAAAGCCTTTTATTTTTGAATTCCAGCTGTATTTCTGAGCCTGTTCCTAAAGAATTGTTAAAGTAAATGCAGCCACTTTGGGTATTTCAGGATGAACTTTTCAGTTCCTCTGTTCCAGAGCAGGACATCTCTCCTGGCTTTGCAGTTACTCCTCCAACACAGCCTGTGCTTTCAGGAAAAAGGTGGGATTTTTTTCCTTTGCAATCACTTTTCCAAGGCACTCAGGTTATTTAGTACAGAAACATTGTCCAAAGCAAAGCTGGGGAGGATTTCCTGAACACTTCAGGACATTCTTTCCACACATGTCAAAGAGAAAAAGCAAAAGGGTTGATTTCTTCTCAGGTATGTTAACATCCCAAATTAGGCCCTGTGTTATTTCCATGTCTATCTAGGTCCCATAAATAGGATATTCCTGGAGTTCAGCATCCCCCAGTTCCACTTCCAAGCTGGCTGATGGCAGATCCATGTCCCTGGCAGGGAACAGCAGACATTTCCATGTAGATCCCTGCCCTGGGTGATGTCATGCAGCAGAACTCTTCCACAGGGTGGGTTTTTTTTTTCCCCTTCTTTCATTTTTCAAGAAAAAGAAAGGGATGAGTCATGTCTTACAGGCAGCTCTTTCCCTTCTTGTTCACTCATCATCAAAGTGCAAATCATGGCTTAGTTATGAGCAACTGTAAATTGGTTTGGCATCGTTATGTCTGGAGCCAGAGTTTCCCACTTGTGGGAGTCTCCCGTTACCCCCTCTCCTCTCTGACTCACTTCCATGTGTCCCAGTGATTTCACTCCCAGCTGTCTCCCTGCTCCAAGAGGTCTAAACTGGGACATGGGGATATATTCCCTGAATTAGATATTTATCTCACTGCCACTCTGGCACGTTGTGCATAACCCAGGAGACACCTCAGCCCACTGACATCTCACTCTTTGCTCTTCAACTTGGGTGCAAGAACTGCTTTTGCAGACAGGGAAAATAATCAGGACACGCTTTTCCAAGGAGTGTGTGGAGCACCAGCCAGGCAGCTGCTCTAATGGAGGGTTCATATCTGAAGCCTTGAGCAATTGCTTTGGCAGTTTTAGGGGAATTTATTGCATTGTCTGCTGGTTGGGAGGTGATATTGTTGTTTTACTGGTAGCTCTAATCACCATAATGAAGCCTCAGAAAAAGCAGGGCAGAAAACAAATGTCTGTGGTCATTACACTAATGCTGATAGATCAGGTTTTAGAGCCAGAAAAAGAAACTGCAGGTATGACAGATAATAAGTGTTCAAATTTATATCAGCCCTTCTTCTCTAGAGGTTTGCCCTGGATCCACCTGCCAGAAGACTTCAAATTCCCAAACAAAAGTGCCCAGGGAAAGGTGATGGCTGCTCAGGGAGACTTGCAAAGCAACAAGATGTGTGGGATGAGGTTCCTCTCACCAAACTCCAGTCAGTCTGTCCACTCTTCCCTGGTTCATGGGGACAGAGAGGAGCAGAGAGGCACCTCCATATAGGGCTTGTTCCCACCACAAGATAAGTCTCTAAGATAAGTAGATTGAATCACCCTCTGGCAGTGCCTTTCCAACCTCCAGTGACTATAAAGGGAGAATAGTTTAGACTGGCTTAGACAAGACAAAGCTAAAATTAGTTGAGCCTTATCCCACCCTGGGCTTTGCACCCAGACAAACTGCTGTGCAGCAGCGTGACTGGGCAGTCTGAGATGCAGAACAGTTTAGTTTCCATGCTCAGTCATCCCTGGGCTACCAACTTGGCCCTCCTGGAGAGAGAGTCCAAGCCCACAGGGCTCACAGGAGCCTTGAGGAAATCTGGATCAAGCTTAGGATGCTCCTTGGTAGGTTACACATTGTTCTTTCAACTGGGAAAACTCTGAAATGCAGGAAAACAGGCTTTGAGCAGGATGATCCCAGAGGAATTTTACCAGCACCTTCCCCTGGCTTTTAAAAAAAGGAATCCTTGGCAGGGCCACAAACCCCTTGAAGATCAGTCCACCTTTTTCTCTCTAATCTTACCCACCTCTCCTGCCCTGCAGGCAAAATATATGGGATTCCACAGGCTGACAGCTCCTCCTTCCTTCTAGGAAAGCACTTAATTATCTCAATCACTTCATAATTGACTCACTTCCACTACTCAGAGGAGATAGAGTGGGAGAGCTAAACCCCGAGGCCAGTTTGTGTAAGTTCTTCCAGGAATCCTCTCTCTGTGCTCTGCTTGGCCTTCTGAGGTTTGTCCCCTCACCATTTTGGACTTTTCTACCCCCATCCTTTGGATTGGTGCCCTTTGGAACTGCAGAATTGCTGTCCTTCTCCAGCTTTGGTTGCAGTTCAGCCAGTTTGGTTGACAAACTCCAGCGTGACGTTGGCATCGTGTCCTTGTCAGAGCCAGCAGTCCTGGGATCGCCTCGTTTGGAGCTGCTTTTCCCAGGCTGGCAGCAGCAGGAGCATCCCTGTGCATGAGGAGTGAGCTGGCACCCCGTTGTCATCTGTGTTTGCCAAAATATTTATCTGGGATGAACATAATTCTTGGAGCTCCAGAGTTGGAGTTGTAACAAAACCGGGATTGCCCCTGAACTTCCCGGTGTTTCCCACGTTGGAGGGGCTGGACATGCCAGGGACTGGCCTGGGGCAAAGGATTGGGCACCTCAGTCTGAAACCTTGCCCAGAGCTCCCCATCAGAATTGTGCAAGTGGCACAATCAGTGTGGAGAGGGACTTTTCAGAGGGTCATGGAGAGACAGGACCAGGGGGAATGGCTTTATACTGAAAAAGAGCAGGGTTAGGTTGGATATTGGGAAGGAATTCCTGGCTGGGAGGGTGGGCAGGCCCTGGCACAGGGTGCCCAGAGAAGCTGTGGCTGCCCCATACCTGGAAGTGTCCAAATCCAGGTTCATTGAAGCCATTTCTCCTTGTCCTATCACTGCATGCCCTTGTGAAAGTTCCCTTTCCTACCCCCCTATAGATAATCTAGATCTGTATAATCATGTATAGAGAACTATATTAATTAAACACACCACTCTGGAAAACAAGTATTTTCACACTGATTCTTTTTTAATTATTTAGGCTGTTGGCTGGTGGCTGTTCTTGGAATTCTGACATGGTAATAGATACATAAATTTATTTCCATGTGCATGTTGAGGTGATTGAAGTAGCTATTTTAGGAGTCAGCAATTTGCTGTCAAGTTCAGTGTGAAGCTACTGAATTTTCCCCAGCAATGCAGTTATGAGCAATGCTGACCTGGCAACTGCCTAGTTTTGTGTTCTTTCTCTTCTCCTGTAACAGCTTTAGCCCCTTTCCTGCCACCCCAGATCCTGTTTCGTAGGATCATAGAATGGTTTGGGTTAGGAGAGACCTTCAAGATCATCCATGGGCAGGGACACCTTCTGCTGTCCCAGGTTGCTCCAACCTGGCCTGGGACACTCCCAGGGATGGGGCAGCCACAGCTGCTCTGCCCAACCTGTGCCAGGGCCTGCCCACCCTCCCAGCCAGCAATTCCTTCCCAATATCCCATCCAGCCCTGCCCTCTGGCACTTTGAAGCCATTCCCCTTGTCCTGTCCCTCCATCCCTTGGGAATGGTCTCTCTCCATCTTTCTTGTGACTCCTTCAGGTCCTGGAAGGCCACACTGAGGTCCCCCCAAAGCTTCTCCTCTCCAGGCTGGCCAATGCCAGCTGTGCCAGCCTTTCCTCCCAGCAGAGCTGCTCCAGCCTCTGCCCATCCTGGGGCCTCCTCTGGCCTCTCCAGCAGCTCCATGTCCTCCTTGTGCTGCCCCCAGGGCTGGGGCAGCTCTGCAGGTGGGGCTCACCTGAGGGGCAGAGGGGCACAATCCCCCCTGGGTGAGAAGCAGTTGAGGTTCTCTGCTCCACCTGGGACCAAGAAGATACTCAGGCTCAGTGACCAGAACTCCCTTGTTGTCTCATTGTTTCTGTCATTCCACATCTGTGTGAAAGTCCACCTTGCCTTGGACACTCCCAGGGATGGGGCAGCCACAGCTTCTCTGGGCACCCTATGCCAGGGCCTCACAGGGCAGGATTTCTTCCTAAAAAAAGATATTTAAGGAGTGAATTTACACCACATTGTGACCCAGGAGTGCATTTACAGCACGTTTGAAAGTGATACAAAATTCCTTGCCCTGATACCAGTTCACTGTGAGGATCCACAAGGATAAATTAATCCCTAATCACTTGGGCACTGTAGGTGCATGTTTATGGTTACAGGTCTTACACAGAACCTGAGACATGTTTAAAGCAAGACAGTGGCAGAGGTTTGTGAAGATAATCACAGAGTTATCAATGATCTTTTTGGTGCTTTCCAGTTCACTCTTTAGCTTTGCAATATGAGCTCATAAACCAGCCCCAAACTGCATTTCCAAGGTCATTAGGAGGGTGACCACAGTGTCTATATTAATAGCCCACTGGCTACCAGGGGGACTGACCAACCAGTCGTGCCTGTCCACAGAAAACAGAAGATTTTTTTGTGGCCAGCGAGTCCTTTTGAAGGAAAGGAACAAATCTGAGCCATCTGGATTTTCTTCAGTTCATCTCAGTGAGTAGCACGGGGCAAATTTTGCTCAGCTTATGCATTTCATACCCAAAACAGTCTGTGTTGAAAAATTATTTTAGACTCCAGATGATTTCAATTTTCCCTCCATTTATTTATGTATTTATGTTCCTTTTATAAAAACAAAAAGGCCCTTCAATGCTTAATGACAGTAGATAAAGTTTTCTTAATGCCTTTGAAAAACAGCAAAAGGCTTTTGGATGGATTGGCCTTTGTTGTAGGAAATTAGTGGAATTTACTCAGCTTTTACCCAGATACAGCAGAGCAAGATTTTGGCTGAAGTTCCAGTTTCTTTCCAGGTCAAGATGAAGAGTTTTGCTGTGTCTTTATAAACTAAATCCCTCTCCCTTTGCTGCTACCTCTGTCCTTACATGATACCCAAGTTGGAGGGAGGTGGAATGCTCAGACTGGCTGCTTCCTGAGTTCAGCACTGGCAGGGGGAGGTTTGCAGGGAAGGATTCCTGTCCCTGACAGCTGCTGGACATCCTGATTTATTGGCCAGCCTTCCCACTTGGCCAGTCCTACTGGGAGCGTGTTGGGACAGTGGCACTTGTGGGATGGAGGGATGGAGATTCTTGGTTGCCCTTCTGGACATCTCTGCTCAGGGTTTTCCTGCTGCTTTGTGGGCTGGGAGAAGAGCCTGAGAGAGGTTTTGGTGGTGGATAAAAGAGGGAATGGCATGGAGGCAGCTCTTTGGAGGAGGGACTTTCTCCTCATGGTGCTTCACCCACCGAGGACCTCTCATGGTGGGGCAAAGAGGGGACATGTCCCCTCCTTTGTGATCTGAGCAGGAAGGGTGGCAGTCAGGGCCTTGAGGGGGTTTCTGCTGGGGGCAGGTGCTGCTCTTGGGGCCAGATGTTTGTGTGCTGGGCTCCTGTTTGGTTACAAACACCTGGCACAGCCTTGTTTAGCAAGAGTCAAACACTGAGGGTTTCTTTGATGGTGACTCCAAGCCCTTCTCAGCCCCACCCCTGTTGAAAGCTCTCATGGGTTTTTCTTTGCTATCATTCTACCTCCAGTAGTCCCTCCTCTCTTGGCTTTGGAGCCCTCTTATTTCAACCTCTTGTTGACTGCCCTCTTCACATTTATCCCCAATAAAAGGTTATTCCCAAGCTTTCTGGGGAACAAAATTCTTAAATGAGGCTTTGCTTGTGGACTCTCCATCCCTGGAGTTGTTCCAGGTTGGACAGGGCTCTGAGTAACCTTTTCTAGAGGGAGGTGTCCCTGCCCATGGCAGGAGGGTGGAACCAGGTGGTCTTTAAAGTCCCTTCCAACCCAAACCATTCCATGATTCTTGAGTATTGAGTTGCAGTGCCCTGCTCAGACCTGTCACTGCACAGCCCCACATTGGCTTTTCCCTGCTCTCCCCTGGCTGAAATCAGCTCTGGCTGGAGGAGGCACAAGTCCACATTCATTGCTCTGGGGTTCTGTGTCATTCCAAGGGCCTGAAGATGCTCCTCAAATCCTTCCAGGCTGGAGCACATTCATGTCCAGGCTTCCCTGAGCAGGGGGAGAGGATCAGGATCTGTCTGCATATGAATCCCATAGATCTTCTCCTCCAAAAATCAAGTGATTTGCAAACAACTTGGTGAGAGAATCTCCTGAGCAGCAGCATCTTTTTGTTCTCCCCAACTGGAGTTATTTGCTGGCAATTATTCCAGACCGGAATGGCTGGAGACTGCAGAGTTGTATTTGCATTTTTGTTCGAGTGCCTGCACATGTACTGCACACTCTGTTCCTTGACAGGCACTCAGTTGTTGTCCAAAAAGCTTTGCTTTCCACATCCAAGCATTAAAGCAGGAACCTCACAGGCTGGTCTAGGCTTGGGGAACAAAAACTGAATGAGAGACACTTTGTTATTATTAAATTTTGTTACACAAACAAGCCCTAAACCTTTTATGAAGTGTTTGGGTTTTCCCTCTTTTTCCTTCCTTTCTCTTTAGATTTTCTGCCAGTCAGACTGAAATTTGGTCTTGGCTCAGCATCAGGAAACTGCCCCAGTGATCCCTGAAGGGTATTCTGAGAGTGGATCTCCCACCCAGCATAGAATCCCAGAATGGTTTGGGTTGGAAGGGACGTGAAAGATCCTTTCATTCCAACACCTCCCACCAGCCCAGGTCACTCTGAGATGAGATTTGTACCAAGGAGCATTTACTGGTGGCAACAAGAAATTACCAGAAAAAAGACTTCCAGCTTGGGCTCAGGGAAGAGACTCTTCCGTGGGATCTGATACAAATTTCAGACCACAAAGCTGGAAAGCAAAAATACAAAGTGTGGTAGGAAGATATCAAGACCTAAAGGGGGTTTACGGAGAAGCAGGAGAGGGACTTCTCAGAAGGGCATGGAGTGACAGGACAAGGGGAATGGCCTTAAGCTGAGGGAGGGCAGGGTTAGATGGGATGCTGGGAGAAAATCCTTCCCTGTGAGGGTGGGCAGGCCCTGGCACAGGTTGGGCAGAGCAGCTGTGGCTGCCCCATCCCTGGGAGTGTCCCAGGCCAGGTTGGACAGGGCTTGGAGCAGCCTGGACTGGTGGGAAGTGTCCCTGGAAAGGACTGGGTGGGCTTTAATATCCCTTCTAACCCAAACCATTCCATGATCCTGTGATTAAATAAGAGCAAAATTGTAGCAAAGAGCCATGGATTCATAAGCAAACAGGAGCAGTGGCTGCAGAGTGTGCTGGAGTGGAACACTCCTTGCTCTGCTTGGTTTGATCTATTTTGAGAAGAGCATCAAGCAGAAAGTTCCAGCTCATTGCTAGAGCAGCACAGTCTCAACCAAACCAGATTCACTTCTTTCTAAGAAAGGGAGTGGGGATTCCCTGCTCTGGTGTGGGAGTTCCCCAAGGCAATCCCCCACCCCTCAGTCACTGTGCCAGGGTGATGCCCCTGCCAGGCTGGAAGTCAGGACTTGATATTTCTGGGAGGGAATCAGCTCCTGTCCTGAGCTCCCACATCCAGAAATAAACATTTACTTTGATTTGTATCCAGAGCACATTCCTACAGCAGCAAATCAGCCCCTTCCTGCTCGTCAGCCTGACAAGGCACAGGATTTATGGTGGAACCTGGGGAGGGATTGGGACACGGGGGTGTTGTCTGGGCACCACCACATCCTGCTGCAGAGGGGGTCGTTTTCTGGGAGGGCAACCTCCAAACCCATCACTCAACCTGCAGCTTTCCCCCCTCCCCTCTCTCTGCAGCTCCCACATTCCCAAGGCTTAACAGAAATCTTAAGTGCAGGTTGGTTTTGAGTTGTTTGGGGATTTTTTTTTGCTGTCCTTTGCTCTTTCCTGTGGGATATCACACAAGGACAGCCCTGGGTCATGGATCTCTCACCCAGGACAGCCCTGGGTCATGGATCTCACACCAGGACAGCCCTGGGTCATGGATCTCTCACCCAGGACAGCCCTGGGTCATGGATCTGACTCCAGGACAGCCCTGGGTCATGGACCTCACTCCAGGACAGCCCTGGGTCATGGATCTGACACCAGGACAGCTCTTGGTCATGGATCTGACACCAGGACAGCCCTGGGTCATGGATCTGACTCCAGGACAGCCTTGGGTCCTGGACCTGACACCAGGACAGCCCTGGGTCATGGATCTCACACCAGGACAGCCCTGGGTCATGGATCTCACACCAGGACAGCCTTGGGGACATCTAGGCTGGGCACAGGGGCTGCTCTCCAGCCCTGCAGCCTTCCCTGCCCTCTGAAACAGCAGGGCCATGGGCTGTGGGTATGGAACAGACTAAATGGGTTTTAATTCTATGTTTAGACATAGAATTAAAGCTCAGGCTTTAATTCCATTAACAAAGACCTGCCTGTGCCTGGCCTGGCCCTCCCTCATCAGGGAGCCAACCTGGGCTAAACAAACCTTGCCAGTCTGGCAGGGATTGCAGTTCTGAGCCCCAGGAAGGCTCCAGGAGCAGCAGGGAGGGTCACTTTGCTGTAGTGGGGTATCCCAGTGAGTGCTGTGGCAGCTCTGCCTTGGAGCCTGGTTTACCTGCTCTTGGCAGTGTTAATTCTTCAGGATTCTCTCCTGAATCCACTTGTTCAGTTAAAAATGTGGCAGCATTGGCTGAGAAGCTGCAGCCCCTTCTCAGGAGGTGCCCAGTTGTGTTGTGTGTGTGTCCCCAAACACTGTGGCTGTGGCTGTACCTGGAGAACATCTCCACATTCCTCCTGCTTCTCCCAGCTGGAGAATGGCATTTTTCCTACCCAAAAATGCTGATCCCACCTCCCATTGCCCAAGGGAAAAACAGAACAATGAGTGATGGGCTGCAAGGGCTTCACATGCATCGTTTGCTCCCTGGCACAGAGCTCCTTCTGGCCAGGGCCAGTGCTGGGGGCAGGAGGAGAAGGCAGTGCCTGTGCCTGGGGTACAGCCAGCTTGGCTCAGTCACCCTCTGGATGGGGTGCCCCAAAGGAGCCTTGCCATGGGCTGGGACATCCCTGTGCACAGACCTTGCTTGTGTTTCCAAAGGAGCAGAGCAAATAAACTCTGTGGCTGCAAAGCTACACCTGGAAAGCTTTTCCTCTCTTTAGGCTTTTTTCTCCCCTTCCTGCATTTTTTCCTCCCCCTTTCTATGAATGTTTTGTGGCTGCCTTGCAGCAAAGGGGTCCTGCACAGCCTTTTCTACCCAAAATCTGAGGGTCAATGCTCTCTGACATTATCTTCACACATACACACTCTCTTGGTAAAAACAAACTGGTGTAAAAGTCCCCATTTCCCTCCCTGCTAATCCAAGGAAGTTTATTCTGGGCAGGTACATTAAACTCGTGCCAGGAATATACAGAATTTAAGACACTTTTAAATTCAACCCCCCTTGTTTAAATGTGTCACTCCACAACATCTGGATGAGTAACCAAAGTGAATCCTGAATCCTCCCTCCCTTCCTGGGCTGCATCCCATGTGAGCCTCCTTAGGAGCAGTTCAGTCAGGCAGGCAGAAGAGAAAATAAAACTAAATCACTGACAACAGCCACTCTGGGGAGAATGGGGCACATTAGTGATGGTGTCAGCACTTGCTGCTGATGTGCAGGTGTTGTCTGGGCTCCATCAGAGCATCATCCCATCCCAGCCAGGGGGCCTGGCTGGTGCTGCTGCCTCCAGGGCACAAATCACAGGATGGTTTGGGTTGGAAGGAACTTTGAGATCATCCCATTCCACTCCACACCTTCCACTAGACCAGGTTGCTCCAAGCCTCATCCAGCTTGATCTTGAAAACTTCCAGGGATGGAGCATCTGTCACTGTCTGGAACTGCCTGAAGGGAAGTTCTGGCCAGGTGGGGGTTGGTCTCTTCTCCCAGGCACTCAGCAATAGGACAAGGGGGCACGATGGGCTCAAGCTCTGCCAGGGGAAATTGAAGTTGGAGAGCAGAAAGAAATTCTTTGCAGAGAGAGTGCTCAGGGATTGGAATGGGCTGCCCAGAGAGGGGGTGGATTCCCCATCCCTGGAGGTTTTTCAGCTGAGCTTGGCTGTGGCACTGAGTGCCATGATCTGGTAAAGGGACTGGAGTTGGACCAAGGGTTGGACTTGATGATCTCAGAGGTCTTTTCCAACCCAATCCATTCTGTGATTCTGTGATCTACAACATGTGGCTGTGCTGTCCCAACCTGCTCTCTCTCCCAGACCTCCTCCAGGTTGGGAGAAGGAAGGACAGCAAACTGTGGGAAGGGACATTTTAGTTCAATGCTTAGCAGATCCCATAATCCCAGTTCAGTATCCTCTGTCCTTTGGTCTGTGCTCAGGGGGGGTCACACCTGGCTGGGGCTCCACAGAGCACGTGGTCACCTCTGCTCTTCCAAAGGTGGCATCTCTGGACACTGGTGCCAATCCAGTGGCCACTGGGTGGTCCCACAGGTGCTGGGGCCTCTGGGCTGTGCAGCCACACAGGTCTGTGGGCACAGATTCTGCTCTTTGTCCTCACCTTCCACCCCACACCGTGTCCAGAGGGCAAACAGAGTCTGGTCTAAATAAATACTCTGGAAAGGCTGAGTTTCCTGCCTCCTTCTCCCCCTCCAAGCACATCTGGGCCGGAAGAAACTTAATTTAAGCCCTGTGTCTCTGGCAAAACAAACGGGAGCTCGAGCCTTGGAAGGAGTGGAGCTTTCCCGGTGCCTTCAGGATTCCTGCTCTTCCTTGTGGCTTCAGGGAGACCTTGAAATTATTTTCATTTTGTAGCCTCTGAGGTGAAATGCTGTGTGTGTGCAGCTTGTTGTCCTGGCATTTCTGGGCCCCTCAGTTCAGGAGAGATCTTGAGGGGCTGGAGCAGATCCAGAGAAGAGCAACGAGGCTGGAGAAGGGACTGGAGCACAAGTGCTGTGGGGAGAGGCTGAGGGAGCTGGGGGTGTTCAGCCTGGAGAAGAGGAGGCTCAGAGGTGACCTCAGCACTGTCTGGAGCTCCCTGAAGGGAAGTTCTGGCCAGGTGGGGGTTGGTCTCTTCTCCCAGGCACTCAGCAATAGGACAAGGGGGCACGATGGGCTCAAGCTCTGCCAGGGGAAATTGAAGCTGGAGAGCAGAAAAAACTTCTTTGCAGAGAGAGTGCTCAGGGATTGGAATGGGCTGCCCAGAGAGGGGGTGGATTCCCCATCCCTGGAGGTTTTTCAGCTGAGCTTGGCCGTGGCACTGAGTGCCATGATCTGGTAAAGGGACTGGAGTTGGCCCAAGGGTTGGACTTGATGATCTGGGAGGTCTTTTCCAACCCAATCCATTCTAGGATTCTGTGATTCTACCTACACAAGAACACAAAGCATCAGGTGACCTTTTTAGTAATGAACTGTAACCAGCTCTCACAACCTTTGCATGGCAAGTGTGGAGAGAAAAAGACTGAAGTTTCCCAGTGGATCTTTCAGTGCCAGAGCTGCAGCCTCAGGGGAGCAGCTTCTCCTTTCCCTACACACATTTGTGTTCAGGCTCTTCCACGGAAAAATTCAGGCTTGGTGGAAAATGGAATGGTTTGGGTTGGGAGGGACCTTAAAGACCATCCAGTCCCAACATCCCTTGCCACGGGTAGAGAAACTTTTCTGCTTGTGACACACCTTTTCCCAGGCTTTCTGCACATCATATCCAGGTTTCCTGGTGGCTTGGAAGGTGTTTCCCACCTTCACTGTGCCAGATGCCAGGATGGCAACACATTGACCTGGATGACTTGCCATCAAATTGTAAAGTTTTTAAGGAAAGGGAAAAGCTGCCTCTGAGGTGTATTGTGAAGATGGTGTTGGAAGGGTGGTCTGACCTTTAGAGGGTCTCAGAGAATCCCAGAAAGGTTTGGGCTGGAAGGAGCATTAAAGATCCGGCAGTTCCAACCATGGGCAAGGACTCCTTCCACCAGAAGGATGTAGTTGGGCCATTGAAACTCCCAACAAAATTCACCTTTTCTAATGACACCCAAATCATCTCTTTTAACCTTTAGTCTCTCTTTAATCCTGAATTTTCTAATACACTCACTTTTCACTGCTTAGCTTTGTGACTTCCCTCATTAGCACACGGATAGTTCTGGGTTTCCAACCCTGCAGATGTAACATTGGTTGACTCTCCAACCTCCAGCTCCACTTTCTGCATTTTCCACGTCTTTGTGTTTTCATCTCAGCAGAGATTTTCTCTGCCATGTAAAACAAAGTGATTATTCCATCCAAATCTTTGGAAAATTCTGTTCTTTGGCACAGGGATGTGTTGTCTGATACTTCTTTTTTAACAAAGTTTTAAATTTCTGGAAGGGGAAACCCTTCCTATGAGGAGACTTAAGTTTCCATCAATCATAAGAGAAACTGTTCCCTCTGGACTATCAGAGGTGAGCTTGGAAGACAAGAGTAACCAGAAATAAAACTCCAGATTGCCTCTTTGGAGGGGTGATTATTTCCAGAGAACACCTTGTTTTTTAGACTTTTCTTGGCCTTTTTAAGTTCAGGGTATTGCCTGTAGCAGCCAAGACTTTTGGATGTGCAGCAGATGAGAGGAAGAGCATCTGTCCAGGGATAAACACACAGGTGTGTGTTGTAGAGCACATAAAACTCTGGGTTGCAGGGCTGGAAAAAAGGCAAAGCCACCTTGGACTGCTGCAGGGTTGGCTTTTCCTCTCAGCTCTTCTGGTTTGACAGGAGAGGATTTGGGGGGTTCTTGCACACAAAGTTGTTTTGCAGGCAGGTTGGGGGTTGTGTTTGGAGAGGCTTTGTGGAAGTTCTCCTGGTCTGGATGGTTTGGAGCAGCACCAAGCTCAGGGTGCAGAGACACACCTGAAGGTCAGGGCCATCCAGAGGGACATGGACAGGCTCAAGAAGTGGCTCCTGGGAATCTCATGAGGTTTAACAAGACCAAGGGCTGGTGCTGCAGCTGGATTGGAGCATCTGTGGGATGGATCAAGGCTGGGGATGAGCAGATGGAGCAGCCCTGGGAGAAGGACTTGGGGGCTGCTGGGGGAGAGGCTGGACATGGCCCAGCCCAGAGATCTCCTGTGTCCTGGGATCATCCCCAGCAGGACAGGGGGGGTTCTGTCCCTCTGCCCCTCTGTCCCTCTGCCCCTCAGGTGAGCCCCACCTGCAGAGCTGCTCCAGCCCTGGGGGCAGCACAGCAAGGACATGGAGCTGCTGGAGAGGCCAGAGGAGGCCCCAGAATGGGCAGAGGATGGAGCAGCTCTGCTGGGAGGAAAGGCTGGCACAGCTGGGATTGGCCAGCCTGGAGAAGAGAAGCTTTGGGGGGACCTCAGTGTGGCCTTCCAGGAGCTGAAGGAGCCACAAGAAAGAAAGAGAGAGACCATTGCCAAGGGATGGAGGGACAGGACAAGGGGAATGGCTTCAAAGTGCCAGAGGGCAGGGCTGGATGGGATATTGGGAAGGAATTGGTGGCTGGGAGGGTGGGCAGGCCCTGGCACAGGGTGGGCAGAGCAGCTGTGGCTGCCCCATCCCTGGGAGTGTCCCAGGCCAGGCTGGACAGGGCTTGGAGCAGCCTGGGCTGGTGGGAGGTGTCCCTGCCATGGCAGGGGTGGCACTGGGTGGGTCTGGGGTCCCTTCCAACCCAAACCATCCTGTGATTCTATGAAAGAACATTTCTGTGGTGAATCACCCCAAAACAGGCGTTTGGCACAGGAAAATTCCAGCTATCCTTGTTCACTAATCATGGGGCATTTCTCTCTGGCTCAGAACTGCTTTGCTCTCCTGCAGCTCTTGAAATCCCTGTGAAATCTCCATCCTGGAGAGAGGGAATGGTCCCACTCTCTTTGGGCAACTGATCCCTAAACATTTGCTTTGGAAGGAAATGGCCTCGTTGTTCAGCTGAAATGAAGATGGAATTTGCTTCTGCTTTGATCAGTCTGAGGGCAGACACGTGACCCGGCCTTTGTTCCCACTCAGGGAGCAGGGAATGGCTTTCAGGGGAGCAGGGAATTGCTTTTGGGAGAGGCAGGAATTGCTTTTGGGAGAAGCAGGAATTGCTTTTGGGAGAGGCAGGAATTTCTTCCAGGAGAGCTGGGAATTGCTTTCAGGAGAGGAGAGCTGGGAATTACTTTCAGGAGATCAGGAATTGCTTTCAAGAGAGCCAGGAATTGCTTTTGGGAAAGTAGGGAATTGCTTTCAGGAGAGCTGGGAATTCCTTTTGGGAGATCAGGAATTGTTTTCGGGATAGCAGGGAATGACTTTCAGGGGAGGCAGGAATTGCTATTGAGAGAGCAGGGAATTGCTTTGAGGAGATCAGGAATTGCTTCCAGGAGAGCCGGGAATTGCTTTCAGGAGAGCAGGAATTGCTTTCAGGAGAGCAGGAATTGCTTCCAGGAGAGCCGGGAATTGCTTTGGGGATATCAGGAATTGCTTTTGGGAGAGCAGGGAATTGCTTTTGGGAAAGTAGGGAATTGCTTTCAGGAGAGCAGGGAATTCCTTTTGGGAGATCAAGAATTGCTTTCAGGAGAGCTGGGAACCTTTTGGGAGATCAGGAATTGCTTTTGGGAGAGCAGGAAATTTCTTTCAGGAAAGCAGGGAATTGCTTTCAGGAGAGCAGGGAATTCCTTTTGGGAGAGCAGGTAATTTCTTTCAGGAGAGCAGGGAATTCCTTGTGGGAGAGCAGGGAATTTCTTTCAGGAGAGCAGGGAATTCCTTTTGGGAGAGCAAGTTATTGCTTTCAGGAGAGCAAGGGATTGCTTTCAGGAGAGGAGAGCAGGGAATTCCTTTGGGGAGAGCAAGTTATTACTTTCAGGAGAGCAGGGAATTGCTTTCGGGAGAGCACGGAATTTCTTCCAGGAGAGCATGGAATTGCAGAGCAGGGGATTTCTTCCAGGAGAGCAGGGAGTTGCAGAGCAGGGAATTGCTTTCAGGAGATCAGGAATTACTTTCAGGAGAGCAGGGAATTGCAGAGCAGGGAATTGCAGAGCAGGGAATTGCTTTCAGGAGATCAGGAATTACTTTCAGGAGAGCAGGGAATTGCAGAGCAGGGAATTGCAGAGCAGGGAATTGCTTTCAGGAGATCAGGAATTACTTTCAGGAGAGCAGGGAATTGCTTCCAGGAGAGCAGGGAATTGCAGAGCAGGGAATTGCTTGCAGGAGAGCAGGGAATTGCAGAGCAGGGAATTGCTTCCAGGAGAGCAGGGAATTGCAGAACAGGGAATTGCTTCCCGGATTGCAGCATCGCAGCTCTGGGGCGTGGTCTGGAGGAGGGTTCGAGCTCTCCTTTCTCTCAGCAGACCTGGCAGAAGGCCCTGTCTGTTCTTTAATTACATTTCAACAGCTGGTTTTTATATATTTGTGTTTCCTTATTCAAACGTGGCTTATGAAAAAATAAAAAAACAAAACCAAGGGGGAAAAAAGGAAAAAAAAAAAAAGAGTGAACGATGAGCAGTTTTGAGGGAGAAACACAAGACTCTGCAACACAAGGACCTGTCATGGATGAGCCAAAATCTTTCCAAGAAAAATTAGTTCCTTCCCAGACCCACATCAGAGTTGATGCCACTGTGGATGAGGTGGAAAAAAGAGAGAGCAGTTTGGGACTGGATTGAGAGCAAAGATTATAATCCACATTAATTTGCAAGGAACCAAATGTTGTTAATTATCCATCCATCAGTTGTCCTGGCAGGGAAGGAACAGCCCTGTGTGGTGGTACCCACAGGGTGGCTGGAGAGGAACGACTTCCCAGGGAATTCCTTCTGACCCTTCCCCTGGACTCTGCCCTGGGGAGGCCACACCTTGAGTGTTGTGTTCAGTTCTGGGCCCCTCAGTTGAGGAAAGAGATTGAGGGGCTGGAGCGGGGCCAGAGAAGAGCAACGAGGCTGGAGAAGGGACTGGAGGTGGCTCTGAGTGTCCTCTGAAACACCTCCTGGGACAGAGAATCCACCATGTCTTGATCCAACCCTACTGTGATCACCAGCCCAGGGCACTGAGTGCCCTGGGCTGGTGATCACAGTGGGGTTGGATCAAGGGTTGGATTTGATAATCCGAGGTCTCTTCCAACCCAACTGAGAAGAGCAACGAGGCTGGAGAAGGGACTGGAGCACAAGTGCTGTGGGGAGAGGCTGAGGGAGCTGGGGGTGTTCAGCCTGGAGAAGAGGAGGCTCAGAGGTGACCTCAGCACTGTCTGGAACTGCCTGAAGGGAAGTTCTGGCCAGGTGGGGGTTGGTCTCTTCTCCCAGGCACTCAGCAATAGGACAAGGGGGCACGATGGGCTCAAGCTCTGCCAGGGGAAATTGAAGTTGGAGAGCAGAAAGAAATTCTTTGCAGAGAGAGTGCTCAGGGATTGGAATGGGCTGCCCAGAGAGGGGGTGGATTCCCCATCCCTGGAGGTTTTTCAGCTGAGCTTGGCCGTGGCACTGAGTGCCATGATCTGGTAAAGGGACTGGAGTTGGACCAAGGGTTGGACTTGATGACCTTGGAGGTCTTTTCCAACCCAATCCATTCTATGATAAAACTAAGGCAGAATTCCTGATTACTGCAAAGACAAACAAAGGTTTGCCCTCCCTGGCAAGCTCAGACTCCAAGCTAAAGAGCAGGGATTGCTCTTTGCACCTCCCCTGATGCATGAGAAGGTGTTTTGTCCTGTACATCACGTCTGTTTTGTCCCTTCTTTGCTGCCCAAAGTCATAAAAATAGTTCTGTGAGATGACACCAGAGTCCTCTTGTCTTCTGCAGTGGGCACTGAAATCTGGCCTTGGCTGAGGGGGTTTCAGGGCTGGAAATTGCCTCTGAACTGTTGTGTTTAGTAGAGAGCAACACACCTTCCCTTCCATGGCTCCATCAAACATGTCTAAACTCCTTTGAATTAATGTCTAATTTGGCCTCTACAGCCTCCTGTGGCATAAGGTCCTTGGTTTAATTAAAAACTGCATGAAAAAACCTTCCTCAGCTCGTTACCTGATGCTTTTTGCTCTTGTGCAGGTACAAATAGTGAATAATTTTCACCTTCACTTTCTTCCCTGGATCTGTGATTTTATAGACCTCTCTCCTACTTTTACTACCGACACAAACACGTGCAGGGTCTTTTTTTGGTCACCAAAGAGGAGGGGAAAATGGAATGCAAAACCATCTGGGTGGTGGCTCCATTCCAGCAAGAGGGTTGGCCAGAACCATTTGTGTGCACATGTGTGGGAAAGGGAACCTATAAAAGCAAGAAGGGTCTGTTGTCCTTGCTGCTTAATGAAGATGGAGCAAAGAGACAAGATACTTAAACTGGGTGGGCAAAAGAGGAGGGCAAAAAGTCCTGGCCTCTGTTTCCAAAGAGAGACTCGCTGTGGAACAAGTTGAGGACCAAGACAGCCAAGTCTGGGCTAGATGTTTCCTACTGAGGAATGTGGTGGATAATAATGAGTCCATTAGAAGTGGCTTTCAGCCCAAAGGGGATAATAAATGCAAGATTGAAGTTGTCTCCTGAAAACAGAGCTGGAACCAGGCTCAGAAACACAGGTGGGAATGAAAAGCATCAACTAAAGATCCCTTAGAAACAGATGAGCCCAAGTGGCCTGATCAGCTGGTGAAAAATGAGGACAGGCATTAAACCCAAGCTCCTCTTGCTGGAGGTGAGTGAGGAACCTCAAGGAGTATGAAACCCCTCGGGAGGGTTTGCCTCTGGTTTTGTTTAAGCAGCATTAACTTGGAGTTGCTTTGCTTTTGTTTGCACAAGTGAAAGCAGCACAAGTTATTTGATGAGCTGCCAGGCTGTGGTGGCAGAGAAATGAGCCCTCCACCCACGGGGCAGAGGGCAAAGGGCTCCAGGGCTCCCCAGGGTTATCAAAAGTCCTGCTGAAACAAAGATGGGCAACCACTCAAGGCATCTTGTGGCTCCTTCAGTGCACAAGTCCCAGCCCAAGCTTAAAAACCTGGAATGCTCCAACCCAGAGGAAGGGTCTTGGTGAGTTCAGGGTTCAGGTCTCAGAGCTGTGATTGTCACAGGTCGTCTTGGCTGTTTTCAGGTTCATTTTTATAACAGATTGTCCATCTTTACACAAATATCTGACCATCCCAAGCAGATTTGGATCTGCTCATTCCAACTCCCTCTAAAGGATTTTGCTAACTTAGGATGACACCAACCTTTGGACTTTCATTCCCTTCTCATTCCTTTTTGGCTTATTTGTGGCAACTCATAATTAGATTTTCCTCTTCCTCCTTCTCCCCAGCTGATAAAGTGCCAGAAATCCTGGCCCTCAGCCAGCCCTGCAGCCCTTTCTGAATTTGGCTCTTTTGTTTTTTGCACGTTGAACCATCTGTAAGACAAACTGACTCTCTTATTGCTGGCGAGCAGGAGAGTCACTGAGAGATATCATATGGTCTCCTGGCACGAGTACAAAGTGGCTCTTGTTGTTTGATCTGCTGTCTTAAACTTAAATGCAAAATCTGATAATTGGGTCAGGCAGGAGAAGAACTTTACTAATAAAGCTCTTTTCATTTCCTTTTCCTATATTTCCTCTTTTCATCTTGGCTTTCTCTCGGCCTTGGTTGGTCCGTGGAGGTGGAATCAGCTGGTGGAAGTGGAGCTGGGCTGGTGGAATTCCATCTTCTCCCCCCCAAAATCCCTCCTGTCTGTCCTCCTGCAGCATATTCCATGCTCTCAGCTTCCCTGCCAGTGGATTCTCCTGCTCTCCAGGCCTTGCTCCAAATGTTTTCTCTGAAATGTCTCAGCTTGGACAAAACCTGCAGCGTTGGGCGTGTGGTAAAACGTTCCCCACAATCATCTCCTCTTCCAAAACAAAAATCCTCCAGGAATCTCTTTTTTTTTTTTCATCCAGGAATGTCTTTCATGCTATTTTTAACATCAGCCAGAGGTTTGGACTCCTGAGGATACACAAACTACAGGGACACTGAAGTTTCCTTGCAACCCAAACATCTCCATAATATGAGAAGTTGAGTCTGAGCCCTCACTCATCTTTTTTGGAGGAAAAATTGAACCCTTCTTGTTTTCTGGTGGGAATAGCACGGCAGGATCACTCATTCCATGCCCACTTTAATCAATGAAATTAAACATTTGGTGGCTGCCCATGTCATGCTCTGCTTTCCCTCCAGGATTGCCCAAATTTCATCCAAAAACAGGAACTTTGAACCATCACAATTGTGCACTTTAAAATAACCTTCCAAATTTATTAAAATTATGAGTTTTATCACAAAATTCCCACTCCATCTCCTCTCTGGGGAATGAAATGAAACATTTGGTGGCTTCAAAATTCACTAAAATAATCAGTTTTATCCCAAAAATCCCACTCCATCTCCTCTCTGGGGAATGAAATGAAACACTTGGGGGCTGCCCATGTCATGCTCTGCTTTCCCTCCATGACTTTACCCAAATTTCATCCAAAAACAGGAATTTTGAACCATCACAATTGTGCACTTTATAATAACCTTCCAAATTTATTAAAATTATCAGTTTTATCACAAAAATCCCACTCCATCTCCCCTCTGGGGAATGAAATTAAACACTTGGGGGCTGCCCATGTCATGCTCTGCTTTCCCTCCATGACTTTACCCAAATTTCATCCAAAAACATGAATTTTGAGCCATCATAACTGTGCACTTTAAAATAACCTTAAAAATTTATTAAAATGATCAGTTTTATCCCAAAATTCCCACTCCATCTCCCCTCTGGAGAATGAAATGAAACACTTGGGTGCTGCTCATGTCATTGGAGTGGCTCAACTTTCCCTCCATGATTGCCCAAATTTCATCCAAAAACATGAATTTTGAACCATCACAATTGTGCACTTTAAAATAACCTTCCAAATTCACTAAAATAATCAGTTTTATCCCAAAAATCCCACTCCATCTCCGCTGTGTGTTCACTGGAAGTTCTTTAAGGCAGAAAACAGGTTGGATGTTTGGTGAAGGACAATTTAGGGGGTTTTCCTCCTCAAATATTGGCCACAAACACAACTCCTAATTTATAATCAGGGGGAAAAAAATCAGCTTTTCCTGGTTTTCTGTTTCTTTTTAGCCAGTCAGGTTTGGAGCAGGATGAGATTTTTCTGGGTGTCCCTGTGCCTGCTCCCAAAACACCCCCTGGGCTGGTGGATTTATGGGAGCAGCTGCCCAGTTGGAGTCCTGACAAACCAAACTGGTTTGCTGGGTAAGAATTCCTAAATAATGCCTTGCTCAGGACACAAAATTTGCTGATAAAACCCCCAAGATAGCCCAGAAATCAAAGGAAAACTTCTTTGGAAAACACACACTAAATAAAATGTATTAGAAGAGAATATTTTTAGCAAAGGTTCTGTTTTCCTGGAGCATTCCAAGTTGAGCTTTAAATACTCAAATCTTGCATTTTGGGCTGTAGAAGGGCCAGTGAAGCAGCTGGGTAAGTTCATAGGAGGAAAAATTGGAGCCAAACAAATCTGGAACTCAGGAGCATAAAAATAAAATGGAAGAGCTGTAAGACAGCCCCAAAATACGTGATGAAAATGGAATTTTGGGAAGAATATCAAGGTTTGGAGTTGGTAAATAAGAGGGCAGAACGAATCCAGGGGGATCAGAGGAAGGTTTACTTGTCACCAAAACATTTTTTCCTGTGTTTTCTTGTTAGAGAAGGTTAAACAAGCTCATAGTGGAGGTGATAAGAGCACGAGCAAGGACTGTCAGAGGGCTCTGGGTTGGTTTCATTGTTGGCAGCCGTGAGAGGGTTCAGCTCCTGGTCCTTTTGTGGGATGGTTTAGGCCTTTTGCAGGTTTGAATAGTTGAGTTTGGGGCCAGCTTGGAGTGTTGTTTTTCCTCATGTGGCCACTGTCAAAGCTCAGCCTCTCACATGGGACATGGGCAGGGTTGTCACGTGTCATCTCCAGTCTGTGTCTTTATTGGAGCCTGTTTTACACCCCAAGCCATTTCCATTCCTACTTTCATTGTCACTAATTCCTTTACATCCCCTCAGACCCCTCTGAGTTCCTTGAGGGGCTACAAAAAGGCTGGAGAGGGACTTTTCCCATAGTACCAGGCCAAGGGGAATGGCCTTAAGCTGCAGGAGGGCAGGGATAGGTGGGATATTGGGAAGGAATTGCTGGCTGGGAGTGTGGGCAGGCCCTGGCACAGGGTGGGCAGAGCAGCTGTGGCTGCCCCATCCCTGGGAGTGTCCCAGGCCAGGCTGGACAGGGCTTGGAGCAGCCTGGGCTGGTGGGAGGAGTCCCTGCCCATGGCAGGAGGTTGGATTAGATGATCTTTCAGGTCCCTTCCAACCCAAACCATTCCATGATTCTCAGCCAGAGGGACCACAGAAACATCAACAGCACCTTCTTCCTCCATCTGCTCATCCCTCCCACCCCTTAGTTGCCTCCAAATCTTAACTTTAAGCAAAGAAATGTGACCAATTCTACAAGTGCCAGGTTCTGTAGGCACCTGGAGTTTGGCTCTTCATGGCATTGATGATCCTCACCCTGGGGGCATCAGCCCCTGGCCCCAGCCTGACCCTTCTTGAAGGGCAAATTATTTTTCTGATCTTTAATCTGCCCCTGCCCTGGTGCAGTTTGAGGCCATCTCCTCTCCCCCTTTCCTCTGGGCCATGGCAGAAGAGCCTGACCCCCCTCACTGCCCCTCCTGGCAGGGAGTTGTGCAGAGCAATGAGGTCCCCCCTGAGCCTCCTCTTCTCCAGGCTGAACACCCCCAGCTCCCTCAGCCTCTCCCCACAGCACTTGTGCTCCAGTCCCTTCTCCAGCCTCATTGCATGGTTGGTTTGGGAAAGGAAACTTGGAGTGGAGGCTCAGGAGGAGCAGGCACAGGTTGTGAGAGCCCCAGTGCCCTCTCACTCCTCCTGCAGAGAACTGTGAAAGCAAAAGGGACTGGGTGACTGTGAGCAAGGGGAAATCCCAGGGTCACCAAGGCTGGCAGAGACCTCCAGGACCATCCAGTCCCACCAGCACCACCAGGATCACCCCCAATTTATGTCCCCAAGGGCCACATCCAACATCTCTGGAACACTCCCACACACAGTGACTGCATCACCTCTCTGGGACACTCATTCCAAGCACTGATCTCCCTAGCAGGGAAAATTTCTTTCCTCATATCTCATCTGCCCCTGCCCTGGTGCAGTTTGAGGCCATCTCCTCTCCCCCTTTCCTCTGGGCCATGGCAGAAGAGCCTGACCCCCCTCACTGCCCCTCCTGGCAGGGAGTTGTGCAGAGCAATGAGGTCCCCCCTGAGCCTCCTCTTCTCCAGACAACCCCCCCAGCCACTCCTCATGTTCTCTAGACCCTTCACCTCAGCGTGGTGGGGGTGGCACCTTCAGATGTTCAGTACTGTTCCCAACCAAATTCCAGTGAAGATCCACCCCTGCCCACCAGCAAACACTGGAGGGGATAAAGCTGCCTCTGGGATGGAGTCAGTTTTGCCCTCAGGATCATTCCAGGGAGTTGGAATTGGATCAAGGTTGCCCCAGGAGCTGAGCAAAGTGTCACCTGAACAACCATCACCTCTCCCTTAGTCCCTGACTACAGCACAAGTCACAAAAAAGACAATTCCTTCTTTTTCTTGATAGAATATATATTTTTGTCCAAGCAAAAAAAGTAAATTCCTTCTTTTACTTGATAGATTATATATCTTTGCACAAGTAAAAAAAGACAAAATCCTCTTTTTCTTGATAGAATATATATTGTTGTAAAAGCAAAAAAAAGGCAATTCCTTCTTTTTCTTGATAGAATATATATTGTTGTCCAAGCAAAAAAAGATAAATCTTCCTTTTTCTTGATAGAATATATATTGTTGTAAAAGCAAAAAAAGACAAATCTTTTTTCTTGATAGAACATATATTTTTGTAAAAGCAAAAAAAAGACAATTCCTTCTTTTTCTTGATAGAATATACATTTTTGCACAAGCAAAAAAAAGACAAAATCCTCTTTTTCTTGGTAGATTATATATTGTTGTCCAAGCAAAAAAAGATAAATCTTCCTTTTTCTTGATAGAATATACATTTTTGCACAAGCAAAAAAAGACAAAATCCTCTTTTTCTTGATAGAATGTATGTTGTTGTCCAAGCAAAAAAAGACAAATCTTCCTTTTTCTTGATAGAATATATTTTTTTGTAAAAGCAACAAAAGGCAATTCCTTCTTTTTCTTGATAGAACATAAATTTTTGTCCAAAAAGTCAAAAGCAAAAAAGTCAAATCCCTCTTTCTCTTGATAGATTATATATTTTTGTCCATGCAAAAAAAAAGACAAAATCCTCTTTTTCTTGATAGAATATATTTTTGCACAAGCAAAAAGACAAATCTTTCTTTTTCTTGATAGAATATATTTTTTTTGTAAAAGCAAAAAAAGGCAATTCCTTCTTTTTCTTGATAGAACATAAATTGTTGTAAAAGCAAAAAAAAGACAATTCCTTCTTTTTCTTGATAGATTATATATTTTTGCACAAGCAAAAAAAGACAAATCCCTCTTTTTCTTGATAGATTATATATTGTTGTCCAAGCAAAAAAAGATAAATCTTCCTTTTTCTTGATAGAATATATTTTTTGTAAAAGCAAAAAAAGACAATTCCTTCTTTTTCTTGATAGAACATAAATTTTTGTCCAAAAAGTCAAAAGCAAAAAAGTCAAATCCCTCTTTCTCTTGATAGAATATATATTTTTGTCCATGCAAAAAAAGACAAAATCCTCTTTTTCTTGATAGAATATATTTTTTGTAAAAGCAAAAAAAGTCAAATCCCTCTTTTTCTTTATAGATTATATATTTTTGCACAAGCAAAAAAAGACAAAATCCTCTTTTTCTTGATAGATTTTATGTTTTTGCACAAGCAAAAAGACAAATCTTTCTTTTTCTTGATAGAATATATTTTTTTTTTGTAAAAGCAAAAAAAGGCAATTCCTTCTTTTTCTTGATAGAACATAAATTGTTGTAAAAGCAAAAAAAAGACAATTCCTTCTTTTTCTTGATAGATTATAAGATTATATATTTTTGTCCATGCAAAAAAAAGACAAAATCCTCTTTTTCTTTTTGATAGAATATATATTTTTGTCCAGGCACTTGTAGGTGCCACCTTGCTGGTGCTCTCTGAGAGGAAACCACCCCAGTGACCCATCAACTCTTTAACTCCAAAGGTGGCCCAGCTCGTTGGCTGCCTCAAAAATAACATGATATGACTTAAATGGAGGGTTGATGGAAAACATTGCGATGTGCTGCATATTCAGTAATGGAAAACATCCCGGGGAGTGCTGAAGGAAAAGGTCATGGGCACAGTGCTGGAATCCCTGAAGGATCTGCAGGGCTTTGGTGGCTGCAGTGATGGAGAAGTGCTCATGACCATGCAAAGATGTGGGCTGAGCTGACCACCAGCCCTCAGCCCCCACTGCAGAATTATTGACAGCTATATTGCTATTCCTTGTAGTGGCTGGCAAATGAAATGCCTCTCTCTAATCAAGTAATTGCATTAAGCAACTGCTGGGAACATTTTGCTGCTCTTGTTTAATGGCCTTGAAGTCAAGTGGGTTTCCTATTTGTTAACTTGTCAGGAGTAGTTTTGGTCACATTTACTTTTGAACTAAAACAACTCTGGTGCTGCTTCTGCCCTTTGGAGGAAAACTTTGTTTTGAAGTCAACTGGTAAACACAGGCAAGTGAAAAGTCTGGGAGATCCTCAGCCAGTCTGGGAAATCCTCGGCCAGTCTGGGAAATCCTTGGCCAGTCTGGGAAATCCTTGGCCAGTCTGGGAAATCCTCGGCCAGTCTGAGAAATCCTCAGCCAGTCTGGGAAATCCTTGGAACAACGAGGCTGGAGAAGGGACTGGAGCACAAGTGCTGTGGGGAGAGGCTGAGGGAGCTGGGGGTGTTCAGCCTGGAGAAGAGGAGGCTCAGAGGTGACCTCAGCACTGTCTGGAACTGCCTGAAGGGAAGTTCTGGCCAGGTGGGGGTTGGTCTCTTCTCCCAGGCACTCAGCAATAGGACAAGGGGGCACGATGGGCTCAAGCTCTGCCAGGGGAAATTGAAGTTGGAGAGCAGAAAGAAATTCTTTGCAGAGAGAGTGCTCAGGGATTGGAATGGGCTGCCCAGAGAGGGGGTGGATTCCCCATCCCTGGAGGTTTTGAAACTGAGCTTGGCCGTGGCACTGAGTGCCATGATCTGGTAAAGGGACTGGAGTTGGACCAAGGGTTGGACTTGATGATCTCGGAGGTCTTTTCCAACCCAATCAATTCTATGATTCTATGGTAATAATTTATTATTGCTGTTGTTGTTACAAATCTACATAATAATGCTAATGACAATATAACATAAGCAGGACCCAGGGAAATGAGGAGCTGCTGTTTAGCTCAGAGTGCTGACAGAGCAGGTGCTGATGAGAGTTATCCTTAAAGAGAGACAGGGAAAATCCCTTCGAGATGGAAAAGCAAAATCCCTTTGGTTTAGATTGAATATCAAAAAGAAATTGTTTGCAGAGAGAGTGCTCAGACATTGGAATGGGCTGCCCAGAGAGGGGGTGGATTCCCCATCCCTGGAGGTATTTAAGGTGAGACTGGATGTGGCACTGAGTGCCATGATCTGGTGATCACAGTGGGGTTGGACTTGATGATCTCAGAGGTCTCTTCCAACCCAACTGATTCTATGATTCTATGAGAGGTAAATTCCCAGGGCTGGGACAGGAGGAACATCCCTGCTGCAGGCAGGGCTCAGCCCCTGGTGTGGCCCGGCACGTGCAGCCCTTACCTCACCACACAGGAGCTGCTTTCTAATTTTACTTCAAAAGGAACTTGAGCATCTGTGTTTCCATAGCTGGGGAAGGGCAGGATCCAGCAGTGCTTCCCTTGATGTGTTATTCACTCTCTTAGTGTATCAAGGGCAAAATTCTGTCTCCTTTCTGATCCTGAGCATAGATCAAAAGGGGGAAAAAAAGCTCCTGTGTTTGCTGTTTGCATTTTCAGGATCCAGCCTTTCCACACAAGTTTCCAGCAGAAGTGCCTGAGACCTGGGGCTGAGGAAAGTTCTCTGTGTGTGTGCAGTGGTTTGCAAACAAATCACCAGAGCTGTTGTGTCTCTGTGAAATCCGTGTTTGCAGTTGCAGATTTGGCTGCAAAATGTTCCTGCCCTGAGCAGAGTGACCTGTGGAGAGTGGATGGGTTTGGATTAGGGATTAGGAAGGGATTCCTGGCTGGGAGGGTGGGCAGGCCCTGGCACAGGTTGGGCAGAGCAGCTGTGGCTGCCCCATCCCTGGGAGTGTCCCAGGCCAGGTTGGACAGGGCTTGGAGCAGCCTGGGCTGGTGGGAGGTGTCCCTGCCCATGGCAGGGGGTGGAACAATTGGATCTTTTATGTCCCTTCCAACCCAAACTCTTCAGTAATTCTGTGATTCCATGAGAGCAATCTTTGCATTCAATGCTCCAGATCAGATCATTGCAGGTCCCAAAATTTCTGGGTTTTACCCATCCTGGACCTCAAAGTAATTTACTTGCATGAATAATTTCTCTGAGTTTGGTCTCATATGTAGATTTTTGTGATATCAAACCCCATCTTGAGTTCATCACTGGGTGAGTAAGAAGCTACTGTGGGGTTTGTGCTTGTGCAATATGTTTTCTTCTTAAAAATTTTAGAAGTTCTACAGTGTCATCATGGGCTTCAGTGGCTCCTTTTCTGTCTGTCTTGGTGTCTTTATATTCATATATAGATATCCAATCATGGAATGGTTTGGATTGGAAGGGACCACAAAGCCCACCCAGTGCCACCCCTGCCATGGCAGGGACACCTCCCACCAGCCCAGGCTGCTCCAAGCCCTGTCCAACCTGGCCTGGGACACTCCCAGGGATGGGCAGCCACAGCTGCTCTGCCCACCCTGTGCCAGGGCCTGGCACTCTCACAGGGAAGGATTTCTACCCAGTTTCCCACCCAACCCTGCCCTCCTTCAGCTCAAGGCCATTCCATCTATTACTCCATCCCTTGTGAAAAGTCCCTCTCCAGCCTTGACCCCCCTTTAGGTACTGGAAGGGTTGCACATGTGTGTGTGTGGATAAATATGCATATATATAAATATATAAACAGATAAATACATAAATACATGTGTGTCATGTGTCCCTGTGTTAGTCTGTGCACACAAACCCAGCTGTGGGCAGCATAATCCATTTTCCATCCAAAATCAGACCCAACTGGACAAAGATTCTTATATCAAATAAGAGGAAATCATCCCCCAAGAGCCTGAATTCCACATTCCTGTATTTTACAAACTCTTTCAGCCTTTGCAGTTAAAAATATATGAAGTGACATGCTGGGAAATGTGAGGAGAGACCTTCACTTCCCAAATTCCATGCCTGGAATTCCATGCCACAGCCCAGTGAGAGTGCACTGGGAGCACTGGAATGTAAAGCTGGTTGTGAGGCAGAAAATTATTCATTTGGTGAAGAAAAATACACATTTTGGGGTCTTTCCAAACACAGGGGATGTGCCTTAGTCAGCTCCCTGCCCTGCCAGCTCCAAGAAATATAGAAATATAGAGAGGGAGAGGGAAGGGAAGGGAAGGAAGGGAAGGGAAGGGAAGGGAAGGGAAGGGAAGGGAAGGGAAGGAAGGGAAGGAAGGGAAGGGAAGGGAAGGAAGGGAAGGGAAGGGAAGGGAAGGGAAGGGAAGGGGTGAAATGTAGAAAGAAAGGAAGGGAAGGGAAGGGAAGGGAAAGGAAAGGAAAGGAAAGGAAAGGAAAGGAAAGGAAAGGAAAGGAAAGGAAAGGAAAGGAAAGGAAAGGAAAGGAAAGGAAAGGAAAGGAAAGGAAAGGAAAGGAAAGGAAAGGAAAGGAAAGGAAAGGAAAAAGGAAAGGAAAAAGGAAAGGAAAGGAAAGGAAAGGAAAGGAAAGGAAAGGAAAGGAAAGGAAAGGAAAGGAAAGGAAAAGGAAAGGAAAGGAAAGGAAAGGAAAGGAAAGGAAAGGAAAGGAAAGGAAAGGAAAGGAAAGGAAAGGAAAGGAAAAAGGAAAGGAAAGGAAAGGAAAGGAAAGGAAAGGAAAGGAAAGGAAAGGAAAGGAAAGGAAAGGAAAGGAAAGGAAAGGAAAGGAAAGGAAAGGAAAGGAAAGGAAAGGAAAGGAAGGAAAAGGGAAGGAGAGGAAAGGAAGAATGGAGGGGGACTGTCATTTTAGGAGGAGGAAGGAGAAAATTCAACCCCTTTGGAGCAGAATTTTTAAGAGGAGCAAGTGAAGAGGAAAGAGCAAAGGGGGAGAGGGGAGGGAAAAAACTGGAAGCTCCCATGAGTCAGTGCAATTGGATGTCAGAACAAGGGCTTTGATGTTGGTGGAGGAGATTAAATGTCCACATAAAGGCTTGGACTGGGGTGGTCTGTGCAGTTTCCTCTCACGTGTGACAATTGCTCTTCAAACATTACAAACTTGCCATCAGAACTTAAAGAAAAGATGGAAAAAGGGGGGGGAAAACCCCTAAACATCAAAGAGGGAAAGCTCCTGGATGGGGTCTGATGGTTTGTGTGGCACAAACAGTCCTGTGGCTTCCCAGCCACAGCACAAGGCACTGTGAGGAACCAGAGCAGGGAAGGGACTGGAGCTGGGGATGGACCTTGAGAACATTCCTGGGAGTGAGGAGCAGCTGAGGGGGCTGGGGGGGTCTGTCTGGAGAAGAGGAGGCTCAGGGGGGACCTCATGGCTCTGCACAACTCCCTGCCAGGAGGGGGCAGTGAGGGGGGGTCAGGCTCTTCTGCCATGGCCCAGGGGCAAGGGGGAGAGGAGATGGCCTCAAACTGTGCCAG
This sequence comes from Pithys albifrons albifrons, assembly GCF_047495875.1. NCBI lineage: Eukaryota > Metazoa > Chordata > Aves > Passeriformes > Thamnophilidae > Pithys > Pithys albifrons. The sequence goes on from NC_092458.1 coordinate 125,483,524, forward strand.
GTTGGACATGAGGAGGAATTTCTGCCTGGAAAGGGTGGGCAGGCACTGGCAGGGGCTTCCCAGGGAGGTTTGGAGTGCCCAGCCCTGCAGGTGCCCAAGGCAGGACTGGCCGTGGCACTGAGAGCTCTGGGCTGGGGGACAAGGTGGGCATGGGGCACAGGGTGGGCTGCAGGGGCTGGCAGGGCTTTGCCAAGGTGGGCACAAGGCACAGGGTGGGCTGCAGGGGCTGGCAGGGCTGTGCCAAGGTGGGCATGGGGCACAGGGTGGGCTCCAGGGGCTGTCAGGGCTTTGCCAAGGTGGGCATCGGGCACAGGGTGGGCTTCAGGGTCTGGCAGGGCTTTGCCAAGGTGGGCACAAGGCACAGGGTGGGCTCCAGGGGCTGGCAGGGCTGTGCCAAGGTGGGCATGGGGCACAGAGTGGGCTCCAGGGGCTGGCAGGGCTGTGCCAGCCTCAGGGATCCTGGGATTCTGTGATCCAGGAGCAGCATCGAGCCTGAACCTCCTCACCTGGGCTGTCCCTCACATGGCAGCACCTCCCAGAGCTTTCCACAGTTTTAGCACATTTTTTAAGCCTTGTCACCTCTGCCAAACCTGAACTTGGTTTTAATTTTCACATTGAAACACTTTGCTAATTTTCATCAAGAGCCACCTCCACTTTCCCTGTTCTGTCTCCAGATCTGAACCACATTATGAGCCATATGAAAAGGGGATTTATTAGACTATTATTGTTATTTTTCATGGGTGAAGGTAGTTGGGAAAGTCAACTTTGCAGAGAGAGGAAAGCAAAAGCCTTTAGTGCTTAAGGTTTAACAAAATAGACAGAAATCAAGGGAGCATTTAGTGCTTTGTTGTCATTCCTGTCAGTGATAAATTAAAACATCCTGTGCTTCTGTACCCTGAATATGGCCCAAAGGTACCCAGAGATGCAAACAATAAAATCTTCATTGATAATGGACAATCAAGCCTAAGAATAAGACAGAATGTACCACAAGTGCCCAACATCAAACCCTCCTAACTCAGTTTCTGGAGGTTTCTGCCAGTGAAGTTTGAACCTGCAGCAATTTGGTTAATTGATTTTCTGCTGCAATCAGCATTTTTATCCTGCTCTGATTATAGGGGCATTTACACTTTTTAAAGGCTTGGTTGGGTTTTTTTTTTTTAATTCATTGAATAATTACATAATAGTATTTATTTTTATTCCCTCAAACATTTTTTTTTTGTGCTTTGGTTATTTATTCTGTTCTTTTTTTTTTTGCTTCCCCACCAGGGTTTTTACAACCTGTAATTTCCTGGGGACATCAGGGAGTGTTAACACTGCCATATATTTTGATAGAGACAAAAAGAGTTTCTGCTCAGACAGGCAAAGGAACAAAAATCTGGGTGATTTTTGATGCCAGGAATAAAAAAAAAACCCAATCCTGGAGATGCCACAGAACTGTGACCTGCCATAGAGACACTCCAGGTTTATCAGGAAAAGGGATGCACACCAAGAACAGGAATGTGCTAAAATCTGCCTGGAAATTTGCATTTTCAGGTTAATAAACTGCAGCAATTTAATCCTGCAGCACTTGCTGTGTAATAACAGCCCTGATTACTAAACTTTCCCTCCCCACATAACCCTGAGCTCTGACTTGCAGTCTCCACTTGCTCTGATCAGACCTTCCGACGTCACTGCCGAGGAGTTTCTCTTCACTAAAGCAGAAAGTGAATGAGCTGAAGGCGAAATTGTTTCATTTATGGGAAAAGCCTGTGGAGAAGTGACTGCAGCGTGGTCACTGTGGGGAGCAGTTCACCTTTTGTCACCTCTGAAAGGGAAGTTTGCAAACCTTCCCAACAGTGATGAAGGGGCAGAGGTTGGGTTGGGATTGCAAGGGAATTATTGGAGCTCGAAAGCCTCTCTCTGTCTTTTCCTGGTATCTTGAGAATGGATAAGATAATTGTACTGTGTGGTTCAAAATACTGACTATTAATCTAAGGATTTTGTAGGACACAGGGACAGTCTTGGCTTTACTAAGCTTAAATTCCAACATGTGCTTTTCATTAAAAAAATCCAATCCCTGATCTTCAGGAAAAAAAAATACACTGAAAATAATTGTCCCTAAGAGAACATCAAACAATAAAATTATCATCAGCTTTCTACTAAACGAAGGTCCCCACATTAATCTTCCTGTTATTTGGGTTTACTAAAGTGACCTTCAAAAAGAGCTGGGCTGAAGAAAGCAGTGAGGTATTTTGCAGCCTGACATTTAAGAGAGTCCTCCACTTTGACTGTAATCAACAGAACGTCACACAGGAGGAAAACAATGATTTTAAAAGTGAGCCTGGGAGATAAAAAGCTCTGCTGATCAGAGGGGAAAGACCTTGAAAACACTTAGGAAAATATCCAGACCGTAATGGGAAATGTTTAGGATCATCTGAAGACAGGCAAGGCACTGAATGAAAGCATATTGGCAAAATATATACTATAAAATGATCTTATGAAGAGGATACAGGTAGAGGCACATCAGCCTCCAGGCAGCTCTGCAAAGGCAAAGAATTCCTGTCCAAGGAGCAGGATCGGAGGATTTTCCCAAATAAAATGCAAAACACCCCAAAAAGGAGCTGCTACAGGCAGGGTGGGGAGGAGGAAGGGATTGTTCTTGCAGCAGGAAAGGGGCACAGGAGAGGGGGGGACTGAGAGACTGAGCTCTTGTCACCCTCAGCAGGAGCCACCTCAGCAGGAGCCCCAAAGGACTCAGGATGGCAGGAAAATAAGTTTGGAAAAGGGAGGACTCCTGCAGTGGTGGCTCTTCCTATCTTGGAACCAGCTTAGTTTGGCTTCCAGAAGGACCAAGGGGTCCAGGTTGGCAGCAAGGAGGATGCCAAGGAGAGGGAAGGCACCATTCCACCCATGTGCTCAAGAGGGAGAAGGAATGCCACAGACCCTGAGTGGGGGCACAACCAGACTCAGTGTCCCCAAAACACTGAAGATCACCAAGGCCAAGTGCAGGTCTTGCCCTTTGGCCACCCCAACCCCCTGCAGCGCTCCAGGCTGGGCACAGAGTGGCTGGAGAGCAGCCAGGCAGAGGGACCTGGGGGGACTGAGGGACAGGAAGCTCAACAGGAGCCACCAGTGTGCCCAGGTGGCCAAGAAGGCCAAGGGGATCCTGGCCTGGATCCAAACTAGCGTGGCCAGCAGGCCCAGGGCAGTGACCCTTCCCCTGGACTCTGCCTTGGGGAGGCCACACCTTGAGTGTTGTGTTCAGTTCTGGGCCCCTCAGTTGAGGAAAGATCTTGAGGGGCTGGAGCGGGGCCAGAGAAGAGCAACGAGGCTGGAGAAGGGACTGGAGCACAAGTGCTGTGGGGAGAGGCTGAGGGAGCTGGGGGTGTTCAGCCTGGAGAAGAGGAGGCTCAGAGGTGACCTCAGCACTGTCTGGAACTGCCTGAAGGGAAGTTCTGGCCAGCTGGGGGTTGGTCTCTTCTCCCAGGCACTCAGCAATAGGACAAGGGGGCACGATGGGCTCAAGCTCTGCCAGGGGAAATTGAAGTTGGAGATCAGGAAGAAATTCTTTGCAGAGAGAGTGCTCAGGGATTGGAATGGGCTGCCCAGAGAGGGGGTGGATTCCCCATCCCTGGAGGTTTTTCAGCTGAGCTTGGCCGTGGCACTGAGTGCCATGATCTGGTAAAGGGACTGGAGTTGGCCCAAGGGTTGGACTTGATGATCTTGGAGGTCTTTTCCAACCCAATTCATTCTCTGATTCTGTGATAACACCCCAGGGTCCATCAGACCTCTGAACTCTGAGCAAACCAATCCCACTGGGCTGCCCTTGAGTTTAGTTCTGACTTTATTCTTTGGGTCTGATTCGGTTTGGTTCCTAATGGACATAAGAATGAAATGCAGTTCCTTGTGGTGTTTGAGATGCTCCTGATCCAGACCACATTTCCCAAGGACATCCAAGGACAGGAGAATTCTTTGCACGTGGCAGACCACATGTTCCTCTTTCCCTTTCATCTGGAGGATCTGGAGCCTAAGCAAGAGTGGATCCTGCTATTATTAATTAGAACCTGGATCACTAAAGGCTGTTCTGCACTCCTGATTGATTGGCATTCCTAGGCAGCTTCTGGGCACCCTGGGTGGCTGCACCCCCAGGGATTTGGTGTAGCCAGGAGGAGTCTGATGGTGGCAGAACTGCCTGGAGAGAATCATAAAATTACTGAGCTTGGCAAAGCCCTGCCAGCCCCTGCAGCCCACCCTGTGCCCAATGCCCACGTTGGCAAAGCCCTGCCAGCCCCTGGAGCCCACCCTGTGCCCAATGCCCACCTTGGCAAAGCCCTGCCAGCCCCTGGAGCCCACCCTGTGCCCAATGCCCACTTTGGCAAAGCCCTGCCAGCCCCTGCAGCCCACTCTGTGCCCCGTGCCCACCTTGGCAAAGCCCTGCCAGCCCCTGCAGCACACTCTGTGCCCCATGCCCACCTTGACAAAGCCCTGCCAGCCCCTGGAGCCCACCCTGTGCCTTGTGCCCACCTTGGCAAAGCCCTGCCAGCCCCTGGAGCCCACCCTGTGCCCCATGCCCACCTTGTCCCCCAGCCCAGAGCACTCAGTGCCACGGGCAGTCCTGCCTTGGGCACCTCCAGGGCTGGGCACTCCAACCCTCCCTGGGCAGCCCCTGCCAGGGCCTGCCCGCCCTTTCCAGGGATAAATCCTTCCTGATGCCCAACCTGAGCCTCCCCTGGCACTGCCTGAGGCCGTGCCCTCTGTCCTGTGACTTGGGAAAAGAGTCCAAACCCAACAGTCGGAATTAACTATAGATTTGTGATGGGTCATCCCCATCTGACTTCTCTTCCCAACCCACCATGTGATTTATTCCCTTCAGGTTAAAAAGCTCCCTCACTCTACCTCAGATGTGGTTGTGCCTTTTTTGGTGCTTCCAAATCCCCTGTGATCAGCAACACTCAGCAAAATTCTTTGGGATGAAAAGAACCACGTAAAGGAAAATTAATATTGCGTATCCTGCTAAAAGAGGGGTCAAAGGATCTTTATATTTGCAGAGGCAAACAAAGAGGTATTGAAAATCCCTCTTCTTCTGGCAGAGGTTTTCTTCTTTGGATTGGATGTTTGTAGGATATAAAGCAATAACAAACTTGCATAGCAGTTGAAAATTTGCATATGGGAAGAAGGAAAGTTGAACAAAATATGCAAGAATTTCCCAGCAGGGGTTTGGAGCCAATATTATTATAAGCTGCAGTTCCAGAGTACAGTTCAGCACTGTCAGCTTTTTTTAATTTATTCATTAATTTGGGGAAGGAGATGGACATGCACAAATTCATTCCAGGCTGAGGAAATGAGAGCTCAGACTATGAAGGAATTGCTTTTTTTTTTCAATGTCCATTCAACAAAAATCTGCTGGATCCCAAGTGGAATATGGGTGGAAAACAGATTATTGGCTCACAGAACCTCCTGAGCTGGGAGGGATCCACAAGGATCTTCAGTCCAGCTCCTGATCCTGCCCAGGACACCCCAACAATCCCACCACATGCCTGAGGACTGTCGTAATTAAGCCAATTAAGCAGGACTTTGCCCTGATGAGCCTGTGCTGTTTGTGACCAGTGACTGGGTTGATTTTTCAACAGAATGTTCTCCCAGAATAACCTTTTCCATCATTTTACTGTGCACTGAAATGAGACTGATTGGCTCAGTCTTTCTTTTCTCTCCTACAGCTAAATAAGAATAATTTTCCAAACAGAAATTTAACCTTAAATGATTAAATCTCATTGCTTAGATATTACAACATGAACTGAAATCAGCCTCTCTATGTACAAACTTGCCTTTATTAATTCTCCCTCCCTGCTGAAAGCTCTGACTTTGGCTGCACTTTTTTTCCCCCATCACAATATTAAAAGCTGGTGTTGAGTGACTCTGAAAACCTGCATTAAATGAGAAGCAAATTCCCAATTTTTGCCTCACTCCAGGCTTAAAAAGGGCTGAGGATGGTGCAACTCATCAGCTTCCCAAAGCACATCTCCCAACCTGAAAACAGCACTGAGAGGGTTCCAGTTTGGCAGAAACAAATCCTACTAGAGAGGCATTTCCTTCCAAAAACTCTTCAGCTTTTTGTTTAATTCCTTCTCTTTAATACTATAGAAGATGATCAAATGCTGAGTATCTCCTGGAAAATGTGCAGGGTTTGTCCTTCCCAAGGGTCTCAGGGTTTTCTGGGGTCACTGGAATGGTGCCTGTGGCTCCATTTGGTGTTCAGGTGTCCAGGTAAACATATCAAAAGATATTAATGTGTGTGATAACCCCCAGGAAGGTGCCCCTGGTAATGGGAATAATTCAATTAATCCTCCATTTAATTCTATTCAAGAGTAGTGGCTTTGACTTTAAGGGATGGGGAATCCCACCAACTCTTTGGGCAATCTGTTCCAGGGCTTCACCACCCTCTGAGTGCAGAATTTCTTCCTACCTTCTCATCTACCCCTGCCCTCTGGCAGTTTAAAACCCTTCCCCTTGTTCTGTCCACATCAAAAGTCCCTCTCCCTCCTTTCCACAAACCCCCCCAAGGACTGGAAGGTTCTTGCTCTTCCCTTCAAAACTTCACCTCTGCTTTTGGCTCCCCTCCCTTCCCTGGGTGTCCACTACAGAGGCAATATTGAAATTCAGTTTATTGTGTCTTCTCCAGTTGGAAACAGGGAGAGGGGAGGCAGGAGGAGGGAGGAAACCATCTGTCAAGGAGACAGACCCAGAGTGAAAGTGGAGTGTTCTCTCATGGGAGGAGCCACGTGGGGGCCTGATGTTTTCTATTTGGAGAACGTGGCTGAGATGTGGGGCTGGTGTGACATCTGCTCGGCTTTGGGAAGCGTGTCCATGGCACGTGTGTGGCAGGGGATGGTGTCTCTCTTGGCCTGGAGCTGCACAGTGCCATGTGGGGCCATAAACCGGGGACACCCACTCAGAAAAGCCGTGCAGGGTCCTCTGGGCTGTCTCATGGCTCTTGTTCTGGTGGGTTTAACTCACAGGGCAAAAAGCTTTTTTCATGGTCTGTAGTAGGAAAGCTCTTAGAGTCATAGAATCATAGAATGAATTGGGTTGGAAGAGACCTCTGAGATCATCAGGTCCAACCCTTGATCCAACCCTACTGTGGGGTTGGATCAAGACATGGTGGATTCTCACTCAGTGCCACATCCATAGAATCCTAGAATGAATTGGGTTGGAAAAGACCTCCAAGATCAGCAAGTCCAACCCTTGGTCCAACTCCAGTCCCTTTACCAGATCATGGCACTCAGTGCCACGGCCAAGCTCAGCTGAAAAACCTCCAGGGATGGGGAATCCACCCCCTCTCTGGGCAGCCCATTCCAATCCCTGAGCACTCTCTCTGCAAAGAATTTCTTTCTGCTCTCCAACTTCAATTTCCCCTGGCAGAGCTTGAGCCCATCGTGCCCCCTTGTCCTATTGCTGAGTGCCTGGGAGAAGAGACCAACCCCCACCTGGCCACAACTTCCCTTCAGGCAGTTCCAGACAGTGCTGAGGTCACCTCTGAGCCTCCTCTTCTCCAGGCTAAACACCCCCAGCTCCCTCAGCCTCTCCCCACAGCACTTGTGCTCCACTCCCTTCTCCAGCCTCGTTGCTCTTAGTTGGGTTGGAAAAGACCTCCGAGATCATCAAGTCCAACCCTTGATCCAACCCCAGTCCCTTTACCAGATCATGGCACTCAGTGCCACAACCAGTCTCAGTTTAAAAACCTCAAGGGATGGTGGATTTTATTTTGAATCACAGAACCATTAAGGATGGAAAAGAACTCTCAGATCATCAAGCCCACCCTGTGCCTGATGCCCACCTTGAGCACTGAGTCCTGCCTTGGGCACCTCCAGGGCTGGGCACTCCAAACCTCCCTGGGCAGCCCCTTCCAGTGCCTGCTCACCCTTTCCAGGCAGAAATTCCTCCTGATGTCCAAGCTGAGCCTCCCCTGGCACAGCCTGAGGCCGTTTCCTCCTGTCCTGTTGACAGGTCAATAAACTTCCTTGTGATGAATCCATCCCAACTCATTGACCCAGGCTCTGAACTCCAGGAACTGAAGGATAATATCCAGTTAATATTCCTCCCTATCCCAGTCTCTGCTTCCCCAAAACCCCACAATGTCACACGACAAGGGGCAGTGGGTTCTCAGTTCCCTGTTCGAGTCCCCCTGGAAATCAGGCCACTGATTTTCTCTTCTCCTGATAAAAAAAATGAGAGAACCACCCAAGGAGGGGGTTGATTTTGTTTCTTTTATTACTTTGTCCATCTTAACAACCCTGATATCAGTTTATAAAATGAGGGAGTGGGGGCAAACAGACCTATTTAAACAGAATGCATAGAAAGTTGTGTGCTGAAAACACAGAGCCTGATACTCGCAGCGTGCCCAAGTGCCTGCACAGCATCTTTTCCACCACTGCTGGCAATAATTAGCCATTCAGACTGCACTAAAAGCTGCCTGAAGGCGGAGAGACATCTCTGGTTTGGGGAGTTGCTTTGAAAAAAAAACAACAAACAAACCAATCAATAGCTGTTTGGCTTTAATTTCTTTCCATTTTCCCTGTACGACCTGGAAATTTGTGGTGCCCAAAGAGCAACACTCCGTGTTTCTCAGCTTTTCAGGCAGTAAAGCCTTTGACAGAAATGTAGTTTCTATTTTGGTGTGGAAGCCCAAACATCTGTTCCCCAGGAGATGCTTTTGCTACCAAGCACTACTGTTAGATTTCTCGCCAACAAGTTTCATGGCTTCATGTGGTTTGTGTTTTGTTCTTTAAACAGTTAATTATGTTTCAGTCCTTCTTCCATAAAGGCTAAATTTAGCCGAGATCTCCTCTAATCTGAAACATTTCATGGAAATGACAGTGTTGTGAAAAGAAAGAGAACGTTCTGGGTATATAAATGTAGGAAATGAGGGAGCAGAGTGTCCTTTACATTGTGTCTCTGTTCACCACTCGGGCTTTGATGAGTAGGAGCAAAGACTGTTGTAAATGGAGATCAAGCAGCTACTACAGAGACACGTGTAGTGGGACACACACCCTGGTGGACACACACCCGGTGGTTTCTGTGCTGCTCTCGGAGCTCCAAGAGGGGAGCACAGCCCAGCTGAGGGCACTGACACTGAATCACAGATATCCAAGTCCAAACCCACCAGCCAGGTGGGGAACAGACTTTGCTGGGGCAGCCTGGTGGGGATGCTGGACACTTCAGGCACTGAGGTAAATAGGATCACAGATATTCTGAGTTGGAAGGGACCCACAAGGATCATTGAGTCCAACTCTTAAGTCAATGGCCCACAGAGGGGATTGAATCACAGAATCATAGAATGGATTGGGTTGGAAAAGACCTCCAAGATCATCAAGTTCAACCCTTGACCCAACCCCACTGTGATCACCAGCCCAGGGCACAGAGTGCCCTGTAGGGTTGGATCAAGACATGGTGGATTCTCACTCAGTGCCACATCCACAGAATCACAGAATGGATTGGGTTGGAAAAGACCTCGGAGATCATCAAGTCCAGCCCTTGGTCCAACTCCAGTCCCTTTACCAGATCATGGCACTCAGTGCCACGGCCAAGCTCAGCTGAAAAACCTCCAGGGATGGGGAATCCACCCCCTCTCTGGGCAGCCCATTCCAATCCCTGAGCACTCTCTCTGCAAAGAATTTCCTTCTGCTCTCCAACTTCAATTTCCCCTGGCAGAGCTTGAGCCCATCGTGCCCCCTTGTCCTATTGCTGAGTGCCTGGGAGAAGAGACCAACCCCCACCTGGCCAGAACTTCCCTTCAGGCAGTTCCAGACAGTGCTGAGGTCACCTCTGAGCCTCCTCTTCTCCAGGCTGAACACCCCCAGCTCCCTCAGCCTCTCCCCACAGCACTTGTGCTCCAGTCCCTTCTCCAGCCTCATTGCTCTTCTCAGTTGGGTTGGAAGAGACCTCTGAGATCATCAACCCTTGATCCAACCCTACTGTGATCACCAGCCCAGGGCACAGAGTGCCCTGGGCTGGTGATCACAGTGGGGTTGGATCAAGACATGGTGGATTCTCTGTCCCTTCTCCAGCCTCGTTGCTCTTCTCTGGCCCCGCTCCAGCCCCTCAATCTCTTGCCTCAACTGAGGGGCCCAGAACTGAACACAACACTCAAGGTGTGGCCTCCCCAAGGCAGAGTCCAGGGGAAGGGTCACTGCCCTGGGCCTGCTGCCTTGCTCTTATCCAGCAGATTTCCTTGTCAAATTGACATTAATTGAGCCTTCCAGTGTATTTAAATTTTCCTTAATGGTATTTTCACATCACCTTTCATTGCCAGAGTGTGCCTTGCTTTTGCCTGACTTTGGAATGCTGCTGAATTCTTTGCCTTTCTGCTTGACCATCAGCCCACCATTGTTTTCCCCCCTGTCCCAGAGCCTGGCTCTGCAAACCTCTTCTGACACAGAGCTCAGGGCCTGGCTGGGCTGCAAAAAGGCTTCTCAGAGGGATTTCTCCAGTGTGGAAAGGGGTCTTGGCTGCAGGAGATGGTGTCTCACCTTCCCACCTTCATCCACACTGTGCTGTCACCTCATCCTGGTTTCCTTCCCACCAGTTCTGTCCAGGGCAGGGAACAGAGCTGGGAAGGGGCTGGAGAACATTTCTGGGAGGAGCAGCTGAGGGGACTGGAGGGGTTTGTCTGGAGAAGAGGAGGCTCAGGGGGGACCTCATTGCTCTGCACAACTCCCTGCCAGGAGGGGCAGTGAGGGGGGTCAGGCTCTTCTGCCATGGCCCAGGGGAAAGGGGGAGAGGAGATGGCCTCAAACTGCACCAGGGCAGGGGCAGAGCAGAGATCAGGAAATTTTCTTTCCCTGCAGGAGTGGTCAGGCCTTGGAATGAGTGTCCCAGGGAGGTGGGGCAGTCACTGTGTCTGGAAGTGTCCCAGAGGGGTCTGGATGTGGCCCTTGGGGACATGGACTGGGGTGATCCTGGTGGTGCTGATGGGACTGGATGGTCCTGAAGGTCTCTGCCAGTCTGGATGATCCTGGGATTCTCTAAGTGTGTCATTTTCTGCTTCCCACTCTTTGGATGGAAGGAAGCAGCAGTCAATCCTCAGGGGAAGGAGCAGCACAGGGAAAGGGATGCTGTTCTTGCTGCTCTCACCTGATCTAGTTCTGGACAAATTATGGCAGTAGTTCCCACCACTTAATGCCAGGAACCAATTTGACATGATTCAAAAGTCAGTCAAGATGTTTGGGGTGCAGCTGGACAAAAAAAATCATCCTCCACACACACATTTGTTTTCACTGAAACAAAATTCAGTGAAACAAAAAATGGGTGCCCAGAGCAGCTGTGGCTGCCCCTGAATCCCTGGGAGTGTCCCAGGGTGGCTGGGAGGGTGGGCAGGCCCTGGCACAGGGTGGGCAGAGCAGCTGTGGCTGCCCCATCCCTGGGAGTGTCCCAGGGTGGCTGGGAGGGTGGGCAGGCCCTGGCACAGGGTGGGCAGAGCAGCTGTGGCTGCCCCTGAATCCCTGGGAGTGTCCCAGGGTGGCTGGGAGGGTGGGCAGGCCCTGGCACAGGTTGGGCAGAGCAGCTGTGGCTGCCCCATCCCTGGGAGTGTCCCAGGCCAGGTTGGACAGGGCTTGGAGCAGCCTGGGCTGGTGGGAGGTGTCCCTGCCCATGGCAGGGGGTTGGAAGGAGATGAGCTTTAAGGTCCTTTCCCAGCCAAACCATTCTGGGATTCTACTCTGTGATTCTAAGTTTAAAATTCCTGAAATGTCATTTTACCCTAAATCTGCTTTATTTCAGTGGGCAAAAATAAATGTTTTGGCCATAACATTTTAGCCAGCTCTGTAAAACAGGATTCCTTACATCTGTTTTTGTCTCCCACCCTACAATTTGTTGCCTCCTTTTCCCACTCTTTCTTCCCTGTGAGTATCAGTGTGGGCAGTGCTGGTGAGGGAGAGGAGGAATCCCATTTCCTGATGGATCCTCCACCTGACTCTGCCATCCAAGTGGCTGCTTTTCCACATCTCTCCAATTGTTGTGTCAGAAAATCAATCCGTGACTTCAGCAAAATCTCGACACTTTCTCCCCTCTACAGAGTGGAATGTTAATAATTCATCACCTCCTGATCTCTCTCTCTCTCTCTCTCCTCCTTTTCAAAACTCTTTTCTTTCTGAAGGCAAACACTGCACAGGACACTCATGGCCGAGTGTGATGATGCTTTTCTGAAGTTAAAATAAGTCACGACAGGATTGCAGGTATTTTTAGTGGCCAAGCCTCGCTGGTTGGTGACAAATGGCTGTGAGGGTGGAGGTTGTTTCGTGGTGGGGGACTCTGCTCTGTGCTGTGCACACACAAGTCGAGCCAGCTGATGGTGTCATGTCATAAACAGGATGGTCTGGGGGAAATTCATTTCCTGCAGCAGCTTCGAGATCTTGTCACAAGGCTCTGAGTGGATAAGAAACGTTCTCTCATTCTTGATACGTGGCAGATAAAAATGGCAGAATTTCTGGAGGGGGATAAGGATAAAAAAGAGGTTTGGGCACCAAAAAGCTGCTTCGTTTTTCCCCTTTTTTTTTTACAGCTGAGGCAGCAAAAGCACCTGTTTCTCCCCACACAAACACTCTCCCATAAAACATCTATTAAAAGAACCCTTTCAGAGGGGAGTTGCTCTGTTCCTCAACTCATCTCTCTGTGGTGTTTCACAGAAAGGGAAGGAAGGAGGAAAAAAGTCTCTTTGAGAACAGAAGCCAAACAGTGTTCAACATGTGAACGTTCTGGAACACATCAAAGTGGGGGATTTGACCTTCTAAGTTATCCATGATGGGATTCCCTGTATCAAAGCACAGCTCTCAAGCAAACAAGGTCACATCCTCTATAAAAAAATGGAAATATTTCCAGGATTCCCCCCCTCTCAGCCATTATCTGTGCAGGTCAGAGTTGTCAAGCCGAATTCAACAGCAGATTTCTGAATTTGTGGTTGTGAAACATAATAAATGCCCATAATTTTCTCAGATAATGTCATTAAACACAGGAAAAAAAAAGGCTTATTTGGTTATCTAACAAAATGTGGCTGCTCTGCCCTTTTTGACCACATTTATTTAACCTGTTGTTGTTTATCAGAACCAGTGACCTACTGGAAAGGTAAAACATTGTAAAAAATCATCATTAACCCCCCAAAAATACATTCTGGGTTTTTTTCTTTTTGCTCCAGAGTGATCCATAGACACACCTGAGTGATCCTGAGTTTCAGAGCAGGGAGAGAACTCGGCATGGAGAACCTGCAGCCCCACATGGGCTGTGTTGTGTTTTCATACCTACCGGATGTTCTAAATTTAAATACTCTCAGGCTCCTGTAAATAACAATGAAATCCTTCCCCCTGACAGCGTTGGAGGCAGCATATGGATTCAGGTTTGAGACAACACTACATGGAAAATGCCTTTCCTTTTATAGCAGAATATATTTAGAGTCTTTTCAGCCCAGCTCCTGAGCAGAGCCTGATGTGTCGAGTTCATCCAGCCCAATCAACAGCAGAGTCACAACTTCATGTCAGTGCAATACATTGTTAACTGATATGTCAGAAAATCAATTAATTACTTTTAAGTAGCAGTTAAGAGTATCCACACAATGCTGCCATGTGAATTATTAAAGAAAGCCAGGTTGAGTTTTCTCCTCAGTTGAAACCCTGGGCTTGGAAGAAAGTGCAAAATGCTGCTTGTGCCCTGAAGCCTCATCAACATTATTGGGCAGGGAGCAGGGGCCAAAAGAGAACAAAGTGGGGAGGATTCTGCCTCCCAGAGCAGAGGAACCAGAGATCTGGAGTGGCTGAATGAGAAATCCTCCCTTTCTCCAGAGGTACAACAACCCCCAGATGGGAATAGTGGCAGATGTGGCTGTGAGAGCCCAGCGAGCAGAGCAGGGGCAGAAGGGCAGGAAGGACCTTCCCTACCCTTCTGGAGCTTCACCAAGGGACCTTCTCAGGCTTTGTGCATCCCCTGTCACTTCCTGGGACAGATTGTCCCCCTGGGACTGTCCCCTGGTGTGATAAAGGGAAACCTGAAGGGAAGTTCTGGCCAGGTGGGGTTGGTCTCTTCTCCCAGGCACTCAGCAATAGGACAAGGGGGCACGATGGGCTCAAGCTCTGCCAGGGGAAATTGAAGTTGGAGAGCAGAAAGAAATTCTTTGCAGAGAGAGTGCTCAGGGATTGGAATGGGCTGCCCAGAGAGGGGGTGAATTCACCATTCCTGGAGGTTTTTCAGCTGAGCTTGGCCGTGGCACTGAGTGCCATGATCTGGTAAAGGGACTGGAGTTGGCCCAAGGGTTGGACTTGATGATCTGGGAGGTCTTTTCCAACCCAACTGAGAAGAGCAACGAGGCTGGAGAAGGGACTGGAGCACAAGTGCTGTGGGGAGAGGCTGAGGGAGCTGGGGGTGTTCAGCCTGGAGAAGAGGAGGCTCAGAGGTGACCTCAGCACTGTCTGGAACTGCCTGAAGGGAAGTTCTGGCCAGGTGGGGGTTGGTCTCTTCTCCCAGGCACTCAGCAATAGGACAAGGGGGCACGATGGGCTCAAGCTCTGCCAGGGGAAATTGAAGTTGGAGAGCAGAAAGAAATTCTTTGCAGAGAGAGTGCTCAGGCATTGGAATGGGCTGCCCAGAGAGGGGGTGGATTCCCCATCCCTGGAGGTTTTTCAACTGAGCTTGGCCGTGGCACTGAGTGCCATGATCTGGTAAAGGGACTGGAGTTGGACCAAGGGTTGGACTTGATGATCTCAAAGGTGTTTTCCAACCCAATTCATTCTAGGGTTCTATGGATGTGGCACTGAGTGAGAATCCTCCATGTCTTGATCCAACCCCACTGTGATCACCAGCCCCTGGCACAGAGTGCCAGGGGCTGGTGATCACAGTGGGGTTGGATCAAGGGTTGGACTTGATGATCTCAGAGGTCTTTTCCAACCCAATCCATTCTATGATTCTGTGATTCTGTGGCCTGAGTGGGACATAATCATCCCACTTTCTGTTCTTCATGGCTTGGAAGGAGATGATCTTTAAGGTCCTTTCCCACTCAAACCATTCTGGGATTCTGTTCTATGATTCTAAGTTTAAAAATATGCATATATTCCTGAAGTGTCATTTTAGCCTAAATCTGCTTTATTTCAGTGGGCAAAAATAAGTGTTTTGGCCATAACATTTTATCCAGCTCTGTAAGACAGGATTCCTTACATCTGTTTTTCTCTCCCACCCTACAATTTGTTGCCTCCTTTTCCCACTCTTTCTTCCCTGTGAGTATCAGTGTGGGCTGGAGATGCTACAGGGGTGGATAAGTCAGTGAAGGTGGAGAGGTGACTCTGAGGTGGGATTTTGCTGGAGCTTCTCACTATTCTCACTTCACTGAGAAGAGTCTGGAGGGTTCCAGCAGGTCTTGTTGGAATGAGGCACCTGGGAGGGTCTCCCCTCAGTGGGAGCACCAGTGAGGCTGGGCAGGCTGTGTTATGGTCCCACCTCTGCAGGGTGGGAGTGTGTCCTGCAGGACAGCACAGCCAGCAGTGTTTGTTGTAGAGCCCTTTCACATCTGGACAAAGCAATTCAGCAAGTGTCCCATCTGGGTCTGGGATAGACAGCCCTTCTCTGCCCCACCCCACCCTCCTCTGCTCCCTCTTCCTCCTGCCAGGAGCTGTGGGAAGGGTTGGAGTGGGGGCAAGAGCAACCCCCTCCCCAAATTCCTCAGGAAATGTGGGTTCCGTGTCACTCCAGCAGTGGCCACACCACAGACCCCACAGGTTGATTCCTGGGGGTTTCAGTCCTACCTTTGAGCTCCTCACCAAAACTCTCAGTGTTTGAGGCCTGAGAGATTGTTACATGGAGGGCTGGGGATGGTTTTACTCCAAAAGTTGATGAGTTGTGGTGTATCTGTGGGATCTCTTTTACCTCATCTAAGTGGCCAATAAGAATTCTGGCTCTGCAGGTTTCAGACCAAAGGTTGGACTTGATCTTGGAGGTCTTTTCCAACCCAGTCAATTCTGTGATTCTGTGACAGAGTTCCTGGGTTTGGTGCTTTCCATGCAGATGGAGAAGTCTAAAAACTGTTCAAACTTGTGACTCTTTACTTGTCAGAACCCTCTCTGATGGTGCCTCTTTGGCTCCCCAGGTCCCATCTGTCCTTCTGGTAAAGGTGAAAAACAACAAGGAATTTACATACACACACTTCTTTTTTTGTCAGAAAATGTCAGTTCACCAGAACTAAAGCTTTGACAAAATCCTGGGTTTGACTGGAAAACATTCTTCCTGTTCTGGGATGGGACGTCAGGTCAAACTAGAGACTGTCCCTGCAGCCCTGGCTGGGTGTGGGTGGCCCCAATCCTGTCCCTGATCCAGTTGTCCTCTGCTGTTCCTGCAGCCAGGAGAAGCTGGGAGAGCCTCCTGCTCAATGGCCAGTGCTGGGCAACCTTCACCTCCTGCCTGTGGCTCCTCCTGGCCACTCAGGAAGACTCTGATCCCACTGGGAAGGTTTCCAGGTTGGAAGCCTCACACAGGAGCATCACAGGCAGGACATGAACTCCTTGTTACCCTCCCTCAGGTCTCTTGGCAAACCCCAAACACCAAGAGGTGCAAGGTCTTGAAGATGGTGCCAGATGTTGGTGGCTTGTTGAAATCCATGTGGGAACAGCTTTGCCAGGTGTTCTGGTGTGGTTTCAGTTGGCATTTCAGGATTTTAGCTCTCCTGTGGCACAGAACCTTCCAGGACCTAAATGGAACTTATAAAAAGGAAGGAGAGGAACTTTTTATATGTCTGGACATTGACAGGACAAGGGGCAATGGGTTCAAACTGGCAGAGGGCAGGGTTGCACTAGAGATTATGAAGAAATTCTGTATTCAGAAGGTGGGGAGACACTGGGACAGGTTGTCCAAAGAGGTTGTGAAGCCCTGGAAGTATCCAAGGCCAGGCTGGACAGGGCTCTGAGCAATCTGGTCTAGCAGAAGGTGTTCCTGTCCATGGTAGGGTGTTGGAACAGGATGATCTGTAAGGTCCTTTCCAACCCAAACCATTCCATGATTCTGTATGTCTGGTGTTGTTTCTGGTCCTGTTTCTCAAACCAGGTTTGTCCCCACCAGTCTGAGTCCATGGGCTGGTACAAACCAGGGAAAGAAGGGAAGCTGAGCTGGCAGAAAACTTGTCAGTCCTGCAGCGACTCTGGCAGAGTCTGGCTGAGAAAGTCTCACATAATGAACTTCAGTCCTGTCTGAAGTGTTTTGAGTCACCAAATGTACCCCCAGATTGAAAGGCTCCCTCATTTCCTACAGGCAACCAGTTCACAGCTTTGTCTTTACTTAAAGGAGATGGTGATGGAAGGACAGGTCGTGTCAAGGCAGAAAAGGGATAATAAACCAGCTCTTGATTGCTTTCAAATGTCTAATTTGAGGCAGCTCCAAAACAAATGAAATTGTAGCTGTTGTTCTGACTGTCAGAGAGTTGAGTTTCACTGGAGAACTTGTGGAGCTTCAGCAGAGTCAGAGCTCACACAAATATCACTTCTGTCCAAAAAAACCCTGGCATTTGAGTTTCCCCAGCAGGCAGGTGTGTCTGCCAGTGAAATCCACCCTCATCCACAGGTTTGCCAATCCCCAAAGAGGCACATTCTGCCTCCAGACAAACAACCTGCTGCAGAAAGGACTCGCCAAAGGCCCTCAAAGAGGATGTAGAGCTTCAAAGCTGGTTGGAGATGCTGCTGCGTGTTGAAAACAGGACGTGTGCTCCATCCTGTTTCATTCTTACTCGCCCCTCTGGGTTTTTTTTTTTCCTTGGGTCTGAGTTATGCTTTTTAAAAATATGTCACTGGTTTAGCTCAGTTCAGAGAACCCTAAAAATACTCGTGCTCATAAAGTGGAACTCTCTGGGCAAGGTTGGGTGATCTCTGCACAGGCTTAAAAAGGACCTTGGCACAGGGAGATGCAAAGATGGGAAAAGAATATCAGATATTTCTTTTCTTTTACTTTAATTTTTTTTTTTTGCTATCAGAGACCACAAAACCCCCATCCTTTCTATAGGGAGCCCAAATTCCTGTGTTGGAGAATTTAAAATTTAAGAAATGTGAGTTTCTCAAAGCATTAAAAGGGACGTGTGTGGGAACCTCTTCACTTCACAGCATTCCTGAATTGCAGATTGAGGGAAGGAAAGGTTTTATTAACATGGACTGGTTTGGACAAGTGTCCTGCACTCCATGTGGGATGTTAATATATATAAGAAGACAAAATCCTGCAAAACTTTAGGAAACCTGATATTTACCGTTTAGAAAGTGGTGTGGCTGGAAAGCTGGAACTGTCCCTTTGTCTGAAAACAGAAGTCATTGATCCCCTTTCACTCTCCACACGTTACCTGCTAATGGGATGCCATCAGATGGCTCAGGATTCCCAGCTACTTCCATTTTATTTCAGGAAGATTTTGCTTTTGCTTTCCTAAACAGGTTAGAAAGCTGTCTAAGGACTAAACTTAGAATTTTTGCAATGCTCCAGATTAGAATCACAGAATCACAGAATGGTTTGGGTCAGAAGGGAGTTTAAAGCCCACCCAGTGCCACCCCCTGCCATGGCAGGGACACCTCCCACCAGCCCAGGGTGCTCCAAGCCCTGTCCAACCTGGCCTGGGACACTCCCAGGGATGGGGAGTCCATAAATTCTCTGGTTGATCTGTACCAGTCTCACCACTCCCACAGCCAGGAATTTCTTCCACATATTTAACCTGAATTTCCCCTCTTTCAGTTTGAACCCATCCCCCTTGTCCTGTCACTGCAGTTCCTGATGAAAAGTCCCTCTCCAGCTTCCCTGTAGCTCCTTCAGACACTGGAAGGAGCTGTGAGGTCTCCACACAACCTGCTCTTCCCCAGGCTGGACAGTCCCCACTCTCCCAGCCTGTCCCCATAGGGAAGGTGCTCCAACCTCCTTATCAACTTCATGGTCTCCTCTGGACTTGCTCCAACAGTTCCATGTCCTTCTTATATTGGAGGCACCAGACCTGGATCCAGAATTCTGGGTGGGTCTCACCAGATCAAAGAGATTACTGAGATTAAAAAGTTATCCCTCACTTCCAGATGACCTGGACACCAAGAGCTTCCCTCAAAGTCCATGAGAGCTGCAGCACCTCCAGAAAAACAGATTTTTTTGCTTCCACTGCTTCTAAGATAATGCCTTGCCAAAGTATCTGTTTTCCTTAAATAAATATTGGCTCACAGCTTACTGCTGGATCAGCACTTGTAGAATACATGGAAAAATTAAAAATAGTTCTTTTTTTTTTTTAATCTTATCACCTTCTCTCTGCTCCTTCACTTCCAGGCTGGCACTGTAAGACACAGGGAAGGAAACTTGAGCTGAGTTTCACTTGAAATATTCACTTGACCACCTTTGCACTGCTCAAAACACACTCAGGGAGGAAAAAAAAAATTATTCTGAAAGGCTTTTTCCTGGAAAACCAAAATGACCGAAATAAAGTGGCAAAGAAAATGTTTTACAGTCCTCTCAATTCTCTGTCAACTCAGGGAAGAAAAGGGTGAAACTGCAACCCATCCTGGCTCTGGAGCTGAGTTTTCCCTGGAGATCCACCCTCTCTGGTGGCAACACACACATTGCCCAGCCTTATCTTTATGCAAATACCCATCAGGTGCTCCCAGGCTGATAGATGGGCCATGAGCAATAGGAAAAGGAAGGTGAAAACTGATAATAAAAAATAAAAACAAACAAAACAAAAAAAAAGGAAAAAACAACAAAAAAAAACAAAAAAGGAAAAAAAACAAAAAAACAAACAAAAAAACCATAAAAAAAACAAAACAAAAAAAAACAAAAACAAAAAAAAAACACAAACAAAAAAAACCAAAAAAAAAAACAAAAAAAAACGAAAGACCAGGACTGAAGGTTCAAAAGCCCAGCTTGGGAGGGCTGGGAAGGAGGAACCTTTGCAGCAGGGTGAGCATCTGCAGATAGCAGCCCCTGGGGGTTTATCTGCCCTGGCCCAGAGGGGCTGTTGCAGCTCTGCTGAACCGCTGTCGGCACAGCCCAGGAAACATCTTGCTGTGCAGTTGGTGAAACATTTGCCTGAGGTGCCTCACACTCCTCCCGTGGCAGTTGAATAATGTCATAACCCAGGGTTGGGTAAGAGTTGCTAGAGGGGTAGGGATGGTGCTGTTTCCTTTCGTGTCTCTGGGCTTTCTGTTGGGTTTCCCTTTTTTTTTTTCCCTCCCCTTCTTTCCATTCCTCCCTCCCTCCCCCCCGTATTTCTTGTTCAGGTCTCTCCTTTCCTCAAGCAAACTTCAAAAGAAAGGAAAACAAGGTACCCCTTCTTGTTTTTCTGTTCAGTAGCAGAATAACAGTCAAACAGCCCCAAAGAGTCTCTGGATGAGTCTTTCCCAGAATTATGTTTTATTTTGTTGTCTTCTTATCCAAGACAACTCGAACCTGCTCTGACAGACCAACAGCTTTGGCTGTTCCTGGAAGAGTTTAAACCCACACACAGTTTTCTTTGTAGCCAGCACTGCATGTGTGGAAGTGTCAGTAAGGAACATGTTTGTGGCCATGGGCTGACAAGAGAGATTGTAGCATTTTTATTAAAAATAATATTGAAAACTCTCTCGGTGTACTCAAAATGGGGAATTTGGCCAGCAGCAAACCCCCAAGCAAATCTCACAGCCTTGTGTTTCCACATGAATTCCCTGATTTCATTAGAAACATCCCAACCTGGAATCTGGAAAACACAAACCAAAAAACCCAAACAAACCCCCTCCAACACCAACTATGGGTTTGGCAGCTTTTCTTTTTGATTACCCAGATACAAGAGCTCCTGCTTGGTTTGGGGCTTTTCTTATCACTGTCTGTGACCATCTCTCCAGTTTCTAGGAGGGGAAATCCATTAGGAAAGATGAGGTGAGGAAGGACAAGGAATATATTTGGCTTCCCTTCTTAAGTTAGGAAAAGGGAGGGAGGGGAGCACAGTGTGGGCACGGGGGGTTTCCACTGCTCTCATACAAGAGATGCTCTGGAAATCTTATTTTGGTTGGATTCTGGTTGTTCTCCAGCTGCTTTCTGTTCTCTTCCAGTGGCTGCAAAACAGCTGGGCTGAATTTCAGAGTCTGATTTAACCCTTTGGAAGATCTCTGTACCTGTCTATCCATCCTTGCTTGGTTCCACTCATCCATATATCTATTTATCTCTGAATTCCTAAGAAACTTGCTGGATTCCTCACCTGTGACTTGTATCTATCAAGGAAAAACTATTTCCCTTCAAACAGCAGAGATCTGAGATGTTTAATTGCTTCACCTACAGAAGGAACTTCAAGCTTTGCAGATACAGACTCGTATTTTAGGGATTGACCAGAATTTTAAGGATTGACTGTTTCTCACACACAATTCCCATCCCAGCACTGGCACTGGAATTATTCCCATGTACAGGTGGGATGAGGGTGGTTTGTATAGAGAAAAAAAAATCTCCTTGTAGTCAGAGACACTCTCATGATACCCTGTCTGGTGTAAGTGACTATAAAACACTGTGAGCAGGGGAATAAAGCAGAAGGAATCATTATCCCTGTCATTATTCTGTTTACTGGCACCTTTCAAACAGCCAAAACAACAGGAGCAACCCCGAGCTGGTTCCTCACAGCAAACCTGAACTGAAAATCTTCACCCACTTCCACTCCAATTGGGCAGAGAAAAATCATCAGAGGAGCTAAAATGAGAATTACCAGCCTATAAATGCCCGAGGCAAAAAGAAAAAAAAAACCAACAGAGAGAGAGGGAGGGAGAGGAGAGAGAAAGATGGGAAGTCTCATGTGAGTTTGGTTAGTGGAAGGGAAAAAAAAAACCCTCCTAAGTATGGCTGCATGTCATTTTTCAATTTGCTCATGTTAAATAATGATCTCTAGGGCAGGGAAGGAGTGGAGTGAAAAGGGAGAGCTCTGCCCTCACCCTGTTTAGTTTCTGCTGGGCTCCTGCAGGGTCTGGCCACTGCCTGGCCACCAGAGAAGCTCAGCCATGAACCACGGGCAGTTTGCTATGGCTTCTCCTCTCTCCTGGACCATGTACCTGATGAGGAAAAACAGAGCAGCCACTGGCCTGTTTGGTAAAAGCTTCTTTGTCTTCTTTTTCATAAAGTTTGCCTGGCGTTGCTGTGAAATAGAAATATTGGCTAGAAAGTAACAGAGAGAATTGGGTAAAAAAAACCCTATTTAATTTAATTTCTGCTGGAGAGAAAGAAGGAAATGTCACTGTGCATGTGCATGAAATTCCACAGTTGGCAGCACAGGGAGGATCTCACTGGGCTCACAAAAGTGTCACAAACCTTTCTAACTGAACCAGTTTCTTCAGAGGAAATACTTCAAAACAGCTTCGATTTCAGATGGTTGGGATGGAGGTGGCACCAACAGCAGAGAGAACTGGGCTGGGCAGCCTGGTGGAAGTGGGAGGTGATGTCCTTCCAAAGGCAGCTGTGGTGGATGGTTGGCAATTTGGAAAGAGCAAAGTGGTCAGGGAGGACCAGGCAGTGCAATTGTTGCCTAATCAGCGTTGATTGGTTTGAATCCCAGGGTTATGGTCACTAATGATGCTCTTCTGAGTCCCAGGGTTATGCTCAGAGAAGAGCAACGAGGCTGGAGAAGGGAGTGGAGCACAAGTGCTGTGGGGAGAGGCTGAGGGAGCTGGGGGTGTTCAGCCTGGAGAAGAGGAGGCTCAGAGGTGACCTCAGCACTGTCTGGAACTGCCTGAAGGGAAGTTCTGGCCAGGTGGGGGTTGGTCTCTTCTCCCAGGCATTCAGCAATAGGACAAGGGGGCACGATGGGCTCAAGCTCTGCCAGGGGAAATTGAAGTTGGAGAGCAGAAAGAAATTCTTTGCAGAGAGAGTGCTCAGAGATTGGAATGGGCTGCCCAGAGAGGGGGTGGATTCCCCATCCCTGGAGGTTTTCCAGCTGATCTTGGCCGTGGCACTGAGTGCCATGATCTGGTAAAGGGACTGGAGTTGGACCAAGGGTTGGACTTGATGATCTTGGAGGTCTTTTCCAACCCAGTCCATTCTGTGATTCTGTGATGCTCTTCTGAGTCTCAGGGTTATGGTCACTTAATGATGCTCTTCTGACTCCCAGGGTTAGGGTCACTAATGCTGCTTTTCTAGTCCCAGGGTTATGGTCACCAGTGATTCTCAGAATTCTGAATCCCAGGGTTATGGTCACTAATGGTGTTCTCCTGAGTCCCAGAGTTGTGGTCACAGGTGAGGCTTTTCTAGTCCCAGGGTTATGGTCACAGATGATGCTTTTCTAGTCCCAGGGTTATGGTCACCAGTGACGCTCTTCTGAGTCTCAGGGTTATGGTCACTAATGATGTTCTTCTGAGTCCCAGAGTTGTGGTCACAGATGATGCTTTTCTAGTCCCAGGGTTATGGTAACTAATGATGTTCTCCTGAGTCCCAGAGTTATGGTCACTAATGATGCTTTTCTAGTCCCAGAGTTATGGTCACTAATGATGCTTTTCTAGTCCCAGAGTTGTGGTCACAGATGAGGCTTTTCTAGTCCCAGGGTTATGGTCACCAGTGATGCTCTTCTGAGTCTCAGGGTTATGGTCACTAATGATGTTCTTCTGAGTCCCAGAGTTATGGTCACCAATGATGCTTTTCTAGTCCCAGGGTTATGGCCACCAGTGATGCTGTTCTGACTCCCAAGGTTATGGTCACTAATGATGTTCTCCTGAGTCCCAGAGTTATGGTCACTAATGATGCTCTTCTGAGTTCCAGAGTTGTGGTCACAGATGATGCTTTTCTAGTCCCAGAGTTGTGGTCACAGATGAGGCTTTTCTAGTCCCAGGGTTATGGCCACCAGTGATGCTGTTCTGAGTCCCAAGGTTATGGTAACTAATGATGTTCTCCTGAGTCCCAGGGTTATGGTCACTAATGATGTTCTCCTGAGTCCCAGAGTTATGGTCACTAATGATGCTTTTCTAGTCCCAGAGTTATGGTCACCAATGATGCTCTTTTGTACAAATTAAAGGCTCAGCCTGTTGGCTTGAGGAGGTTTTAATCCCTCACAAAGCAAGTACAAGTTTTCCCCTCAGAGCACCCAAGATAACTTTTCATCCCAAGGGTGTTTTAGATAAAATAATAGGAATTTTAGCAAAACCTTCACAGATTGTAGAGACCCTGCCATGGCCTATTTTGCTGTGTATTTACAGAGAATAAAACTGCCTTTTCCAGCATTGCTGGTCCCTCTTGCACAACCAGGGTACCAGAAAGAAAGACATCATACCCTTTATGTAACACCTGGCATTCTGCAAAATATATTTATTTCTTGGCTTTGTTCTTAATGGCTCTTTTTCCACTAAATATTTGGTAAATTAAACAAATTGATGTCTGTGTGCAAAAGGTTTTTATAGCCAGGTTTTAAACACTTTTATGGGTTTGCTTGTAAAAGATCCAATTAACACAGAAGGATGAAAGTTGGGGCTGAAGAAAGGAATAATTATGATTTTTTTTTTAATTTCTGTTCAAAGATTCCTCCCCTTTTCCTCTCCCACACCATCTTTTTGGCACCTTCCTCGGGATTAACCTCAACTGCAGCAAAGTTGCCCTTTGCAGGGAGATGGGGGGGGACAGATTTTATTGTGATTTACAGCCCATGAACCCCTTGAACTTCAAATACCTCCACAAACTGAGAAGGTCTCCCTTTGTTTCCATGGCAGAACACTTGGAAAACTGGCATGGAATCATTTTGCACTATACCTAAAGGTTGGATAAAGAGAAATTCCAACCACCCCAGCACTAAAAGGCAACAAAATTCCTTCCTGCCAGAGGCTCAGCCCTTCCCTTGGGACGAGCTTGGCCTTCCCCTGCTTTGCTTCCACAGAGCTCCACACACAGTGCAGGCACTGAAAGGACATTGAAGAGACAGTGGATAAATAGAATATTAAGTGGATGTCATGAGAGGGGGTTTGTGTAGTGCATAAACCAAACAAGCAACTGCCTCTGTTCAATATTGTCGTGCATAGATTTGATTCACTGGTGATAATTCACACCTAAAAATCATCCAGAGGATGCTTTGTGTTGGCCAAGAAAGGCTTAAAGGTATTGCTACATATATTTCTTGCCTGACAAAGCTACAGCCAAGGCAGTTACAGCCTCTAATTTCATAATTATGCAAATGAACTGGGGGAAAACTGGATTAAAATATCCTGCTGCCTTTGAACGGAACTGGGTATCACGTGCAACATCTGCAACTGGAAGGCAGGAGGGGAATGTGATCTTCAGCTAATCTTGCTGAGCTTTGTTCACTCTGCAGCAAATTTCCTTTTAAAAAGGTTCTGCATTGTAGTTAGGGCTCAGGGAGCCATTTATTGTGGCTGGCTGGGAACACAATATTTTGAATATTGAATATTCTATAAGGTTTGGGTGCGTTTCAGGGCAGGTTTGGAACAAGATTGAAGTGAAAGGTGTGGAATTGCAGCTTTTCTCCTCCTCAGCTGCCCTGACACAAACCAGGGCCTGGCAGTTGGAACTGAGTGGGCAGAGGACAGAGGCCACTCTGGCTCAGGAGAAAGGGGAGGCAGCAGGTTTTGTTAAGCCCTGATGGATCATCATCCTTGGGGATGGCCCAGCACCACTGTCTGGGGACAAGGAGGGACCAGAGAGGAAGAGAAGGGAAGGGAAGGGAAGGGAAGGGAAGGGAAGGGAAGGGAAGGGAAGGGAAGGGAAGGGAAGGGAAGGGAAGGGAAGGGAAGGGAAGGGAAGGGAAGGGAAGGGAAGGGAAGGGAAGGGAAGGGAAGGGAAGGGAAGGGAAGGGAAGGGAAGGGAAGGGAAGGGAAGGGAAGGGAAGGGAAGGGAAGGGAAGGGAAGGGAAGGGAAGGGAAGGGAAGGGAAGGGAAGGGAAGGGAAGGGAAGGGAAGGGAAGGGAAGGGAAGGGAAGGGAAGGGAAGGGAAGGGAAGGGAAGGGAAGGGAAGGGAAGGGAAGGGAAGGGAAGGGAAGGGAAGGGAAGGGAAGTTCTGGCCAGGTGAGGGTTGGTCTCTTCTCCCAGGCACTCAGCAATAGGACAAGGGGGCACGATGGGCTCAAGCTCTGCCAGGGGAAATTGAAGTTGGAGAAAGAAATGCTTTGCAGAGAGAGTGCTCAGGGATTGGAATGGGCTGCCCAGAGAGGGGGTGGATTCCCCGTCCCTGGAGGTTTTTCAGCTGAGCTTGGCCGTGGCACTGAGTGCCATGATCTGGTAAAGGGACTGGAGTTGGACCAAGGGTTGGACTTGATGATCTTGGAGGTCTTTTCCAACCCAATCCGTTCTGTGATCCTATGATCATCCTTCTGCATGGCCTGAGGACAGTCCAGCACCACTGTCTGGGGACAAGGAGGCACCAGAGAGGAAGAGAAATGGGACAGCAGATGCCTCACCACCTCCACTTTGGACTCCCAGGGGCCACCTGGCTCACCTGGGCTGCTCCCTCCCTCTCCCTGAATCTCACTCTGCTCCTCCCTGGCACACAGAGCTCGCTCTGCTCCCTCCCTGGCACACAGAGCTCACCTGGAACAAAGGGGAACGGAGGCTTTGATAGGAATTCACACCTCCTTAGGACCCGGGGGCAGATGTGTGGTTGAGATCAAAGGCAGTAGGTGACATACCTGGCAAAGTGAAAACACTTCTGGGAGAAACCACCCAAGAGGAGAAGCCCCGATTGCCGTTAAAACAAAGTAACACTTGCAGAGCAATTATTTACACGTGTTTTAAAGCCAATTACTGGTGGGGAGGGATGCCAAGGGGATCCAGGAATCCCACACCAGCCATGCAAGAGATCAGCCTAGCCACGTCCTAGACTTGCAAGGGAGGGAGCCCCAGGATTTCTCCAGGAATCCTCTCCCCACATCCCCATCAGTGGAGATCTTTGTTCCCCCTAAAATTTAAGCACTCCTTTTGCTCCATCCTCCAAATGCTCTGAACCTCTCATGTCCTTCACTTTTGGCCCAGTATTGATTGGCACTGGACGTGGCCTGGGGTTTGCAGGTAATTCCTCAGTGACACTGAGTGATGCTGAGACTAAAGAATGAGCTGTCTTGCCTAAAAATTCAAAATTATCTCATCTCTTGCTGTGGTGGGGTATCCAGACCTGTTTGGAGTTGTCCTTGGGGCTCTCAGGATAGGTTTGGTACCTCCAGAAGATCCTCAGACTGGCCTGTGAAAGGGCTCAGAAGAGCCTGTTGTGGACTTGAATGTCTTGGAAAGTCCTTGTTTAACTGACAGACACAGGCAGATCCTGCAAATATTTGCATCACCTTAGGAGTCCCCTAAAATAATCCACTTGGGGAATTTCCCTAAAATAATCAAGTTGTAGAACAGGTTTGTGTGTTAAACTGTCACTGTGGTACCAAAAGAAAGATGCACTGAAAAAAAAAACACAAAAAGAAATGAAACAGTTTGGGGGGGCTCAGCCTGGAGAAAAGGAGGCTCGGGGGGGACCTTCTGGCTCTGCAGTCCCTGCCAGGAGGGGGCATTGAGTGGGGAGTTGATCTCTTCTGTCATGGCCCAAGGGAAAGGAAGAGAGGAAATGGCCTGAAGTTGTGCCAGGGGAGATTCAGGAGGGATTTCTGCCTGGAAAGGGTGGTCAGGCACTGGAATCATGGAATCATAGAATGGATTGGGTTGGAAAAGACCTCTGAGATCATCAAGTCCAACCCTTGGTCCAACTCCAGTCCCTTTACCAGATCATGGCACTCAGTGCCACGGCCAAGCTCAGCTGAAAAACCTCCAGGGATGGGGAATCCACCCCCTCTCTGGGCAGCCCATTCCAATCCCTGAGCACTCTCTCTGCAAAGAATTTCTTTCTGCTCTCCAACTTCAATTTCCCCTGGCAGAGCTTGAGCCCATCGTGCCCCCTTGTCCTATTGCTGAGTGCCTGGGAGGGACTGCCCAGGGAGGTTTGGAGTGCCCAGCCCTGCAGGTACCCAAGGCAGGACTGGCCGTGGCACTCAGTGCTCTGAGCTGGGGGACAAGGTGGGCATCGGGCACAGGGTGGGCTCCAGGGGCTGGCAGGGCTTTGCCAAGGTGGGCATGGGGCACAGGGTGGGCTCCAGGGCCTGGCAGGGCTTTGCCAAGGTGGGCATCGGACACAGGGTGGGCTCCAGGAGCTGGCAGGGCTTTGCCAAGGTGGGCATGGGGCACAGGGTGGGCTCCAGGGGCTGGCAGGGCTGTGCCAGCCTCGGGAATCCCGGGATTCTGGGATTCTGTGCCTTTCACTGCAGCATCCCTTGGTGGAACCAGGGCTGGAGGAAGGAAACCAGACTCTGCACCACTAATGCTTTGCTACAGCCACAGCCAAAGCCACAAGTTAATCTCCTAAATCGTTTCCCCTCCACTTAACATCCCACCTGAGCCCGACTCTGCCTGTGCCTGGCAGGTCTGAGCCTGGGTATGCCAAGGTCAGCCCCGTGCCAGCCACCCTGTACCCACAGGGAAGTGTCTCCCTGGACAGGTCAGCTCATCCACTGTGGGATAATGTGTGGGACAGGAATTAGAAAAGCTTCAGGAAGACACAAAGTCACAGAATCACAGAGTGGTTTGGGTTAGAAGGGACCCTAAAGATCATCCAGTGCCACCCCCTGCCATGGAAGGGACACTTTCCACCAGCCCAGGTTGCTCAGAGCTCCAGCCAACATGTTGTCAGACTCTCTGGATAAAGACCTTAACAACAGCAACATTATTAACAACAAAACAGAAAAACATTTGTTTGATCTTAATTAATAATAAAATCCCCAGCTAAAGAGCCACTTCTTTCTAAGGCAGAAAGAGCACCTGCCACAGAGACACAGAAAATCCTCTGCTGAGCTTCACCCATGAAGACACAGTTCCAGCTTTAGGCTCAGAATGTGCTTATGGGACTGGAGCAGAGGGATTAGAACTACTCTTAACTCAGTGCTGTGAAACCTGCCTGTGTCAGGGATGCTGCTCAGAACTGTCTGTGGATGCTCAATCCCAGAATCCCAGAAGGATTTAGGATTGGAAAAGACCTGAACAAGGAATCCCATATAGAGAAATAAAGGAAGGACATTTGGGGATTCAACAAACTTTCTGTTTGAAAATGTCACTGTTTGAACTTTGGGCCAAAGTTAGTAGTGCTTTAGGTTTCTCTATGAAGTTTTGGTATCTCTTATGTGTTTGTTGGGAAAAAAAGAAGGATTTCTGCAGAAAACTCCCCTGGCATTGAGGGTTTTTTTACTGGCAAAGCAAGAGCCTCCCAGGCAAGATGTGTGATGTCCCCAGAGATGATGTCCCAGAACTTCCCAGCTCAGCTGGGACAATAGGGATGACTAAGGAAGGAGCTTTATCCCAAGAACACACTGAGGCTTTAAATCTCCTGCTTATGACACATGGAAAATTTGTAATCACTTAATCAATCCTGGCCATGGGCACCCAGAGAGCAGCAGTGCCCTGGGTTGGTCCCACAGTGTGGGCAGCAGGGCAGGACAGGGGGGATTGTGCCCCTCTGCCCCTCAGGTGAGCCCCACCTGCAGAGCTGCTCCAGCCCTGGGGGCAGCACAGGAAGGACATGGAGCTGCTGGAGAGGCCAGAGGAGGCCCCAGGATGGGCAGAGGATGGAGCAGCTCTGCTGGGAGGAAAGGCTGGCACAGCTGGCATTGGCCAGCCTGGAGAGGAGAAGCTTTGGGGGGACCTCAGTGTGGCCTTCCAGGAGCTGAAGGAGCCCCAAGAAAGATGGAGAGAGACCATTCCCAAGGGCTGGAGGGACAGGACAAGGGGAATGGCTTCAAACTGACAGAGGGCAGGGCTGGATGGGATATTGGGAAGGAATTGCTGGCTGGGAGGGTGGGCAGGCCCTGGCACAGGGTGGGCAGAGCAGCTGTGGCTGCCCCATCCCTGGGAGTGTCCCAGGCCAGGTTGGACAGGGCTTGGAGCAGCCTGGGCTGGTGGGAGGTGTCCCTGCCCATGGCAGGGGTGGGAATGAGATGACCTTTAATGTCCCTTGCCAAGCCATTTTATTGTTCTCTCCATAATTCACACTTAATTTAGACTGAAAAGTGAGCAAACCAACCCAGAGAAAGGCAAACCTAAATCAAGTCATTTGGATGAGCCACAGTGGGAATGTTCCAGTCCCATTTTCCCTCCCAGCACCTCAGCTCTAGTGAATTCTTTTTCCCAGACTTAAGTACATTCAGTGCCCTGAATTTCTGCCTGGTCACTCACCACTCACTGCAGGATTTTTTTCTTTTAATTCTATTTTTCCCTCCATGAGCCAGTACAAGGCATCTGTAGTGATCCTACCAGAGCAGAAGATCAAAAGCCCCAATGTTACAATTAGTGCTGGAGGTTGTTCTGAACCAACCTGAGTACCTAAAATGCCACAGAAACACTGGGTGTGGGTGATATTATCTGCATTAATCAAGGCATGTAATGAGCAGAGTATAATGGCTCACAATGTGTATTTTTAAGCCTCCAAACCAGCAAGTACTTACAGCAGATGGCACCTTTTCAACAAGTTCCATTCCCTTCTCCACCCCACACTCCCAAGTATTTCAGGTAATTGGCTTCTCCTCTAGGGATCAGCCACAGTAAAATCATATTAAATGAACTAATTTTCTCTCCTTAGTCTCACACACACACACTTTTAATTTTGAGCTGTGAGGAGAGAGAAATCCAAAAGGTCTGAGTGGTTTTGTTTTCCTCTGGAATGGCCTTCAAATCATCTGGGCTTTGAGGCTGTACATCCCAGCACTTTTTGGCTTTGCTTCTGCTCTGTCTTAAACTTTCCCCTCCCAGGTGCTTGGACATTTGGGGATTCAACAACCTTTCTGTTTGAAAATGTCACTGTTTGAACTTTGGGCCAAAGTTAGTAGTGCTTTAGGTTTCTCTATGAACTTTTGGTATCTCTTATGTGTTTGTTGGGAAAAAAAAAGAAGGATTTCTGCAGAAAACTCCCCTGGCATTGAGGGTTTTTTTACTGGGAAAGCAAGAGCCTCCCGGGCAAGATGTGTGATGTCCCCAGAGATGATGTCCCAGAACTTCCCAGCTCAGCTGGGACAATAGGGATGACTAAGGAAGTTCAAGTGATGTTGAATCTGCAGCTTCCCCGGGAGCAGATTCCCTTCCCTATTTGATCTCAGGATCAACGATGACCTTGCTCTTAAAACTGAGCTCCTTCTACTTTAGTTGGCATCTGTCACTTCTTGTCTTACCATTTTTTGCTAATGAAATCAGTCCCTCCCCTTCCTCTTCCCCCTTGTCTTTCATGTTAAACCACAGTCACACCATCCCCTTGGCTTCCCCTTGGCCCCAAATTATATGGATCTATTTAATTCCTTTAATCTCTCCTCATAGGTAGCTCCTTCTAGACCTTTAATCACTGTGGTTGCCCTTCTCTGGAATCTCTCTCATTCCCTGATAGTCTGGAACACCCTGGCCAGGATGTTGCTCTCCCTGGGAATTGAGTGCTGGGAAAATAACACAGGATGTTCCCTGGGCTCTGGATGTGACCTCTCTGCTTCTCCTCCAGAGAGCCTGTTCCACCTGGAATGCTGCATCCAGCCCTGGGGTTCCCAGCCTGGAAAGGACATGGGTGTGAATCTAGAGGAGGCACCAAATGGAGCAGCTCTGCTGGGAGAGTTGGGATTGTCCAGCCTGGAGAAGAGGAGGCTCCAGGGAGACCTCAGAGCTCTTTCCAGTGCCTAAAAGGGGCTTACAAGAAGGCTGGGGAGGGAATTTTCACACAGGCATGTAAGTGATAGGACACAGGGGGATGGCTTTAAGCTGAGGGAGGGCAGGGTTAGATGGGAGATTATGGAGAAATTCCTGGCTGTGAGGGTGGTGAAGCCCTGGCATGGGGTGTCCAGAGAAGCCCCATCCCTGGGAGTGTCCAAGACCAGGTTGGACAGGGCTTGGAGCAACCTGCTCTCCCACTTTGAGGAAAGCAAAATGCATCACATCCCAGCTGCAGTGATGCCTCCCACATGTCTGGTCCACAGGTGAGGGGAGCAAAGGACACACAGGGCAAACCCCCAGGAGGTATTTTTGCAGAGCACATTTAGCCCAGTCTCTGCTCCTACCCAGAAGTTTATCAACAGTTGTGTAAGACCAAGGAGAAAACTTATTGGTGATGTTCTAGCAAATATTTTTTGAACCAGATTGGGTTTTTTGTAAAGCAGAGGAGGGGAGAGGCTCCTCCTGCCCTGTGCTGGGTCTGTGGTCACACACCACACACCTGCAGCAGGTGAGCACCAGAAGGAGCCCAGCCTTGGCTTTGGCCCTTACCAAACCTCCCAGCAAGGCTGAGCTGGCTTGACTAAGTGGGGTAAGGCTCGGGGTCTATCCACACAGACAGCTGTGGGATTAAATCCCCCCTTGAGGAAACAGGGAGGAAAAATGCCATGGAGAAATGTCTCCAGGGATGGTGGGTTATTGGTCACACAGTTGAGCACTGAGATTGTATCCACAGCCTTAGGAAAAGTCAGACAAAGAGCATTTCATCACCCATCCTTTTGGGCTCTGCCCAGTCTGAACTCTGCCTTTGGCTGTTGGTTGGACTCGTTCCTTCACCCAGCAAACCCCTGGGAGGACCTGCAGTGTTGGGATTGACAGGGGTGCAAAGTGACAATTCAGCCTTTCCTGAAAATGGCCCTTCCCGGGCTGTACCTGCCCATTCTGCCACCAGCTGACAGTTCTAGTCTGGAGAGAGGCAGTTTCTGAGTGATGGCAGAGGTGAAATGGGAGAAGGGAGCTCCCTTCATGTGTAGGTTCATGTCTGTGCCACCCAACCCTCTGATATTCAGGCAAATCATTCCCCACATCCTCAAACAGGAGCCATGTCTGCCTGCTGAAATATTTGGAGTGACAAGAGCATGGATTGTCCTATTTGGAAAGAAAAAGCCTCTCAACCTCCACCCAGGAGGAACGAGATGGGCTTTTACCACCATTGTCACCTAGGGATGGAGATGGATGAAGGGGACAAAGGGGGTGGAGAGCCCTTGAGAACGTTTTCAGGGTCCCAAGTAATTCGATGCCCAGGTTAAAGAATGAACGCGTGTCATTCCAGCCCTGCTCACCATCCCTCTGCTTTGCATCAAATGAGCTGCGGCCAATTTTCCTGCAGCCACAACGAACGATCTCGGATCAGTTTAACAGATCAAAGCCCAGAGCCCTGCGGGGTTTTAGGTGCTTCCTTCTCCCCGAAAGGGAGGGAATTCAGACACCCCTCACCCTCACCCCTCACCCCTGACCACCTCACATCCCCCCCTTGGTGGCATTTTGGTGCACGAGGATGAGAAACTCACATTTCATTGTGTGGGACAGATCACTGAGGGAAATGAGGAGAAAATTGTCTCTTTCTTTACCCGCCGCTGCTTTTCTCTGTGCGATGTTTCATTATTTCAGTAGCCCCAAAATAACTGAATGTGGCACTTGGGTGATTTTATTCAGGTCAGGCAGTGGAATCATGACACTGATTGCTATGCAATAGTGACAGGGTTAACTCAGAAGCCTGATCAGAAATGTTTATAGTGGTGTTTTAAGTGTGCCTTCCTTCTGCTCGTGATGAACCAACGTCTGTGAATGAAATCTGTAGGATCAGGGATTTTTTTGGAGGGTCTTAATACACATATAAAATGAATTCAGGTGCAAGAGGCAGGAGAGACCCACTGAATAACCCCATGGATGCTCCAGACATTTAAATGCTCAAGTAATTGCGTTCCCAGACGAGATTCCCATGGCATTCCACGCTAAGGCTGAGGCTGGGCATGTTTCTAAGTGTTGGCTGTAGCCAGTTCTCTGGGGTTTTGCTCATGTGACACCTATCCCAGCTCTGTTAAGCTCTGCATTTTTTTCCCCTTGAACAAAATGTTTGTTTGCCTGCCTGATACAAGTTGCCTCCTGTCCTGCACAAATCCAAGCCCTTAAAAAAAAAAAAATGTCCAGGGCTCCTTGTTTGGCCGGGAAATATTTACCTGTGCAGTGGGAACCTGCTCTGCGTTCGGGCTCTTGGCAATTTAGGCTGTTTAAAATTCATCCCGAAATTGTTGCTCCCTCTCTCCGAGGCTTTTGCTTGGCCGTGTTACGTAAAAAACTCGCTGCTTTGTGGTCGAGGAATCCCGTGCGACAGAAGTAAACAAGAGATTCACTTGCGTTTTGTTCTCGGCTGGGATAAATTGATGTCAAAATGCAAATGTGAGCAGCGCCGAGCTGGTAAAGCTGTAACAGCCGCTGCGATTCTCGCTTCAAAAGAATAAAAAAGGACTGTCCGAGAGCAAGTCTGAGCTTTGGGGATGCTAAAAAGTCTTATCATGTGAGAAGGAGCATCAGCTTTGAGTCGTTTCCTCACTTTCTCTCGCTGCTGATACTCCTGCAAGCTGCTTAACTCCCACTTTTCCAGAGTACCGGCACAAGAGGACAATAAATACCTGGAGAGTTGCCCTCTTTGTCGTGCAAAAATTATGAGGCAGACCATGAATTGAATTGGCTAAAGAAACAAACAAAAAGAAACAAACCAACCAACCAAACAAACAAAAAGCCCAAAACAACCCAATAACCCAGGTGCGGTTTGTACTAATGGGCACGTCAAAGAAAGAACTCGATCTGCTACTAAA
Organism: Pithys albifrons albifrons; assembly: GCF_047495875.1. Lineage (NCBI taxonomy): Eukaryota > Metazoa > Chordata > Aves > Passeriformes > Thamnophilidae > Pithys > Pithys albifrons. The sequence continues at coordinate 125,518,055 of NC_092458.1, forward strand.
TATCCTCACCACGGTATTTTCTCTCTTAGTTGACTCCTCAACTTGCCGTGCAAAAAGCTCTTCTATTTAAAAAGAGAATCGCCCCATTTGCGCACATTAACGCCCTTTATCTCAGCACTGATAAGGCTGGGAAGTTAAAAACAGTATTTTCTGCGTCCCTCCTAAACTGCTTAAGTTTGTACCTCTCTGTGTCCACCCACGTGCGTCAGTCGGGTTTATTTTGTGTTTACAACAAGGAGCTCAAATTAAGACGGGATGCAAAGTAGGGACTGAAATTCGCCTCAACATATTCATTAATTTAAATATAAAATCCTCCCTGCCTCTTGACTAAAAAAAAACAAAAAAAACAAAAAAAAACCCCAACCAACAAACTGCATTTTCACATCTTAGGAGATGTAGGCAGATGTGTGCACGTCAGTAAGATAATTCTTCTTATCTCTACCACGCCCGTAAAAAGTTATCAGCCACTAATACACCCCAGACGGCTTTTAAGCTGTGGTTTATAACAGCCGTTTGCCTGTATATATATATATATATATATATATATATATATATATATATATATGTATGTATATGTGTGTGTGTGTGTGTGTGTGTGTGTGTGTGTGTGTATTACACATTTGTCTTAAAGCAGAAAAATAATTTAAAATCGGGATGATTTCATACGAGGAAGAAATAGCCGCGAAAAACATGGAATTAAAAAAAAATTAAAAAATTAAAAATTAAGGAAAGCCACAGACAAACTGTAGAAACTCGGTATGAAAGAGCTTTAGCACCAAACTCGGCTGCTTAAAACAGGGACCTGTTGTAAATACGGAGTCCCCGCCGGGGGAATGATCCGAAAACCGTCCCCGCATCCTTTGGCAAAGGAAAAGGAGGGAAAGATGAAGCTGCAGCCGCCGGTGCGGAGCAGGAGCGGAGAGAGGAGGGCGCTCCTGACCCGCACTCGGAGGGATGCGAGGAAACCACACCTGGCGCTTGTGCCACCGTGAATTCGGGGCACCCGGCGCATCCCTCTCCGGCAGCAGATTCCTCTCCCCTCGGGAAACTCGGCGCGCTTTCGGTTTAGTTTTTTTTTTTTTTCATTAATTGCCTTCAACCAGGCGCCACTCGTGGCAGAACCCTCGCAGCTGCTTCCCCAGCTCCGGAGCGTTTCTAAAGCCACTGTCGGCAGAAACGAGGACCCGCCGTGCCCTGCCATCGCCCCGGCGTGGGGAGGTGCCAGGGGCTCCCGGGGATGGGGGGCTCCCGGGGTTGCGGGGGTCGCAGCCCGCGGTGGGTTGTGGTAGGGACGGACCGTGGTGGGCGCAGCTCGCGAGGAGGCAGAGCCCGCCCGTCCCGGGGGTGTCCCGGAGATCTCCAGGGGTCTCACAGGGGTGTCCGGGGCTCTCCAGGGGTGTCCCGGGAGTCTTGCAGGGGTGTCCCGGGGATCTCCAGGGGTCTCACAGGAGTGTCTGAGGGTCTCACAGGGGTCTCCAGGGGGTCTCCAAGGGTCTCACAGGGGTGTCCCAGGGGTTTCCCGGGGGTCTTACAGGAGTGTCCTGGGAGTCTCACAGGGGTCTCACAGGAGTGTCTGACGGTCTCACAGGGGTCTCCAAGGGTCTCACAGGGGTGTCCCAGGGGTGTCCCGGGGGTCTTACAGGGGTGTCCTGGGAGTCTCACAGGGGTGTCGTGGGGGTCCCCAGCGGTCTCACAGGGATGTCGTGGGAGTCTCCAAGGGTCTCACAGGGGTGTCTCGGGGGTCTCACAGGGGTGTGTCCCCCGGGTCCCCTCCGGCGGGGCGCTGGCGTGCGGCGCGCCCCCTCTAGCGGCTCTGCCGGGAACTGCACCGAGCACCGCCCGCGGTGGGCACCGGCCCCGACCCCGCTCCGAGCGCTGCTCCCCTCGACGGGGGCGGTCCCGAGGGGGGTCCCCCCGCCGCCACTCCCACCCACCCACCCCCGCTGCAGCTGCTGCCGCCGCTGCCCTTCAAAGCCCGCCCGGCCGCCGCAGCGGCTGCTGAATTAGAGGGGGAGGCGTCCCGCGGGTGGCCGCGGGGAGGGGCGGCCGTGCCGGCGGGGACAGGAGATGCGGCGGGTGCGGGGTGTGAGGCTTGACTGGGGGAACCCCAAACCCGCGCCAGGAGCGCGGCGGGGACGGGCGGCGATTCCGCCGAGGCGGCGGCAGCGGGTGGGGATCGCCCCGTCCCCAGCCTGGGTTAGCCAGGGGCGCGATCGACAGTCGCGACCAGCAGCAAAATAAAAAAAAAAAGGGCACCAAAACAAAAAAAAAAAAACACCCAACCGAGACTTAGCCCGAAAGCACAGCCACGCCTCAACTCGGCATCCTCGCTACCGCCTCCGCGGGCCCTGAGCGGCGCGCCGGCGGCCCGATGATGCCCATGCGGCTGTTCCCGGCCGTGCTGTCCTTGTGGCCGGGCTGTTACGGAGGAGGGGTGGGAGGGGTCTCCCCCAGCCGGGAGCTTGGTCCCGGACACACTGAGCGGCGATGGGCCCCCTCGGGGCCGGGTGCGTGTCCGCGGGGCCGGGAAGCGGCGGGGACGACCCCCGACAGTGGCTGTGCCGGGGGTCCCCCCATTCTCGGGGAGGAAACGCCCCGGAGCAGACCGCGCCGGCTGCTCTCTCGGGGGCTGCCCGGCGAGGTGGGCGGACATGTGTCTGCGGCTCTGCGGGCACCTTGCGGGGACCAGCCGCTGCTCCGGTGGGGGCGGGTGGTCGGTGACTGATGGGCAAGCGGGGCTCGCAGGCAGAGCCGGGAGTCGCGCCTGAACACGCCCCCCACCCCGAGCGGGTGTGGAGCCCCCCAGGCGTGGCCGCGGTGCCCCGGGGCGGCGGTCGCGGTGCCCCGAGGTGGCCGTCGCGGTGTCCCGCTCGTCCCGCGCCGCTTCCCGGAGCCCCTGCCCGCGGCCGCGCCCCGGCCGCTCCCGGTGCGGGCCGTGATTGGCCAGTGCCCTCCCCGTATGCAAAGCAGGCGGGGGAATGACATTCCCCGCACGCCTCCCGCCCGCACCGACTCGCTCCCGGCCACCTCCATCCATCCCGGCGGCGGCGGGCGCCGGGCGGGCGGCGCGGGACACGCGACACGCGACACGGGACACGGCCCGGCTCACCCCGCGGGAACCCTGCGGGCCCCCACGCGTGAAGACCCGCGAGCTCTCCGCTGTGGAAATGCGCCTTCTCTGAGCACTTCTGCCTAACCCTGGCTGGCAACTTTCGGGTTGATCTTCCCTCGGTGCTCCCGATTTCTCTCCTCGTTGGGGTCCGCGGCTCCTTCACCCCCGCCCGCCGCCACCTCGTGTTGCGGAAGGAAAGCTTTTACGCCTTCAAAAGTAGTGATTTTGCTGGGTGGTGGTTTTTTGTCTTTTTTTTTCTTATTTTTTTTTTAATTGTCGCTGGTGGCTTTTGGTTTTCAGTGTGTGTGTGTGTGTGGGCTCTCGGCGGTTTCCATCCCGCTGGACGAGAGAAAAGCCATGTTTCCGAAAGCAGGCTTCCACCTGCTGCGGTTCAAATATTGTTAAGCAGCCGGTTCCTGTGGCCGAACTAGAGGAAGACTGTCTCAGATACTGAAAAAAAAAAAAAAAAGAATTGGCAATGAGTGCCGAAGTTGTTGCAGACTGTTGGTTTGACTGCTGAGGAGGACGTGAGTGGGAGAGAGAGAGCGCTGTTGCACACACAAAACCACAGAGCGAACCCACAATTTAACCAACATCCCCAAACCCAAGTTTTCAGCTGTGGACCTTTTAGCCTCAGAGCTTATGATCGGCTGCGACCTTTCTTTAAATTCATGAAAGGCGTTATACCAAAGACAAGTAAAAGAGATTTGAAGCTTGAATGCCATGCACTGAGCTTTTCTTTTCTTTTTTCTTTTTTTTTTTTTTCCTTTTTGCGCAAGAATGATTGAGAGGTCATTACACGAGTACTCTTAGAGGAAAGCCAACCAAACTACTGAAGCTCATTTTCAAGGCTGCTTAAAAAAAATTCGCAGAGAACATTAATGGATTCCTGTTGTGTTTAAATTCTCTACAGATTATATTGTAAATATTTTATGAAGTCCGGTATATGTGTGTGTGCGTGCGTGTGTGTACGTGAATATATATACACAGTTGTAGCCAGCTGACCTTTGATCAGAAAGTCTCTTTCTCGTACCGCCTTCTCTGAAGACAATCCTGAATTTCCCTCTCTAAAAGAGCCGGTTTTGCCTACGGAAGACTCTGGTGTATTTTGTTTTCTCTTGGGACTGTAGAGAAATCACCTGGAAGAAACTGAGAGGCGACTGATTGGGAAGCCCAGGCTTTGCAAGTGTTTCTTGTACTTGATCGCCTCTTTTTTGTTTGTTTTTTTTTTTTTTTTCACGGTGCTCGGGAGTTCGGAATGAGCTTTCTCCCCGGTAACTTTGTGTCACGGACTTAATGCGCGGTAAAGCCCCGCACGGACGCCTCTTTGGCTTATCGGATTAACGTGATTCCGCCTCTCCAGGAAGCCAAGAGTTAAGTCTCGGCGTGCTCACTATCTCAGCCGCCTTCAGCAAAAAATTAACTTTGGGGACTGGCATAGAAACAAGTTTCCCCCGAGTCCTCAGCCTGTATCCGTTTATGTTGGTCCCCAGAGAGCAGCTCGCTGAAGAGTTACGCTCCTTTCGCTGTTTTGTAAAAACTCTGTGGAGGTCTTTCACTCAAAAGGCTTGTTGTGATGCGTATCCCCGTAGATACCAGCACCAGCCGCCGCTTCACGCCGCCCTCCACCACGCTGAGCCCGGGGAAGATGAGCGAGCCGCTGCCGCTGCCCGGCGCCGAGCACAGCGGGGCTTTGCCGGGGAAGCTGCGCGGCGCCGACCGCAGCATGGTGGAGGTCCTGGCCGATCACCCCGGGGAGCTGGTGCGCACCGACAGCCCCAACTTCCTCTGCTCCGTGCTGCCCACCCACTGGCGCTGCAACAAGACGCTGCCCATCGCCTTCAAGGTACGTCTGCCGGCTCCCAAAAACCGCGCGTCGGGGGACAGGGGTGGGGAGAAAGAGGGAGGGAAGGGTGGAGGGATGGGGAGCAGGATGTGCGCCCCGAGGATGGGGAGCACGGGGCGCTGAGCTGCGGGCTTGGACCCGCATCCGAACTGAGACAGCTCGCTCCGGCGGGGAAGCCACGGTGGTCCGGCTGCCACCCACTGCCTCCCTCCATCCTTCCTTTCATCCCTCTATCCTTCCTTTCATCCTTCCATCCTTCCTTTAATCCCTCTATCCTTCCTTTAATCCCTCTATCCTTCCATCCATCCTTCCGCGGCCCCGTGGGAAGGCTCCCGCCCGGGCTGCGGGCAGGAGCGAGCGGTGGCAGCTGAGGAATGCGATGGCTCCTTCCAGCCGCTGCCTCCCTCTTCTCCCCATTCATAACTCTGGTAGTGAGAGGCGGCTCTGCTTAAGGGAAGGAAAAAAAAAAAAAAGCCAGACCCGGGGAATTTGGCTGCCCTGGGGACCAGATGCCGCAGCCCGATGCTGACGGATGGAGGCGGCTCGGAGCTGAAGGAGCTCCCGGAGCTGAAGGAGCCCCGGGCTCCCCCAGAAGTCGCCCACGGCGGTGGCACGTCCCTCTGCCACCCACGGGGGACACCCACCAGCCGCCACGGACCCCTCTCGGGAGGCTCCGCGTTTCCCTTTGCCAGGAGCTCTTCGACGTGGGGGGAATAAACAATAAACAACCCACCAACAGTCCAAAACACGTATTTCCTTTTTTAAATTATTATTATTGGTTTGTTTTAATAATACCAAAAGTCGGGGCCTAACCTGGGCAGACCCTGCGGCCGCTTGTAGTTCTCCAGTTTCCAGAGTCCCTTGCTAAATCCAAGGAAAACCGCGGCAAAAGATGAGGAGGAGGGATGGGGAGAGAATATCCAGGCACGGGCCACCGGGATCCTGCCGAGAGGTGCCCCCTGGCATGGTTGGTGCCCTTTTCTCCCTTCCCGTTACCCGGGTTCAAGTAAAATTATCCTCCCCTCGGAGTAAAATTATCCTCCCCTCGGAGTAAAATTGTCATCCCCTCCGAGTAAAATTGTCCTCCCCTCCGAGTAAAATTGTCATCCCCTCCGAGTAAAATTGTCCTCCCCTCCGAGTAAAATTACGCTGCCCTTGGTCATGCTCTTTTTTTGACTCGGGTCTGTGTGTAACTTCTTGAACGCGCTGGTTTTCTTGCTGCCGATGTAGACACGCTTCTAAGCAAGGAAAGGAAAAGGTAATTATTCTCGTTATCCTTTTATCCGAGACGGGAGCCGCAGAGACTTGCAGCTCCTTAGGAGCCCCGGGCTTAGATTTAGGAGCGGGATTTGTCAAGTTCGAGCCTTTTTTTTTTTTTTTTTTTGTGGTCACTGCTGAAAACAGACGGCCTCGGTACAACTTTTGTTTTGAAGGCGACCCGGCTCGCCTCTTCGCGATGGCTTTTTGGGAGAGGAGAAAGGAGGGAGAAGGGAATCGGTTCAGCTCCCGGAACTTTGGGAAATCCCGCTGACGAGGCGGCTTCAGGGCAAAGTTTTATTATGTCTGGCCTCCTTGTTTTACGCAGATAGGAGTCTGGGGAAAAGGGAGGAACTAATCGGCAGGGTCACTTCCTAAATTCCCACATTTAGATTAATTATTACACTCTTACCCACGCACTAGGCAGCTCCTGCTAATTAGTCGGGAAGTTGTGCTCCTGGAAGGCAGTGAAAGAAAAGCCGCTCCGCCCCGCCGGGACGGGAGATAAGCGGAGTCCCCGGTGTTGCTTTTTCCTGGGGGCAGAGAGGCCACGGTGGCGGCTCCCCCGCCTGGCTCGGTCCCAATCCTGGCCATCTCCCGGCGGGATACGGGATGGAGAAAGGGTAGGAGAGGTGGTTCTTCCCGCTGCTGCCCGGCCGCGCCCCGGTGGTGCCAAGCCGCTGGCACCGACAGCGAGCTTGGAATTCTCCCCGGGAATGGGATCTGCTGGCGGCAGGGACTGCCCTGGGCATGTGGAAATTGTGGGAATAAAGCCATGGAGGTTTAGAGATGCCCAGGGCTGCTCTCCCTCCGCTCACAGCCCGTGTTCACCGGCGGGTTCTCCACGAGTTCTTAACACCGGGATAGTTCCACTTAGAAAGAGCCCAAAGAAAAATAAAAAATCAGCGCCCCACCCAAAATTAGGATCAGGTGTCACTCTGAGCCCCTGGAAGGGTGGGCTGGGAGGCACCTGCGTGCCAGAGCTCTCGGTGCTCCTCGTCTTCAGCACCCAAATTCTCTCTCCAGGGATTGCTGAGAAATTAATCCTGGAATAATTTGCCACGTGCAAAACAAGCTCGTTGCGCTTATACTAAATACTGAATATTCACAAAGGCGTTTGGAGAAGTGGTGATTTTTCAGCTGGTTGGGAGCAGGAACTTGAAAATCCAGTTCAGATCATTCCTTTGCATCTGATAAAAAAACACTGAGTTTTATCTGGTACTTGATAACAACCATTGCATGAATAAAAAAGAGAGAGACGGAGAGTTTTCTCTTCATGTTTCTGTAGAAAATTCATTTATGATGTTTGATCAGGATGTTGTTTCAAACCAAAATTACAATTTCCAGGCTTTTTTTCCTTAATTAAAGAATGATTTTGAGAAACCTCGAAAATAATACACAATAACTGACAAGGTGCCATAGAAATTCATTGTCCAAGTGCTGTTAAGAAAGAATCTAAATCTTAATTTAAAAGGCCAATTTGGTTTGATTGATGGGGGAGAAGTAGGTAATTTAGATACCCGACAGCAACCCTGATACTCTTCTTGCTTCTCTGGAAATACATATTTTCAAGAGGTAAAGAATTCAACAAAGTCCTTGATAACTCCACTCAGCAAGTCCCAACTTATCTGTTTAGTCTTTTTTCTAATGTAAATGTTTGTATTTCTCTTTCTATTGTCTGTGACTTTTAACTCCAGTTTCTTTCCTGGGCTGTGTCAGTTTGGTTTCTAATTTTTCCTTCACGTGTCTTATCCTCGAGGTTGCCTTTGGTGCGATTGGGAAACGGGGCTTTAAAATATTTATTCTGTAAGAGCCAACTGACCCTGGGTTCACAAAAATCTTAAAATCCTGCTATTTATTTCCTTAAATGAGCGTGAAAATATTTGCATCGCGGGGTAATGCCTTGATTTTCCTTTTTCCCTTTTCTTGGGCTTGTGATTTAAGGGCTTGCCTTGAGGTTTGAAGGTAATTTGGAAGGGACTGGATGTGTTGGGTTGGTGGTCACTGAAACTGTGCAAGGAGAAGACTCTGAGCTTCAACATTTCAAGCCAAGCTCAGGGAAATTTATGCCAAGCTCAGGGAAATTTGAAAAGCCCAACACTGAGCCCAGCACAGGCCCCAGAAACACGTTGTGGGACACAGAGGAGAACAAAAAAAAACCAAAAACCCAAAAGCCTGAGCTGCGAAGGAACGGGGAAGAGGAAGTTGAAATGGAGACATAAAGAGGGAATTTTGAGCCCGGTGGTTTGAAGTTTGCATGTGGAAGTGAAAATAAGGGTTATTGGTGACAAAAGGGAGAGGAAAGGCTGGGAAAAACCTGACACTGGAGGCTGCTCTCGGATTCTGGGAGGCAGCTGAGACCGGGGAAAAGGAATCAGGGATAGATCAAGGAAAGGAGCTGCTGATCCCATTCGGGAAGAACAAGTGGGATTAGAAACGAAGAGAAATAAAACCAGGCCATGACAACTTCAACCAGCTCTAAGTGCCTGGATATAAGCTAGAAAATGCTGAGAGGAAGGAAAAATACCAAGCTGCAACTCAGAGGAGCTGATGAAGGGCTACTTCCTCTTAGAAATGTGCAAAAGAGGAATTAAAAACTGGCTAGATTTTTTCTCCTTTTTTTTTTTTCTAAAAGTCCTGTAGATTTAATTGGGTGAATAGCAATGGGATGTAAAAATAAATATATAGGGGACCAAATTCAAGCTCTTATTTTTGCCAGAGTAAATGGAGAGACACCCCAAATATCCATTTGATTGCAGGAGGGTAAAATGGCTTGGAGGATTCCATCCTGCTCAAGAAGATGAAATAAAAATTAATTTTTTCCCCTGTTTCTTCTGTGCCAACAGTGTAGATACAAGTCAGAGCATTTAAGATTGGAAATATTTGGATCTCTCAGGTCGTTGCATCAAACCCAGGGTGAATTCTGAACTCCTAAATGTTTGTTTGATAGATCTTGGCACTCAAACATTCGGGGCTGGGATGAAACATTTAATTGAGGCCTCATTTTCCGTGGATTTATCCTGAATTTATGCTCTGTTAAGAGTTACTGCTGTAAATGAGACCTGCAGTGGGTCCTGGCCATTGAATTTATTTACTGGAAATTACAGATAGGTATTTTGGAAAGTTGATTTCATGTATTTTTCATCTCAGAGTACACACCGTGCTGAGTCTTTCAGAGAAGGCATCAATGGGAAACTTCCCAGGCCAAATGTGAAGAAAAATAAGTTTTGAAATGGTAGAAATCCACAAGGAGGAATAAAAAAAGATGCACCTTAAATAATATATGTTATGGTAATACAATAGAAGCAATGATATAAAAAAATAAATGCACTCTGTTAGATCCTTCAATTCCTCGGGAAATGTGGGGAAGAATATTAGAAAATAATTGGAAAGCATTTTAGTGCAGTAATGCTTCAACTGCCAGTGAGTCTACCTGGAACTTGTCTGCTCACTTCAGATTTTAAAATCAAAACTGCCAAACCATCAGACTTGCTTAAAGAATAAAAAAGGGGACAAGGTTTTGGGGAAGAAGAAGCTTTCCATTCCTCCAGACTGGAAATGGCAGCAATTCCTATTTCCCCAAAACAGCTTCTCAGTCTACGTCGGTTCTTGCTGTAGCTGCTTTTTCCCATTTTCTCCCGTTGTTGCCTCCCAATCCTGAGGAAGCTGAGGGATCTCCTCCTTGATTGTGCAGGTGGTGGCCTTGGGGGACGTGCCTGATGGGACCCTGGTGACGGTGATGGCTGGGAATGACGAGAACTATTCGGCAGAGCTCCGCAACGCCACGGCTGCCATGAAGAACCAGGTGGCGCGATTCAACGACCTGCGCTTCGTGGGCAGGAGTGGAAGAGGTACCTCTTTGTTCTCCACTGCCCTTGGGTCGTGTTCCCCAGTTATGGCAAGCTCTGGTGATGGGCAGGGAACTCCAAGAGCATCCTGGAAGGTTGTTGTACAGGCCACTTGCACAGGCACAGAATTAGCCAGGTGGTTTTCCTTGTTTTATCGTAGCTTGTCCTCCGCGTTGCTTCGATTCTTTAAAGAGCGAAATCTCAGTTGAAAAAAAACTAAAACTCACCCAGCAAGTGACACTTTGACTCTCTAAGGTGCCCAGACTATTTTAAACAGCACAGTGTTACCCGTGGTTAAGTTTAAGTGGCATATTTTCAGTTTAAAACATGAATTTTCAGCTTGTGTAGAGACTCGTGATGGGGTTCCCCAGCACTCTCTGCAAATCTGGTTTCTGCAGCAGAGCAAGTCAACCTAGAAGTAAAAATATTTCCTGCATAAATCTAAAATTTCTGCAGGTTCCCCTTGACCTGCTGTAGGCACAAGGCACTTTTTCTGGCCTTTTTTCCCCTCCAGATGCACCAATGCTGTTTGTTTAAGTCTCCTGCAAAGTGGATGGGAGAGACCAGGCAGAGCAGAGGGGTTTGATACCTGACTGGCTGTACCTCTGCCATAACCAGTAATTATCAGTATGTAAATAAAAAAGCCTTCAGAGCATAAATAACAAAGAGGATTTGAAGTTGCCTTAGACTGGGATGATACAGGAATGTTGGTAGGAAGCTGGAAGTAGAACCCGACGCACGCGGCTCACGTCGCCCGTGGGTGGGCAGGTGCACAAAGCTCAGTCCCAAAAAATAAAATCAACATAAAGACCCTTTGCAGCTTCACTTCTTGGCTCCAAGCCATAGTCTTAAACCACATAAATTCCAAGAAACCAAGTTTACCATCTTGTTGGTTTATTTTAAGGACTTTCCCTTGCGTTAGTGCCCGTGAGGGGAGTTTGGGGAGGTTCAGTCAAAGCCACAGAAGAGAAGCCAGGGAGCTGTTGCTCAGAGAAACCTCAGATCAGCCTCTCTCTTTTAAGGTCAAGGATGAAAAGCCGTCACATCTTTCATGTGACTTCATGTGATATTTACTTACGACTTTTTCTTTTGTTTTGTTTGTCTTTAAGTAAAAAGGGCAGGGTTTTTATGGGGTTCCAAACAGTGCAGTGTTATTATAACCAGGATGATCCGGTGCTGTAACACTCACAAATCCAAATGGCAGCGGCTGCTGCACTTCAGGAGGTTTCCTTTTGGAGCAGTTTGTGCCCTGGTGTCTCTCAGAACCAGACTGAATGTTCAGGGATTGCTGATCTTCCCTTCCCATTTTCCCTTCCCTCTCTCCCCATATGAGCACAACCTGATTTTTGGTGGCCCGTGAGAGAAGAGAGTTCCAAAGGTGACCCACTTCTGTTTGCTCACTCCCCAAAATGTTTTATTCCAGAATGGGAGATGGCTCAGGCTTCAGACCAAGGAAATGATCCTGATTATACACCACATTTCCCTTTTAAGTGAAAGGCATCTGTAGATGCCCTTCCAATGTCAATCCAGTGGCAACGGTGGCAGAGTGTGGCCCTGCCGAAACATCAGACAAGCAGTAAATACATTATAAGAATAAACCACCAGGCCAGTTCCCCCTGACTCCTGCAGCACTTTGAGCTGAGGATACAGAGGCAGAGATCTTTCAAATTGTGTTGTTTGGGCCGTCTTCAAATGCACTGGGTGGAAAACACCCGCAGCTGAGAACGTCGCTTGGTAATGCTTGCAAAGAATAATAATAGGGTAATGCAGAGAAAATTATATCCATTTACTGAAAACATGAGAGATGCTGTAATGTCTAAAAGTATCAGTCATTAAACGTGTTCATTTGTTATATTAAAGGTACCACCTTTTCAGTAAATGGAATTTGCATTATGATTCAGAGATGACTGTTTAGAAGATTCAAATGAATAGCTGGCAGAGTGGTGGAGAAGCTAATAAAAACAAACCTGTAGTTCAGTTCCTGGCCATGGTAATGAAGCTGGAAATCATAACAGTGGCCTGTGTGAGTCTCAAGGTCAAAATCCAGCAGCTGAGGGAAAACAGTCCCTCTCCATGCAGCAAAGCTGGGCAGGGAACGCTGAAGAGCCCCTTGCCCTTCTCTCAGTGGTTGCCAACAGCTGGTGGCTCAGCCACAGACAAACCTGGGCTGTGCTGTGACATCCAGGTGCTCAGGAGCCTCTGAGCAGTGCAGGGATTTGGGAATGCTGCGTGTTATTAGTCAGGCTTGGAGGTTAAATCTCATCCCGGCCATTGGCCGCCCATCTTTGGAGCGGGTGACTAATGTATGCTTTTGTTTACTCCTCCAACAGGGGATTGTTTTCCAAAGGTGGGGATTGTTTGCATTCATAGGGATTTCTGAGGTGCTGTTCTGTTGAATCTGTATAAAGCCTAAAGCAGAAGGTGGCTGCTTCAAAGGGCATTGCTTCCTTTGATACTTTGCTAGAGGAAAATTAACCCAAACCTTGTTTGCCGTGGAATATTTGAGCTTGAATAAGTTCGGCGGCCACCAGTGATCATGTGATGCCAGGAGCATTATGTGAGCAGGGACTGGGAGTTCCTGGGCAGAGTGGAGGCTCCTCATGTCCATCAGGTGGTTTTAAATCCTTGATGGAGAATAAGGAATGGCTTTGAGTGGTGGCAGTTCCCTCTTCATTGGTGATCACCCACCACCTCCATTAAAATCCCATCGGAACCAACAGCTCTCCCTTCCTCGTAGGAAATTCTCCCTCCTGACACTCATTTAAATCTCCTTCCAGCACTTTAAATGAAATCTATCAAGACAGTCTGTGTCAAACACTAAGACATTATCCACCTTTTCCTCCTGCTGTGGGAGGGTCACGGCAAGTCCCCCCAGTTGGGGCATTAATTTCTCCCCATCAATATTTGGCACCAGCCAAAACTGAACGACCCAAACTGCATTTTGGCATCACTTCATGTCCAACAGTGAGTAGTTACCCCTTTTTTAGAATTAGAAACACAAGGCCCTTGATGTTCTTGACACCCAGAATGGCAGCTGAGACTATCACAGGTCGCCCGAAAACCTCGAGATGTGTAAAAGCAATTTGGCTCCTTTTCCTGAACAAAACAGCCTTGGCTGGGCTCCAGTTTTACTATTCCTCACCCTTGTTTGAGAATGCTACTGGGCAAACCTGCCTGGCTGGCTTGCAAGCAATTTCTGAAAGAAAAATGGAGTTTTAAAGCTTGACCCAATCTCAGTCTCCCCCCTTTTCCTGATTACCTGGTTAAACCAAAATTAATCTTGATTTTTTTGCCCTCCATTCATAAACCTTTCAAAGTTCAGCTCCTGCTGCAACATATCCTGTTTTCTCCGTGTACAGTGAACCAGTTTGGGTTCGCTGTGATGAAATATATCTGATGCAAATAAGCCTGACACCATAGAATGTCATTGGGAAAAATTAAAAATAAATAGTTATTTTGGAGAGGGAAAGCTCCATGGCTCGGTAAGCGTGACATATTTTCCTCATGGAATCATTAATCCCAGTTTCTATCTCCTCTGGAGGACGTAACATTCAAAAAATCCCAACAAATAAACATGTTTTCCAGATGAAAATGATTATTAATAGGTTATGATAATAGTGGCTAATGGAGAAGTGTCTTGGCTTGCTGCAGGAGATCTCAATCTCCAACCGAGGGCTGGAGCTCCGTTTTTCAGCAAGGCCTTTTACAAACTGCGTCTTGGAAAGGACTGGAAGTGAAACCTACGTATATATTTCCTACTATCACTCAGGATTAGAGCCATGAGCAAGTTTTGTGGCAGTTTCCAATTTCCACAGAGCCAGAGAAGGTGTAGCTGGGAGGAGAACACGAGGGAGAGAGACCACCAAGCATAATCAGAAGTTTCTGCCATTCCTTCTGGATGTCATTTTCAGGGGGAAAAAAAAAATCAGTTTAAGCTGAACTCTCAAAAAATACATAAACCCCACAAACTACTGGCCTGGATTCCAAGTCTAATTCTTTTTGTTGGTCTGCTGCAGTCAGAATTTTGCTCCTTCTGTGCAGCTTTCACAACGTGGCTGCGTTATTGGAGTACTTGGTTAAAATTTGGGGTTGGTTTGTTTTTATTTTTTTCTTAAAAGCATTCAGAATTGTAGAAGTATGTGCAAAACAGATGAGGATGCTGCTCAGCAGGGTCATAAAATCAGTCTTAAGCAGAAGTCTGGGTTCTGGTCCAAGCCTTTGGAATGTTTCAGGGGATGTGGTATCAGAGACAGGAGTAACAACGAGCAGCACTTGCCAGGAGAGATGAAAATAGAAGAAATCCAAGGGCAATCAACTGCAAAAAAAGAGTCAACTGATAGAGTTGCAAAACAGCCAGTTCTTTATGTGTTGGATTGATAAGGACGTGGCGTCGGCAGATGCTGCAGCCAGAGGGAGGGGAGGGCACGGGGAGATGGGCAGTTCCTGTGGGTATTGGGAAGGAATTGCTGGCTGGGAGGGTGGGCAGGCCCTGGCACAGGGTGGGCAGAGCAGTTGTGGCTGCCCCATCCCTGGGAGTGTCCCAGGGTGGCTGGGAGGGTGGGCAGGCACTGGCACAGGGTGGGCAGAGCAGCTGTGGCTGCCCCTGAATCCCTGGGAGTGTCCCAGGGTGGCTGGGAGGGTGGGCAGGCACTGGCACAGGGTGGGCAGAGCAGCTGTGGCTGCCCCTGAATCCCTGGGAGTGTCCCAGGATGGCTGGGAGGGTGGGCAGGCCCTGGCACAGGGTGGGCAGAGCAGCTGTGGCTGCCCCATCCCTGGGAGTGTCCCAGGATGGCTGGGAGGGTGGGCAGGCCCTGGCACAGGGTGGGCAGAGCAGCTGTGGCTGCCCCTGAATCCCTGGGAGTGTCCCAGGCCAGGTTGGACAGGGCTTGGAGCACCCTGGGCTGGTGGGAGGTGTCCCTGCCCATGGCAGGGGTGGAACAAGATGAGCTTTAAGGTCCCTCCCAACCCAACCCATTCCACCATTTTATGATTAAAGGAGCTGTGCCATTGACCCTCAACCCTCTGTGTTAGAGGGTCAAAATTAACAAGGGCTCTTCTCCCTCCAGTCTGCTCCAAATGGTGATTTTTTTCTCTAAGGAAGCAATAATTTTATCTTTAAGCAATTTAGGGTTGCTTAGTTGTGTCATTAATTTGAAACAAGATTTCTGTGTAATCTGAATGGCTGTGGAAGAACTCAGGGAGCAGATTCTGGTGCAGAGAGAGAATTCAGAGAGCAGTTTCTGATAATGAAGAATTCAGGGAGCAGATTCTGATAATGGGGAAAAATTCAGAGAGCAGATTCTGCTATGGATGAAGAATTCAAGGAGCAGGTTCTGATAATGGGGAAGAATTCAAGGAGCAGATTCTGCTATGGAGGAAGAATTCAGGGAGCAGATTCTGATAATGGGAAAGAATTCAGGGAGCAGATTCTGGTACAGGGGTAGAAGTCAAGGAGCAGATTCTGCTGTGAGGGGTAGAAATCAAGGAGAAGATTCTGCTAGGGATGAAAAATTCAAGGAGCAGATTCTGATCTGGAGGAAGAATTCAGGGAACAGATTCTGCTGTGGATGAAGAATTCAAGGAGCAGGTTCTGATAATGGGAAATAATTCAGGGAGCAGATTATGATATAGAGGAACAATTCAAGGAGCAGAGGGAAGAATTCAAGGAGCAGATTCTGGTAATGAAGAATTCAGGGAACAGATTCTGATAATGGGAAAGAATTCAGGGAGCAGATACTGCTATGGAGGAACAATTCAAGGAGCAGATTCCGTTATGGATGAAGAATTCAGGGAGCAGGTTCTGATAATGGGAAATAATTCAGGGAGCAAATTATGATATGGAGGAAGAATTCAAGGAGCAGATTCTGATAATGGGAAAGAATTCAGGGAGCAGATTCTGTTAAAGGAGGAAGAATTCAGGGAACAGATCCTGGTAGAGGGGTAGAAGTCAAGGAGCAGATTCTGCTTTGAGGGGTAGAAATCAAGGAGAAGATTCTGCTAGGGATGAAAAATTCAAAGATAAGATTCTGCTATGGAGGAAGAATTCATGGAGCAGGTTCCGATAATGAAGAAGCATTCAGGGAGCAGATTCTGCTATGGAGGAAGAATTCAGGGAACAGGTTCTGATAATGGAAAGAATTCAGGGAGCAGATTATGATATAGAGGAACAATTCAAGGAGCAGATTCTGATAAGAGGGAAGAATTCAAGGAGCAGATTCCGGTAACGAAGAATTCAGGGAACAGATTCTGATAATGGGAAAGAATTCAGGGAGCAGATTCTGGTATGGAGGAAGAATTCAGGGAGCAGATTCTGATAATGGGAAAGAATTCAGGGAACAGATTTTGGTACAGGGGTAGAAGTCAAGGAGCAGATTCTGCTGTGAGAGGTAGAAATCAAGGAGAAGATTCTGCTAGGGATGAAAAATTCAAGGAGCAGATTCTGATCTGGAGGAAGAATTCAGGGAACAGATTCTGCTGTGGATGAAAAATTCAAGGAGCAGATTCTGATCTGGAGGAAGAGTTCAGGGAGCAGATTCTGCTGTGGATGAAGAATTCAAGGAGCGGGTTCTGATAATGGGAAATAATTCAGGGAGCAGATTATGATATAGAGGAACAATTCAAGGTGCAGATTCTGATAAGAGGGAAGAATTCATGGAGCAGATTCTGGTAATGAAGAATTCAGGGAACAGATTCTGATAATGGGAAAGAATTCAGGGAGCAGATTCTGATATGGAGGAAGAATTCAGGGAACAGATTCTGATATGGAGGAAGAATTCAGGGAACAGATTCTGATAATGGGAAAGAATTCAGGGAGCAGATTCTGATGATGGGAAATAATTCAAGGAGCTGATTCTGATATGGAGGAAGAATTCAGGGAGCAGATTCTGATAATGGGAAAGAATTCAGGGAGCAGATTCTGATAATGGGAAAGAATTCAGGGAGCAGATTCTGATGCTGGGAAATAATTCAAGGAGCTGATTCTGATATGGAGGAAGAATTCAGGGAGCAGATTCTGATAATGGGGAAGAATTCAGGGAGCAGATTCTGATGGGAAATAATTCAAGGAGCTGATTCTGATATGGAGGAACAATTCAAGGAGCTGATTCTGATATGGAGGAAGAATTCAGGGAGCAGATTCTGATAATGGGGAAGAATTGAGGTTGCAGATTCTGGTATGGAGGAGCCAATGCCTGTCTAAAGCTCGATACCCTGGGCCAACTTTAAGTTGACCATCAAACCATCCCTCTCAAGGTGATGGCTCCCCCAGCACTGGGTTGTGGCAGGAGGAGAGGAGACTTTCCCACTGCTTGGGTTTGTGTGAATCGCCGATTGTGCAAGAAAACACACGTGTGATGTGGCTGCACGAGGGGTTGGACTCCAAAAACATCATGTGGTCCCCGAGGCTGAGCATGACTGTGGCTGCCTCTGCCAGCTCCCAAACACTCTCTGCTGGGGCACTTAAAACCTCGTCTGGGGCGAAAAAAAAACCCCTCCCGTTTGCTCCCGAAAGCGTCAACAGGAGGCAAATAATGGCAGAGCGACTTGGAGAACTTCCTGTCTCCGGGAGCATTTCTGCTGTAAACACGGGCCATGCCAAGTGCTGAGCCACTGCCCTCAGTCCAATAACAATAAATCTATTTTTTGGTTCTGCAGAGCTCTGCCTGTGTGTTTGGGAAGCGCCGAGGATGAGGCAGACGAGGCAGACCTCGTCCTCCTCTGAGCGTTTTCTCCTCCTTTCTTGCCTTGATAAAAGGAGTTGGGCTGCCCAGAATGCTGTTTAGGGGTAAACAAAGCACCTCTGGAGATGGAAAGGTTACATAGTTTCAAGAGATCTGTTTGCCCTTCAGCTTTGCTTTTTTTTTTTTAATTTGTTTTTATTTTGCTGTTTGTTTTTGTGTGCCACCCTTCAGAACTCCTGCAGTCCTGGTAAAAATGTGTCTATTTTTATATGTAGCTCTACATGTGTGTACCCACATTACAACTCCAAGGACAAGCTGCTATTTTGTCATCAGAATAAAATCCTTCTGGGAGATAAATTAGGGCTCTGGCTTCAGGGCTGGCTAGAGAAGTTGAGCAGAAGTGAGGATGCTGCAAATCAGTGGCTTACAATTGCTGTCAAGAGTCTTTTCCAGCACAGTCATGTGCAGGAAGCCACATCAGTCTGAATCAGTCTCTGTTCCCTTCTAGCAACCCTTTAGCAGCAGTAAAAAAATACTTTTTTTTTCTATTACCTTAATGCTGTGTGACTCTCCCACACTTCTTTTGCTCCCATCCTGCTTGGTTTTCCCATTGTGTTATTTCCACACAGTTTTCTCAGCCTCTCCAAATTGTTTCCTTTGTCCCTTTCCCTCCTTCCTCTATTGATTATATTCCTGTTTTGGAGAGCTGCAGCCTCTCAGCACAGGTTGGCATTCCTGTGTGAACCTTCAGCACCAGAGCAGGCTTTGGACTCAAAAAAAGAGGCACAAGGAACTATCCTAAATCCCTTTTGCCCTTTCCTACCATTCCCTCTGAGGATGGGGAGCTCCCTGCCTTGTGATGTGTGGAGGGAGCTGGAGGAGAGGCAGGAGGTTCTGGAGCCTGAGGAGAGGAGTTAGAAGGAGGGAAGCAGCTGCTTGGAAGGCTCAGTGCCATGAGAGCTCTTCAGCAGGGGGTGGTGCTTGGAGCTCCTCAGCTCCCTGAAGTTTAGGGAGGAACTGAAGGAAAAGCTTTGGCAAGGCCACGGAGTTTCCACGGGCTGGACTTTGTGCACGGCAGCTCAAACCAAGCCACGTCCGTGTCTGAGGCCACAGAGGCTGCTCTGCCTTTGAAGGCTGTCTCTGGTGGAGCTGGGCAGGTGCCAGGCTGGTAATGGCAGCGTTATCTCCCTGGCTGCTTGGATATCCATCGGGTGACCCCGGCGCTCGCCCCCGCTCGGAAATCAATGCGCGCTCCATTAGTGCGGTGACGGCGCGGAGAGGTCCTTCCTCCAGGAGAAGGAACTCGGACCAGCAGTCCCAGGGCTTGCTCCCAGGCTCCCAAAGCTCCTGGAGAAGCAAACTGGCAGGTTGTCCCTGGAGTTCTTCTGCTTTAGGCCGCTGCAGGTGGAAATCCCTCAGTGCTAAAATGCCCCTGATGGTCCTAAAAGTGCTCCTTGCAGAGCGTTGCTCTCCAGTGAGCCCACACCTTCCCTGCTCCCTGGGCCTGGAGCCGCTGGCACAGCTGTGCTGAGGGGTCACCAATTTGCATCATTCCATAGGGAAAGGAGCATGTTTGTTCCCACCTTCCAGGCTCCTGCACTGTGCCGTGGCACTGAGGTGTAGAATCACAGAGTGGTTTGGGCTGGAAGGAACGTTAAAGATCAAGTGTCATCCTCTGCCATGGGCAGGGACACCTTCCACCAGCCCAAGTTGCTCCAAGCCCTGTCCAACCTGGCCTTGGACACTTCAGGACTGGAGCACAAGTGCTGTGGGGAGAGGCTGAGGGAGCTGGGGGTGTTTAGCCTGGAGAAGAGGAGGCTCAGAGGTGACCTCAGCACTGTCTGGAACTGCCTGAAGGGAAGTTCTGGCCAGGTGGGGGTTGGTCTCTTCTCCCAGGCACTCAGCAATAGGACAAGGGGGCACGATGGGCTCAAGCTCTGCCAGGGGAAATTGAAGTTGGAGAGCAGAAAGAAATTCTTTGCAGAGAGAGTGCTCAGGGATTGGAATGGGCTGCCCAGAGAGGGGGTGGATTCCCCATCCCTGGAGGTTTTTCAGCTGAGCTTGGCCGTGGCACTGAGTGCCATGATCTGGTAAAGGGACTGGAGTTGGCCCAAGGGTTGGACTTGATGATCTCAGAGCTCTTTTCCAACCCAATTGATTCTATGATTCTGTGATCCCTGGGAACCCTGTACCAGGGCCTGTCCACCCTCAAAGGGGTCCACCCCACCTAAACCCACCCTCTGTCAGTGGGAAGCCATTCCCTGTTGTCCTGTCACTACATGGCCTTGTAAATATTCCCTCTCCAGTGGAACAAAATTCTCCCCTCATCCCAAAACCTGCAGCCACCAGCCAACAGTGCCAGAGGATCTCCAGGTGCTGGGGCCACCAGTACTGGGGACTCTGTCACCTCACCATGGCCATCCCCCTTTGAGGAGGTGCAGGCAGGGACCCCCCTGATGCTGTCGGAGGGTGGGTGAACTCTGAGCAACTGGTCCCAGATGAGACCATCCTGAGGAGAGGGGACAGAGGGCTAAGGCTGTGGGTTGGGGCCAGCTGATCCTGCTGAGCTGCTGAGCTTGTGGCCTCGAGGGCTTGAGGAAGCCCCCTCAGATACCCACCAGGCACCACCTGTATCGGTGGGGTGGAAGGGGCGTAATTTGGGACTTAATCCCACAGCTAAATCCTCTCGTGAATCTGGGCCTTAACCTTTTCATGTCTCTGTCATCCCTATAAAGTCTGGGTGATAATTTCTACCTCAAAAAGCTTATGAATGGTCTGAAATTATAGCTGGGCTCAGGACTATCATTAGGCTTAAGGATCCCAAGGCGTTTTCTGTGAGAAGGTGGGAGCTTTGCATTGAAGTCTTTTCATTCTGAGCTGTCCTTTCCCTCTGGTGTTCCTGTTGCAGTTTTTCCCTTTCCCTGAACTCTTCAGCAGTGACACAGCAGTTTGCTGAAGGGTCATTTCTTCATTCCACTCACAGAGCTGGATGCACTTCGTGGATGCCAAACAATTTTCAGACACTCCCTAAACAGCCCAAGCTCTGCCACAGACAAGCACTTTGTTTAAAACAAAAATGATTTTCCACTGAGAAAAAAAAAATCCAAATTCTCTGATAATTAGTGTGGCACAGCTTGGAATCAGAGGTTCAGGTTTTGGGGTAGGCCACTCACAGGAGAATCAGAGATTTCCATTTCCACCCTCTGCAAATCTGTGTTCAAACATTAGTGGCACATATTGAATATGTGCATTTCAAGTCTTGCAAATATTTTCAATCTAAGCATTGATTCTAAAGGCTCAAACTGAGATCTCCTTGTGTTGTCACTCTGTGCAGGGCCAGGCACCCCCCAGCATTTATTCTTCCTGTGCTGTAATTACTGTCTCCACCCAAGTTCATAAGAATTTTATGGTGGTTACTGCAGCAGCTCCACTTAGAGGTAGAGTCTGCTTGGCTTTTCCATTAAAAGGTCTTCCTTCCCCCCACACCTGTCTTTTAATGCTTTAATCCACTTTGCAAGCTTCATCTTCAGGCTTGCAGCCTGAGGAGGCTTCCCAGCCCAAAACTTCACTTTCAACAGGTCACTTGGGTTGTCTTTCAGGACAGAAGGGAAAAACCATTCAACAAATACTGTTGTAACTCTTATACATAAACCACCTCCACCACAAAGCCCAAAGCTGGTATTTAACCAGGACTTAGACCTTCAGATGCTGAAGTACAAATAATGCTCCTGGCAGCCAAATTCCTCCCACAGCTTGAAATAGTCTCCCTTCTGAAACAGGACATCCCAACACAGGGGGATTCCTGGTGGTTTGGTGTTTGTGGCTTGTTGGTGTTGGCAGACAACGTGACTCAGGTCTGTGCCAGCTACTGGGTGTCATCCTCAGCTGCCACTTCTGTCCCTCTGCCCCTCAGGTGAGCTCCACCTGCAGAGCTGCCCCAGCCCTGGGGGCAGCACAGGGAGGACATGGAGCTGCTGGAGAGGCCAGAGGAGAACCCAGGATGGGCAGAGGATGGAGCAGCTCTGCTGGGAGGAAAGGCTGGCACAGCTGGCATTGGCCAGCCTGGAGAAGAGAAGCTTTGGGGGGACCTCAGTGTGGCCTTCCAGGAGCTGAAGGAGCCACAGGAAAGATGGAGAGAGACCATTTGCAAGGGCTGGAGGGACAGGACAAGGGGAATGGCTTCAAACTGCCAGAGGGCAGGGATAAGTGGGATATGGGGCAGGAATTGCTGGCTGGGAGGGTGGGCAGGCCCTGGCACAGGTTGGGCAGAGCAGCTGTGGCTGCCCCATCCCTGGGAGTGTCCCAGGCCAGGTTGGACAGGGCTTGGAGCAGCCTGGGCTGGTGGGACGTGTCCCTGCCATGGCAGGGGGTGGAACAAGATGATCTTTAATGTTCCTTCAAACACAAACCATTCTGGGATTCTGTTGTAGGACATCCTGTCTTCAAAGACCTCCTCCTTGTCACCTCAATCCCAAATCTTTTCTTCTCCTGTGTGAGTTGAATTTGTGTCCTCTCCCAAATATTCAGGGTTATTCTCCTACCTGTCTTCTGCTGCATCTCCTCCCTGGCCAATGGTCATGACCAGTTACCACCCACACTCTGTATCTCCTGCTGCTACAACTGCCACAATCTTTTAAAATCTAAACAGCATAAACTTTGCTTTTGTGGCACCTCTGCTTGAAGCAATTCCACAGGGAAAATTCCAGGGAAGTAACAGAAGCAGCAACCTGGGTGGGGGAACCATGAAGGACCCCCGTGGATAACGATGCCTTATGTCTAACACCGTAAATATGGACATTTCCCAGGAATGCCTTTCAAATCCAAGTTTTCCTGAGGAGAGAAGGGCCAGCAGTACCTTTTGCCCCCTTTTCCAGGCTGTCAGGGACAAGCACAGAGGCCCCTGTGAGATCAGGGCTGTCCTGCCACAGGATGGGGAAGCGAAACCTCTCGTGGGCCCAGAAGTGAAACTGGTGCACAGAAACCTTTGGCAAACCAAAATGTCAACATCTTCCCCCTCCTCCCCCCCAAAAAAAAATAAAAAACACAGGGAGAAAAACTTGTAGCTATTTTAGTGAGCTGAGTCTCACCCTTGCAAGGCTTGACACCAATTCCTGTTGTGCAAGGGGCAGTCACTCCTTCAGGTGAAGTGCTGATGTGGTTGTTGCTACAGGAATGGATAAAATGCAGCATTCCAGTAAAAATGTGGCTTTTAACTTGGCAGTGACACGTTTGGGGGTTGATGGTTGCTGGCATTTTTTGTTTATTCCATCAGGAAGATGTTCTCCTGTTTCTCTGAGGAAAGGGATTTGAATGTTGGTACCACCACAGCAGAGCAAAAGTGAGGAAAAGTGACTTCAGAACCTCCTTCAGGTCTCCTCAAGGGAGTTGAGATCCCAGGGAGCACTCCCAGACTCCTCCAGGGAAACTTCCCAAGATGTTTTTGCTCTTTTGGTAGCAGCTCTGTATTCTGAGATCCACTTGAGACTTCCCTGAGGATCTCCCAGTCTTTCCATCTCTTGGTTTAGGCTCTTGATATCCCAGACAGGAGCTCCAGATTCCTGCAGGAAGCTGCCTGGGATGATTTTTCTCTTACAGCAGAACCTGCATCTTCAGGATCTCCCTGGAACTCCTCTCAGGCATTTCCTGGAGTCTTCCCATGTCTCCTCTAAGGAGCTCAGATCCCAGGTAGCAACCCCAGACAACTCCAAGGAAACCATGCATGGGAATTCTCCAGTACAAAGGGAAACCTGTGGTGACAGGGGCAGATTTTTTGCATCCCTGCTGTGTCTGATGACAAGGGACACCATCACCAGCACGTGTCTGCTGGCCCAGCTGCTCAGGGCCTGACTCAGCTCCATTTTAGCAGCTGTGAGTTACACCAAGTGTGAAAGCAGCTTCTTCTGCATCTGCTGCTGAAAATATTTCATGTCTGCAGGTCCCACCTCAGGGGTTTGGACTCCTGAAATAATGTCAGGGAAAATGACAACCAGGGACTGTCCTTATCACCCAGATAAAAGTAAAACTCAATTTCAGTGCCTGCTTGGGTTGACAGAATTTCCATTCATGCAACTTCTTTTCAGTGGTGTAATTTTAGCAGCTTAAGACAGTTCCTGTGTTGCCTCAGGTTAAATGTACCTAAATAATTGGGACTTTTTGGCTAAGTACCATTATTTTGCCTCCACCAAAATAATCCTTTGAAGTAATTCCACCCCAAGACACAACCTTCTTGTGGCCTTCTAGCTCTGGGAATGCCACAGCAGGGCAGGCAGGTGGCTCTGCTGCTCTCCCCCACAGCTTTTGAGTTGTTAGCCAGGAAAAAAAAGCTTGGAGAAAATGGACATGGAGGGAAAGAGTGTGAGGTGCATGTCTTGGATAAGCACTGAATAGTCTGCAGGGAGCTGGGAAGGAAAGGGAAGGGGAAAAGTCAGCACCAGCCACGTTCCTGCAAAATCAAACTGCTTCTCCACTCATTGCAAAAAAAAAAAAAAAATCAGTATTTCCTAACTGGGTCCAAGTTTTGCAGCAGGGCTGTTTTGGCCCCATAAAAATCCAGAACAAAACCCCTATTGATTTAGTGCCCTGGAGATTTCATTCTGGGTAAGCAGATGCTGTGTAAACACAGATATAAGAACTTCCTGGAGTGAGACACTCCACAGAAATGTTCAGCAGGGCACCTTTTGTGCTGAGCCAGGGCTGCTTTGGCAGGAGGCAAAGGGCTGGAATTCCCAAAACTCCCACTTGACACACGTTTACACCTGCAAGACATCCCTAAAAATACACCAACAGCTCTGCTGCCCCTGCAGCTGATTTCCATGGGCAGCTCTTGGAATCACAGGATGGTTTGGGTTGGGAGGGACCTTAAATCCCATCCAGTCTCACCTTCTGCCTTGGGCAGGGACACCTCCCATCAGCCCAGGCTGCTCCAAGCCCTGTCCAGCCTGGCCTTGGACACTCCCAGGGATGGGGCAGCCACAGCTGCTCTGCCCACCCTGTGCCAGGGCCTGCCCACCCTCCCAGCCAGCAATTCCTTCCCAATATCCCATCTAACCCAGCCCCTCTTTCAGCTTATGGCCATTCCCCTTCTCCTGTCCCTCCATGCCCTTGACAATAGTCCCTCTCCACATCTTTTGGAGCCCTTTATGTCCTGGAAGGGGCCCCAAGGTCTCCCTTGCCTTTCTTTGGGCAAACAGCCCAATTTGCTGCCCTCTCCCCTTTTATGTCTTTGGACTGTTGGTCTGAGGTGTTCAGAACTCATCAACCATTTCCATTGTGGTGGCAGATGAGGTGAATGGCAGGTTCATTTCCTATTTAAATTCAGTGGTATCTGTGGTGCTGATGGTAAATAAATCATGTTATTTTTTTTTTGCTGCTGCTGTTTATTCCAGCTGCAGCTTCTCTCTGATGAAACAGCCACTGGACCAAACACAACAGGCCAAGTTTTTATTCTGACCGTTCAAAACCATCAGCGGGGACAGGATAAAAAAAGTCACCGTCTGAGCACAGAATTTGGACTCGTTGGGGCTTTTTTTGCAGCTTGAACACCTGCAAAAAACTTGCCCTGGTGTGATGAGCAGCAGTTAACTAATGAAGGGTCAAATTATGTCGGCCCTTCTCATCCTGTTGATTAGATCTGGAGTGCTCAGGGACTTAAGAACAGCAAAAGTTGGCCCCGGTGTTGATGTCTGAGAATGGATATTGTGGGGTGTGTGTTCCCTCCTGCCCAGGGTTGCAGACAGACAGGTTATTAAAATGCACTGGCTGTCTTGACTTTGGCAGATCCCCAGCAAATCCCTCAGTTGTGAGAAACTGTAAAGATGGATAAAATTGCTCATTTAGCAATGGTTTAGTGCTGCAGGTACATGAGCACTAAAAAGTAGAAGCTGGATAAAAAAAGGAATCCTAATCTTTCTTATTACAACCTGGAATTCCCTCCCTAATATAATAGAAATGTCTGTAATGCAATTTGTGCTGCATTTGTGCATTACATTTCATAGTTTTCCACCTATACCTTTTGTCCTTGTCAGCACAGACGTTCTTGGCTCCTTTCCTTTTCTTTCTTCTTCTTTTTATCTAATAATTTACTGTAACAATTTCAAAAAAAAAATTGCAAAAGCGAAAACCACCAAACAAATCTAATGACACATCTGTGATCAGCAGAAAAAAATCCCAAAAGCAAAATAGAGTGATTGCAACAGCCTCATCCCTTGGCCTGAGTTCCCTCTCCTCCCTCCAGGGCCAAACTTCGGAAGCTTTAACTCCATTTTTTCTGTCCTCCTTTGGATGAACCTTCATCAGTGGAATCAATCAATGGCTCTTTCTGCTTGGGGAAAAAAGTGAATTAAAATGAAATAATAGGTTCAAGTTGTGGCCTCTCTTCCCTACGCTGTGTCTGTCCACAATTTCTGTTGCATCTGCACAGGCAGCCACTGATATTTGCAGTGTTCCTTCCCACCCCCAGCCCAGCTGGTCCCGACACTGCTCAGGGATGACTAAACCAACACTCAGGATCTTCATGTGACCATGTTGTCACTTGGGAGTCTTTTTTTTTCTTTTTCCCCTCTTGGTTCCTCTCAGACATTCCCAGGGGCTCAGCTCACGAGCCTGTTGCTCCCTCTAGAGCCCTTCAGGCTGTTCTGGAGGACCACTGGAGTCCTGGGAGGTGTGACCTCGCTGCTTCTTCTGCCTCCAGCCTCTGGCAGGTGGGATGGACATGGAAAATGGGCTTTAAATTCCTGTATTTCAGCGCAGAGCAAAGGTATAACACTGTCAGAGGCCTCATTCTTGGAGGCTGATCGTGGAATCATGGAATGGTTTGGGTTGGGAGGGGCCTTAATACTCCTCTTGTTCCATCCCTTGCCATGGGCAGGGACACCTTTCAGTAGACCAGGCTGCTCATTTACCAGATCAGGTTGATATTCACCTTCTGGTGGTCCAGGAATAGTATTGGTGAGCAGGTCCTGACAGAATTATTTATGTTGGCAAAGCCCTACCAGCCCCTGGAGCCCACCCTGTGCCCGATGCCCACCTTGTCCCCCAGCCCAGATCACTCAGTGCCACAGCCAGTCTTGCCTTGGGCACCTCCAGGGCTGGGCACTCCAAACCTCCCTGGGCAGCCCCTGCCAGTGCCTGCCCACCCTTTCCAGGGAATAATCCCTCCTGATGTCCAACCTGACCCTCCCTTGGCACAGCTTGAGGCTGTTTCCTCTTGTCCTGTCACTTGTTTCCCGGCAGAAGAGGCCAAATCACACATTTTTCCATTCTCCTGCAGGTAGAACATTGTGCTTTGTGATTCCTCTTAAACTCTTGCAGCTTTTCATAGTCAAGGGATCTCAGGAGCCATCCTGTAAAGTCATCTGAGGTTCAATCTGTCTGAGGTGCTGGAGTGCCCAGCCCTGGAGGTGCCCAAGGCAGGACTGGCCGTGGCACTGAGTGCTCTGGGCTGGGGGACAAGGTGGGCATCGGGCACAGGGTGGGCTCCAGGGGCTGTCAGGGCTGTGCCAAGGTGGGCATTGGGCACAGGGTGGGCTCCAGGGGCTGGCAGGGCTTTGCCAAGGTGGGCATTGGGCACAGGGTGGGCTCCAGGGGCTGTCAGGGCTGTGCCAAGGTGGGCATCGGGCACAGGGTGGGCTCCAGGGGCTGGCAGGGCTTTGCCAAGGTGGGCATTGGGCACAGGGTGGGTTCCAGGGGCTGGCAGGGCTGTGCCAAGGTGGGCATTGGGCACAGGGTGGGCTCCAGGGGCTGGCAGGGCTTTGCCAAGGTGGGCATCGGGCACAGGGTGGGCTCCATGGGCTGGGAGGGACTTTCCATAACTTATTCTGGGATTCTGTGACTTCAGCTGACAAATCCACAGTGACACTTGAGGGCACTTTTCATAGTTCAGTCTCTACCAAACCCACCAACAGAAGTCCACATTTCAGAAGTCACTGTTTTATCCTGGCCAGAAATGCTTCTGTTTCCATTACTTTTTCTGGAAGGTTCTGACCTTAAAGCTCTTGCAAAAAACAAACATTACCAAGCAATTTTTCCTACCCTGGTTGTGAGGGAAGAGCTGATGGGAGCACTGAGTCCTGTGCTCTGCCCTCACACATGGCAGGTCTTGATGTCTGTGGGAAGGGTTTCCAAAGGCACAGCCTGTCCCACCTCCAGACAATTCAATCCTTGTGCTCAGGAGATGCCATATATTAGGAATACCTGCCTAATGTTGGGAACTGCCAGGAGGGGAACAGTGTCTGAAGTAATTCTTGGAGCCCAGCAAGGCACAGCTTGACACTGATGTCACCCGTCAGCCACTTTGCCACGATGACACAGCAATGATTGGCTTCAGTTTCCTGAGGCACAGATCACACACCTGGGCTAATTTGTGCTTGGTTTTCCATGGATTTATGGGAATGTTTAACCCAAGGAGCCTCAGATTTTGCTGTTGGCTCCTGCTGCTTTCCTGTCACTGCCAGGACATCATCAAATTGTCGTCGTGACTAGTGGAGGAATCCAAACAATGTCAGAGTTTCTGAGTGACCTCCTGTGGTCTTTGGTCCCTTTTACAGCCACTGGAGAGGTCAGTCCCTCACCTGGGCTGTCTGACTCAGTTTTGGGCAGTCTGTAGGTGCACACACACGTGTGTAAGTGTATTATGCAAGTGTAGGTTGAGAATAAAAGTCTGTTTCATGGTTGTACCATAACACATAAAAGCAAGGAGGAGACCTTTGTTGTCCTTGCTGTCATCCCCAAACAGGTATATCCATAAAACACAGATTTCCCTGACAATACTTCCCATCTAAATGCACCTTTTCAACCAGAGCCATAAAGGATGAATAATGCAGAAGGAATAAAACCACTTAATAAAGCCCAATGTAAATGAAACAGAACAACCAGAGGAGAAAAAAAACCCCAGCCAGAATTATTGGTAAGAGCAGTGAGTGGCACGGAGGTTTATGGTTCTATAGGCCTGTGGTTAACCAGTATGTGGTTAATGAATAGTCTTCTGTCAACAAGAAATAAGTGAAGTGTCTTCCTGCTTTTGCCAGCTTGTGTCACAGCCTCACACGGGCCCAGAGATTGTCTGTTCTGCAGAAAATCCTCAAAGTTCCTTCACCTCCCTCTTCTTTTTTCTGGTCTTGCAGACTGAGATCAGCTCAGTTGGTTAAAGCTTGGTTGTAATAACTCCAAGGTCATGGGTTCAATCCCCTGTGTGGGCCACTGACTTAAGAGTTGGACTGGATGATTCTTGAGGGTCCCTTCCAACTCAGAACAGTCTGGGATTCTAGTCTGTGACTGGCAGTGTGACCAGATTTTAGTACCTTTCACTGTTATTGTTTGGGGGGATTCCTGCATTTATTTTCTATACAGAAATTGGGGGGGTGTGAGTGTTTCCTGCATTGGGGGGTTTCCTGCATTGGGGGGTTTCCTGCATTGGAGGGTTTCCTGCATTTATTTTATATACAGAAATTTCTCAAGAGTCTTCTAAAGAAATAAATCAACTGCATGTTCTAGCAGATGAGCAGTTGTCAAAGAAAAACCCAAAACTAGGAGAAAGATGGAAATCCTGCAGATTAGTAAAGAGAATTTCAAAGTCTCCTTCAGTCTCAGTGATCTGAGTGTTGTGTGTGATGATACAGAGAAACCATATTTTGGAAAAAAGGAAAATCTACAGGAGCTTCTCTGATATTTGTGAAGTTTCATGTGGTGGGTGGTAAAGTTTTTTGGAGGGAAGTTTATCAGAATTTATTAGTGATGCCTCCTGGAAAGATCTGTAGTGCTGGCAGGGAAAGATGAATAAAACTGCAAAGGTTTATCATGTCTTGTGGTATTTAAAGATTGTCAAGAGCCATCCTGGCACACCATTAACAGCAGAGCAGGAGCTGCATTAGGAGCACTATTGAATTGCAAGGGGATGCACATGGGGAGGGGGGATGAGGTTGCTGCTACAGGCAGGCATTTATATTCACATTTATATTTATATTTACATTTATTTATATGACTAAATGAAGCAAACAATAGAAATGGGAAGGTTTGGAAGGGAAGAAACTCAGCACTCAGCAGGGCTGGAGCCAAGTGGCAAAATGATGAGCCCAAAGGAGGAGAACCTCAATTTTCTTACAACAACTCCTGGTTATCTAACTGGGGGTGATGCCCCCTGATGTCTCTTGCTGATAACAAAGATTCCTGGCAGGATCTGAGCCCTCTGATGCTGAGATAACTGTGCTGAACCTGCTGACAGGCAAGGTTTTTATTGTTGCTCAGGCACAGGTGAGGTCTTAGCAG
Source organism: Pithys albifrons albifrons (assembly GCF_047495875.1). NCBI lineage: Eukaryota > Metazoa > Chordata > Aves > Passeriformes > Thamnophilidae > Pithys > Pithys albifrons. The sequence continues at coordinate 125,548,058 of NC_092458.1, forward strand.
AGATGCAGAATGTTACTTTAGTTACTTCAAAAATGCCAGGAGTAAATCCAGGGGCATCAGGACTTTCCCCAACACAGAGCTGTGCCATGCACATAATTTGGAAAAGGCCTGCACTGTTTTCCTGCTGAATAATAGAGAAACTGAGCATTATGCTCTGCTGTGCCTTCAGAAAATGTTTTAATTCTCTGTGGACGACCTGTAGGAATATTTTTATCTTTTCCATCCCCTTGTTTCTTGCCATTTCAGCAGCAGATGATTCTTAAAGGGTTCTAGGTCACAATATGGACTTGATCTCCTGGTAGCCTCAACCACAAAGTGTGGGATTTTACGATGTGAGCCCCCAACTCTCTTTAATTTTAACGAGTGCTGGTGATCAGATTCCCGTGGCTGTTTTGGAAGAGTCAGCCCCAGTTTCTCTGAACTACCACCCTTTAGAAAGCACAGATAACGTCCCAGCAGTCCTGCATATCAGATAAGCTCCAACTATTAGAGGGAACCTCCTTTTTTATATACAAACAGAGCGTAGATCATTTAAATAGAAATTAATTTTTTTCCCTGAAAGCTTTGAGCAGTTGCCACAGAGGGAGTGAATCCAGCCCTGGGATTCATGAATCCAACCCCATTCTCTGGCACAGCTTTATCTTCAGCTGAAATGTTGCAGTGCCATTTGGGGTGTTTGAGTGCTACCAGAAATGAGTTTTCCTTTCTCAACTAATGCTCAGTAACCTCTTTTTTTTTTTTTTTTTCTTCCTGTTGCAGGGAAAAGCTTCACCTTGACAATCACAGTCTTCACAAACCCCCCCCAGGTGGCCACATACCACAGAGCCATCAAGATAACAGTGGATGGACCTCGAGAACCCAGAAGTAAGTGAGCTCAGGACCAGCATTTGCAGAGGGATAAACTCATGGTTTAGTGTAGGGGTTCACAAAATCCAGCATTATCCAATGCATGTGGAGCAGGGGGGAATATCTGGAGCTACAAATGGCTTTATTGATGCCTTCCAGAAGTTTTATTTTTCATGAGTGTCCAGCAGCTGATCCAGGACATGACTTGCATTTCTAAAGTACCTACCAAGGGCTCCCTTGGATCCCAGCCAAGAGCTGACAGAAAGGATGCTGGTAAAAGGTGGGCAGAGGAATCCTGACACATCATTTCTTGCTAGGCTTGCCTTTCAGTAGTTAAAGAGGATTTGAAAGCATTGGAAACCAATATGTCATTGATCCAAGTCTTCAAGCTCAGCCACCCTGCAAAGATAAATAAATGCCTGAGGAGGGTTTGGCCTCGTGGAGCTCCCTGTGCCTCACACTGTGCCCCAGCTTAGGGCAACTCACTGGCACAGCCAGGAAATCTTCCCTCTTTTCTTCCTTCCGTTTTTGAAAAGAGTGAAGGGCAGGGAGGAGATGAAGGGTTTGATGTCCCCAGGGAGCACCTGTGCCTTTCCCATGGCTGGTTGTTTTGTTCAGGTGGTGAGAGCAGGTTGTGCTGTCTGTGGGGAGCAGTGAAGGGAGGGTGGGGCAGATGGGCAGGGAGAGGTCATTGAGTCACAGAATGGTTTGGGATGGAAGGGACATTAGAGATCATCCAGTTCCAAACCTCTGCCATGGGCAGGGACACCTCCCACCAGCCCAGGCTGCTCCAAGCCCTGTCCAACCTGGCCTGGGACACTCCCAGGGATGGGGCAGCCACAGCTGCTCTGCCCAACCTGTGCCAGGGCCTCACAATCCTTCACAGGGAGGAATTTCTTCCTAACATCTAATCTTAACCCCACTCTCTGTCAGTTTGAAGCCATTCCCCTTGTCCTGTCCCTCCAGCCCTTGGGAATGGTCTCTCTCCCTCTTTCTTGGGGCTCCTTCAGCTCCTGGAAGGCCACCCTGAGGTCCCCCCAAAGCTTCTCCTCTCCAGGCTGGCCAATGCCAGCTGTGCCAGCCTTTGCTCCCAGCAGAGCTGCTCCATCCTCTGCCCATCCTGGGGCCTCCTCTGGCCTCTCCAGCAGCTCCAGGTCCTTCCTGTGATGGGACCCCAGAGCTTGTGCCTGTTACCAGAGGCATTTGTTGGCCTCAGACAAACCCAAGTGGGGCATTTCCATATTTTTATCAGAATGTAAATTGAGGTTTGTGGTTTGTTTCTTGCCCTCATCCCACACCCCTGGCAGAAGCTCTGGCTGGTTCTTAAGTGGGATTGTCCCAGAGGAACAAAACAGCAGGACTCAAACACCCACTAGAGAATGAGACTCACAGCTCAGGGCTGCTTGACTAGAAAAGAAACTTCCACTTTCGTTGAAACTTCAACTGAAACAGCTTAGAAATCTCCTGGTTTTTTCTCAAGCCTGAGTTGCATCATGATGCTGTGTGTGTTCAGTGTTAAAAACTGACCTGTATTTTTTAAACTCGAGGACAGACTTTAAAACAAACACTGCCATCAGGGTAAGGCTTCTTATTTAGTTGGGTTTGTTGTTTAGTTTTGGTTTTTTTTTAAAAGCTGTGGTTGAATTGTCCCTGAAAAATATCCCCAGTGAACCAGGCAGCTGTGCACATAAAAAAGATGTTTGTCTATGCAAGTTGCAGATTTGCATATGCAAAGACACCAAATAAACTTTATCTGTTTGAATATACATCTGCTGGAAGGGTAAGAAACAAAATCATCCTGCAAGTATGGCTTCTGTTTTAAATCAATTCTTCAGTTGGTATAATAGTTAATATTTAATTAGGGTCTACATTTTAAAAAGGAAGTGGAGATATGATCCATTCAGGAGGAACACACATATCTTCCCCACTCAAATGTATGCAAAAGCTTCCTTGGAATTAATTTAGGTGGTTGTAAACAAATCAGCTGCAGAGGGGAGGAGGTTTTCTGCATGTCATTAAGAAGGGTCAGAGCCTCCCCCAGCAGGAACCCCCTGGAGGGATGCACAGCTTTTTATTGCAAAGTCACTCATGACACAGCACAGGAGGGATTATGGGATCAGAGAATCACAGAAGGTTTGGGTTGGAAGGGATTTTAAGGATCACCCAGTGCCACCTCTGCCATGGGCAGGGACACCTCCCATCAGCCCAGGCTGCTCCAAGCCCTGTCCAACCTGGCCTGGGACACTCCCAGGGATGGGGCAGCCACAGCTGCTCTGCCCACCCTGTGCCAGGGCCTGCCCACCCTCCCAGCCAGCAATTCCTGCCCAATATCCCATCTAACCCTACTGTCAGTTTGAAGCCATTCCCCTTGTCCTGTCCCTCCATCCCTTGGGAATGGTCTCTCTCCATCTTTCCTGTGGCTCCTTCAGCTCCTGGAAGGCCACCCTGAGGTCCCCCCAAAGCTTCTCCTCTCCAGGCTGGCCAATTCCAGCTGTGCCAGCCTTTCCAAAGGTACTGACTGCAGTGAGTCTGTGAGGACATTCCCTGACCCCACCTGTGTTTAGTCACAGAGTCAGCATCCCCAGCTCCAAAAATGTATTTTTTATGCCATCTGCTTCTGGACCTTTCTGCAGAGGTGGATGTCATTGTCTCTCCCTTTCCCCCAAACCCAACCCATGGATTTGTCTTAGAAAATCAGCTGATGAATCTTTGTGCCAGGGCTTCACCACCCTCTGAGAAAAGACTTTCCTCCTAATCTCTAATCTAACCCTGCCCTCTGTCAGTTTAAAACCATTGCTCCTTGTCCTGTCACTCTGTGCCTGCATACAAGTCAGTCTCTCTCCTTTTTACAACCCCCTTCAGGCACTGGAAGGGGCTCTCAGGTCTCCCTGGAGCCTTCTCTTCTCCACATGAACACCCCCAGTCTGTCAGATTGTTATATTGTTCTTCCTTCCTTTTTCAAGTGGGCTTCAAAGTCTTTGAGTTTGACTTCTCCCTGAGGGTTTCAGCTGTGACCAGTCCTGTGTCTTTTCTGTCTCTGTGTTTGTGTAGATGTGGGTTGGCCTGACCCACAGACACAGCATCTTGTTGTGGTGAGATGCATCAAACCATGCTGGGTACTGAAGGGGATTGGAGATCATTGTCTTGGTCTTCTTGTTTTGAGCCCAGAATCCAAACCAAACTGCTGGATTAGAGTGTTTGCAGTTCCAGCAGTGGATATTTGGGGATGCCCACAAAGCCCTGAGTCACTCAGTGGAGCTGAAGGAATTCCAGAAAGACCAGGAGGTATTTTTTAAGATGTCCTGATTCACAAGAGACCTGTGGAAATAATGGGAACAAAATTAGATACAGAGATCTAGAAAAAAAAACATGCTGAAGTCCAAATCCAGCTCCAGCTGGGTTTTTATTTATTCCCTTTGTGTTTGTGGTGGCTCTCAGACAGTCTGGATTCCAGTGAGTGCCTTCTCTGGGAGAAAGGATGGAAGGGAACAGGCCAGAGCAGGTTCAGATCAGATATAAGGAACAATTTTCCCCTGCCAGAAGGGTCAGGCCTTGGGATAAGTGTCCCAAGGAGGTGGTGGAGTCACTGTGTCTGGAAGTGTTCAGGACACATCTGGATGTGGCCCCTGGGAACATGGATTGGGGGTGATCCTGGTGGTGCTGGTGATGGCGGGACTGGATGATCCTGAAGGTCTCTCCAGCCTTGATGATTCTGGAATTCTGTGGCTTTTGGGCTCACTGGGATGTGTGGAGATGACACAACAGGTGACAATAACAGTTGCCACCTTCACTCTGCCCAAAGTCCTGCAGACATCAAGTTCTTCCATCATACATATGGTGAGGTGGCTGTGCTGGCCAGGCCTTTGCCCATATTTGCATATGCAAATTTGCATTTCCAATTGTGATAAATTCCCATGTGTGTGACTGCCCCATTGTCCTTTTTCTGCCACTGAAGTTCTGCCAGACAATACTTCTCATCCAATTGTCAGGGCTCATCAGGAGAGCCAAGGTACTTCAGAATCTGGCTCCTCCTCCCCTGCTTTCATTGTGTATTTTTTAAAATCTCTTTGGAACTTAGCATTTTTATTCTCCTCTTCTGAATAAATGCTTATTTTCCAAATGTTTTTTTATGAAAAGGAACCCGACTGCACTGTCAGGGAGAAGGGCAGGATGACCTAAGCCATCATTTTCTTCTCCAACTTCTGTGATTCTATGATTCATAAAGCAATTTATGTTTTTATGAGCTAAGTCCATGGGGAAAATCATTAGCAGTAACCAGATCAAGAGTAGTGCTCCTGATGAAAATACTTTTGGTTAGGAAACTTGGTAGAAATAGTATGACTCTTAAATTAAATATTTCCCTTAGGCCATTTGACCTACTGTGTATGTCTGCTGAAAAATTAGGTTTTTCTTCTTTTGACTGCTTCTTTCTCTTTTCCTCATTGAATTGTTTTAACCTACATAGCTCTGAAACATTCACTAATGCACCAGGTGGCCCAAAGTGATGCAAAAGGAAAAGGCTGCACTGATTTAGCCCCAGTCCAAGGTTAAGCTGGGCATTAAATGGGATTATCCCCTGTGGGATATGTAGTTTTCCCAAATATTTTTTTGGCCATCCTCATATCAAAGGGCAGGATGCTGAGGAGGAGAGAGACAGAATAGATTGCTGAGCAGGATTCGAGAAGGAGCTCAAAAAGCTGGACAAGAAGGGCCTTTTTAGGAATGAAATCTGCCTTTTGCCTCTTGGCAAAGCCATCTGGGGAGGGACACAGGGCAGGTCAACCAGAGTTAAGGACACCCCCAGACCCAGATCTGAGGTGATGCTGTCCCAGCAGTGAGGTCAGGGACAGCCCATGGCCTGTGGGTTATCTGAAGGGAATCTCCAGTCACCTTCTTGCCTGATCTGAGGGGTTTTTTCAGGGAGTTCCCAAGGGCTGGTGGTGTTTAAATGCACCAGATCTGCTGATGGAACCCCTGACCCTGCCCAGGACACCCCAACAATCCCCCCCTGGCCCTAAGAGGATCATCCAAAGACTCCTGCAGCTCTGGCAGCCTCGGGGCCGTGCCCACTGCCCTGGGGAGCCTGGGCAGTGCCCACCACCCTCTGGGGGAAGAGCCTCTTCCTAATATAATTATACTAAAAGCCAAAGTGTTCTCCAAAAAGCTTTTCATTCCAGTTGGATGAAGTAACAGTAAATGCCTTCACTTCTTGCTTTCTGCTTCAAGTGCCTCCATGTGTTGGAAACTGAGACTGACATGTACCAACAGCTTAGAAACCAAAACAGAGTGAACCACAATGTCATTGGAGGAGTCCCACCATAAACATGTATATTATTGGGTATTAGGAGGAAATCCTTCCCTGTGAGGGTGGGCAGGCCCTGGCACAGGTTGGGCAGAGCAACTGTGGCTGCCCCATCCCTGGGAGTGTCCAAGGCCAGGCTGGACAGGGCTTGGAGCAGCCTGGGCTGGTGGGAGGTGTCCCTGCCCATGGCAGGGGAGTGGAATGAGATGCTCTTTAAGGTCTCTTCTCCCAGGCAGTCAGCAATAGGACAAGGGGGCACGATGGGCTCAAGCTCTGCCAGGGGAAATTGAAGCTGGAGAGCAGAAAAAAATTCTTTGCAGAGAGAGTGCTCAGGGATTGGAATGGGCTGCCCAGAGAGGGGGTGGATTCCCCATCCCTGGAGGTTTTTCAGCTGAGCTTGGCCGTGGCACTGAGTGCCATGATCTGGTAAAGGGACTGGAGTTGGACCAAGGGTTGGACTTGATGATCTCGGAGGGCTTTTCCAACCCAATCCATTCTAGGATTCTGTCATTCTGTGACTATGAAAACATGTAAGGGAAAAGGTGCTGCTTACAGTTGATTGTCCATCTAGCAGAAAAGCAGCTGAGGCTTTTCCTTCCTCTTCTGGCATTACCACCCTCTCAGTATCACAACCCAACTTTGGTAATTGCTTTAACAAAAATCTTGGCTAAGGTTGTTGCCTCCAAGAGCTCCCAACCTAAATAGCCTTTGTGCAGACAAAAAAAAAGGATGGGCTGCAAGGAAAGCTGCTGGTTGTGCACTGCTGGATCTGGGTCTGTATTTGTGACACTGGTGTGGGTGCTCAGATGATGGGGGCACTCTGGGGATGTTCCTTTTTGGTTTGTGGAAGGGTTATGGGCAAGCACATTTGGTTGGGGGGTTCCAACACATCACGGGTGTTACAAAACATTCTGTGTCCAGAGAAGGGCCGTGATGCTGGGGAAGGGTCTGGAGAACATGTCCTGTGAGGAGCAGCTGAGGGGTTTGTCTGGAGAAGAGGAGGCTCAGAAGGGACCTCTTTGGTCTCCACAACTCCTGACAGGAGGGGGCAGTGAGGGGGGTCAGGCTCTTCTGCCATGGCCCAGGGGAAAGGTGGAGAGGAGATGGCCTCAAACTGCACCAGGGCAGGGGCAGAGCAGAGATGAGAAAATGTTTTCTCCCTGACAAAATGGTCTTTGGAATGAGTGTCCCAGGGAGGTGGTACAGTCACTGTGTCTGGAAGTGTCCCAGAGGTGTCTTGATGTGGCCCCTGGGGTGATCCTGGTGGTGCTGGTCATGGTGAAACTGGATGATCTTGAAGGTCTCTTCCAACCCTGATGATTCTGTGATTCTGTGACCACTACCTCAAATCCACAGTGTGATCTGATGTGTCACTGGCTCCAAATGGGCACAGATAAGATGGGGATTGCTGTTGGTTTCCTTTCTCTGAGTGTGTGTGTGTCCATCAAAGGGTGGAAAAGGAGAAATTAAATCCATTTCCTCAAAATAAAGGAGTCTGTTATTGCAAGGACTTGCCTGCAAAGCTGTTCCTGAACAGGCAGCACTGTCCTTTCAGCCCCCAGAAAAGCAAAGGAACAGCAGCCTAAGACATTTGTCCTGTGGTTGGCCATGTCTCCTTCCCTCACTGGGAGAGCTGTGCGTGCCACCAGCCCATTTCTCACACCCAAAGTACACAAAGGGTGAGAGCAGAGAGAAATTGCTGCCTTTGGGAGTTGTGTTTTCTGAAGGAGAGTGAAGAGTGAGGGGGAAATCGGCTCGTTTCACTCTGCATGAACTTCCAGCTGGAATTACTCCAGTTGTGGATTTCCCCATCCCTGGAAGTGTTAAAGGCCAAGCTGGATGGAGCAGAAAGACTTCCAGGGATGGGGCAGCCACACCTTCTCTGGGCAACCTGTGCCAGGGCCTGCCCACCCTCACAGCCAAAAATTTCCTTCCAATATCCCATCTAACCCTGCCCTCCTTCAGCTTAAGGCCATTCCCACTTGTCCTGTTGCTCCATGACCTTGTGGAAGTCCCTCTCAACTCTCTTGGAGCCCCTTTAGGTACTGCAAGGCCTTTTTGGTTGGCAGTGCAAAGAATTGTGTAATCTCAATGCCTGGCACTCCCTGGCAGGGCAGTGATGGTGGGAATCCTTTTGGTTCTACTCAATAGGCAGAACCAGGAGGTTTTCAGTATTTCAGTATTCAGTATTTCAGTATTCAGTATTTCAGTATTCCCATCCTTGAGGTTTTCTGGTGCAGACACTCCTTTTCCATATGGAAAAGACGGAGTGGGATCCTTTCCCCTGGCATTTATCTGCTGAGTCAGTGGATGTTGGGTGATGTGAGACAGGGAGCTTGTCATTGAATTTACTTCAATAAAATCATCAAAAATGAGGGACAGGAAATCTGGTGACAGCCTTGCTTTTCTGGCAGTGTGGGAGCTCATATATATTTGCCTGCTGAGTTCTTTGGCTGCTGTTTTAAAGACACACAGAAGTGTTGACAGGACAAGCTCCTTCCTCACAGAAAGCTACTCCTATGTCAGTCAGGAAGGATGTTAAGACTGGCCCAGTCCTATAGAAATGATTTAGAATCATAGAATGGATTGGGTTGGAAAAGACCTCTGAGATCATCAAGTCCAACCCTTGGTCCAACTCCAGTCCCTTTACCAGATCATGGCACTCAGTGCCACGGCCAAGCTCAGCTGAAAAACCTCCAGGGATGGGGAATCCACCCCCTCTCTGGGCAGCCCATTCCAATCCCTGAGCACTCTCTCTGCAAAGAATTTCTTTCTGCTCTCCAACTTCAATTTCCCCTGGCAGAGCTTGAGCCCATCGTGCCCCCTTGTCCTATTGCTGAGTGCCTGGGAGAAGAGACCAACCCCCACCTGGCCAGAACTTCCCTTCAGGCAGTTCCAGACAGTGCTGAGGTCACCTCTGAGCCTCCTCTTCTCCAGGCTAAACACCCCCAGCTCCCTCAGCCTCTCCCCACAGCACTTGTGCTCCAGTCCCTTCTCCAGCCTCGTTGCTCTTCTCTTCTCAGTTGGGTTGGAAGAGACCTCTGAGATCATCAACCCTTGATCCAACCTCACTGTGATCACCAGCCCAGGGCACTCTGTGCCCTGGGCTGGTGATCACAGTGGGGTTGGATCAAGACATGGTGGATTCTCTGTCCCTGGAGGTGTTTCAGAGGACACTCAGCGCCACATCCAGTCCCTTCTCCAGCCTCGTTGCTCTTCTCTGACCCCACTCCAGCCCCTCAAGATCTTTCCTGAACTGAGGGGCCCAGAACTGAACACAACACTCAAGGTGTGGCCTCCCCAACACAGAGTACAGGGGAATGAGACAGGAGAAAGAATTTAACGAGCCATAAACAAAGATTGATACGTTCTCTTTTTATTTTAATGCTGCCTGACCTTCATCCTCCCTTCGAGTCTGTCACTTGAGCCCATCAAGCCCCAGCCCATCTCCTCGAGGCTGACCAGCCAGAATAGCCAGGCTGTGTCACAACCCTCGGCACATAAAGCTGCAGCAAAGCTTTGTGCCACCCTGTTGCTTTCATTCTTGAGGCTTCTGTTTGTCTGTTGGGTCTGCCCCTGGTGCCCACGCCCTGCTGGCATTCGGGGCTGCTCCTCCTTCCCTGCCCCGCCGAGCTCCGCGATCTTCGCCGCAAACGGCTTTGGTTGACCACACCACTTCCCTCTGGAAAGTTAATACTCTTTGACTCAACTCTCTGCTGCTAAAGGCCAAGCCAAAGAAAACAAGCCAAAGAATAACCTGCTTGTGTGCAGTTTGGAAACTTCTCAGAGGCCCTGCTTTCCAAATGCTCCACAGTAGCTTTACTATATCCCCCTGCAGCTGCAAAGCCAACGAGGAGAGCAAAAAAATGGCTCAAGGACCTCAAATAAAGCCTGGGCAGAACCACATGAAATTTATGAGCTCTCAGTGAACTGCAGGCCTGTGTAGGCACAATGGAGTGTGTTAGTACAGAGGGGGGATTGCTTAGGAACCTATGGATTAAAATATCCAAACTAATTTATTTGGAAAACCAGGTCTTTTCAACCATTGTCTGACAAGAGCAGTCCCTGGATTTGGTCAAAGCAGAGGTCTTTAGTCCAAGGGAAGTGTGTAGCTCCTCCTGTACAATCTTTTTGCCCAGGAAGAAAGTCACAAGTCACTAAAGTACACGGGGGGAAAATTAATTTTTTCGTTGCCAAATTCCCCTTGTTTACATACACACTGAGCCACAGAGCTTGACCTTTAGGTTGCACCTCCCTTGTTCAGCCCTTTCTGAGGCTGAGGGATGGAGACCTTACACTGCATGGAGATATTTGTGATGAAATGCTTCTGGCTGAGCTGTTTCTCTGACCTCCAACAGTGCTGTGTTTGTGCAACTCCCTTTGCTGCTCCTTCACCCCCTCAGGGGCACCACAGAGGTGACAAATCTTCTCATCCCTCACCCTTCCCACCCAGGCTGAGGGAGCACCAAACTGTGCTTGGTGTGAGCAGGGACACAACCCAGGGAACAGCTGGAGCTGTGCCAGGGCAGGGGCAGGTGGGATCTCAGCCAAAAGCTCTTCCCCCAGAGGGTGGTGGGCACTGCCCAGGCTCCCCAGGGCAGTGGGCACGGCCCCGAGGCTGCCAGAGCTGCAGGAGCCTTTGGGCAATGGGACAGGGCAGGGGGGACTGTTGGAGTGTGCTGGGCAGGGCCAGGGTGGCAGTGGCTGGTCCTTGGAGCTCCTTTCCCACTCAGCATATTCTCTGGCTCCATAATTGTGTTTCTGCAGCTTTTCTTTGGACAGAGGTGTCTTTTTGTGCCTCTATTTTTCTTGGTTGCTTCCTCAGCTGTTGGATGGCTGGTTGTGCCTCATTCTGCACCTCCCCTTTCATACACATCTCCAGCTCTGGTGTCTCAGCCCGTGGCTGGAGGGGATTCCTACGGCACTTTGGACGTGTGGGAAGATGCAAACTATAAAGAAACAAAAGAGGCTTTTGGCAACGTGATCCTTGAGTTGGGACTCATTCAAACATTGTCAAGGGCTGGGGATTTTAAAAGTGTATGCACTGAGATGAGGAAAGGGAAAAGAAAGCAAAGGGTGTAATTTTGCAGACTCATTTAACTTTCATGAATAACTTCTTCCCTCCAAACTCCAAGCTCAGTTCCCTGACTTTTCCTTGGCTGCCATGACCTAATTCCTGGGCTGAACCCAGGGAATAATTGCACTTCCACAGCAGGAAGAGAGGGCACACACATGTCAGATTCAGCAGGAGTTTCGCTGGATCTGTGGCAAGCAGAATGGCTGTGGTTTAGGTGCAGATTCACTGCTGCATCTCTGTTTGTTTGTCCCCCACAGCAGAGCTGGGCAGGGGGAGGAGGAACATTTCCTGCCTCGCACAACTTGTCGAGGTTGCTTTTTCTGGCCGTGATAGCTCGGGGTGGACGTGAGGCCTTTCATATGTTCCTCAGGAGGCAGGGAAAGAGCTGGAGGAGCCTGGGGCCTCACAGTGTCAGCTGGAGCAAGGGAGGGCAGAGCCTCTCCATGGCCTTTTCCCTGGGGACATTCCCCACTGGAGCTCTCCCGGCTCATTGGGGTGAGTGTATCAGTGACCAAATGGGCTCTCAGCCTGAAATTAGGGCAGAAAACACAAAACTGGCTGCCCAGGAAGGTCATGGAGTCTCCCTCTCCATAGACATTCCAAACCCACCTGAATGTGTTCTTGTGTCACCTGCTTTGAGTGATGCTGCCTTGGGACTGGATGATCTCCAGAGGTCCCTTCCAACCCCATCTACTCTCTGATTCTGTGAACTGAAGTTCATTTTCTACTCTGTATCAAGTAACAGAGGCTTGATCCAGACTCTCCCAGCTGCTCTGATTTGTCCTGAGGCAAAATTCCCTCTTTTTGCAATTTTTATTCTACCTACAGTAGTTTTTTTAATAAAGAAGAGGTAAGCAAAATAAATTATCAAAATATTGTTTAACTACTGTCAAAACATGTAGGAAAAACATGTTGGAATGGCCTGCCCAGAGTGGGGGTGGATTCCCCATCCCTGGAGGTTTTTCAGCTGAGCTTGGCCGTGGCACTGAGTGCCATGATCTGGTAAAGGGACTGGAGTTGGCCCAAGGGTTGGGCTTGATGATCTTGGAGGTCTTTTCCAACCCAACTGAGAAGAGAAGAGCAACGAGGCTGGAGAAGGGACTGGAGCACAAGTGCTGTGGGGAGAGGCTGAGGGAGCTGGGGGTGTTCAGCCTGGAGAAGAGGAGGCTCAGAGGTGACCTCAGCACTGTCTGGAACTGCCTGAAGGGAAGTTCTGGCCAGGTGGGGGTTGGTCTCTTCTCCCAGGCACTCAGCAGTAGGACAAGGGGGCACGATGGGCTCAAGCTCTGCCAGGGGAAATTGAAGTTGGAGAGCAGAAAGAAATTCTTTGCAGAGAGAGTGCTCAGGGATTGGAATGGGCTGCCCAGAGAGGGGGTGGATTCCCCATCCCTGGAGGTGTTTCAGCTGAGCTTGGCCGTGGCACTGAGTGCCATGATCTGGTAAAGGGACTGGAGTTGGCCCAAGGGTTGGACTTGATGATCTGGGAGGTCTTTTCCAACCCAATCCATTCTATGATTCTATGAAAAAAAATGGCCCCAGCTGCTCAGGGTGCAAGAACACCCCAAAAAAGTGCAAAAATCTACCTGGGGATTCCCTCAGGCAAAGCAGGGAGAGCAGAGAACCTGCTGTGTAAATCTTTGGTCACCTGGGTGGTGTCACTTGTTCAACCCACAGTGAAATTGGAGCAACCAGTGGAAAAATGAAGTGCTCAGCAAAAGAATTGTACCTTAAACATGTGTTTTGTCTGCACTTACTCAAATTAAGAAGCAGATTTTTCCAGACAGGGGAATGTTTGCCAGGGAAGTGATAGGAGAAGCACATCTGGGAGGGCTTCCCAGTGTCCCAGGGTGGCACGATGCCAGCCTGGCACATCCAGCCTCATTCACACCCTTCCAGCACCTCGTGCCTGAAGTCAGGTCGGCTCTGATGACCAGCCCTGATCCTGCTGGTAATTACAGGCACAGCAAGAAAATGCTGTGCATAATATCCTGTCTGCCACGGTGTTCCTTCTGTCTGGAAATGAGGCTTGTGCTGTCCAGCACTCAAGAAAAACAGAAAAAAAAAAAAAAAAGAAAATAATTGCTAATGGATCTGCTTGAAACTCTGACTGCCTTGCTTGTCCTCAGCACAGCATTAATATTTTTCACTGAGGAAATAGAAAATATCCTCCAGTGTGTCTAATTCATCTTTCAGGGACTTTTTACATTATGTTTCAACAAGGGGTTGGTGAGCTCTGACACTGGCCCATATTGATCCTTCTGATGTGCAGATGGGAAATCAGGGAATAAGGGTGTGTAAAATATAGGGAATCAGGGAATAAGGGTGTGTAAAGTGTAGGAAATCAGGGAATAAGGGTGTGTAAAGTGTAGGAAATCAGGGAATAAGTGTGTGTAAAGTGTAGGAAATCAGGGAATAAGGTTGTGTAAAGTATAAGAAATCAGGGAATAAGGGTGTGTAAAGTATAAGAAATCAGGGAATAAGGGTGTGGAAAGTGTAGGAAATCAGGGAATAAGGGTGTGTAAAGTATAAGAAATCAGGGAATAAGGGTGTGTAAAGTATTGGAAATCAGGGAATAAGGGTGTGTAAAATATAGGGAATCAGGGAATAAGTGTGTGTAAAGTATTGGAAATCAGGGAATAAGGGTGTGTAAAGTATTGGAAATCAGGGAATAAGGGTGTGTAAAGTATTTCATATCTGAGATATCTCCACACAGGGGAAAAATGCTGATTTATGCACTTAAGGCACTGTTTCTGTTATTAGTAAAATAAATATGCTTTTTTTTCAAGGTGTATATTTGATTATCAAGCATTTTTCAGCTTGCTAGTAAGATAGAAGTGTTATAATTTAATTCCTAGAATTATTTGGGTTGGAAGGGACCTGAAAGATCATCCAGTACCACCCCCTGCCATGGCAGGGACACCTCCCACCAGCCCAGGCTGCTCCAAGCCCTGTCCAGCCTGGCCTGGGACACTCCCAGGGATGGGGCAGCCACAGCTGCTCTGCCCACCCTGTGCCAGGGCCTGCCCACACTCCCAGCCAGCAATTCCTTCCCAGTATCCCATCCAGTCCTGCCCTCTGGCACTTTGAAGCCATTCCCCTTGTCCTGTCCCTCCATCCCTTGGAAATGGTCTCTCTCCATCTTTCTTGTGGCTCCTTCAGGTCCTGGGAGGCCACACTGAGGTCCCCCTAGGGATGGGACATTCTTTTTTTTTTTTTTTTTTTACAAGAATATATCACTTTTTGCACTAAACACACTGTGCTCACTGCCTGGAGTAATAGAAAAGGGTATATTTTCTTCTCATCCTTCACCATGTACAAAATAATTGCATTAATTTGACCTCCATGGCACAAAACAATGCCCAGCAGTTTATTACCTGGACACAATAAAACATGGGTTATTTTCTACCCCACTAGAGCTGGAGCCAAACCAAAGGCCTGAACAAAAACAGCCCTGAAAGAGGAGATGTTTGAAGTGAGGTCCAACAGCTTCTGAAACAGTTTTCCTTCAATTAAACCATCAGATCTCCTCACTCAGCCCCTACTTTGGCAAAGTCTGGCCAGAGGCTGCATTTTCCTGTGTTTAATCCACTTTTTGGGTGGGAAAAGTTTCCATTTCTCCAGGAAAAGGGGAGGCAGAGGAGGGAGGGGAAAGGTATTCCCAGAGAAAGGGCTCTGCTTAATTAAACTCCCCTGTTGTGGATTAATTAAACCACACAGCAGCTCGTTCAGCCCTGGTGGGATGGGGAGGAAAACTGGAGAAGAAAAACCCAGGGCCTGAGAGAAGAGCAGTGTAATAATTGAAATTATGAAAAAAAGAAATTAAAAAAAGAAAGAGAATGGAGGTAACAAAAAGAGAGAAATAAACCCCAAGAGAAACAATTGCTCAGCACGAGCTCACCAAGTCCTGTCCCCAAGCAGCTGAAACCAGAACAAGGATCATTCCCTTTATTATTTTCCTGCAAGTACAACCTGATGATTTGGGGCAAGAAAGGTGTGGATAATGCACAGGAAAACCTGTGGTGCTTCTGCTCAGGAGCCTCTGGGCAGGATGCTCAGCAGCTTTGAGCCCTCTGTGTGTGTCTCTGTCAGACACCAAGTCCACAAAGACCAACCTTTTGTGGGTGGTGAAACCTCTGATGCATCAACTCCAAATAGAGTCATGGAACATCCTGAGCTGGGAGGGACCCCCAGGGACCATCCAGTGCCACCTTGGCCCTGCCCAGCACACCCCAACAGTCCCCCTGGCCCTGCCCAGCACACCCCAACAACCCCCTGGCCCTGCCCAGCACACCCCAACAGTCCCCCCTGGCCCTGCCCAGCACACCCCAACAGTCCCCCCTGCCCTGTCCCATTGCCCAAAGGCTCCTGCAGCTCTGGCAGCCTCGGGGCCGTGCCCACTGCCCTGGGGAGCCTGGGCAGTGCCCACCACCCTCTGGGGGAAGAGCCTTTGGCTGAGATCCCACCTGCCCCTGCCCTGGCACAGCTCCAGCCATGCCCTCAGGTTGGAGCAGTCAGATTTGTGAGTGCAGAAGAACAAGATAGAGATGATTTGATTCACCCTGTGACGATTAAAAGAGAAAAAAAAATCATAGAATCACAGAGTGGTTTGGGCTGGAAGGGACCTTAAAGATTGTTTAGTTCCAACCCCCTTCCATGGGCAGGAATGTCTGTGGATCCATCCCAGCAGTGTTTGCCTGTAAAATGGTCCTGGATTTCTGTAAGAATCAAGTGGCAGGATGAGAGTTAATGATGCCTTTCCTTACCCTCTGTTTCACCCACTTCTCCCCCCCTGAACCTTGAAGGCATCTAATGACACTTTTAAAAACCAGGTTAAAAGGAAGGTAATGGAAGACCTGTTTCTTTTTCCACCCCAGGAGGCAGCCTGGAGCACTGCTGTCATCCTCGTGGGGCCAGCCACGGTGTGAATCCCAGACCAAGCCACCATTCCCAAGGAATTCCCGACAGGCACATACCCAGGGGCTGCCAAGGCACTTTGTCCCTGTCATTTCCACTTGCAGAGCCCCAACCAGCTGGCTGAGGGCCAAGCCCAGCACTCCACAGTCTCCTAAAGTCCATAAAGCTGCATTTCCCTCCCATTAAAGAGGGAAAGCACTTTCATGTTGCACTGCTGTAAAAGTCTGGGAAAAGCTGATGTTTTCTCTGCCCTCCTTGGGCAATATTGCATGGAAAAAAATCTGCCTGACCTCACTGAGGCTGCACTGGAAAGGGATAAAGTAGGGAAAAAAAAAGCCCCAAAGCCCCCCAACCCTGAGGTTTGACCAAGCTGGTTGGATGTCCTGTTTATTCCAGCATCTCAAACACTGACCCTGCAAGCCAAGGGGGAGAAAAATGTTGCCTTTTCTTTTCTCCCTTCGTCCCTGCAAACTGCTCCTTGTCCAAACCCCTGAGAGGACATGGGGAGTGTGAGAGGGCAGAGGTGCTGCCTCAGAGAAACTCTGGGCCAAGATCTTCCTCCAACACCTGGAAGTTTGACTGACTTCCATAAAACCTTGTCTGCTTTGTGGCAGATCCTCATGGCCAAACTGCTGGCTCAGCAGAGCCAAACCAGTTCCCAAGCACATTCCTGCTGCTCTTTCTCATCCTGCTCTCCTGGAAAAGGGAAGCCTTGGCTTGTGGTCACCACGTTGGGTTGGGAGATGAGCGTTGGCCACAGGGTCACTGCCTGGTGTGGGCAAGTCACCTCATTCCTCTGTCATTTGGTTTTCCACCTCTGAAAGGGGATTAATGACAGTGCTGGGCTTTGCAGGGGTGAGCTGAGGACAACATGTCTGTCTTTAAGAGGGGAACTTCAAAGGAAAGCTCATAAACACCAAAATACAGGTCACCCTCTCAAAGCTCTGCCTGTGTGTTTAGAGTGGCTTGGGAAAACCATTTCTGTTTGGGATATTTTTCTGACACAGGTCTTCACTTCTCCTCTGCAGACCTTCAGGCCAGACAGGTTGTGTGGGGCCACCTGCAGCTGTGGGAAGGAGAGAAAGGGTCAAACAGCTTTTCTGATTGAGGGTGGTGGGATGGGAAGAGCCACTTTTAGAGCTGCATCTTGAGGTGACAATTGCCTGGCACTGATTCCAAGTATTTCCCACCCAAAACTGCCCAAAAACCAGCTGAGTTCCCCTGGGAAGGAACGAACCTGTTTGCACTGGTCTTTCTTCCCTGAGTGCCTTGACACGAGGGGAATTTCCACAAGCCCAAGGGATGAGACAGATCCTGGCTGTGCTGATGCACCACTGGTACCCCCAGGCCATGGAGGCACCTCCATGCAGGAGGCTGAAGGCTTAAAACACCCCCTTCAGTGCCCAAAATTCAGATGGATCCACTGGCACAGGTTGGCAGGGAGGGGGCAGGAATTTCATGTGGAGTACAGAGATGTTTTGGACACCAGGAGGAATGTGGGACATCAGGAGTAATCTTGAACATCAGAGGGAATTTCTTCCTGGAAAGGGTTGTTAAACATTAAAATGGGCTGCCCAGGAAGGTTTGGAGTGCCCAGCCCTGGAGGTGCCCAAGGCAGGACTGGCCGTGGCACTGAGTGCTCTGGGCTGGGGGCCAAGGTGGGCATTGGGCACAGGGTGGGCTCCAGGGCCTGGCAGGGCTGTGCCAAGGTGGGCATTGGGCACAGGGTGGGCTCCAGGGACTGGCAGGGCTTTGCCAAGGTGGGCATCAGGCACAGGGTGGGCTCCAGGGGATGGCAGAGCTTTGCCAAGGTGGGCATTGGGCACAGGGTGGGCTCCAGGGGCTGGGAGGGCTTTGCCAAGGTGGGCATGGGTCACAGGGTGGGCTCCAGGGGCTGACAGGTCTTTGCCAAGGTGGGCATCAGGCACAGGGTGGGCTCCAGGGGCTGGCAGGGCTGTGCCAAGGTGGGCATTGGGCACAGGGTGGGCTGCAGGGGCTGGCAGGGCTGTGCCAAACTAACTTACTCTGGGATTCTGTACCTTCAGCTGTCAGATCAGCAGGCTCCAGAGGAGCTGTTCACCTCCGTGTCAGGCTGTTGGCACAGGGGCTGGCACTGCTGGGGCGTAGGAAGGGAAGGAAAGGTAGCAGGGGGTCAAACTTGGCCTTCATGCCCTCACTTAACAGCAGTGGATGTCTGAGGAGCATTTGAAATTAGGAATAAATGACATCAAGGGGCTGGATTTGGAAGGCCCTGGCTCTTGGCTCTGCAAGCCCTGGGTTGAGGCTGCCCAAGCTTAATATAATCCAAATGTATGAGGTATTTTACACATCTTGTATGACTCTGCATGTTGGTGTTCCAGCCCAGGGTCAGGAGCCTGAGGCTTGAGGCAGCTTCCAGCTTGGCACTGCTGACAAATGAAGCCTTTGCTCTTGACCAACCAGAATGGCAGATAAAAGTCCTTTTCATCTGTCTTTGCTTCTCCCCTCCCTCTTTCCTTTTTTTCTTTTTTTTCTTTTTTTTTTTTTTGAAGCCCTAATGGGTCTTTTTAATGGTGAAACCACTACTATATAATATGTCTTTTTACATTTTAATTCCTCCCCCTCCCCTTGGGATAATTTCCAGCCCAGTGTGGAATCTGAGACAGTTCAAGCTGTGCCAAAGGGCCTGGCAACCGGAGGAAATGCCGAGCCACTGCGATTTGGAACCATAAGACGAGTTATAAAATTTAATTTTAGAAATGCAGCTACTGGGAACTGCTTTTTAAAATGCACATTTTCCTTTTAGTGCATAAAATGGGCCTGTGTCTTGATGGAGCTGTTGGGGTGGCTTTGAAAGAGTGCTCTGTGGAGGAAGGGGCTCCTCGGGGAGCTTTTGCTGCTTGTTCACTGGTGCTCACCGTTGGATTTTTCGGGATGTTTATGGATTCAGTGCTGTGGGATTGGTGGAATAGGGCATGGTGGGATATTTTTAGGAGTTTTGTGCCAGTCTTTCATTGCTGTAGTTGTGAGTTGAGAGGGGAACTGCACCAGACACCTCCTTGCAGGAAGGTTGGAGATGCAAAGGAAGCTCCAGAGGGCAACTCTTCCAACAGGGAAAGGAAAATCAGGAGCTGACAGGCATCAAATCATGGTGTTCCACAGAAACCAAGGATGTTGTCACCTTCTCACAGAATCATGGATTGGTTTGAGTTGGAAGGGGCTTTAAAGCCCACCCACTGCCACCCCTGCCATGGGCAGGGACACCTCCCACCAGCCCAGTCTGCTCCAAGCCCTGTCCAGCCTGGCCTGGGACACTCCCAGGGATTCAGGGGCAGCCACAGCTGCTCTGCCCACCCTGTGCCAGGGCCTGCCCACCCTCCCAGCCAGCAATTCCTTCCTAACACCTAATCTTAACCTGCCCTCCTTCAGTGTAAAGTCATTCCCCTTGTCCTGTAACAACTTGTGTTGTTTCTTCAAGGGAACAAGCAGAAAAAACAGATGTTTGACCTCCAGGCTGGAGATCTGCCCTGCAATCCTGACAGGGGAACAGTGTCCAAGGGGAAGAAGGGGAAGGGATAAGCCATGAATATTCCTGAGGTGGCTGAAGTCCTGAGGCAAATCCAATGTGCAGAGGTGGCATGGGTTTGGGGGAAAGGGAGGGACAGTGACAGCCACTGCTCTGCAAGGAGGTCCCCAATAGAAGGCATGAAAATGGCATTTTTGAGCTGGGGATGCTGTGACTGAACACAGGTGGGGTCAGGGAATGTCCTCACAGACTCACTGCAGTCAGTACCTTTGGAAAGGCTGGCACAGCTGGGATTGTCCAGCCTGGAGAGGAGAAGCTTTGGGGGGATCTCAGTGTGGCCTTCCAGGAGCTGAAGGAGCCCCAAGAAAGATGGAGAGAGACCATTTGCAAGGGCTGGAGGGACAGGAGAAGGGGAATGGCTTCAAAGTGCCAGAGGGCAGGGCTGGATGGGATATTGGGAAGGAATTGCTGGTGGGAGGGTGGGCAGGCACTGGCACAGGGTGGGCAGAGCAGCTGTGGCTGCCCCATCCCTGGGAGTGTCCCAGGCCAGGTTGGAGCAGCCTGGGCTGGTGGGAGGTGTCCTTGCCCATGGCAGGAGTGGCACTGGGTGGGCTTTAAGCTCCCAAACTATTCTGTGATTCTTTAATCCTGCTCAGCATTTGGAGAGAGCACCTTTGAAAGCTCAGTTTGTGTGCCAGAACTCTTCTGCTCTGGGGCTTTCTGCTCAAGGGCTCTTTTCTGTGATCCATCAGAAGGAAAAAGCCTGTTTGGCAGTGGGGCTGTCCATCCTTTTGCCAACATCTCACCAAACACGGGCCTGCCAGGGGAGGTTTCCATGTCTACCCCAAGAAGTGGTGCCATGGACATTCAGGAGAAGGTACCCACTTATGAAGGGGATCTCATAAGGCAGGAAAGGAATGGACACAAGAATGATTTGCACAGTTGTGACCATAGATTGGCTCTTCAGAGAGTGGGCAAAGGAGTTAAAATTTATGCTTTTGCTGGATAGCAAGTGCTCCAGCAGATGAGACATCCCTCTTGTGCTCCCCCTCCCTGTGCTGTCCTGGTGATTGGCTGACACACAGAGGGTCCCAGAACAGAGAGCAGCCACAGAGGCCAGGTGGAAATGTGTCACCTCAGCCCTCCCAGCTGGATCTTGGTGTGCTTGGGCTCTCCAGCACCGTCCCCAGCCCCAGAGCTCCATGGGGACTGTGCTCTAAGGGCTGCTCCAGGGAGCACTGGACCCTCTGATGCCCATGTGGCCGTGACCAAGACCCCTCTGCACTGGCTGATGCTGTAAATTCAGCACTTCTTAGAGAAGGATGTCTGGTGGGACTTCATGTTTCTGAACCTTCTGATGCCACCAAGAGAAAATTCATGACTCCAGTTTCAATTCTTCCAGCTTCTGTTTTTTATTTCCTATTCCTGTCTGTAAAGCCACTGCAAAATAATCCAAAAATAGGATTTGCTTGGGTTTGTTATTTTATAGCCCCACAGCAATTGTCTAATTATGGTGCCTGATGACAATCTGGGGTTGAATTTTTGAGGAGTTACTCCAGTGCAGGTTTAGCACAGGGGGTCACTTGACATTTCCTCCTTTTAGAAACTACTCCTCTTGTTGTGAGAGATGTAGGAAGGCACTGGAATTTTCAGTGGATGTGGTTCCTCAGCCCAGGGCATGTCTCAGGCTGCCTGTGCTGATTTAAAGGGAAACCGGCAGGAGAAAAGAACCCAACACAAAAGAGATGATAAGTCAGAGTTACAATTTAATAACAATATTACAATAAATGCAATGGCACAAAGAGAAATTGGGTTTAACCCCCAAACCCAGCAGTGCCACCCACCCCCTGGGGCACAAACACAGGGGGGTTTGGTGGCCCCTGTGCTGAGCCCCATGTGGTTCCTCTGAGTCCAAAGGAAAAGGAAGGGACAAACCTGTTGGTGCAGATGATGGCACAGTCTAGTGGAGAGTGGTGACTCCTCCTGGCCAGGGGCTGCTCCTCCTCTTGATCCAGTGAGTGATTCCCCGAGGTCCCCAAACCCCAAGATTCCATCCCCTCAGGTGCAGGTGGGAGCCCCCAGTGCCTCCCCCAGGGCAGGGAGTTCCACACTGGGGGATCTGACTCTGGCAGTCAGGGGGGATTTTGGAATCGTTGCTGGCCCATGAGCAGAGCTGAGCCCTCAGGTGGGTGTGGAGGTGCCAAGGAGTCCCTGCAGGGCAGTTCTCCCAGCTCCTCTGCCAGGCTTCTTTCCCAGCCACCTCCCGGCCTGAGGGCTCAGCTGTGCCCTGGGCAGCTGCTGCCAATGGGCCATTGTTCTTGGAAAATGAATAGAGGGGGTAAAATCCACAGCTTTGATAACCCCCACACAGTGATAAACTGGTCCCACTGCTGAACTGGGACACTGCCCCACAATACAGTTGGCCATGCATGACTGGCTTGTGTCTCCCATTCCTGCAGAGAAGTGATTTCAGTTGAATTTCAGACAGCCACAGCTTGAGGACTTTACCAATAGATCAGGGGTTCAAAAATAAGGGGGAAAAAATGAAAAATAAAATAAATCAACAGACCTGGTGTACCAGTGAGCTTTTCTGATCTTTCTCCCCCCCCCTCCCCACACTAGGACATCGTCAGAAAATAGATGAGCAGACAAAGCCCGGCAGTTTGTCCTTTTCCGAGCGCCTGAGCGAGCTGGAGCAGTTGCGTCGCACGGCCATGAGGGTCAGCCCACACCACCCAGCCCCCACACCCAACCCTCGAGCCTCCTTGAACCACACCACTGCCTTTAACCCTCAGCCTCAGAGTCAGATCCAGGGTAAGTACCCGAAATCGTGCCCTGCTCGCCCGCCTGCACCCCAGCACCGCCAGCCTGCCCACCATGGGGGCTCGTGGGGGCTGAGCCGCTGTCCCTCCACCTCTTCTGGACCCTCCCTGGGTGCCTTTAACAAGTGAGAGCCTTCCATGAGTGAAAGGAACCCAACCCATGTTTGTATTTGTCAAAGCCTGACAGATTTTGAGGGGTCCATCCTGTCTTTCCTCCCAGCCCAGCACAGCTCATGGTGTTTGTTACCCTCACCTGTGCCACAGCAATGACACCTTCAAAGCCATTGTTTTCTTCCAAAGAAACATCATGCCAGGGCTTTTTCCGTGTGTAGGTGTATTTCCCAATGGATATTTGTCAATTCTTGTGCTTGGGTGAGAGAAAAATCCTGTCAACTCCTTGCTTTGACCTTTGCCAGGAAGGCAGCACCACAGGGAGCTTTGCAAAGTGCTGCATCCCCCAGAAATGACCTGGTGGTGTGAGACATTCTCAGGACAGGCTGCTTTGGATGTATCTCTGGAGCTGGTGGTTTTCCAGGAGGGTTTATTTGAATGAGAACGTGCAAAGAGGTGACTCAGGAGTCTGATTTCCTCGGTGATGTCAGTGAAAGCAAATCATCCAGCTTGGAATCTCATCTGCCATCCCCAGAGCTGAGTGTGTTCCTGCTCAATGCAGGGACAGCTGAGTGTGGCCCTGGGATCAGCTGAGACTCCAGGGCAGTGAGTCAGGTCACTCAGCAGCAGCTCTGGTACCATCAAAATGCAGATTGATGGGGAGATGCACCCAAAAGAAGAGTGTGTGGACAGTGTTTGTTTAACAGGTGCTGCTCCCAGTGGAGTTTTCCTCTCTCCTTCCTGCCAGAGTGAAATGGTCTCAGTGGAGCTTCTCTGCTGGGGTTTTGGAAAGAAATAGTTAGTGTGAATCGAAATAAGTTCTTACTTTGGCATTTATTTCTAAGACCAGGGTGTTGCTGGGTCCTGCCCTTTGGCCACCCCAACCCTCTGCAGCGCTCCAGGCTGGGCACAGAGTGGCTGGAGAGCAGCCAGGCAGAGGGACCTGGGGGGACTGAGGGACAGGAAGCTCAACAGGAGCCACCAGTGTGCCCAGGTGGCCAAGAAGGCCAAGGGGATCCTGGCCTGGATCCAAACTAGCGTGGCCAGCAGGCCCAGGGCAGTGACCCTTCCCCTGGACTCTGCCTTGGGGAGGCCACACCTTGAGTGTTGTGTTCAGTTCTGGGCCCCTCAGTTGAGGCAAGAGATTGAGGGGCTGGAGTGGGGCCAGAGAAGAGCAACGAGGCTGGAGAAGGGACTGGGTGTGGCACTGAGTGTCCTCTTAAACACCTCCAGGGACGGAAAATCCACCATGTCTTGATCCAACCCTACTGTGATCACCAGCCCAGGGCACTCTGTGCCCTGGGCTGGTGATCACAGTGGGGTTGGATCAAGGGTTGATGATCTCAGAGGTCTCTTCCAACCCAACTGAGAAGAGCAACGAGGCTGGAGAAGGGACTGGAGCACAAGTGCTGTGGGGAGAGGCTGAGGGAGCTGGGGGTGTTCAGCCTGGAGAAGAGGAGGCTCAGAGGTGACCTCAGCACTGTCTGGAACTGCCTGAAGGGAAGTTCTGGCCAGGTGGGGGTTGGTCTCTTCTCCCAGGCACTCAGCAATAGGACAAGGGGGCACGATGGGCTCAAGCTCTGCCAGGGGAAATTGAAGTTGGAGATGAGAAAGAAATTCTTTGCAGAGAGAGTGCTCAGGGATTGGAATGGGCTGCCCAGAGAGGGGGTGGATTCCTCATCCCTGGAGGTTTTTCAGCTGAGCTTGGCCATGGCACTGAGTGCCATGATCTGGTAAAGGGACTGGAGTTGGACCAAGGGTTGGACTCGATGATCTTGGAGGTCTTTTCCAACCCAATCCATTCTATGATTCAATGTTTCTTGCAAGCAGAAAAGGTTATCACTGACCTAAGGCAACACTTGTTACGTTCTTTTATTCCTAAAGCTTGGAAGGTCTTTGGTTTAATAAAACCTATTGCAAGTCTGCTGGTTTTCAGGTAGTTTTGAGAAGCAAGTAAATCATCATAGATTCATAGAATGGTTTGGGTTAGAAGGGACCTTAAAGCCCACCCAGTGCCACCCCTGCCATGGGCAGGGACACCTCCCACCAGCCCAGGCTACTCCAAGCCCTGTCCAACCTGGCCTTGGACACTCCCAGGGATTCAGGGGCAGCCACAGCTGCTCTGCCCAACCTGTGCCAGGGCCTGCCCACCCTCCCAGGGAAGGATTCTTTCCTAATATCTAATCCAAACCTCCTAAAATCTACTGAATTTTACCACTAAAAATCAGCACATTGTCACGCTCTGTACAAAGCAAAAAGACAAAACTGGAGGGACCCCCCAGCTCCTTCCGTGCCTGGAGCCACAGTCAGCTGAGGTGAAGGATCCAACCCAACCCCTCCTGATCTCATCATTGACTCCCCTGATCTGCTGAGTGAACCACACTGGGTCTCTCCTGTGTTCCTGTAAAAGAAAACACACATGTTATTGTGGCTGCTCAGCAGACGTGGGTGGAGGTATCGGTGGCAGACTCACATTCCTGAGCTTCTTGGGAGCTGCATCTGCTTAGCAGAGGATCAGGTTTAATGTTGAGCGTCCCTCTTCCCTGGAAGAGTCAGTGTCTTGCCCAGCACTGGTCCAGAAATAGCCAGAAATAGCTGCAGTGTTTTGCTCTGCTTTGCTCTTTGCAAACCAGATTTGATTTGTTTTACCTGTGGATGGGATGGAAGCTCCAAGGTTGTCCTGGTTCCCCTTGCCCTCAGCCTCCAAAATGTGTGTTGCCCATTGAGCACCTTCAAGCTTGTGGTGGCTGTCAGTGAAATAACCCCCTGACTGGAGCTCCCTCATTTGGGACAATCTCTGCTGCATCACCTTTGAACTTCCAGGTCTTTTCAGGGTCAGGCACTCACAGAGGGGGACAATGGATAGGGTGGGAAGGAGCTCCAGGAGCTTCTTTCCTCAGTGCTCAAAGTATGGTTGGGTTTTAGGGTTCATCTCCTGGGTGACCTCTAGGGGAGTTGGGATATTTAATTTTTTATTATTTTTGTTTGTTTGCTTATTAAATTTCAGAGCAGAAGGCTACAAAATAAGCACAGCCATCGAGCCAGAGGGAGGAGAGAATGGGGGTTGTTCAGCCTGGAAAAGGGAAGGGTGGTCTAATTGTGGCCTTCCAGGACCTGAAGGGGCCAACAAGAAAGATGGAGAGAGACAATTTCCAAGGGCCTGGAGTGACAGGACAAGGGGAATGGCTTCAAACTGAGAGTAGGTTTAGACTGGATATTGGGAAGAAATCCTTTTCTGGGAGGGTGGGCAGGCCCTGGCACAGGTTGGGCAGAGCAGCTGTGGCTGCCCCATCCCTGGAAGTGTCCAAGGTCAGGTTGGACAGGGCTTGGAGCAGCCTGGAATAGTTGAAGGTGTCCCTGTCTTTGACAGGAGGTTGAAACATGATGATTTTTAAGGTTCCTTCCAACCCGAACCACTCTGAGATTCTGGGATTCCACAGGAACTTCTGAACACGGCATTGCTGTAACAGTCTGCCCATCTTTGCATCCTGAAACACTTCTAGAAACAACTGGAAAGTTTCTAATGGAACTTTCTCACTGAAGAGAGCACAAAGTGCTTTTTATACAGGCGTAAAATAAGGCATAAAACCACCATACACTGCAAAATTCCAAGCAGCAGCCTGAAACTTCCCTTCAGCTCACACCAGCAGGAACCACAAGTTACTCCTCTGTTCATCCAAGTGCAATTATCTTTTTTTAAAAAAACCAAAACTAACTCAAAATAGACATCTCAGGGTAGTTCTTGCATTTAAAGGGGCAGGTTGCCATGCCACTAAACCACTGTTTATTTGTTGAGGTTTTCATCTATGAAAGGCTTGAGGTTAATTTTAACTTCCTATTTTACCAAGTCTTGAATCTGAGCATAAAACCTCTCGTGTCAGGGATAAAGTCCCAGCAAGTCAGGAGAGCATAAATTGCCTTAATCGAGTTTTCTGCTTCTTTCATATCACAGGGAGGCTGAAGGTCCACCTGTTCTCTTTAAAGATTTAACCATGGCCAATTCCCAGAGCAAAGGGGAACAGAAGGGGAGGATAAGCTCCCACCACATCACACATGGCTTGAGTTGAAAGATGACTTTGTGCCAGAACCAAGTGTCCAATGTCAAAGGCTTTGACCTCCATGCAGAGAACGAGGAGATTCAGTTAAAGCTCCGACCTCAACTCACCCCTTCCTTTGTGCAGAGGGGCAGAGGAACCACGAGGGCTGTGCTGAGGGGCTGGTTAGACCCTTTAAGTCTTATCTATAATAAATATATCTAATAAATATATCCAATAAATATATCTCTCTATTTATTCTGGTTGAGCTTCTCAACACCAGCCTGAACCAGATACTAAAACCAAAATCACAAACCAGACTCTAAAAACCAAATTACTAATTTTACAGTGGTTCATGATAACCAGAGTAACTCCTGTAACTCAGGAGTTTTACATAAATATGAATAGAAGCTTCCTTTACAGCATCATTTTTTTCAGGGCCAACAGCAACTTTTTCAATGTCACCAAGGCCAAGAATATTCTTTTAGAGGGACTGGAGTTGACTTAATAAAAAACTTGATTTCTTTTTTTTTTTTTGTTGGGTTTTTTTTGTTTTCAATTTAGCCCAAACAGTGTCCATGGAATCACAGAATGGTTTGGGTTGGAAGGGATCCCAAAGCCCACCCAGTGCCACCATGGCAGGGGCACCTCCCACCAGCCCAGACTGCTCCAAGCCCTGTCCAACCTGGCCTTGAATGTTCTCAACTATTTTTCAACTGTTTTGGTGCTTTCACCTGGTGATTTATTATTTACCTATAGATTTAAAAAATAAATAAAATCAAGCTATTTCTCTGTCTGGGGAAAGCAAAGTCACTGCAATCACTTTAACCTCCACGCTTCTGGTTCCTTTTTATGCTTTTACAGCCTTAAAATACCTGAATTTGCTTTTTCCCTGAAATTTTGTAACCTTATATGTTAAGTTTCAGCTGGGACCACACTTTTATGACCAAATCTAAACTCCCTGGAAACAAGAGGCTGTAATAAAATTGCTGACAGCTCTTGAAGTGAAGTGGCAGCTTTAGCCCTGATAGCAAAGCAGGAGAGATCATTTCAAGCTCAGGGCTTTGAATTAGCCCCAACCACAAGGACTGAGGGATTATTATTTTGTTACAAGCCTTTTGTCTTCCTCCAGGTGCAACAGGCTTTGTTTAAGAGACGTTTCAAGGTCCTTGCTATCGTAATCTTGTTCCACCAACACCAGCCCAAGTTTATCAGGGTTCCCAGGAAGGGGAGTCAAGGGCAGCATTTAAACCCAGGGAGCAAAAATGGCTTTGCTCCTTCTCTGGCCATATCCTGCTCTGATTTTTGATATTTCCACTTTTCAATCAGCCTGGCAGGCTGTGGGTTAATAGAGACAGAAGTGTCTGCAGTGGTTCAAAGGGGCTTGGATGGGGTTGTGGTTCCACCCCTGTGTTTTCCTGCTGCAGTTTTGACAGTGTGTGGACTTTGGGGCATTTCTGAGAGTGTGGATTAATGTGCTCGTAGCTCCCTGCCAAGACACATCCACAGTCCCTCACGAGCAGGGCTTTGCCAGCTCTTCCTCTTGTGCAACACGTTGAATGCTGAGATATTTATGTTCCCTTTGGCCACAGCTCTGTCTCCTCGTTCCCACCTGGAGCGCCTGTGGAGTGAGAGCTGTTCAGGGGCAGGAGGGGAAACCTCACTGCAGTTCCAGCCTCCTTGGCAGAGGAGAGGCAGGCACTGAGCTGTGCTCTGTGGGCACCAGGGACAGGACCCAGGGAATGGCCTGGAGTTGTGCCAGGGCAGGGGCAGGTTGGCTATGAGGAAAAGGGTTTTATCCCCAGAGGGTGATGGGCACTGCCCAGGCTCCCCAGGGCAGTGGGCACGGCCCCGAGGCTGCCAGAGCTGCAGGAGCCTTTGGGCAATGGGACAGGGCAGGGGGGACTGTTGGGGTGTGCTGGGCAGGGCCAGGGGGGACTGTTGGGGTGTGCTGGGCAGGGCCAGGGTGGCACTGGCTGGTCCCTGAGGGTCTCTCGCATCTCAGCATATTCTGTGTTCATCCCTTTTCCACTCCTATTAACCACCTGCCATCTCCACCCCAAAATAGGCTCCCCAGCATGTTGAGCCAGTGCTGACTGAGCTGGGCACCTTCCCTGCCAGCCCTGCTGCCCCTGAGCTGGGCACCTTCCCTGCCAGACCCAATCCCACTGTCCCTGAGCTGGGCACCTTCCCTGCCAGCCCTGCTGTCCCTAAGCTGGGCACCTTCCCTGCCAGCCCTGTTCCCACTGCCCCTGATCTGGGCAACTTCCCTGCCAGCCCTGCTGTACCTGAGCTGGGCACCTTCCCTGCCAGCCCTGCTGCCCCTGAGCTGGGCACCTTCCCTCTGGGCAGCACCAGTGCTTGGCAGCCCATGTGCCATTTCCCATCAGCATGGCCAGGACTGCCAAGCTCCCACATCCAACAGTTCTGGGTATGTCAGAGCCCTCCTCTGCACCCCCAGAGGTGCCCAGCTCAGTTCCCACCATGAGAAGGGTCACATCCATTTTACTCCTGGTCAGGGCAGATCCCCTTTAATTGTTCTCCATCTCCTGGATTGGGCAGTCCATGTGGGAATGAGTTCCAGGAGCCTGCTCTGAGTCAGAGGGGGAAATGCTCTTTCTCCTTTCCCCTCCCTTCAATACCAGGAGCCACCAAACAGCTCCTGTGTGAGGGCAAAGGAAGGAGGTGATGCCACCCTGGAGGGGTGAGGGCAGAGCTCAAGTGCCACGGCCAGCAGGAGGTCACAGGAAGCTTGTGGAAATTGTGATGCTTTCCCAAAATATTTTGCAAACCAAATCTGTTGAGCTGGAAAGGATCCAACTGGCTCTATCAAAAAGGAATTTTTATAGAGAGAAATATCTTTTTCCTGAGAGTGCAGGATGTTTCTTCAATTCTCAGCTATTGCTCAGCAGATAATAACTTTATATAACACCATGAGCAACCTCCACAGCTTTCCTTTATAAGGAGCAGTGTCAGGAGCTGCAGACTCATCCTGGGGTCTATTTGTCATGTCATGATCCTGTTTGCATCAGCAGAGATGAGCACACGGGATCACCATTCACAAAACAATTCCTCTGGCATTCAGCCTGACAGGAGCTCACCCTGAGAAAAAAATCCCTCCTTTCCCACATCCCCTGCTGATAAACATGTGTATAATATATAAACCTGTTCCAGAGAATCTCAGAAGCACTGGGTGGTTTGGGTTAGAAGGGACCTTAAAGATCATCCAACCCTGGACACTTTCCACTAAGGAGCTTGTGGACTCACATCTCTGGAGGTGTCCAAGAGGTTGTGGACTCCACATCCCTAGAGGTGTCCAAGAGGTTGTGGATTCCACATCCCTGGAGGTGTCCAAGAGGTTGTGGACTCCACATTCCTGGAGGTGTCCAAGGGGTTGTGGACTCCACATCCCTAGAGGTGTCCAAGAGGTTGTGGATTCCACATCCCTGGAGGTGTCCAAGGGGTTGTGGACTCCACATCCCTGGAGGTGTCCAAGAGGTTGTGGATTCCACATCCCTGGAGGTGTCCAAGAGGTTGTGGACTCCACATCCCTGGAGGTGTCCAAGGGGTTGTGGATTCCACATCCCTGGAGGTGTCCAAGAGGTTGTGGACTCCACATCTCTGGAGGTGCCCAGAAGGTTGTGGACTCACATCCCTGGAGGTGTCCAGGAGGTTGTGGACTCACATCCCTGGAGGTGTCCAAGGTCAGATTGGACAGGGCTTGGAGCAACCTGGGCTGGTGGGAGGTGTCCCTTCCAGTGGAACTGGATGATCTTTCAGGTCCCTTCCAACCCCAACCATCCTGTGATTCTGTGATCCTGTGAGATGAAGATGTGCACAATAGAACTAAATAACTCCCAGTCATTATATAGTTATTAAAGCTGACATATATTGTCCATTCTCTCTTGGCTCTGACCCTCCACATCATCTTTCACTCAGTCATTTCATCCCGAGTGGAATCAGGCTCCTTCCACCCTGTCTTCCATTTGATTTGTAAAGTCTGTAGTGCCATTTGGGTCCTCTCCAAAGACTCATTTCGACAGGGAGAACATTCTCTTACAGTGACACTTTATCTCTGCCAGGACCTTGCTTTTATCTGCAGGGCTGGCTGGGCTGGTGATACCCAGGAGCCACTCAGGGACAGGAGCAGCCTTGGGAATTCCTCCTGTCTGGCATCAGACAAATGATTCCTTGGGAATTCCTTCTGTCTGGCCTCAGAAATCTCTCTTCCCTGGGAGGAACTGCAGCAAGTCCACCAGTTTTGCCAATTTGAGATGCCATAGGTGGGATACTGTAGGCAGAGGAATCAAGACCTTCATTTAAAGGAGGGGTTGGCAGAGCCTTATTCAGTCAGTTGGCCAAAAGAGAGGCAGAGAGGAAGGATAATTACAGTCAATAAGCCCAGCAGGGTCTCAGCACCAGGGAGGGAGCAGAACCATTTGTGCTGAAGGACAGTGTTGGCTCAACAAGTTGTTATCCTGTAAACTGACCATCAGTGAGTTCAGACTGGAAAGTAGATGGTTCCTCAGCATCAGAGCAGCCCTGGTGGTTCTCTAGGGGCCTCTCAGAGGTAGAAGGATGTAATTCCAGATGGATCTTGCTCTGTAAATGCAGAACACAAGGTGTGGCTGGGCTGCAGGGCCCATGAGATGCTCTCTGGGCTCATGTTTTCTTCCAGTCAATCAATTCTCTGCACCACTGGCTTCATCAAGGGACATTTAATTCTCCAGGACAGGCAGGAGAATGTTTGGAATGTTCTCCTTAGAGTCCAGAGGAGAGCTGTTAAGTTGATCTGAGGGCTGGAGCACCTTTGCTCTGCAGACAGGCTGAGGCAGATGGTGCTGGTCAGCTTGGAGAAGGATCCAGGGAGACCTGAGAGCCCCTTCCAGTGCCTAAAGAGACTCCAAGAGAGCTAGAGAGGACTTTGCACAAGGGTCTGGAGGGACAGGACAAGGGGAATGGCTTCAAACTGCCAGAGGGCAGGGATAGGTGGGATATTGGGAAGGAATTGCTGGCTGGGAGGGTGGGCAGGCCCTGGCACAGGTTGGGCAGAGCAGCTGTGGCTGCCCCATCCCTGGGAGTGTCCCAGGCCAGGTTGGACAGGGCTTGGAGCAGCCTGGGCTGGTGGGAGGTGTCCCTGCCCATGGCAGGCATGAAAACAGATGATCTTTCAGGTCCCTTCCAGCCCAAACCACGTTGTGATTCTCAACCTTTTGCCCTGTTGTATCTCAGTGAAAAGTTCAACCTTTGCCTGCAAACTCCCAATGCACTTCTTACCCCCACGTGGAGCACCAGCTCTTCAGCAGTTCCCTGGATCAATCCCACCTCTGGTGCAGGCTCCAACCTCTCCAGCACCAGGATCTCTCCTGCTGTTCCCTCCATACACCTCGAGGTTTCATTCCCTTCAGCCACAGATTTGTGTCTCCTTTGGGTGTTCCCACTCAGGGCAGAGCAAGGTGAGGAAGCCAATTCCTCAACACCTGCCCACACTGCAGGGAGCATTCCCAGCTCCAGGAAGCATTCCCAGCTCCAGGGCTCCAGCCTTGCTCAAGAGCCTCCCTTGGCTCCTCACACTCAAAAAAAAAAAAAAAAAGGGCTTGAAATTGTTTAGCTTTTTCATCAACTTAAGGCACGAATGGAAAGAGTTGTGTAATGGTGGTAAAAGCCACAAGATTTCCAAGTGTCGATATATTTAAAAGATACCAATCTTCATATTCCAATTCCCTGGCACTTCCTGAGACTGAAAAAGAAATAGATAAAGCAACAAATATGTTCTCAGTCCCCAAGCAACATCTTCACTGGCACAAATTTTTCTTCTGCTCTCCCCCATTTTTTCCACCACTTGGAGCATCCTCAAGGGTCACTTTAAATGAGGAAAATGAAATCTTGGTTTTCAGGGAAAAATCGAGAAGTTGAGAGATTTGTATTGTGTTCTAAGTTCTGCTAAGGTCATTCTGTGATTCTTTTGGGAAGCTATTGAGAGTTTGATTTTTCCCAGAGCATTTAGGAAAACTTAGCACAGCACAAAGGTGTCTTAGGAAGATTTTTGGTAGTGCTCAAGCACCTAAACCATGGAAAAATTGGTGACAGCTGTGGAGGTGCCTTTGGAATTCCCTTTAGCTGTCTCACTGAATGTTTGGGCAGCTCTGAAATTTGGCAGCTCTTGGCCAGGCACAGGTTTATTTTTCATTAATCAGTCCATTTAGCACACGAGCTGATGGATCCTGCTGAGAGGAGCAGAGCTGGCAGGCAGGGACAAGTATCCCCCAGTCAGTTTTTAACTTGCACAGAGATCCTCTCCAGTTGTTTGGTTTGATCATCTCCCACTCCATGTGCCAAAGTCCCTTCTCTGTTAGGTGGTTGTGAGAGTGGAGCTGCTCCCTGAGCCAGTGCAGGAATTCTGGGCCTGCCATGGTGCTGCCAGCCCTGGCAGGAGGCACCTAAAGCCAATAAATATCCACAGGCAGGTCCTTCCACACTGGAGTAGCTGTGGCTGCCCCATCCCTGGAAGGGTCCCAGGCCAGGTTGGATGGGACTTGGAGCACCCTGGGCTGGTGGGAGGTGTCCCTGCCCATGGCAGGGAGTTGGAACTCAATGAGCTTTAAGATCCCTTCCAACCCAAGCCATTCCATGATTCCTTGTGTTCCTGAACTTTGGCTGACAACGTCTGACAACATTTGAGGCAGCTGCTCCTCAGGTTTTTGGTTATTCCCCACTGGCCCTCAAAGCATATTCTCAGCCTTTGAATGTCCCAGTTGTGAGGAAGATTAAAAGCACTGATTGCAAAACCCCAGTAAATGAAATCTCTCCCAGTTCTTTACTGACAAACCCAGTTTCTTTCCATAGCATTCTCCTCTTTAATCCCCTCTTGGCAGAACATGACATGTTTTGATACCAGAGCTCAAATTACCTTCCATGGTAAATAAAACAAACAAAACATAAATAAGGGCTCCTTACCCTAAAAACAAACACCCACTGAAACCAGCTTATTATTCACCTGGTGCTGCCCAGGTGCCAGAAGATGCCACTTGGATTTTGTAATTGAATGTGCCCTCTTCCCTCAAATACTGAATTGAGCATCTCCAAACTTGAAATGCTGAGGGGTTGGAGCAGCGTGACCACAGACACATGAGCTGTTCTGCCTTCCACAAAACAAAGGAGGAGGAAAACAGGACACCAGCACCCTATGCCAGTGTTTGTTATTGACGTGAAAACCCCGTGGCCTGGGTTGGTGCAAACAGATTTGGATGGGGTGGAATCATCCCCTCTGGATTTCCTGGAGGCTCCCACTGCTGCCCATGCTTGTGGCAGCCAAAGAGGGATGGCACAGCCTCTGCTTTCTTCCCCAGTGGGATTTCCTGGAGAAAAGGAAGCTCAGGGGGCACCTTCTGGCTCTGCAATCCCTGCCAGGAGGGGGGAGCCGGGACAGGGGGTCGGGCTGTGCCCCAGGGCACAGGGACAGGAGCAGAGGGCACGGCCTCAGGCTGGGCCAGGGCAGGGGCAGGGGGCACAGCAGCAGGAATTTCTGCCTGGAAAGGGTGGGCAGGCACTGGCAGGGGCTGCCCAGGGAGGTTTGGAGTGCCCAGCCCTGGAGGTGCCCAAGACAGGACTGGCCATGGCACTGAGTGCTCTGGGCTGGGGGACAAGGTGGGCATGGGGCACAGGGTGGGCTGCAGGGGCTGGCAGGGCTTTGCCAAGGTGGGCATGGGGCACAGGGTGGGCTGCAGGAGCTGGCAGGGCTTTGCCAAGGTGGGCATTGGGCACAGGGTGGGTTCCAGGGGCTGGCAGGGCTTTGCCAAGGTGGGCATTGGGCACAGGGTGGGTTCCAGGGGCTGGCAGGGCTTTGCCAAGGTGGGCATCGGGCACAGGGTGGACTCCAGGGGCTGGCAGGGCTTAGCCAAGGTGGGCATCGGGCACAGGGTGGGCTGCAGGGGCTGGCAGGGCTGTGCCAACCTCAGGGATTCTGTCATTCCCCCACAGGGTGTTGGGCTCCCCTCAGAGCCCCAAGTGCAGACCTGCCCCTCCCTCCCTCCCTTCTTCCCTCCCTCCTTCCCTCCCTCCTCTCGTGCAGTCAAAGCTGTTGTGTCAAGGCAGCTCTTCCCAGGATCCCGCCTGGCCGGAGGGCTCCCAGGGCTGCCTTTATCCCACTGAGCACACACTACACCCTGAGCACACTCAGTGCCAACTCTCCCTGTGCATTCAGCCTATTATGACCCCAGAGGAGGAGGTTGTTCA
This sequence comes from Pithys albifrons albifrons, assembly GCF_047495875.1. NCBI lineage: Eukaryota > Metazoa > Chordata > Aves > Passeriformes > Thamnophilidae > Pithys > Pithys albifrons. The sequence goes on from NC_092458.1 coordinate 125,582,904, forward strand.
CAGGCAGAGAACAATGGGCTGGGATGTGCTGGGTGAGGCAATCAGTGACCTGGGGAAGTGCTCATTAGAGAGTCCAATAGGCTCCATCTCACCATTTTCATCCTATTCATGCAACTCTCCTCTTAAAAGCTTTGAAAAACAGAAGCAGATTAAATAGATCCATTAAAAAATCGTGGGTTTGCTTTCAGGCTGGGTTTGTCTTCCAGCAATAAATGGCCAGTTTCAGAGGCTTCCTTTATTTATCTGGTACCCAGGTCAAGATCAGTGGTCCTGAGAGCTTCCAGCACTTGGTGCTCAACTTCAGGCACCATCAGGGAGCCTCAATATCTGCAAACAGAGATGTTTTGAATGTCCTGTATCAGATACCCCAAAATGGGACTGGATCATTAGGCAGGTTTTAGAATATAAACCATTGGAGTTTGCATCCTTTGCATAGAATCATGGAATGGTTTAGGTTGGAAGGGACCTGAAAGATCATCCAGTGCCACCCCCTGCCATGGGCAGGGACACCTCCCACCAGCCCAGGCTGCTCCAAGCCCTGTCCAGCCTGGCCTGGGACACTCCCAGGGATGGGGCAGCCACAGCTGCTCTGCCCACCCTGTGCCAGGGCCTGCCCACCCTCCCAGCCACCAATTCCTTCCCAGTATCCCATCCAGCCCTGCCCTGTGGCACTGGGAAGCCATTCCCCTTGTCCTGTCCTTCCAGACCCTTGGAAATGGTCTCTCTCCATCTTTCTTGTGTCTCCTTCAGCTCTTGGAAGGTCACAGTGAGGTCACCCTGGAGCTTTCCCTTCTCCAGGCTGGACAATCCCAAGTTTTCTAAGCCTGTTGCATGTTGAATTACAAATATCAGAGCTTTTAGATATGGCTTGCTGAGTTTAGGCTCCCTCAGCTTCCTGCAGATCCAATTCAGGTGATCATGATCAACAAACCCAAATTCCTTTACACAGCAAACTGCTGTAAATTGCTCCATCCTTTGGCCTGGAAGAAAGACAACATTTTTTTTCTTAAAGCAGTTCTTCATTTTAGTCATGCAGTGATGATTTACAGCTGGCTGAGCCAGGGTAGCACTTGTGCTGCTTTCAGTTCTCACTGCATAAGGTGTGTTTAATTTTCCAAGTCCAAACAATGGTCCTCATTCTGCAACAAAGCGTGTGAAGAACTGCTCAAAAGAACAGGCCCTTTGATATTATGGGCCCTACATAAACATGAGCAATTTGACATGCAAAGCCATTTGCAAATTGGAACTCTGGATTAATTAGTTGATGGGGAGGGTATCAACCAGCAAACAAGTGCTGCTCTGCCACACATTAGAAAAGGGAACACTTGTGTCAACTCGAAGAGGAACTCTGGGAAAGTGGCCTGGAGGGAAAGGCCTTGGGGGTCCTGGTCAGCAGCTTCTGAACATGAGCTCAGGTGTGCCCAGGTGGGCAAGAGGCAAAGGGCACCTGGCCTGGATCAAAAATAGTGTGGGCACCAGAGGAAATAGCCTCAAGCTGTGCCAGGGGAGGCTCAGGTTGGACATGAGGAGAAATTTCTGCCTGCAAAGGGTGGGCAGGCACTGCCCAGGGAGGTTTGGGGTGCCCAGCCCTGGAGGTGCCCAAGGCAGGACTGGCCATGGCACTCAGTGCTCTGGGCTGGGGGACAAGGTGGGCATCGGGCACAGGGTGGGCTGCAGGGGCTGGCAGGGCTTTGCCAAGGTGGGCATCAGGCACAGGGTGGGCTGCAGGGGCTGTCAGGGCTTTGCCAAGGTGGGCATTGGGCACAGGGTGGGCTCCAGGGGCTGGCAGGGCTGTGCCAAGGTGGGCATCGGGCACAGGATGGGCTCCAGGGGCTGTCAGGGCTTTGCCAAGGTGGGCATGGGGCACAGGGTGGACTTGGTGACCTCAGAGCTCTTTGCCAGCCTCAAGGATTCTATGAAAAGGGAAGGAGACACTTTGAAGGGAGTGTAACCCAAGGTTTGCCAACTAACACTCTCCTAGACACAAACAGATCCTGGTGTATTGTCCTTTTCACCCCTTCTCCACAAATACTCCTTGGAAAAGCTCTCCCTCAGCTCCCTGCAGCTCTGAAGCCATAGCTGGGTGTTTGTGCCAGGCTCTCATGCCAGGGGGGATCTCCACCATCCACCCTCCCCAGTTTCCCCCTGCCTTGGCCAGCAGGGAAGGGCTGCAGGTGGATGTGGATGGAGACCAGCTGGGACCTGCAGGAGTGACCCCCCCCCAGTGCACCTGGGGGGCACCAAGCCCGAGGTGGTGGAGAAATGCCCACCTGGGACCTCTCCTTGCCCATGGCAGAGCCTGGGGGAGGAGCAGGAGGCCCCCAGAACTGCCTCTCTTGCCCTCACTGGGGTGACTGACCTGGCCAGGTGTAGAGCAAGGGCTAAGCTGGAGCAGGTGAGAGAAGTAAAGGCAGAGAGGAGAGTGGGAAACAGGTTTTCCTGGAAAAATGGAGGAAAAAATATCCATGGGGAGTAAAAAAGGAAGACAGAAAAAGAGAGAGAGAAAGAAGGAGGGAAAGGGAGAAAGAGAAATAAGGGGAGAAAGAGAGAAAAAGAAAAGAAAGGGAGAGAAAGAAGGATGGAGGAAAGGAAAGGAAAGGAAAGGAAAGGAAAGGAAAGGAAAGGAAAGGAAAGGAAAGGAAGGAAGGAAGGAAGGAAGGAAGGAAGGAAGGAAGAAAGAAAGAAAGAAAGAAAGAAAGAAAGAAAGAAAGAAAGAAAGAAAGAAAGAAAGAAAGAAAGAAAGAAAGAAAGAAAGAAAGAAAGAAAGAAAGAAAGAAAGAAAGAAAAGAAAGAGAAAAGAAAGAAAGAAAAGAAAGCAAACCAGCTGTGCTAATCCCTGGGCTTGTTTGATCATGTTCAGAACCTCCCAGACTGCCATGGCAGGGAAGGGTTGTGTTCCAGGAGGGTGGTGCATCTCGAGTGCCCGTCCATGTGAGTTTTGTATTTGTACATTAAACATTTCCCCAAGATGTAATTCCTTCCCTCCTGCACTTGGAATAAAGTGACTTTCCGAGACTTGCTGCCTCCAAGCAGCGAGCAAAGGAGGGCTGTTGGGGCAAGATGGGGCAGCTGGCACCGTGTCTGAGCTGGCAGCTCCACCCAGCCTCTCATCTGCGTGTGAAAAGGGGAGAGCTGTTCCCACTAACCCCGAGAGGCCGGGGCTGATGTGCACAGACGGTCTGCAGGCACCTGCCCAAGAACCTGCCGGGTGGCTGGTACATCCCCACCTGATTTATGGTGTGTGTGTGTGTCTTAAGCCTTAAATTGTTGAGTCTCTGGCTGGCTGCAGTGGGATTGCTGGATGGTTGGTGGATGTTTTCAGCTCCCAGAGCTGGCTCTGATACCGGGGCTGTTGGCACTGACTCAATTCCAATCTCACACCTGTCTGAGACAATGAGGGCCTTGTTGCACACATCTCCACCAAAGGCTGTCATACCACTTATTTTTCACATTTGAAGGAGAAAAAAAAAATAAAGGCAGGACTGAGGAAACGCTGTCTCCTCACAAGACACACTGCCTGTGCTGGGGGGCAGCATGTCCCTCTTTTCTTTGTGGCAAAAGATGTTTAAAAAGCTGAAAGGAGTCTACAAGAAAGATGGAGAGATGTCTGCAAGGGCCTGGCATGACAGCACAACGGGGCTTGGCTTCAATCTGAGAGTAGTTTAGATTAAATATTAGATATTTGCCACCTTTGCCCTCATGGTCTCCCTCCATCCACTCTTCCTCCTCCAGCTCTGCAGCACAGATGTCTTAGATGTGCATCCTCTGGAAATTGGAATGTTTAATAACCTTTTCCTGCCCTTCCTGTTGTGTCATTCTTCTGCTGGGGGGGGGTGGGCAGAGGGAGGCAGGGGCTGCAGACCTGCCCTGTGCAGGTGTTTTTCCATTTTCTGTGTTAATGGAGCAAATTGACCTGTTCATGGTGAAGTTGGGGAAGGGTTTGAAGCACAACTCTGAGGAGGAGCAGCTGAGGGGGCTGGAGGGGCTCAGCTGGAGCAAAGGAGGCTCAGGGGGCACCTTCTGGCTCTGCAATCCCTGCCAGGAGGGGGGAGCCGGGACAGGGGGTCGGGCTGTGCCCCAGGGCACAGGGACAGGAGCAGAGGGCACGGCCTCAGGCTGGGCCAGGGCAGGGGCAGGGGGCACAGCAGCAGGAATTTCTGCCTGGAAAGGGTGGGCAGGCCCTGGCAGGGGCTGCCCAGGGAGGGTTGGAGTGCCCAGCCCTGGAGGTGCCCAAGGCAGGACTGGCCGTGGCACTGAGTGCTCTGGGCTGGGGGAAAGGTGGGCATTGGGCACAGGGTGGGCTGCAGGGGCTGGGAGGGCTTTGCCAAGGTGGGCATCGGGCACAGGGTGGGCTGCAGGGGCTGTCAGGGCTTTTCCAAGGTGGGCATCAGGCACAGGGTGGGTTCCAGGGGCTGGCAGGGCTTTGCCAAGGTGGGCATGGGGCACAGGGTGGGCTCCAGGGGCTGGCAGGGCTGTGCCAAGGTGGGCATCGGGCACAGGGCGGGCTCCGTGGGCTGGCAGGGCTTTGCCAAGGTGGGCATCAGGCACAGGGTGGCCTCCAGGGACTGGCAGGGCTTTTCCAAGGTGGACATGGGGCACAGGGTGGGCTCCAGGGACTGGCAGGGCTTTGCCAAGGTGGACATTGGGCACAGGGTGGGCTGCAGGGGCTGGCAGGGCTTTTCCAAGGTGGGCATGGGGCAAAGAGTGGAGTCCAGGGCTTTGCCAACCTGAATTATGCTGTCACTCTTCGTGCAGCCTCCATTCTTTGCTCCAAACATCTTTTTGAGCAGGAAGACAGGAAGGGCAGCAGGAGAACAGAAGGTTCTGCCCCTGCTCAGAGCCAAACTCAGTGAGTTTGGAAAGGTTCAGATCAGACCAAAACTCAGGTTTTTGGCCAACACGAGCTGGGCTTGCTCTGCTAACTGGGCCAGCTGAGGACCTGCCCTTACACCTTGTTGGGGTGGTCTTGAGCATAAAAATAAATGATTAACTCAGCCATGAGCGAATGCAAAGACAGATGGTAGAGGATCCTTCTGTTGGTACTTGCACACCTTTGTTTAAGAAGCCAGAAAAGGCCCCGTGGTGATGAAATGCAGACAGGAGCTCGATGTTATCTCCACTTCCAAACCTCCTCCCAGGCCAGTGGTGGCCACTCTCCAGCACCTCTGGCTTCACACACACAGCTTTGTGTGCACTGCAAATGGGGCTTGCAGGCTTCAGCAAACACCATTTTTGCCTCGGGGCCCAAATCCTTCCAAGGTTTTGCCTGGATAATTGTCTGGTTTTGCCTCATAGTGTCTCATCATCAGCTTATCTGGAAGCTCCGACTAAATGAGGGTGTGAGGATGGGGAAGAGCTGCTGGAGGACAGGGGAATAAAGCCTTGCAGATTGAATTCACTGGCAGGAGGGCCTGGTGTGAGTGCAGCTAAACAATCATTTTCGGATCACAACAGGGGAAAAAATGAGTAATGCAGCATCTTAATTTAAACAGATTAAAGAGCTGCACGAAGAAATGAAGGGGGTTTTCTCTTTGGTTTCTCTGGCGGCCTCAAAATATCAACAACTGCAAAACAACAACAGCCAATACATCATTTCTGCTTGAATCAAGCAAATTGTTGCAAAACTTGTCCATTTTTTTAAAATTGTGAGAATGTACAGGTGAAAAAAAATGTCAGTTATGGCAATTTCTGAATTTTTTCTCCCCAACCAAACCAGTAACCTCAGTTTTTTTGCCATGGTATTGGATTTTTACATTAAATGTACAAGTGTTTGGCCTTACTCTTACTTAAATAATTATTTAATATTTGCTTACATATGGAGATCATGTTTAGCTTTGAGGCAAGTTTCTTAAATGGGAAAAAGTTCCTTACTATGATGACTTGTGACTATGTGGCACAGCTGGTTGGACCTGCTCAGCTCAGCACATCCAGAGCAGCTCAGTGTGTTCAGCTGAGCTTCTAAAAGCTTTCTGATGTTTCAGAGTTTCAGAACTAACAGGGAATAGTCATTTTGCACAATATTTCTGAGCAGACAGGCTGGTCACGGGGTGGGATCTGAGAAGGGTTTAGAGCAAGATGGACTTTGCAGGCCCTTCAGAAGGAGTTGGTGTCTAAAGGTCAGTTTTGAGGTGGTTTAATATAGAAAGTGAAATGCAATTTATCAGAAAAAAAATCTTTGCAGAGAGAGTGCTCAGGGATTGGAATGGGCTGCCCAGAGAGGGGGTGGATTCCCCATCCCTGGAGGGTTTTCAGCTGAGCTTGGCCGTGGCACTGAGTGGCCCAAGGGTTGGACTTGATGATCTCAGAGGTCTTTTCCAACCCAACTGAGAAGAGAAGAGCAACGAGGCTGGAGAAGCAACTGGAGCACAAGTGCTGTGGGGAGAGGCTGAGGGAGCTGGGGGTGTTCAGCCTGGAGAAGAGGAGGCTCAGAGGTGACCTCAGCACTGTCTGGAACTCCCTGAAGGGAAGTTCTGGCCAGGTGGGGGTTGGTCTCTTCTCCCAGGCACTCAGCAATAGGACAAGGGGGCACGATGGGCTCAAGCTCTGCCAGGGGAAATTGAAGCTGGAGATCAGAAGGAAATTCTTTGCAGAGAGAGTGCTCAGGGATTGGAATGGGCTGCCCAGAGAGGGGGTGGATTCCCCATCCCTGGAGGTTTTTCAGCTGAGCTTGGCCGTGGCACTGAGTGCCATGATCTGGTAAAGGGACTGGAGTTGGACCAAGGGCTGGACTTGATGATCTTGGAGGTCTTTTCCAATCCAATCCATTCTAGGATTCTGTAACTGTTATTTCTATAAAACACCACCCATTTGCCACTCCAACAAGAAATCCTCCTCAGCCTGGCAACACAACAGCAGTTTGTTGGTTAATACTGGGAATTACTTTATTTCTTCCACACCGGGACATTTTGCAACATTTGACATGTGTTGACACTCCTTTTCTATAGAGGATTAGAGATTTCCTTCAAGGCTGTTATTCCTCACTCCACCCATTCTGGTCACACCTTCCTGCACAGAAACCAGAAGGGTCAGGACTCAGGACACAGAATTTGGGGCAGCAGCACAAATTTCCAAGGTCTCTTTGAGCAGAGCAGGGACTGTCCCCTGTGCTGGCACTGCTGAGGCACCTCCAGGGCTGTGCCCAGTTCTGGCCCTCAGGGAAGGGGCACTGAGGGGCTGGAGAATGTCTAAGGAGCTGGGAAGGGGCTGGAGCAGCAGCTGAGGGAACTGGGGGGGCTCAGCTGGAGCAAAGGAGGCTCAGGGGGCACCTTCTGGCTCTGCAATCCCTGCCAGGAGGGGGGAGCCGGGACAGGGGGTTGGGCTGTGCCCCAGGGCACAGGCACAGCCTCAGGCTGGGCCAGGGCAGGGGTAGGGGGCACAGCAGCAGGAATTTCTGCCTGCAAAGGGTGGGCAGGCCCTGGCAGGAGCTGCCCAGGGAGGGTTGGAGTGCCCAGCCCTGGAGGTGCCCAAGGCAGGACTGGCCATGGCACTGAGTGCTCTGGGCTGGGGGCCAAGGTGGGCATGGGCATGGGGCACAGGGTGGGCTCCAGGGGCTGGCAGGGCTTTGCCAAGGTGGGCATTGGGCACAGGGTGGGCTCCAGGGCCTGGCAGGGCTTTTCCAAGGTGGGCATGGGGCACAGGGTGGGCTGCAGGGGCTGGCAGGGCTTTGCCAGCCTCAGAGATCCTGGGATTCGGTCTGGATCCCCTTAAGCAAAAGGTCCAGGAGAAGGGGCAGGGACATGTCCAGGAGTTGGGACATCACCAGGCTCCCCCTGCCTTCCTCCTTGGCATCACTGCCCTCACAGGTGGCACAGTGTAACCCCCCTTTTCAGGGCAGCCCCTCCCTGACCACCCTGACCCAGAGTGAGTGTCCTTGGCATCACTGGTTGGTCCCTGCCTGTTCCAAACCCTGCACCTGCTTGTTCAGGGCTCTCACTTTGGGCACCTTGCTTTGGAAGGACCACCAAAGGGCTTCTGTGTGTGTTGATTTGCTGAGCTTGGCATCTTCAGTAACACCAGAGAGAAGAACCATTTACCTTCAAAGCTCCTGCTGCCTGTACATTTTTTCCTCAGATTTAGAATCAGCTTGTTCTGACCAGGGCCAGGCCCAGGGCACGGCTGGAGCTGTGCCAGGGCAGGGGCAGGTGGGATCTCAGCCAAAGGCTCTTCCCCCAGAGGGTGGTGGGCACTGCCCAGGCTCCCCAGGGCAGTGGGCACGGCCCCGAGGCTGCCAGAGCTGCAGGAGCCTTTGGGCAATGGGACAGGGCAGGGGGGACTGTTGGGGTGTGCTGGGCAGGGCAGGGGGGACTGTTGGGGTGTGCTGGGCAGGGCCAGGGTGGCACTGGCTGGTCCCTCTGAGTCCCTTCCCACTCAGGATATTCCATCACTCCATGACATCAAGCACAATAATGTTTCAATGTGGGCAGCAGAGCCAACGTGCAAGTCAAGCCAGACCAGGTGCCTTTCTTGAGCCTTTCCCATGGCTGTGGTTCAAAGGGTTGAACAAGGAGATGGATCTTTACCTTCCTTTTAATCCTTCCTCCTCTGACTGTCCTCCTGCAGCCTCTCTGGTTCAGGGGGGATCAGGAGAGGTGTCCTGCTGACCCCCTGAGTGGCCACAGTGTGAGGTGGCCACAGAGGATGTGGATTCCTGAGCCACACAACCAGTGCCAAGAGATGTCGGAAGGGAAGCAAAGCATTTCTTAAATGGGATTTTAAATGTATTTCTGGACTGAACAGCCCTGACAAGCCAGCGAGTTGGGGCTTTCAGCACATACTTCTGGGCTTGCCTCATTTTCCATTTCAGCTCTGCAGATCTCCTCAGAACCAGCTCGGCAGTTCAGGGGAGCAGATCATTTATCAGAGTTTTCAACAGGTCTGGTTTAGTTTAGTGCCATAATGAGCAACAGTTTCTCAGTTACCTCCTTTGTAAAAAAAAACCCCCGTGCGTCGTTCTAAGTCAAACTGACTTTACAAATCTGTGTTCACATGAAGAAGACCTTACTTCACCTTGTAAATCAAAGCTGCACTCTGGAGAGAGGTTTCATACCACTGGGCTCAGTATCATTTTTCTCAAGGTGACCTCAGCTGTTAAAGTATGAAGGTTGCATTTGATATGTCTCTTACTTCCTCTCAGTCAATAAAATGAACCAGGGTGTCTTTAGATCATCAGAGATCTGCTTATTACCCAGAGTTGTTTGAATCCTGATTTGTGATGGCATTTAAAAGAATCCAAGCAGATTTCATTTACCATCCTGCATAAGGGTTTGGAGGGTGACACTGTGTGCAGAGAGTGCCCCTGGATGAATTCTGCTTTATTTATAGGCTTTCTTCTGAGCACTTGGGATGAGATCATGAAAGTGTAAATGGCTGTTATCTTCAAAGGCCTCTTTTATACTGACAAAACTCCACCTTACCCACTCGTATTAATAATCTATTGCAATCCTAATTAGTTCACATCAAGGTCAGTGTTTTGTGAGGGATAAAATGACTGTAAGCTCCAGAGAGCAAGTTTTTTCTTCCACTACTTTCATGTTCAAAAAAGAGGAGGGAGCAGTGAAAGTGTAAAAGAAGAGATTGATGAGGACTTTTTGTTTATCTTTAGGCTAAAGAACTTGAATATGGAGTAATTAGTTCCCATCATCAGGAGCATCTTGTAGGATACCTGAGGCCACGTAGTCATCCCTTTATCACCTCGTCTCCCAGAGGATTGCAGAAACTTTCTTATTCAACTCTGCTGCCCTTTTTTTTTTTTGTAAGGCATTGGTTTTCCAGTGGGAATAACTCATCCAAGGAACTTTCAGCCTCATATTCAGTTGTCTTGAAATTTAGACCCAAAACTAGGAAATGTTTCACCGTGACATGAACTTGTGACTGCCCAGAGCATCTGTGGCTGCCCCATCCCTGGGAGTGTCCCAGGCCAGGTTGGACAGGGCTTGGAGCAGCCTGGGCTGGTGGGAGGTGTCCCTGCCTATGGCAGGAGTGGCACTGGATGGGCTTTGAAGGTCTGGGGCTGAGCACCAGGGGATGAACAACCCCCTCTCAGGACCAACAGAGTCAGGCCCAGCCCCATGGACCTGGAGGCTTTGCCCTTGAGAGGAAGGTGCAGGTGATGCTGTGCAGCTTTGGGCTCCATAATATAAGGATATAAAGCTATTAGAGGATATCCAGAAAGGGCTGTGAGGATGAGGAAGGGCCTGGAGGAGACATACAAGGAGTGGCTGGGGGCACTTGGTTTGTCCAGCTGGAGCAGAGGGCACTGAGGGCAGAGCTCAGCAGGGGCTGCAGCTCCTCCCAAGGGGCAGCTCCATCTCTGAGCCCTGAGAGCAGAGCCAGGCCCAGGGCACGGCTGGAGCTGTGCCAGGGCAGGGGCAGGTGGGATCTCAGCCAAAGGCTCTTCCCCCAGAGGGTGGTGGGCACTGCCCAGGCTCCCCAGGGCAGTGGGCACGGCCCCGAGGCTGCCAGAGCTGCAGGAGCCTTTGGGCAATGGGCCAGGGCAGGGGGGACTGTTGGGGTATCCTTGGCAGGGCCAAAGGGTGGCACTGGATGGTCCCTCTGGGTCCTTCCCACTCAGCATATTCTGTGATTCAGTGATTTAATCCTATGTCTGCAAATAGTGACTCAGTGTGACTTCCAGGTCCTGGCCCAGGAAATATGTCTCCAATTCCTTAGTCTTGCTTCACCCCATGAAAGAGAAACTTCTGAGGTGTAACCAGGCTGGGATTCATTTCACCTCACTTTAGACATCTGTATCTTGTGTCTGTGTCTGACACAGTCATGTGGTATCTCTGTGATCCAGGAGGCAAACAGCTGTTCTGGGCTGTGATTCACCTCCTGGCTTGCCTTAGATGTCTCCCTTAGGGTGAAACCACTTGCACCCCACAAGTACCTGCTTTCCTCTGCTGGCAATGAAGTCTGGAGTCTAGACAGGGAGCCTGGAGGTAGAGACCTGCCTTGTGGATCTCTGGGGTGGGATGAATCCTCCCCCAGGAGTCAGGACAGCAGGGGATGGCATTACCCTTTGTACACAATGAACCACCCAGCTGAGTGCCCGTTTGCTGGGCATGGTTTGCCTCCCCAGGGCAGGCTGAAAGCAGCTGCAGGGCAACAAGATGGGCTGATCTACTGCTTCTCCATGGGCATTGTACCCCAGCTGTGCCCAGCACTTCAGGCAGACTGCTTTAGGGTGTGAGCTAACCAGCACCAAGGAGGTACATCTCCCCCAGGCTGGTTTTACAGGTGAACTTTCCTTGCTGGGGTGAACCAGGTAATGATTCTCACGTGCTGTGACTCAGCTGAGCACTGAGCTCCTGCCCTGAGTGCCCTGCTGAACCAAAGCCTTCCCTCCTGCAGGCACCAGCTCTCCCTGCTGAAGGGGGGATTGCAGGAATAACCTTCCTCGGGGGGCACTGGGGGGATCAAGGAGTGAATTAGCTGGGAGGGATTGGAATACCTGCAGTGGGTGAGGGGAAGGGGAAGGGGAGGGCAGTGCACGGGACATGGAGCAGCAGAAGGCTGGGGAGGGCTCAGGTGGCACAGAAGCAGAGGTGCTCTGTCACCTGGCAGGGTTTGTCATTCAGAATGTGGCAGCAGGCCTGGGGAAGCTCCCAGAGGCCTCAGGTGATTCTCCTCCAGACTCAGGAATATTTGATATGTAGGGGTGGATTTGACTCCCCCATGAGATCCCTGTGCAGGTCACCACAGATCACACACCCTCCCAGCAGCAGCACACGAGCTGCTCCCTCCTTTCCTTGCAAGAGGAATCCACAGTGCTGGCAGCAGGCAGAGTGTCTGTGTGTGTACAGGAGTGCAGGCACATGTACACACCTGTACCCACTTGTCCTGCCATCCTTCTGCCTCGTGCCACCTCCAGGCTGGGCACAGCAGGACCAAGGGTGGCATCTGCTCGATGTGGTGTCTGTCCCTGATTTCCCACTCTTCCAGTTTGAGCTTTGGCACAGCCCCAGAGACAGGACAGAGCACTGCAGGGGCACTGGGCTGGCCTGTGTCTTCCAGGGTAGCCCCAAGCAGTGAAAGGACAAGGCTGAATTCTTTTCCTTCATTCCTGGTCGATGCTGAGCAGGAGGGAAGAGGAGATTGGGTGGTGGAATGGAGTCTCCCTCCGGAACAAATAACTGCAGCTCTTCTCCAGGGTGACTCACACCTCCAGAGACAAAGAACAATGCATTTTTCTTTGGCAAAGCTCAGCTTCCCAACCTGTGCTGTCACTGGCACCCCAAGAATCATAGAATCATAGAATTGATTGGGTTGGAAAAGACCTCTGAGATCATCAAGTCCAACCCTTGGTCCAACTCCAGTCCCTTTACCAGATCATGGCACTCAGTGCCACGGCCAAGCTCAGCTGAAAAACCTCCAGGGATGGGGAATCCACCCCCTCTCTGGGCAGCCCATTCCAATGCCTGAGCACTCTCTCTGCAAAGAATTTCTCTTTGATCTCCAACTTCAATTTCCCCTGGCAGAGCTTGAGCCCCTCGTGCCCCCTTGTCCTATTGCTGAGTGCCTGGGAGAAGAGACCAACCCCCACCTGGCCAGAACTTCCCTTCAGGCAGTTCCAGACAGTGCTGAGGTCACCTCTGAGCCTCCTCTTCTCCAGGCTGAACACCCCCAGCTCCCTCAGCCTCTCCCCACAGCACTTGTGCTCCAGTCCCTTCTCCAGCCTCGTTGCTCTTCTCAGTTGTGTTGGAAGAGACCTCCAAAATCATCAAGTCCAACCCTTGGGCCAACTCCAGTCCCTTTACCAGATCATGGCACTCAGTGCCACGGCCAAGCTCAGCTGAAAAACCTCCAGGGGTGGGGAATCCACCCCCTCTCTGGGCAGCCCATTCCAATGCCTGAGCACTCTCTCTGCAAAGAATTTTTTTTTTATATCCAATTTAAATTTGCCCTGGCAGAGCTTGAGGCCATCGTGCCCCCTTGTCCTATTGCTGAGTGCCTGGGAGTTGGCCCAGAATGCCATCCTGCTCTTCAGAGCAGCAGTGACGCCAGCCCTGGAGGAAGAGGAGGAGGAGGAGGAGGAAGAGGAGGAGGAGGAGAAGGAGGAGGAGGAGGAAGAGGAGGAGGAGGAGGAGGAGGAGGAGGAGGAGGAGGAGGAGGAAGAGGAAGAGGAGAAGGAGGAGGAGGAGGAGGGTGCTTGCTCAGGAGCAGACCCAGGTTATGTTTCATGGGAGCAGCTCACGGCCCAACCTGCTGGGGCAGCACCCGCGGGGATTGTGAAATCCGAGCGTTCACAGCCCGGTGTTTGGAGCTGTCTGCTCTTCCTGCTGCTGGCAGGCACCACAGGAGCAGTGACACCTCCAAGGGGCTTTAGGGACCCCCACATTGCCATGATTTAAATGCCCTTTGTTTCTAGGCAGGGTTAAACTCAAGGGGTACACATTCTCCTCCTCCTCTCCCCAAAATATCCCTATGATTCTATGATTCAAAATACCTACAGCTAGAACAGGTGCTTTCTCCTGCTGCCTTTGGTGTCACCTCCAGGTATGTTGGTGTCACTGGAGCACTGACTTCTTGACAGGGATGTGAAGAGAGGGAAGGAATCCAAACAAACCATGGGGATGCACTCGTTTGATTTTCTCCCCTTGTTGCCAGCTCTTTCTAAAGAGAAGCTGGCAAAAAAAAATCTTCATATAAGCACCACCACAGGTAGAACAAACAGCCTCAGCAGCCCTTTTTTGAAAGGTTTCTGCTTGAGGCCAGTATTTTTCTTCTTTATTCTCAGGAGAGTGATGTCTTAGTGTGGAGAAACTCCCTCACTCTCCTGCCTATTTTTTGAGAAGCTCAAATGCCTCTAAAACTTCTCCAGCCTTTGCAACGCCCCACAAAACAGTATTGAGATAAAATGAAAGCAAACACCGAGGGAGGAGGTCACTGCCAAAGATCCCTCTCCAGAGAATGGCTGGGGATTTGGGTGGCTCTTCCACCCCACACCCACCTTAAAACCTTCCAGACACGCGACGTGTCTGCCACTGTCATTCTCCCCCAGAATAATCCCTGTCACCTGCCAGCAACCTAAAAGGGCCTTCCCGAGGCCACAGGGAGAGGAGGCCACGCTCATCTCCTGTAAATTCCCAGTGGAAATGAGAAGGCTTTGAAAAAACTTGCCCTGGGGACAAAGCAGAGCTCGCACCCACCTCCAGTGGCCCTGCCAGCTGCTGCTCTGGGAGGTGGCTCTGTGGGGTGACACTGGCATTGCACAGCCTGGCACATGGAGGGAAACCACCCTGCCTGCTGGTGGAATTTTACAGTTTGCCCTGTAATTTTCCAGCTCCTCGTGTTGCAGCGCTGAGGGGGACGAGAACAGCAGCCTTGTGTGGCTGCTGCCACTGCCGGGGCTGAGCTTGGCCTTTGGAAAGTCCCCCTTATTTAAGCTCCTGACTAATTCTTTCAGCTGCTGGCAGATGACACACCTTTCCAGGGCGCTGCATCAGGCTGAGGATTTGCTGGGTCCCGAGGGAGGGAGGGAGGCAGTTTGAGTCATCCTGGATGCTTTGCTGCTTGGGGAGAGTAGGTCAGACTCCAACCAGAGTTTCCCGACCCCTCAAACTTCCCATTCCTTCCCCTGGAGCTGCTGGGGCTCGGAGGTCATACGAGACAGCAAGGGGGAAGAGAGGCAGAGACAGGCAGAGACAGGCAAGGAGGGGAAGGAGGAAACACTAAACTGAAGTCTGCCCAAAAGTACACGGAGTGTTTCTGTGCTCACAGTCCATTTCCTCTATTAGGCAAGACACCTCTTGGAATGAACAAGCCTAGTCAAGACCATTCCTGCCTTACACTCTGAGGAAGGGAAAGTCACACTATAAAAACTGTTACCCTTTGGAAAGATTAGCAAATCAGACCAGGGAAAGAGCAGGGGGGTGGCAGACAAATCCCAGACTCAGAAGAGCCCTTCAAAACAATTAAAGATCTGACTCTCTCCTTGTCTGCCTCCGAGTTTGACACCAGTAAACTAATCCCAGCTTTCATTCCCACCGTGTCCTCTGCCAGCTGCTGCTTCTCAGGCACTTGCCAGGACAGTGGAGGAACTGCTGTGAGACTCTCAGGGTCTGGTGCGTTATGACTGACAGAAATTTTTGCAACTTGAGAAAAAACTCTGGCACCAGCAGCGGTGATTTCGCAATTCTCGCCGTGCCGAGGATGGGGGAGTGGATTTTCACTGACATAAATAGTGCCTGTTTAGCTGCTCAGCACTTGGGGCTGACTCCTTCATCTTCCCCGAGCCTGGCTTGGGAAACATCGCTTGTCCAGGGTAGTTTGTGCAGGTATTTATAGTTCAAAGCAGGCAGGTGTCATTTTGGGGGCAGATGGGTGAGTGAGGAGAGTGGATCCACTGGTAGCCTGTGTGGCAGTGCAGGAGGGGGAAGGTGGGTGGCCTGGCTGAGCCCAAGGTGTACCAGCCCCTCCTGGGCATCCTGGTTGAGCCCAAGGTGTACCTGCCCCTGCTGGGCATCCTGGCTGAGCCCACGGTGTACCAGCCCCTCCTGGGCATCCTGGCTGAGCCCACGGTGTACCAGCCCCTGCTGGGCATCCTGGCTGAGCCCACGGTGTACCAGCCCCTCCTGGGCATCCTGGCTGAGCCCACGGTGTACCTGCCCCTCCTGGGAATCCTGGCTGAGCCCACGGTGTACCTGCCCCTCCTGGGCATCCTGACTGAGCCCAGGGTGTACCTGGGCATCCTGGCTGAGCCCAGGGTGTACCTGCCCCTCCTGGGCATCCTGGCTGAGCCCAGGGTGTACCTGCCCCTGCTGGGCATCCTGGCTGAGCCCAAGGTGTACCTGGGCCTCCTGGCTGAGCCCAGGGTGTACCTGCTCCTGCCGGGCATCCTGACTGAGCCCAGGGTGTACCTGCCCCTGCCGGGCATCCTGGCTGAGCCCAAGGTGTACCAGCCCCTCCTGGGCATCCTGGCTGAGCCCAAGGTGTACCTGCCCCTCCTGGGCATCCTGGCTGAGCCCAAGGTGTACCTGCCCCTCCTGGGCATCCTGGCTGAGCCCAAGGTGTACCTGGGCATCCTGACTGAGCCCAGGGTGTACCTGGGCATCCTGGCTGAGCCCAGGGTGTACCTGCCCCTGCTGGGCATCCTGGCTGAGCCCAAGGTGTACCTGCCCCTCCCGGGCCACTGCCAGCTCTGCCACCATCCCGTGCCACAGCCACTGACTCACATCCTGCTGCTCCTTCCCGAGGCTTCCAGGAACATGCTGTCTCATAGTGAGATTTGGCCACGCAGGCTCTTGGCTGGGAGCAGCAGCACTGCCTGACCTGCAGTGACAGGGGGAGAACAGGCTCCCCCTGTGCTCCAAAGGCATCAGGCAGAGCAGCCACAGGGGACTTTTCAGCTCACAGGGCCTGTGAGACCCATCCTCTGGGTTGAATTCTAAGCCTTTAATGCAGCATTTTCTGATCAGTATGTAGAAATCTTGTGGGGACTTTTAGCAAGCAGGGTATGGATTGTTCTGTCTGTTGTATCAAAATGGGGAGGTGATTTTTGTTCTGTGACCTCAAGCACAACCTGAGCTGGTGCTGTGAATCACCCAGTGAAATTTGCTGATTTGTGGCTTCCCAGTGCCTGACAGCACAACACCATTTCCTTCTGGAGGGAGCAGAGGGTGTTTTGCCTAGAGAGGTTGTGGACTCCCCATCCCTGGGAGTGTTCAAGGCCAGGTTGGACAGGGCTTGGAGCACCCTGGGCTGGTGGGAGGTGTCCCTGCCCACAGCAGGGGTGGCATTGGATGGGCTTTAATGCCCCTTCCAGCCCAAACCATTCTGTGATTCTATGATTGTAAGAAAACCCACCATACTCAGAGCACAAGATGATGGGTCAAGACCTTGGCTGAAATCACACCACAACTCCTGAGCTCTCATAGAACATCCTTTTGTCTGTAAAACTGATCCTGAGCAGAGGAGACATAAAAATCCCTGGGACATAATAACATGAAGTCCTGGAATGCTATTTCTGTGTGATTCGTTTTTGGAGGAGGCACATGCTTTAAAATGTGAAACACACCTGCCCGTCTCATGGAATCACAGAGTCCTGGGTTTGGGTTGGAAGGGACCTTAAAGATCACCTTGTTCCACCCACCCTGCCATGGGCAGGGATGCCATTCATTAGATCAGGTTGCTCTTCATTCTGTACTTACCTATCAATAACAACTTTGGGAGCCAAAATATGCCCTGTGTCACACTGACACAGCTCCTTTGCCTGGCAGGTGTTTGTTTGCCCTCCTTAACCGTGCTGGTCCTGCTCAGCAAGGGTGTCTTCAGGTCTGGGCAAATCCATCTGGGTGTGTCCATTGGGGCTGCAAGGATGGGGAAGGGCCTGGAGGGGCCACTGAGGGGCAGCTGAGGGCACTGGGCTTGTCCAGCTGGAGCAGAGGGCACTGAGGGCAGAGCTCAGCAGGGGCTGCAGCTCCTCCCGAGGGGCAGCTCCATTTCTGAGCCCTGAGAGCAGGGCCAGGCCCAGGGCACGGCTGGAGCTGTGCCAGGGCAGGGGCAGGTGGGATCTCAGCCAAAGGCTCTTCCCCCAGAGGGTGGTGGGCACTGCCCAGACTCCCCAGGGCAGTGGGCACGGCCCCGAGGCTGCCAGAGCTGCAGGAGCCTTTGGGCAACGGGACAGGGCAGGAGGGACTGTTGGGGTGTGCTGGGCAGGGCCAGGGGGGGCTGTTGGGGTGTGCTGGGCAAGGCCAGGGTGGCACTGGATGGTCCCTCTGGATCCCTTCCCACTCAGCATATTCTGTGATTCAGTGATTTAATCCTATGTCTGCAAATAGTGACTCAGTGTGACTTCCAGGTCCTGGCCCAGGAAATACGTCTCCATTTCCTCAGCAGGGCCAGGGCTGGCACTGGATGATGCTTGGGGGTCCTTCCAACTCAGCTCAGCTTTGATTGCACAATCCCTTCTGTCCATCCCTGCTCTGGGATCCCCGCTGTGTGCCCAGAGCTGCTCCCTCCGGCCTTTTCTCGGCTGGAATATCCCCGAGCTGCTCTCGGAGAGCTGTGGCTCTGCCGGAGCGCTCCTTCCCCGAGGGCTCGGGGGATTTTTGGGGGGTCGGAGCCGGGCGGGTCCCGCGGCCGGGGAGGGGTCGGGGGGGAGCCTCTGAGCCGGAGCGGCACCGCCACCCAGCGGCAGCGCCGCGCAACTGCAGCCGGGGAGCGCCCGGCTGGCAAACAGCTGGAAAACAGCTGGAAAACAGCGACACAGGGGACAGACCGGGAAAACAGCTGGAAAACGGCGGCACAGAGGGGACAGACCGGGAAAACAGCTGGAAAACGGCGGCACAGAGGGGACAGACCGGGAAAACGGCAGCACAGAGGGGACAGGCCGGGAAAACAGCTGGAAAACGGCAGCACAGAGGGGGCAGTCTGGAAAACAGCTGGAAAACGGCAGCACAGAAGGGACAGACTGGGAAAACAGCTGGAAAACGGCGGCACAGAGGGGACAGACCGGGAAAACAGCTGGAAAACGGCAGCACAGAAGGGACAGACTGGGAAAACAGCTGGAAAACGGCGGCACAGAGGGGACAGACCGGGAAAACAGCTGGAAAACGGCAGCACAGAAGGGACAGACTGGGAAAACAGCTGGAAAACGGCGGCACAGAGGGGACAGACCGGGAAAACAGCTGGAAAACGGCGGCACAGAGGGGACAGACCGGGAAAACAGCTGGAAAACGGCGGCACAGAGGGGACAGACCGGGAAAACAGCTGGAAAATGGCAACACAGAGGGGACAGGCCGGGAAAACAGCTGGAAAACGGCGGCACAGAGGGGGCAGTCTGGAAAACAGATGGAAAACGGTGGCACAGAGGGGAGACCCTGGACAAACAGTGACACAGAGGGGACTCCGTGGGAAAACAGCGAGACATAGGAGGTACCCTGGAAAAACAGCTGGAAAACAGAGGCAAAGAGGGGACACCCCAGGAAAAAAGCTGGAAAATGGCGTCACAGAGGGGGCATCCTGGAAAAACATCTGGAAAACAGCAGCACAGAAGGGGCATCCCGGGAAAACACCAACAGAGAGGGGGCATCCTGGAAAAACAGCTGGAAAACAGCGACACAGAGAGGGCATCCCGGGAAAACAGCGACACAGCTGGAAAACAGCTGGAAAATGGTGGCACAGAGGGGACACCCTGGAAAAACAGCTGGAAAACAGCAGCACAGGAAGGGCATTCTGGGAAAACAGCAACAGAGAGGGGACATCCTGGAAAAACAGCTGGAAAACAGTGACACAGAGGGGACTCCATGGGAAAACAGCTGGAAAACAGGACACAGAGGGGCACCCTGGAAAAACAGCTGGAAAACGGTGGCACAGAGGGGGCATCCCAGGAAAACAGCAACACAGACGGGACATCCTGGAAAAACAGATGGAAAACAGTGGCACAGAGGGGGCACCCTGGACAAACAGCTGGAAAACAGTGACACAGAGGGGCACCCTGGAAAAACAGCTGGAAAACAGTGACACAGATGGGGCACCCTGGAAAACAGCTGGAAAACAGTGACACAGACGGGGCACCCTGGAAAAACAGCTGGAAAACAGTGACACAGACGGGGCAGCCCGGGAAAACAGCTGGAAAATGGCAACATGGAAGGGACAATCCAGAAAACTAGCTGGAAAATGGCAACATGGAAGGGACAATCCAGAAAACCAGCTGGAAAACAGCGGCCCAGAGGGGACGCCCTGCAGAAGGACGAGCAGCTCCCGGGATTTCTCACCCAGTCTCCCCCCCCCGAGGAGGTTTCATTAAACCATTAACGTTTCGCAACCTTCGAGCAGTTTAATTAGAGCTGCTGAGCGCGGGGCAGGCGCTGCTTTTTCGGGGCAATAAAACATGAGGAGGCACGAAAAGATGGTTCAGTACTTTGGGCTTAATAGGTTGTTGGGCGGGAGGTGAGAGTCGGGAGAGCTCGTGACTGCACAGAGAGGTGTGAATTATTGCACCATAACTCTCGGCCCGGAGGGGATTGGTGCAATTAGTAACTGTTTTCATGTTTTAAAATACATTTTTCTCACACCGTAAAGAGCAGAAATGGAAAGTAGTTGCTAATGGGAGAAATAATGGGAGCTACTGGAGCACCTCCCTGGGTTTCGTGGTGTTTTGATCTGGTTTTTAAATGATTTTGGGGATCCTGTTTGGCTTTCAGACTGTGTGGATCCAAAGCCCTTTGTTGAAGTAGTTCTCCCTGCAAATCTCTTCAAGGATATTCCAAGTTGGGAAGCAACTCCCATTTATTTGCAGGATATTGTCATGGAGTGAACTTCAGTCACATGAAACCACACATTCATTTTCCCAGGCCAAGCTCCCAACTCCTGAACTGTGCTCCTCTGTATTTGGAAAGCAGGAAGGGGTTTGTTGCTTTTTTGTGCTGCTTGATCCTGTGTCCAATTCGAGCCCATTCCAGTTTAATTTTGGGTAACCTGAAAGCTGAAGGAAAGCAGATATCCCAGAAATAAAACACTGTTTGAGGCCCCCAGTCCAGATCCTACTGAAGCTGCTGGAAATACAAAGCTTTTCTGGGAGCTCTGTGTGCCTCTTGACACTGAAATCATTCCAGAAAAATGCTATTCCTGGGCTACTTTTTTCCACTTATTATTAAAAAGCTCTGAGGGTGATGCCTGGGGTTAGTCAGCACAAGCTGCTTTCATGTCTGTCTATAATATAATGCACTATATTAACATCCCTGAATGGATTGCAACTCGTTAACCACTCTGATGTCAAAAAGTGAAGCTTTAAGAGCAAACACAGGGATTGGGAATATGGGTACCAAGACAGAAAATTGATTGGTAGTTTGAACCTTCACTTAAGAAAGACTTAATGGGATGAGGAGATTAATAAAGAGGGTCTCTTAGGTTATCTGACACTGCTCCAAGTACCCCAGAGGTCAATAATAACAGCAAATGGATGAGGCAGGGCAGGTCCCTCAGTTAAAGGCTCTTCCTGGATGTTCCTGGACAGGTACTTGGTCCATTACCTGGTTTTCAGTCAGGACATAGATTTGTGTGTTGGTGTCCTGTGCTCTGGGGGGCATCAGGAAGAGCATTGCCATCAGGTCAGGGAGGGCATCTTGCCCCTCTGCCCAGCCCTGGGGGGCACATCTGCTCTGCTGGGTCCAGCCCTGGCTCCTCAGCACAGCAGGGACAGGGAGCTCCTGGGGTGGGTCCAGGGGAGGGTGACAAAGGTGCTGAAGGGTCTGGAGCATCTCTGGGAGCAGGACAGGCTGAGGGAGCTGGGGCTGTTCAGCCTCCAGAGCAGCCCCTGAGAGGGACCTCCCCATGGCTGGCAGTGCCTGAGGGAGGGGGCAGAGCAGGGACACTGAAGGCACCTCCCCATGGCTGGCAGTGCCTCAGGGAGGGGGCAGAGCAGGGGACACTGAGGGCACCTCCCCATGGCTGGCAGTGCCTGAGGGAGGGGGCAGAGCAGGGACACTGAGGGCACCTCCCCATGGCTGGCAGTGCCTGAGGGAGGGGGCAGAGCAGGGGACACTGAGGGCACCTCCCCATGGCTGGCAGTGCCTGAGGGAGGGGGCAGAGCACGGACCAGGCTCTGCTCAGGGGGGCCCAGCAATGGCACCAGAGGAAGGGGCAGGAACTGATGCCCAGCAAGTGCCACCTGCACAGGAGGCAGAACTTCTTTGCTGGGCAGTGCCCCAGCCCTGAGCAGAGCCCAGAGAGGGGGGGAGTCTCCTCCCTGGGGACATTCCAGACCCATCTGGGCACAATCCACGTGCTCTGGGATGGCCCTGCAGGAGCAGGGAGGTGGGACCAGATGAGCCTCTGTGGGCCCTTCCAACATCACCCATCCTGTGATGCCAATTCTGGTAGCACTGGAAGAAAGAAACCATATTTCAGTTCATTCTTCTCAGTGTTTAGTAAATCTGTGACAAGGTCTTGCTTTCTCTTCTTCTGCTGCTGCGTCTTTTTTTGCATCTTCTTACTGTTGTTTGCATTTGTTTGCATTTATTGCACTTGGACCAGAATCCATCCCAGTTAGTGCTGGGCAAGGTACCAGACAAAACCACGTCTCTTGTCCTGAAGAACCAAGAGAAAAGGAGAAAAATAGCAGGCAGAGCTGCCCCACCACAGCAGGAGAAGACAGTTTGTTCTCTCCTTTCCGTGTGAAAATCAAGGGCAGGTGGCAACACTCCCTTCACACACACACAAGTCCCTCTGAAGAGCCTTTTCTTCCCTGCAATGCTACGACCACAGGACTGAGCACCTGGAAGGGGATAAAATATCCCCAACCAAAGGGGTTCAGTAGCTTCTGCCACTTCTATTCAGGAGGAATTTCAGCCTGGAAAGGATGGGCAGGCACTGGCAGGGGCTGCCCAGGGAGGTTTGGAGTGCCCAGCCATGCAGGTGCCCAAGGCAGGACTGGCCGTGGCACTGAGTGCTCTGGGCAGGGGGACAAGGTGGGCATCGGGCACAGGGTGGGCTCCAGGGGCTGGGAGGGCTTTGCCAAGGTGGACATCGGGCACAGGGTGGGCTCCAGGGACTGGCAGGGCTTTTTCAAGGTGGGCATCAGGCACAGGGTGGTCTCCAGGGCCTGGCAGGGCTTTGCCAAGGTGGACATCGGGCACAGGGTGGGCTCCAGGGACTGGCAGGGCTTTGCCAAGGTGGGCATCGGGCACAGGGTGGGCTCCAGGGGCTGGCAGGGCTTTGCCAACCTTAATAATTCTGGGATTCTGTGATGTAGTTGAGCAGAGCCCTTGGCAGAGAGGTGAGGGAGACTGTTCCCTGTGGCAGAGCACATCAGGGGCTCCCTGGGCAGGAGGAACAGAGAAGGGAATGCCCATCCCTTGGCTGGGTTTCTGTCAGGATTCAAGTACTTGGATGCAGGACTGAAATTGGTGGGATTTCATGCTGAAACAAGGGAGCAATGATTTAATTAACCCCATTTCAGACCTGAGACTGTGGTGACACACAATTACAAGGCTCACTCTGGTATTTATACTGAATTCCCTCATCTCTCTCCCTGTGATCTTTAATAAACACTGACCAGACATAAACAACCAGGTGATGCTTCGACTCAGCACACGACAGGCTTTGTGTTGGGTCTTCCTGTTCCTACTGGAGCCCATTCAGTGCAATTGGATGTTGTGTTTAAACCACCATGAATCAATTGATTTTATTTTTAAGGAAGTCTGCCTGAAAAAATAATAAATTAAATATTAATATTACCAGAATTTGAATATGTTACTCAGCAGAATAATCTTGACGAGGCTTTAGTTCAATCTGCAACTTCACTGGTTGTTTTTTCCAAGCTTGGAGTTTGGTATAAATCTTCCCCTTGTAAACAGATGAAACAAACAAAATGTAAAACTCATCTCCATAAAGAACAACAAAATAATTTTTTCCAGATGGGCTCTCTAAATGGAAGATCAAAGTCCTCATCTCAGACTGGGGAAGTTTCCCTTCCATGCTGGTATCAGTTTTATCTGAACACAGATCTTCCAGCATTTGCTTTTTTCAATAAAGGCAATTGCCTTGGTGGAGCTGCAGCTCTTAAAGCTGAAGAAAATAGAAAAGAATTTACTAAAAATAGGCAAAAAGAAAAATCTGGGTAGGTAGAGGAGGGGAGGAATCTCTTTGATTCCTCTGATTTATATAAAAATGAGACATTTCTATGGACTAAAAATCACCAGAATCATCTGCAAAGAGGGAATCAGCAGAAGAGAGAGTTGTTTCTGCATTGATGCAACTGGCTGGGGCAAACTCCCTGTTGGGCATCTGTGAGTCCAAACTGAGCCAAAATAACGGGTTGGTGGATTTTCCTGCTGGATCTGCATCCCATCAGGAGCTGCAGGGATGGAATGAGAGGGAATGGCTTCCCACTGCCAGAGGGCAGGGATAGGTGGGATATTGGGAAGGAATTGCTGGCTGGGAGGGTGGGCAGGCCCTGGCACAGGTTGGGCAGAGCAGCTGTGGCTGCCCCATCCCTGGGAGTGTCCCAGGCCAGGCTGGACAGGGCTTGGAGCAGCCTGGGCTGGTGGGAGGTGTCCCTGCCCATGGCAGGGGTGGCACTGGGGGGGCTTTGGGGTCCTTCCATGGTTCTCTGACTGTAAACTGATCCCCCAGACACCCTCCATGCAGTGCTGGTGTCTCTCTCCCCCTCAGGCCGGGAGGTGTCCGAGGTGCCAGGCTGGTTTCCCACGGGGGAGTTCGCCCTGTCGGGGTTCGTGGTGGGCGCCGTGGAGAGGGGGCAGGAGCTGCTGGGGCTGCAGAGAGCCGAGGAGGGGGACGTGCTGCTGGGCCTGGCCTGCCCTGCCATCCACGGCCGCGGCGTGGGCGCCGTGCAGAGGGTGCTGCTGGCGAGCCCCCTCCAGCCCTGCTCGCCGGCCCCGGGCAGCGCCGGGCACACCACGCTGGGTACGGGCTCTGTCCAGGCACTGCCACGAGCGGGGGCTGCCTTGGGGGGCTCACAGCAGGGTGGGCATCGCTCCTTGGGGGCTCCTGTCCGGTTTTGGAAGAGTGGGCAGCACTTTTTCCTGCCTCCCCACTTTGTGTGCCACAAGGAGTGGGAGAGAACCTGTTCAGAGGAGCATTCCCAGAAAACACCTCATGGCCTTTGGAATTAACTGATTGAATCCAGCTCGGAGAAGAGAAGGCTTTGGGGAGAGCTTAGAGCCCCTGCCAGTGCCTGGAATGGGTTAAAAAAGCAGGAGAGGCACTTTCTATATGGGCAGAGAGGGATACAACAAAGGGGAATGGCTTCCCACTGCCAGAGGGCAGGGCTAGGTGGGATATTGGGAAGGAATTGCTGGCTGGGAGGGTGGGCAGGCCCTGGCACAGGTTGGGCAGAGCTGCTGTGGCTGCCCCATCCCTGGGAGTGTCCCAGGCCAGGTTGGACAGGGCTTGGAGCAGCCTGGGCTGGTGGGAGGTGTCCCTGCCCATGGCACTGAGTGGGCTTTAAGGTCCCTTTCAACCCAACCCATTCTGGGATTCCATGATTTTCAGCTCAGCAAAGCCAGAGATTCCATGTAAGGCTTTGTGTTTTTGAAACTTGTATTTCTGTGGCTGCACCCATCACTCTGAATTTATTTCTGTATTTTAGGGTATGTAAAGCAGATGTACAAAATACCTGTTCATGTCATAAAGCCTGAGGTTTTCAAAGGAGTGAGGAATTGAAATCCCCCAGTCCTATTCACCCCCTAAATCTGCCTTCTGGAGAGCACTGGTCTCACCCTCCATCCGTCTCTCACACACACAAACGTATTTTCATCTAGTTTTTCTTCCTCTATTTACACCCTTGCAGAGAAACACTCACAGTTCAGTGTTTTTCTCTCCTTGGTGCCCTGCATGGCACCTTTTTGGCTAAAGGGACTGTGAACACACAGCCCCAGATCCTAATGCATCTCAGCAAGGAATAGTTTTTCCCCTTGGAAGTCTTAATCTGTTTTTCCCTGACTTAATTGCCTTTCCCACCACTAATGTGAAACAGCAAAAAAAGCTTCTCAAGATAAAAAAATGATCCAAACTCTCAGATGCACAAATAATATTTCAGAAAGCAATTCAGTTACAGGTTTCCTGATAAAGGGGGGATTTGGAACTGAAATGTGACCACTGAGCAGTTTGAGCTCCGTTTCCACCACATGCTTTGGTTCAGAGGTTTGATGGCAAAGCAGATTTGCTGATGACACCAAGTTGGGAGGGAGTGTGGACCTGCTGGAAGGCAGGAGGGCTCTGCAGAGGGATCTGGAGAGACTGGAGAGATGGGGCTGATTGCAATGGGATGGAGTTCAACAAGGCCAAGTGCAGGTCCTGCCCTTTGGCCACCCCAACCCCCTGCAGCGCTCCAGGCTGGGCACAGAGTGGCTGGAGAGCAGCCAGGCAGAGGGACCTGGGGGGACTGAGGGACAGGAAGCTCAACAGGAGCCACCAGTGTGCCCAGGTGGCCAAGAAGGCCAAGGGGATCCTGGCCTGGATCCAAACTAGCGTGGCCAGCAGGCCCAGGGCAGTGACCCTTCCCCTGGACTCTGCCTTGGGGAGGCAACACCTTGAGTGTTGTGTTCAGTTCTGGGCCCCTCAGTTGAGGCAAGAGATTGAGGGGCTGGAGCGGGGCCAGAGAAGAGCAACGAGGCTGGAGAAGGGACTGGATGTGGCACTGAGTGTCCTCTGAAACACCTCCAGGGACAGAGAATCGACCATGTCTTGATCCAACCCCACTGCGATCACCAGCCCAGGGCACTCTGTGCCCCACTCTGTGCCCTGGGCTGGTGGTCACAGTGAGGTTGGATTAAGGATTGGAGTTGATGATCTCAGAGGTCTCTTCCAACCCAACTGAGAAGAGACGAACAGCGAGGCTGGAGAAGGGACTGGAGCACAAGTGCTGTGGGGAGAGGCTGAGGGAGCTGGGGGTGTTCAGCCTGGAGAAGAGGAGGCTCAGAGGTGACCTCAGCACTCCCCACAACTCCCTGACAGGAGGTTGTACCCAGGTGGGGGTTGGTCTCTTCTCTCAGGCAATCAGTAGTAGGGCAGGAGGGCAAGGGCTCAAGCTCTGCCAGGGGAAGTTTGGGTTGGATATCAGAAAGAAATTCTTTGCAGAGAGAGTGCTCAGGGATTGGAATGGGCTGCCCAGAGAGGGGGTGGATTCCCCATCTCTGGAGGGTTTAAGGTGACACTGGATGTGGCACTGAGTGCCATGGACTGGTGATCACAGTGGGGTTGGATCAAGGTTGGACTTGATGATCTCAGAGGTCTCTTCCAACCCAGTTCATTCTGTGATTCTATGATTCTGTGATTCTGCCCTTCCAAACAGCCTATAGGTCTCTTTTTGGTTGCAGACTCCAGGCAGGTGCAGCCGTCCCCGCCGTGGTCCTACGACCAGTCCTACCAGTACCTGGGCTCCATCGCCGCGCCCTCGGTGCACCCGGCCACGCCCATCTCGCCAGGCAGGGCTGGTGGCATGTCCTCGCTCACCGCCGAGCTCTCCAGCCGCCTCTCCAGTGAGTACCCAACATCTGCTGCCCCCACGGGTTTCACCCCCACCCCAGGGGTGACTCGGGTGCCAACCAGTGGCACCGTCTCCCGGGTGCCATCACAGCCCTGCTGCGGTCGCAGGGAAATCTGCGGAGGGTTCTCTGCAGCAAATCCGCCCTGGGGGTTGGGGTGGGGTTGGCAAAGAGAGGGAATTGCAGAATTATAGTCAATGGATCACATTTTAGTGCATTAATCACCTTTTAAGAAATGAATCCCAGGATCCCTGAGGTTGGCAAAGCCCTGCCAGCCCCTGGAGCCCACCCTGTGCCCGATGCCCATCTTGGCAAAGCCCTGCCAGCCCCTGGAGCCCACCCTGTGCCCCATGCCCACGTTGGCAAAGCCCTCTCAGCCCCTGCAGCCCACCCTGTGCCCCATGCCCGCCTTGGAAAAGCCCTGCCAGCCCCTGGAGCCCACCCTGTGCCCCATGTCCACCTTGGAAAAGCCCTGCCAGCCCCTGGAGCCCACCCTGTGCCCCATGTCCACCTTGGCAAAGCCCTGCCAGCCCCTGCAGCCCACCCTGTGCCCCATACCCACCTTGGCAAAGCCCTGCCAGCCCCTGAAGCCCACCCTGTGCCCCATGACCACCTTGTCCCCCAGCCCAGATCACTCAGTGCCACGGCCAGTTCTGCCTTGGGCAC
Source organism: Pithys albifrons albifrons (assembly GCF_047495875.1). Taxonomy (NCBI): domain Eukaryota; kingdom Metazoa; phylum Chordata; class Aves; order Passeriformes; family Thamnophilidae; genus Pithys; species Pithys albifrons. The sequence continues at coordinate 125,610,518 of NC_092458.1, forward strand.
CTCCAGGGCTGGGCACTCCAAACCTCCCTGGGCAGCCCCTGCCAGTGCCTGCCCACCCTTTGCAGGCAGAAATTCCTCCTCATGTCCAATCTGAATCACTGACTGGTTTAGGTTGAAAGGGACCTTAAAGATCATCTTTTTCCAACCCCTTGCCAGGAGCAGGGACTTTCCACCAGACCAGGTTGCTCCTGGGACTTTTGCCCAAAATACTACTGTCAAAAAAGAATTAAAATAGGAGAAAGAAGCACTTTGAAGATGTTTAGAGCTATAGAAATAGTTGGGATTGCTGAAGAGGTCTCATTTCTGCCAAGAAATGAATGACACAGATATTCCAGTTGTTTCCTTCCCTCACTCTCAATTCGGACCAGAGCACAGCAGGTTATGGGGGGACAATTTGGCTGCAGCTTTGACATTTGAAGTGTTGCACTGGATTGGGGGGTTACATCTCCATCAAATTGTGCTGCAGAGCTTTACAAGCCAGCAGAGAAATACAGCCTGGAAGTGAAAGCCACCCCCCTGGTTCCAGCATCTCAACCAACCATGTGCTGCCTCAAAGCCACACATATTGAGCCAATGTGTGTGTGTGCAGCAGCAGGGATTGTCTGAGCACAAATGAGAACCATATCATCCTAATTTGCATAGAGCTTTTGCAAAAATACCTCCTTTGGCTGCACATCTTGCTCTGATTTGAGTACTCAGGGCTGCTTCTGAGATCAGAGAGAACCACTTGAACGTGCTCCAGCCTGTTCTGTTGTCATACAGAGCCTGCTTTGAAAGACCCACAGGAATGATGCACACCAAAAGCAAATTATTTATTTGGTCTGGGTGTTAATTGCATCATAGAAATAGCTGAAAATACAGAAAGCCTTTCAGAGGGAAAGTAAAAGAGAGTAATTTCTTCTTTGTAAAAAACCTGCAGAAAATCTGATTCTGTATTAACACACTCTGCCTTTAAAATGAAAATGCCTATTTTTAGTTCCTTTGCTGAGTTTCCCTCCCTTTGCAGTCAGAATCACAGGAGGGGTCAGGAGGCTGGAAGGGACCACAGAGGGTCATCTGGTCCCACCTCATCTTTACAAATCTCGAGTGTTTTTCACAATGCTTCCAAAATATTGCCTCTACATTAAACATCATCCAGTATTCCTGGAGAAATCTGCCACAAGACTTTGTCCCCAGCCCCATTACTGTCACACACGCTTGTTCTCTACCCAAGAAACTTCTTGTCAGAACAAAGAGCAAAGGGAGGAGTTTTTCAGGCCCTCCCATCTAAAGACCTGATGCCACCAAAGAAAAAGCAATAATGTGGGATGTACTTGAGACACCTTAAGTGTCATTATTATTCTTTTTGCCAAGGCAGAACAAACCCTCATCTGATAAGTGATGTATCCAGGTAGGAAGCTTGATTTCTTTCTCAGGAATGAGGGATGGAAGTACCATTTAAAGTCTAGCAGGTCTTCAGATGTCACCCTTAACCTTGGCTACTTAAAGCTCCTGCTGTTCCACACCACAGCCATATTAAAGCTAAAGGTGCTGGGGTCTAGAGAAAGGAAATGTGTTCCCATCCATCTTCCATTAAAAAAGGAAGGCAGGTTCAAAAAGGAGACATTCAGCAAGTGCCAGACCTTTTCTAAGGAATTACAGAAAACCAACAGTGGGTTGATGTGTCACTGATGAGCTTTCAGAGCTTGGAATGGTGAGAGCCAAGGGCTTTGTTTTCTCTCTGCTGCTTCTCATGAGTATTTCCTTCAGCACACGGCTCCTCCTCTGCAGACTCCACACCTTCTCTGACAGAAGAACTTGTCTTCTGGAAAGATTTTTTCATAATTATTATTGTAGTTATTTTAACTGTGCAGAGCTGCCAACTCTGGGGACTGACACCTTCCATTAACCTGAGTCACGATGGAGATCCCTCCTAAAGAGGCCATTTATCTGCTCTGCTGCTTTAATCCATGCACACCAGGCACAGAGATGATGGGACTGGACATAATTCCATGGATGTCAGACAAAGTGGAGCAGAATTTGACTGGCCTGTGAAGTATTTTAGAATGAGAGGACACAGTCTGAAGCTGTGCCAGGGCAGGGGCAGGTTGGATATCAGGAAGAATTTCTGCCTGGAAAGGGTGGGCAGGCACTGGCAGGGGCTGCCCAGGGAGGTTTGGAGTGCCCAGCTCTGGAGGTGCCCAAGGCAGGACTGGCCGTGGCACTGAGTGCTCTGGGCTGGGGGACAAGGTGGGCATCGGGCACAGGGTGGGCTGCAGGGGCTGGCAGGGCTTTGCCAAGGTGGGCATCGGGCACAGGGTGGGCTCCAGGGGCTGGCAGGGCTTTGCCAAGGTGGGCATCGGGCACAGGGTGGGCTCCAGGGGCTGGGAGGGTTTTGCCAAGGTGGGCATTGGGCACAGGGTGGGCTGCAGGGGCTGGCAGGGCTTTGCCAAGGTGGGCATCGGGCACAGGGTGGGCTCCAGGGGCTGGCAGGGCTTTGGCAAGGTGGACATCGGGCACAGGGTGGGCTCCAGGGGCTGGCAGGGCTTTGCCAAGGTGGGCATCGGGCACAGGGTGGGCTCCAGGGGCTGGCAGGGCTTTGCCAAGGTGGGCATTGGGCACAGGGTGGGCTGCAGGGGCTGGCAGGGCTTTGCCAAGGTGGGTATCGTGCACCGGGTGGGCTCCATGGATGGGGAGGGCTTGTCCAAACCAACCTCAGTGCCTGGCATTCTCTAATGGTTCTGTCTCCCTTCCCTCCCACACAGGTGCTTCAGACCTGACTGCATTCAGCGACCCCCGGGTGGGCATCGACCGCTCCTTCCCTGCGCTCCCGTCCATCTCCGACCCTCGGATGCACTACCCGGGCGCCTTCACCTACACCCCCACACCCGTCAGTTCGGGCATCGGCATTGGCATGTCTGCCATGTCCACAGCCACCAGATACCACACATACCTCCCACCGCCCTACCCCGGCTCGTCCCAGGCGCAGGGCAGCCCCTTCCAGACCAGCTCACCTTCCTACCACCTGTATTATGGAACCTCAGCCGGCTCCTACCAGTTCTCCATGATCTCGGGCGGCGACCGGTCCCCGCCGCGTATCCACCCGCCCTGCACCAACGCCTCCACGGGCTCCACGCTCCTCAACCCCAACCTGCCCACCCAGAGCGACGTGGTGGAGGCCGAGGGCAGCCACAGCAACTCCCCCACCAACATGGCAACCACGGCGCGGCTGGAGGAGGCGGTTTGGCGGCCATACTGATGGCAAGGAGGGCAGGACTAACGCGCTTCCCGCGTCCCGGTGCCCGCAGGTATCCCACCAACACCATCCTCCTCGCCCATGGGCACTGCCATGGCCGTGCATCAGCTTGAGGAGCAAGCCCTCCAGAAGGCAGCGCTCCCAGGAGCGGTGGCACGTGCCAGTCAGGCCGTGGAGAAGAGCCAAAATACTCCTCATGGTGGGGCTGAGCTTCTGGGAAGGAGGGATGCCCAAGCTGGTGGTCTCCAGAGGCAGTGAGGGTGGGTAGGAAGGTTCCCAGTTGGTTTCCAGGTCTGTGGCTTCCTGGGCTGGAAGGTCTCCACGGTCCTAAAGAGAGTTTCGGTTCACTTCTATTTTTAAGACTTAAACCTGAAAAAAAAAGAAAGGAAAAAAAAAAGAAAAAAATCATAGTGAGTTTACTGCATCTAATGGACATTTTAACTGTAAGGAAGTATAGGAAGATTCCCAGAGGGAAACTGTGAACGCTCCTGTTTTAGCAATGCTGTGAATGAGAGGTTTTATATGTTGGACTTCATTCTTTCTTTTCTTTGTTTTGTTGGGGTTTTTTAAACATGTTGTATATTCCAAAGAATATGGAATTTTTTATTGCTGGGTGGTTTTTTTGTTGTTGTTGTTGCTTTGGGGTGGTTTTTTTGTTTTATTGGGGTTTTTTTGGTTTTTTTTAGGATGCAGCTCATCCTGCTTTGCATCTAATTTCTCTTGGCACCTTATAAATTGCAAAAACAAAAGATTTTGCTCTTTTTTTTGTTTGTTTTAATCATGCTTGCTTCTTTCTTGCTTTGTCAACTGAAAGAATCAACCCCTTTTTCAATGAGTTAATTTAACTTTTTATCTCTTGGACTCTTTTTTTTAACACAACGGCTCCAGCCTTGGGTCATTTTCAACTACTGTACTTCTTTGATGAGTTCATTGATATTTATGCTTGATATTTAGACTTTTCTTATTTGTTGATACTATTATTATTTAAATATGCCTATGTTAAAAAAATTTATCAGCAATTGCCTTTTTTTGGTCGCAGCCAAAGTCAAATTTATCCCATTGAGAAAGGCTGGATAACGATGGGTAAAGTGACCTCCTAATTACCTAGAAATATTGTTTACAATTATCTCTCATTTTACTCAGCTCATTGGGCTCAGATTCTCACTGAGGTGCCCAATTCCCTCTGGAAGGCACCAAAATCCTTGGGAATTTCTGTGCCTTCCCTTGCAGTGGAGTCATCTCTCCCTATTCCCCCCCGTGCTTTTCCTTCATCGCCAGTGGTGACCCTCAAGATCAGGAATCAGGATGTACATATTCCATAAGGTAGATTCAATATTCCCTAATTTAATACAAGCCCATGTGGCCCCATTCTGCTCCTGAGCTTGCCTGGCCTTCCTAACAGTGCCAGTGGTGGCCTCTTGGTCCTTCAGAAGTGAAAGTCAGCATGCAGGTTTGAGGGAGGTGAGGCCCTGGCACAGACTGGGCAGAGAAACTGTGGCTGCCCCATCCCTGAAGTGTCCAAGGCCAAGTTGGATGGAGCTCTGAGCACCCTGGGCTGGTGGAAGGTGTCCCTGCCCATGGCAGGGGGTTGGAATTGGATGGTCTCTAAGATCCCTTCCAACCCAACCCACTCCACGATTCTGTGACTCATTGAGCATGGCCAGGCTGAAGTCCTGGCTCTGGTGGAATCTGTGTGAGATTTGCTCCCAGCTCAGCAGAGCCAAGAATTCTGTGCAGAACAAAAGCCACATTCCAGTCTGCTGGAAAATAGATCCAGGATGGGGTCGTCAAGCTCAGCTGCAAAGCACCACCAAAGGCAGAGCCCAAAGGGTTCTTCCATCCCACCTTCTGGGGGCAGGGGAAGGGTGTGCAAAGCTGGTGGAGACAATGCCCTGTCCTGCAGCACATCCCAGGCTCCTCCTCCCAGCCCATCGTTGCAGCGCAAACGTCTCCGATGTCACTGTAAAGTTTATGGCACTATTTTCTTGGAGGGTTTGGTCTGAGTGCAGTTGTTTGTACTACTCCTTAATTCCAAACTGCTGATGTTTGACACGTGTGGGTCCCAAATGAGCTGATTGTTATTTAATGTACCTCTTGAAATGAGAGAAACAATTGCGGGTCAACTCGGAGAGTATTTGAAAGCAGGACTTCAGATCAGTGTTTGATGTTAAGAAAAAAAAAATGTTAAAAGGATTCAAATTTAAAAGATCCTTGGCTGCAGGCAGCAAAACAGCTGGATTTATTTAAAACCATTTGTTTTTCAAGTTTTCCTTTTTTTTTATATATATGATTTTGCTTCTTTGTTTAAGTCAGATGCAGTAGCACTTTGGTATTGAAAAAAGTTATGAATTGAAGAATTTACATTGTCAATAAGGTCATTTTTGTGCAGAAAATAGAGAGTGTTTCAAGAGAGCTCAGCAAATGTCCAAATTGCTTCTGATAAAACACACACATGGCCTGGTGCTTCTCATTTAGTGGAATATTCTTTATAATTTTTCAGAGTTTGCTCTGAGCAAAAAAAAGGCAAAAAACGTAAAAATTATATCGGAATACTTTAATATGTATTTTGGAAGTCTGGAAATCTTGCTGAATACAGAAACACAGAGACCTTACCTGTTGTGGCATTTACATAGTTGGACTCTCACCTCTTCAGTAGCCTGAAAAAAAGTCCTTTATCACTATAAACAGTAGCTCTGGTACAGAATCCACTTCACACATTCTCTGTGGCTGTGCAATTAAAATCATAATTTACTGCAGCTCCCACATGTGCCTTGTGACTGGACCACCCAAGTGCATAGTGCTGGGAGAGGGAACCCAGAAGGGAGGGAGAGGAGCTTGGAGGGAAGGGCTACCATGGCCAGGAGACTTGGAGAGCAGCTTTGGACAAGGTATGGAGTGACAGGACAAGGGGTGATGGCCTTGAGCTGAAGGAAGGAAGGGTTGGTGGGATATTAGGAAGAGATTCTTCCCTGGGAGGGTGGGCAGGCCCTGGCACAGGGTGGGCAGAGCAGCTGTGGCTGCCCCATCCCTGGGAGTGTCCCAGGCCAGGTTGGACAGGGCTTGGAGCAGCCTGGGCTGGTGGGAGGTGTCCCTGCCCATGGCAGGGAGTGGAATAAGATGATCTTTCAGGTCTCTTCCAACCCAAACCATTCCATGATTCTTTGAGTTCAGCCCAGTGGCAGAAGTGAAGTCATTGGGCTCACCAGTGGGAGGTCATTGGCATCACCAGAGGGAAGTTGTTGTGGTCACCAAAGAGAGGTTGTTGTGGTCACTCCCAGGCCAGTTGGTCACCACAACATCCTTCCTACTAAAGTCCTTTGCCCCTTTTAGCCACCAGGATTGAAAACCACCTACCACTTCTGCAACTAAAAGATTGAGGGTTCCCAGGAATGGGGAGTTGACACCTCTCAGCCTGGAGATCAGACCCCATTGAACATTCTTTATGCATCTCCTTTCTCCACACTTGTCCTTAAGGTGAAGTTTAATTTTGCTCTCCCTGATGTGAATGGGGTGAGGAAGGACAGAACTGGTCACCACTCTTACCCCATGTCCTGCTGCCACTTTACTGGGGTTTCCCACTGTCTCCCACCTGGCACTTTCCAGCTACTAAACTTCTGAGTCCATCCTCCCTGTGCACATCCAGCACAGCACGAAGCATCTCCCTCCTGAGAGAGGAAACACCAAGTTCATTATCCCTGGCAATTAATCTGTTAAATCACTGTGGGTTTCAGTGTGTTCACTCCCAAGAACCCCCAGTTCAGTCAAATCTGTATTTTTGTAGCCACCTCCCGTCCCACTGAGGACAGCAAAGATCTTCAAGGCTGTGAAAATGCTCTCATGTTGTTCCTCTTGCATCTTAAGGGCACTTAGCAGGCAGAAAAAGGACATTTGGATAGAACATTTCCCCCATTCACATCTCCAAATTAGAGTATATAAGTATATATTTTTATATGCATATAATATATATAGTTTTATCATCCCACTAACTGAATGGGATTAAAAAATAGAATTATTGTGCTTCTGCTGTTGCAGTCAGTGAGTGCCTTTGGTGCCTTCCCCTCCCAAAACAGAGCTCAAGGCAGCCCTGACTGTCAGCTTGGGTGTTCCTTTGACAAGGCACAACTCCCTGTCCAGATGCAGCCAAATGTACCAAACAGCTTCAAAGGCAACACAAGGCCCAGCTCTCGTTGGCTCCAAGGCCAAATATTTCACTCTCCAGCAGCTTTTCTGCTCCTTTAAGAGTTCCTGCTCATTTCCAGGAGCGTTAGTCCAAGGATGGGTGGATGCAAAGTGCATCCTCACCACGAAGGATTGGATTTGGAGAATTATGCCAAATTCTCTGCTGGGAAGAAGAGCAATCCTTCCCTCCAAACTCCCCACAGCCTTTGCCAAAGTGTTCCTAATTCCCTGCGCTCTTGAAACATTCGTTGCTTCTTTCTGGGTGACCTTTTCCATCGGTGTGTTTGAAGATTCAGGGAGAAGTGGATCGTTTTTCTCTCAGAGCAAAACACTCGCTTGTTTTCCTGCTTTGTAACGTTTTGGTTATTTTGTTTTTGTTAACCTTTGCTTGGTCAGTATCAACCACTCGGCATTTTTCTCCTTGTCCTAAAAGGGTTGCATCAACAGAGTTGTATTTATGTCTGTAAATAGATTTCAAAAGCTTCATAGCAAAATATTTAGTGCTTGTAATTACTCTGCCTTTTTTTTTTCTCCATTCTTCTGTGTTTTTAATGAACTTACCTTTGTGTTTGCTTCAATACTGTAGTGAGGGTTATTTCTTTCCAAATTAGCTATTTTTAGGCTTCCAGACGAACTACATTTTATTCACTTTTGTAAACAGTTATAGCATGGTCTCTATCCAACATCCTTCACTTTTTTTGGGGTAGGGGAGGAACAATCTGGGGGTTATTTGTGGTGTTTCGGGTCGGGCAGTTCCGTCTCTCCTCAAAAACCAAAGCAAAGCTTTCAGGGTGAGGTTTTGAGGACTCAGCAGGGGCCAACCCACCCCTGCCAGGATGGCACCAAAGGGCATTTATTCAGCATTTTCTGGCCATGTTTACAAACCAGACGCTGCATCATCCTGCACCAGCCCCATTTCCCCTTGGCATGGAGGGGAAACCACCAGGCTGTGGATGTTGCCTTGTTTTTGGGGGGCTGATCTCGGGGGGGGGTTTTCTTCTTGGGGAGGGAGGGAGGGAGGGGATGGGTGGCTGCTTTTTTTTTGTTTTGAAACCAGATAGGAAAAGAGTATAGAGGAGATTTTTCCCCCACTGCAGGAAGTCTCTAAATGCCACGTCAGACTCTTGCTGTCCGTAGGGATGGCCGTGTCCAGCACCACAGGAGAATTCATTACAGCTACACCCAGAGCAGCTGGACTGCTGCCTTAGTTCTAATGAAGACTTTCTTTCTTTCTTTCTTTTCTTTGTACCACAGTTTCCTCTGTAAATTCAGTATCATAATTCGTGTGAATGACAAATAAAATGTTTGGCAAGTATGCACATGGGCCTGGTGCATTCTTTCATCAGGGGGAAAATAACTCTCTCAGAGAAAAAGGAGCCATCAGGAAAAGGACAGGGTGTCACTCACAACATCAGAAAATGTTTCCCAGCTTTTTTTTTTTTGTTCATTGATTTCTTTGATTTTTAACAAAATGGCATTTTCCTGCTGAGGAGTGACCTGGTGATAGAGCTGCAATACAACATGATCCCAAAACAGGAGAGAAATTCTGGATGGGGTTTGGAGCAGTCTGGAATAGTGGGAGGTGTCTCTGCCCATGGCAGGGGGTGGCACTGGGTGGGCTTTGGGGTCCCTCCCAACCCAAACCTTTCTGTGATTCTGTGAAATGAGACTTTTCAGGTACAGAAGTTCAGTAAGTGCATTATATCCCTGACTTCTTGATTAAATTTCTGTATTTCAAGATCATTGGCAGCTCTTATTTTGCTTCTTAGATTTGATCCTTTTTGATACTGATGGTTTGAACCCTCTGGGTAGTTTTGAAGTCCTATTACTTACACATTGTTTGGTTTTCTCTTTAAATAAATAATGAAGAAACAGGGGAAAAACTGAATAAATATTGACAGTTCATTTTGAATACATATTTATATATAAAATCTTCTCAAGTTGGCCTTTACACAACCTATGACATTATATTAAGGGAGCTTTTAGCAGCATCTTTCTCCACAATAATCACAGAATCACAAAATGATTTGCATTGGAAAGGACCTTAAAGATTATCTTGATCCAACCCCCCTGCACCTTCCACTAGGCCTGGTTTTTATATATTACATATAAAATGTATATATTTACAAGCAATAACTTTCACCAGCTCCTCTCAGTGAAGTGAAAAACCAGCTACAAAGCAAATGACTAAAGGTGTTTTTTCCCTCTGACAACTCAAAGGAAAACCCTGTATCTCTCAAATGATAATTCATATTATCTTTTTTAAATTAGGGCCAAGGCACCAAGAGAAAAGTTACTGAATTCTGGGTGCCTCCATCCACACCCCACCCTGATGTGGTTACTGCTTACCCTGCTCAGTGTGGCCACATGACATTTCTTTCCAGCACTATCCCATCTTATCCCCAAATATTGCACTTATATTGTTGAAGGAACCACCCTACAGATTCTTCTCCTTGCCCTCTGACACCCCAGAGCTCTTTCAAGGTGGATGATGAAGCAGAGCACATATTTATTTCCTTGCTCACTTGAACCCAACGGGAAGACACAAATAGCAACAGTCAAAACAACCCCAAAAATACGACACCCAAGGGCATCTCAACAGAAATATCTGCTGCTGGATTTTGAAGGCTCTGTGGAGGACAGACCAGCAGAGTTTGGGAAGGTGCCACGGCCAGATCCATGTATCCATGTATCCCACTGCATGTCCTTGTGGGAAAGGCTGTGTCTTCCTTCCTTGCCAGCAGCAGTTCAGGTCCCTCAGACCCTCAAACCCACCACTTTTCACAGTGCTGGTGCCATTCCTGATCGGTGGCTCCGGTTTGCTGTGGGATGAACGAGGAACCACAGGCAGCTCCTCCTGCCCCTCTGCCTTCCCCCCTGCCAGGGGAGCTGGAAAAGGTGGGAGCAGAGAGTCAGGCACTCGAGGTGACCCACCATGCCAGTTTTGGCAGCTGAGGATGCCCAGATCAATCCTCCCCTCTGGCTGCTGAGAGGGAGGAAGAGGAAAGGGCAGAGAAGGGGATGAAGAGGAAGGCTGGAGGCTGCTGTTTGTGAGAGGAGGGGCTGCCAAGGGTGAATGCAAAAAGGCTGCTGACTCCTTGTGACACTTCCCACCCGGCTTTTAATGACCTTTAATTACAAAGGCCATTGTCCTGGATGTTCTCCCCCATGGCTTTGTTTGGCTTGTGCAATGAGGAAGCGCCTCAAGCTTTGCTCGGGGCAAGAGCAGCTCCTTAAACACCATCCCCTGCAACTCAGCTGGCCTGGAAAAACAACACAGGTGTGTTACCATCTTCACTGTGCAGAGCCTTTGCCCTCCTTTCAGTGGCAAGACAAGCTTGGATTACTCATGCCCTGTCCCATGCTCAGAATCCTAGAATGGATTGGGTTGGAAAAGACCTCCCAGATCATCGAGTCCAACCCTTGGGCCAACTCCAGTCCCTTTACCAGATCATGGCACTCAGTGCCACGGCCAAGCTCAGCTGAAAAACCTCCAGGGATGGGGAATCCACCCCCTCTCTGGGCAGCCCATTCCAATCCCTGAGCACTCTCTCTGCAAAGAATTTCTTTCTGCTCTCCAACTTCAATTTCCCCTGGCAGAGCTTGAGCCCATCGTGCCCCCTTGTCCTATTGCTGAGTGCCTGGGAGAAGAGACCAACCCCCACCTGGCCAGAACTTCCCTTCAGGCAGTTCCAGACAGTGCTGAGGTCACCTCTGAGCCTCCTCTTCAGGAAGATCCCCAGGAGTGATCCCCCTTTTTCCTGAGGAGCCCTGAAGACTCTGGGTGCTGGCTCAGCACGTGTGGTCACAGCAGACAATAAACTCCATCATCTGCCCCCAGACAGACCTCCTTGAGAGCTCAGAAGTCTCTCACTGCTGGGGCTGCTGGACTGGAAGGCCTTGTGATGGCACTGTGGTTTCCAGACATGACTAAAACATGACTCAGCCCCGCACTGTAAATGGGCCAAAAATACAATTTTAACTTGGCCCCGTATCTTTTTACAACACTGGGCTCCTTACAGTGACTTGGGAATGGCTCAGCTATTATTTCAGACACCCCTTCCTCTCACCTTTACTCCCTATTTCACTTGTGGAGGGCTCCCAGTAACTTTTGCCACTGGGATGCCCCGTGGAGCACAACTTGCTAAAGTGCAGGCAGGGAAGGAATGTCCAAATTACGGCTCATCTCAAGGGCTGCCTGCTGGGGGAGGGAGGCACAGTGCAGATAAAAGCATGTTTAACCCTGAGGAGAAGGAAAATAAAAGCTCAGAACCTACAGGTCTCCATTGGAATGTCTAGCTACTGAATTAGGAAGCTTGTTTTCTGGTTTTAAGTTACAGGGACACCTAGAAGTCTCCCAGACCGGATTAGTCAGCACGAGTCACTGTCTGGGAATTGTTTGGGTTTGCTGAGAGGAGGATAAAACAATTTAGAAAGAAAATCTAATACACAGATTTAAAACATAGGCTGCTTTCAGAGCAGGGAGGGGGGCAGGTCTGCTCTGTGGGCTGTAGAAAATGCTGGTTCCTTAAGGAAGGAAGGCTGTCAAAAGAGAGACAACCTGTTCCCTGCTGATAGAGAATTTCCTGGAGCATGTCAAAAGTGCCTCTGGCTGTTTTACTTTCAGAAGCCTCAAACACAGGAACATCTGTAGTTTTGCTGGGGAAGCTTAGATTGCAATCTTACTATTACCTTACACTTGACATGTCCTGTGAGCAGAGAAGAGATCCTGAGTCCAGGGCAGCCTGCAGGTCCAGCTCCTCAGGAGCTCTCTGACATCTGAATGAGCCTCACAACTCTGCCAGATTTATTCCTGCTGGCTGCTCAGTCCCATCTCCCCTGTTTGCTCACACCAGAATCCCTCAGGAGCAAGACTTCCCAGTGCATAGAATCATGGAATGGTTTAGGTTGGAAGGGACCTGAAAGATCATCCAGTGCCACCCCTGCCATGGGCAGGGACACCTCCCACCAGCCCAGGCTGCTCCAAGCCCTGTCCAACCTGGCCTGGGACACTCCCAGGGATGGGGCAGCCACAGCTGCTCTGCCCACCCTGTGCCAGGGCCTGCCCACCCTCCCAGCCAGCAATTCCTTCCCAATATCCTGTCTAACCCTCCCCTCTGGCAGTTTGAAGCCATTCCCCTTGTCCTGTCCCTCCATCCCTTGCAAATGGTCTCTCTCCATCTTTCTTGTGGCTCCTTCAGCTCCTGGAAGGCCACACTGAGGTCCCCCCAAAGCTTCTCCTCTCCAGGCTGGCCAATGCCAGCTGTGCCAGCCTTTCCTCCCAGCAGAGCTGCTCCATCCTCTGCCCATCCTGGGGCCTCCTCTGGCCTCTCCAGCAGCTCCAGGTCCTCCCTGTGCTGGGCACCCCCAAGTTCAGAACAGCTGTTTGCCAGCTGCAGGGACACCCCACGTACGAGGTGCAGGTGTCCCAGCCCTGGCAGCTCAGCAGGGGTTTGCCTGAGGGGCACTGGATCTCATGCCACAGAGTCCAGCCTGGATATTCCAGTGACCTCTGCTTTTTACAGGACCTTCTTCCAAGGATCCCAGTGGTCACTACATCTTCATGTTGCATGAGCATCATAGGCATGGAAGTCCTTGAAAGTGGCTGAAAATCAGTTAATTTTTACTCAAATAGCAAAATCCCTGCGTGAGGCCCCTGTGGCAAACTTCCCCCTTCCTCTCTGCCATGTCTGTGCTCATGAGTTGCTCTGAAACAAAGCAATAGGGGTTATTTCACTCAGGAGTGTTTCCTGATTCAATTTTACCCAGTAAAACAGTAGCTCAATTTTCAGAAGGGGGAAGCAAGTCTTGCCTTTCGTTTTCTGTTCTAGTCCCACCCCTAACATGTGTCTCTGACATTTCTCCAGCTTCCTGCAGACCAGGAGCATGGTGGTGTCAGCCCAGCACATGTGGCTTTGTGGGGTGTAGGATCACAGCCAGTCCAGTGCCAGTGTGTCCATCCCGTGGGCATCACACTCTGGGGGCTGGACCAGAGGGAGAACAGTCGTCCTGTTTTGAAACAGAAAGCCAAAACTCAGTGCACATGGCAGACATCTGTCCCTGTGGTCCTGAAATAATGTCCAGCTGTATCCTTTTGAAAATTATGAAACCAAAACGATTTTGGCTGCTGCCAGAGGTTGGAGCCTGCCAGCTAAGCTGGGGATCCTGGGCCTTCCAGGATCCTCACTTTGTGGGAAGCAGCAGTGACATGGTTGGGGTGAGTCAGCTCGTTGAACCACAGCTGATCAGAAGCATTTCCAAGGAGCCCCAGGCCAAATCAAGCTCTTCCTACACAGGGATTTTGGCTACTTTCCAGTGCTGTCCAGACTGTGGGTGAGATCCCACAGGCTCGCCTGGGTGACCTTGGAGTCCTCAGGTATTAAAGGGGCAGATATTTTATCTTGTAGTTCTGCCTTTCCAAGTGTGATCCCATAAATGTGCCTTGGTTGGTGGGATCCCTTTGTAAAGCCCTGTGTGCTGCCTAAGCTCCCTGGGTTTTTAGCCTGCTGTGAAATATTTGCATCCTTTCTGTTTTCTAAACACCTTAACTCTCCTTAAGACACCCCCTGATATGTTCAGGAATTTTCCAGTTGTCCATTTAGCCAGTGTGGTTCTATTAAATATGTGAGAAATTAGTCACTGGTTGAGTTCCCTCTTTGGAGGGGGTGAATTTTGCCACTTCTCGAGGTTTTCATGACTACAGAGTACTCAGAAAAGAGCAGGTGGGACAGAGAGACCCCTTCAGTCACTTCTGTGAGGGAGATTTTTGTGCCTATTTACAGTAATATCTACAGGGATATGAGATTCGCCTCCCACAAGAAGGTTTGTGGTTTCAGTCACACAGTTACACATGAGGGAAGAGTGATTTGGGGGAGATGAGGGGCTTTAAATAAATAAAATTAGGTTTCCCAGCTGTTATCCTTCCCACATGGATATCACAACTAGGAAATGGAAAAAAGTTCTGGGAGAAAAAAAAAAAACAACAGTTCTGTTACAGGAATGAGGTTTTTCTTTGTCTATTAGAGATGCAAGAAGAGTCCCCAAACTGTGGTTTGTCCTTCCAGTGTAGGAATTTGTAAATAGCTGAGGAAAAACAAAATAAACCAAACCAAAACAAAAACTCCTGAATGTTTTTTTCTATCCTTGGTAAAACAAATGTATTAGAGGTAAACCATCCTAGGAATCAGGCTCTCCTCTGTGATGCTAATGGAGGCAAATGCTGCAAGAAGGGGAAGAACTTCATTTTCTTACAGGGACTGCTCAGATCTCTGAGAATTCAACTCCTCAAGTTGTTTAGCCTGGAGAAGAGGAGGCTCAGAGGTGACCTCAGCACTGTCTATAACTACCTGAAGAGAAGTTCTGGCCAGGTGGGGGTTGGTCTCTTCTCCCAGGCACTCAGCAATAGGACAAGGGGGCACGATGGGCTCAAGCTCTGCCAGGGGAAATTGGAGATCAGAAAGAAATTCTTTGCAGAGAGAGTGCTCAGGGATTGGAATGGGCTGCCCAGAGAGGGGGTGGATTCCCTATCCCTGGAGGTTTTCCAGCTGAGCTTGGCCGTGGCACTGAGTGCCATGATCTGGTAAAGGGACTGGAGTTGGCCCAAGGGTTGGACTCGATGATCTGGGAGGTCTTTTCCAACCCAATCAATTCTATGATTCTATGATTCTAAGTGCCCCTTTGTTCATTTGTGCCACAGCTCACAGCGTGGATGGAGCTTTATGACTTCTGTTTGCTGAGTGATGCATCTTAGCACAGAATGTACTTGACTAAGGATTTATCCCTGAGTTCTTCACTTGCTGCAGGAAAACCCCCTTCCTTCCTGTGCCTCAGTTTCCTCATCTGCACACGGGTAGTGACACTGATCTTTGCGAGAAGCCCTTTGAGCTCCACTGATGAAAAGGTTTATGGAGAGGAGGTTGTTGTCATTATTGTCTGCAGTTTAAAAACATGCCCATAAATCACTTTTCAGGGATGGTGAAGAAGCTTCCATTGGCTCCGGAGCTGGGTGACTGAACAGGGAAGAATCTCCTTCTTTGGCATTTTCTCTGAGTTTTAATAACTTTGAACTCTTGCTTTAGATCTTGTTTACATTAGGCTGGTTTAGTAACTGTGTGTCTCCCTCCAGCAATTGTCTCCTTCTTCCCCACCTTCCTCAGGTATTTGGTTTAGGTACCAAACCTCTGACTCAGGTCTTCCTGGAGAATGGCTGAGCCAGGGTGGATGGAAGAAGAAATTATTTTTACCTGTTGGAGAGCTGAGGGACTTAATGGGAGAAAGAGGCAGAGGCCAGAACTGTCATGGACACACCACCATAATCTTGGCTGTTACCACACCCTCTGGAAATGTTAAACACAAACTGTATGGGTGGTGTGTGCTAAAAATGTTCAGGTCCGAGGATGGCAATGGGTCCTTCTAACACGTACAGGCTCAGAGGGTGTGAAGCTCAGCTTTGCTCTGTGCTGGGGTGGCCTCACCTGCAGTCCTGAAGGTGTTTGGGGCACCACAAAATAAGAAGGATGTAAAGCTATTAGAGAGTGTCCAAAAGAGGGACATAAACATGGTGAAGAGCCTGGAGGGGCCACATAAGGAGTGGCTGAGGGGAATTGGTTTGTTCATCCTGGAGGAGGCTGAGGGGAGATGGATTCATTGGGGGCTGCAGCTGCTCCCAAGGGGCAGCTCCATCTCTGATCAGTGTGACAGGGCCAGGCCCAGGGCACGGCTGGAGCTGTGCCAGGGCAGGGGCAGGTGGGATCTCAGCCAAAGGCTCTTCCCCCAGAGAGTGGTGGGCACTGCCCAGGCTCCCCAGGGCAGTGGGCACGGCCCCGAGGCTGCCAGAGCTGCAGGAGCCTTTGGGCAATGGGACAGGGCAGGGGGGACTGTTGGGGTGTGCTGGGCACAGCCAGGGCTGGCACTGGATGGTCCTTGGGGGTCCCTCCCAACTCAGAATAATCTACAATTCTAGCAGTTGACACACGTGCAATTGTGCAACACAGAAGCAGATCCCCCCGGCACAGCATCATTGCTTCTGGTTCTCCGCAAGGCTGTGGCAGGTGAAGGGGCTGCTCAGAGCACGGCACGGCATGTCCTGTCACAGCGTGGCTCCTGTCCCAGCGGGGCTCCTGTCCCAGCGGGGCTCCTGTCCTGCCACAGCGGGGTTCCTGTCCTGCCACAGCGGGGCTCCTGCTCTGTCCCCACCAGGGCCGGGCAGTCGGGAGCATCCCCACATCCCGAGGGGGGACCATATGCCCTTCTCGCCGGGCAGAGGATGCGGAGAGGCACCGAGCGGGACGCAGTGGCAGGGCAGGGCAGGGCAGGGCAGAGCCCAGCAGGGCAGGGCCGGGTAGGACAGGGCTCCTCGATGCTGCCGGTTCTCGCTGTTTTCCGGCAGATGGAGCTCCGCTCCCAACGATGCTGGCTCAGCCCGTCCTCGCTGCGCGCACCCAGTAAAATGAGTGAAGAAACATCACCATCTCCAGGCTGGTCCAGCCTGGGTGTCACAGCCCCACATCCACCACAGCATCACTGAACCATCGAGGCTGGCAGAGACCTGCAGGACCATCCAGTCCCGGCCTCACCAGCACCACCACAATCACCCCCAATCCATGTCCCCAAGGGCCACTTCCAGACCCCTCTGGGACACTTCCAGAGACAGTGACTGCCCCACCTCCCTGGGACACTCATTCCAAGGCCTGAACACTCCTGCAGCGAAAAATTGTTTCTAATCTCTGAGGTGAACCTGCCCTGGTACAGCTTGAGGCCATTTCCTCCCATCCTTTCCCTCGGGCCATGGCAGAACACCCCTCCCCTCAGGGTCTGTCCTGGAGCCTGGCAGAGCCACTGCCTGGCAGCACTGACCCCGTGTCTCAGCTCCCACACTGTTCTCTCCATGGCCTTCCCAGCAAAGCTCACGTGCCCTCAGGGTGAAACACGTTTTCAGGCTGTGTCATGGAGTGTTCACTGAGAGCTACATCAAACTCAGTTGCACCTTCAGCATCTTCCTCCCTCACAGCTGTTGCCCAAATCAAAACACCTGACACTGTCTACTCCAGAAGGAAGAATTTTATTGCTTCCATCAGCCAGGCTTCCCTGGGAATCACCAACAGGGTGTGCTAGACAGTCTCTCTCATGATCTTGGTGAGTTTCTGGATCTTGGACCTTGTTGACATATCCACGATTTTCCTTCAGTTCCTTCCTCAGATCCAAGGAATTGTGGAACTCCTAAAGCAAAGAATGAGGCAGAGAGAGCGAAGGAAGCAGGCAGAGCTGCCTCCTGTGCCCCTGGATCCTCCCAGCTGGCAGGAGGATGCCCAGCAGGATGGCCTGGGTGCCTCCCAGCCTTGGGGTCCTCCCCCAGCCTCAGCAAGGTGGATCATCCTCCTGTTGCTCCCTTTCCCTTCCTTCAGGCACAAAGAGCCCCTCCCCGGCCCTGTCGATGATATTCAGGTGTAGGAAAGGAGCCAGCAGCTCCCCCGCGGGGTCCCAAAGCTGAGCTCCTCCCTCCCATCCCGCGGGAGAAGAGCTCCGTGTCCTGCGGCAGGGGAAGGATGTCCGGGAGAAAGAGAAGGCAGAGGGTCCTGCTGTGCAGCTGCCCAGAAACACTCCAGTTAAAGCTGCACACACAGCCCTGCTCTGTGTCAGGAGCACGGGCGGGGCTGGGCAGGGAAGGTTCTTGTCCCCCCCAGCAGAGGCTGGCACTGTGCCCCCCTTAGTTCCAAGCCTTTCCGAGTGCAAGGCAAGCAGTGCCAGAAGGAGAATGGGCAGCCAAGTGTGACTTACTTGTCCAGTGGTTCCCACTCCATGCTCTGGGCCAGGCAGAGCCGTTGGGGAGGGAATGGGAGTTGCTGTGGCCAATGCCTGGCAAGCGGCGCCATTGGCAGGCTCTGCTTCTGTGGGTGAGAGGAGAGGTTTAGAGAGGCTGAGAGAGCTTGAGAGAGGAGAGGGCAGGGGCAGAGAGGGCAGGGGAGAGGAGGGGAGGGAAGGAGGATTGAGAGGGAAATGGAGAGGAGGGGAGGGGGGAGAGGAGAGGGAGAGGGTAAGCGGGTGAGAGGGAAGGGGAGGAGATGAGAGGGGAAGGGGGAGAGGGGAGAGGGGGGGATTGGAGGGTAGGGGAGGTGTGGGGGTGAGTGTGAGTGCATCCATTATGGAAAGCTCTATGGAGTGCACCCTTACTATGCAATATTTTATAATGTAATGTAATATAATATGATATAATATATTCTATATACTATACTACTATTATACTGAAATGTTCTTAATATGTGTATTCCTTAGTTCCTCTCTATGCCTATTTCATAGTATTATAAACAGAGTAACCTATTTTCCTAATCTCAATTAATTAATACACATGAAGTGTCTAAATGACTTAGTGGATTTGGGATAAAGGGAAGGGTGAAAGGGAGGAGAGAAAGGAAGAGATGACTTTAAGAGGGAGAGAGAGGGAAAGGGAGAGGAAAAAGAGATGCCAAGTTCTTCTTCCAATGTCCCAGTTGCAGCAGTTCAATCTGGCAAGAAAGACAAAGGAAAAGTTCTAAAAGCCACCCAGCCTTGTGAGTGAGAACTGCCCTGAGACAGGCAGCAAAAGTGAGAAAGGATTGACTTGTTGGTTGGAAGGATGTCAGTGTTGGAAGAACAGCCCTGACTCGTGTGTCTGTCTGGCTCAACTGTTCCCTTTGGGGTTCTGAAGGCCCAATCAAACTCCCACTCCATCCCTAGGGAGGGACGTGCCCCTGCAGGGCACTGGAGGATGTGCAGCCCCAGGAAATGCCTTTCCTGGAGAAACAAGGGCCTGAGGGCACACCCTGAGTTCCACCTTCTCCCGTTGTTCTCAAAGAAGGCAGAAGGGGGTGAGCACCCTCAGACCGTGCTGGGCTGATTTCTCTGCAGGTTGTGCCAGGAGCAATCAGGGAGCTCTTGTTTTACATCTTCAGACCTGATCATAGCTCAGTATTGTCTGAGTCCAAAGCTGTAGTTAAACACTCTTGCAGAGATGGGACTGCCACCAAATTCCACTGTTTTCTATTGAGGGGGAGCCCTTACAACTTGTGTTTTTATAAATAAGTGCTTTTCTAACAACTCTGTGCATTTAGCAACCAAATTCAACCATCTTACCCAGGGACATTTGATGCAGCTGCTCATGTGGCCAAGGTGGAGCACAATCTTCCTTCTCCTGGGTAGGAGATGGCTCAGGACTCAGCCAACTCCAAGGCTGGGAGAAGCACAAGACACCTTCTCAAAGCAGGATGGAAATTCTTCTGCTTTTTCATGTGGCAAAGACACGATGCTGACATTGTTACTCCAGCATTTAACTCACTGCCTTGTCTGTAGCTTTGGCTGGAATGGTTGTCAGTTTGGGGTTAATGGGCAATGCTCATCTAAAGGAGATTGACATCATCTTTACCTGCACTTTGGATCCTCTTCACCAGGCCTGATGCTGGTGGCACAATCCTGAGGGAAAGCTGGAATTGCAATTCCTGAGTGAGAGAAGGGAGAGAAACCCCCCCAGCAGAAAGAGCTTGACATCACCAGGGGTGACCAGGGGCCCAGGAGCAGGGGTGGGGATTCCCTGGAATGTGGCATTACCTGAACTGGGCTCAGGGCTCAGGCAGCAGGACCACTTCTCGGGCAAGTGCTCGATGCCCTCCGGGAGCTTCTGCCACTCAGACAGGCGTGAGCCACGTCTGGGCTGGGGTGTCCTGGGGGGGAAACAACATCAGGCCTGGCACAGGAAAGGCTCATTCCCATGGCTGAGGGTAAATCAACAACAACAACAACAGGAGGTGAAGTCCTTTGCTGGCACACTGGTTGGCACTCACTGCATCTCCTCAACTGGCAGAGCCAAGGGATCTTCCTCCTTCTTCTTCCTTTTCCTGTCATTCCAGGAATCACTGAGCTTCTCTCCCAGGACTCCTCTGGTGAGTCTACAAGGAAATGATTTGAAAAGGCCACCTGAAATAATCCAATTCTAGCACAGCAAGAACTTTATAAACTCCAATGACAGAATAAGTGTATGACCCACTCCAATCTCTCAGTTACCTCTTCCTGGGTGGAATGTGGTTGGTATGCACGGAATCTATTCCAGGAGGATTCCTCACAGAACAGAGGACAGAACAGACTCCAGATTTTATTGCCTGTATCTTGGAGAGCAAAGCAAGAAGATGTTCCACAATTAGTACCAAAGGTGTGTCTGACTGGAGCCACTCAAGCTCCACCTCAAGGTCAGTCCCACTCATTGAGTCATTATCAAGAAAGTGCTGGAAAAGCAGGATCCAGTAACTGCTAAGGATGCAAAGGGGAGGGTCTGGGATGTTAGGAAAGGGTCAGTGGAACTCTGGCAACACGTGCAGGGGGAAGGAGGAACAGGGAGGAACAAGCAGGGGGTACACAAGGTAAAGGTATGGAAGGAGCTGGTTGCACATAAACCAGGGCTGGGCAGTAACCATGAGCTTTCATTCTTCCTATTTAGAGCAGAGGAGTTTATCAAGTCTTTCAGAGTGGGCAACACCATTAGATAGGAAATCTAAATTCAAATACCTGTATTCATTTGTGGTGTCAAAATCCTGTGAGTACTGAGTCGGGTTTAGGAAGTTGCAGTGTCAATGCAGTTCATGTCATGTCAGTCCAAATCCAGTGTCAATCCAGCTGATGGGATGTCAGTCCTTGTTGAGTGTCAGTCCGGCTGAGTCATGTCCAGGGTGCTGGGCTTGCTGGGGGTCCCTTTCCATGGACAGGGTTCCCCCCTGAAGGTGGTTTTGCCCTTCTGTCCCAATTAGTTCTCTTCTTTCAGTCATTCCTGAAACAGGTCTGAGGTTTGGGGGTCTCTGGTGCTCTTGAGCCCCTCCAGTCCACGGCCACTTCTTGGCCCCATTCCTGCCCTTGTGCTGTGCCGTGTTGTGCTGATCTTGGGAAGTCCACCAGGGATGTTTGTCCTGGCAAATGCTGCCCGCCCTGCCATGTCTGGGGCGGGCCTGGCCCTGGGGCAGGGCCTAATCCTCGGGCTGTCCCTCCAGGCAGGAGCGGAAGAGCCTGCCCAGAGCCCACAGTGCCCGCCTGAGGCGGGAGGGACGTTTCTTGGGGGCAGCCACATCCCTTCTGGGGGCAGTCACATCCCTTCTGGGGACAGCCACATCCCCTCTGGGGGCAGTCACATCCCTTCTGGGGACAGCCACATCCCCTCTGGGGACAGCCACATCCCCTCTGGGGGCCTGGGGCTGGAGTTGGGGAGGGGAGGCCCAGCCTGGCACTCGTGTGCAGGGTTGGGACACACGGCGCTCAGCCCATGCCTGGCGAGGGACGGGCACTGTCAGCCTTTCCTCTCTCTCTTCTGCTTGGGGCAGCTCCAGGACACTCAGTTCTTCCCACTCGTCGTCCTCCCGCCGAAAGGGCTTGACCTCGATGGTGTGGACGGTCACGTGTTGTTGCCAGTCCTGCAGTTCCAGCTCTCTGTCGCTGTCATCTTCCCACCGGGATGGCACTGAGCCTCTGTGTTCTTCCCAGTCGGAAAACTCTTGGCCCATGGAGCTGTCCTCATGGGAAAACTCTTGGCCAAGGGAGTCCTCCCAGCTGGACAGCAGGTCCTGGTAGCTACTGAAATGTCCAGGGGACGACTCCTCCTGGCCGAAGGATTCAGAGCTGGACCGTACCTGTGGGCTGTGACCTCCTTTTCCTTCTGACTGCTCTTCCTGTTTGGAGTGCTCCTTGTCGCTCAGTCCTTGGGAGCCACTCACTTCTCTCTGGGTCAGCTCTTCCTTGATGTTTCCTTCACACTCATCCTGCCGCCGAAAGGGCTTGACCTCGATGGTGTGGACGGTCACGTGTTGTTGCCAGTACTGCAGTGCCAGCTCTCTGTCCCTCTCATCTTCCCACCGGCATAGCACTGAGCCTCCGTGTTCTTCCCAGTTGGAGCTACTTCCTTCTCCTTGGGACAGCTCTTGCTTGATGTTTTCCTCCCAGTCAGACACTTCCTGGTAGCTCTTCCCTTCTCCTTGGGGCTCCTCTTCCTCAATGTATTCTTCCCAGTCAGACAGTTTTTGGTCATCCTTGCCTTGCCCAGGGAACAGCTCCTGCTCAGGGAGGTCTTCCCCTTGGGACACTTGTTGGCATGTGTTATTTTCTTGGGACAGCTCCTGGTCTTCCTCATCTTCCCACTGGGAAGCCTCTTGGTCAACATGGTATGTCCAGTGTATCCCTTCCCCAGCCAGGGCCCCCTCCTGGGTCTCTTGCAGTGCCTGGACTGATTCCCCCTCTGCCTCCTTGTCTTCTTCCTGCTCACTGAGGATCTGGGTTCGCACCTCAGGAGTCGAGGGGCTGGAGGGGGAGCAGAGGCTCTGTGGGGCAGGGACTGGGCTCTCTTCCCTTTCTTCTGGAACTGTTGTTACCACCTTTGCAGCCCTGCTCTGCTCCAGCTCTCTCTGTGCCTGCAGCTGCTGGATGGATCTCCTGAGCTCAAGCTCAGCCTGGCTCAGGATCTCAGTGGTGATGAGCTTGGCGAAGTCCAGCAGGGCCTGGCTGCTCTCTGAGGGGCCCTGTGGGGCAGGAACTGGCCTCTCTTCCCTTTTTACTACAACTGTTGTTACCACCTCTGCAGCCCTGCTCTGCTCCAGCTCTCTCTGTGCCTCTACCTGCTGGATGGATCTCCTGAGCTCAAGCTCAGCCTGGCTCAGGATCTCAGTGCTGATGAGCCCAGCAAAGTCCAGCAGGGCCTGGCTGCCCTCTGAGGGGCCCTGTGGGGCAGGGACTGGGCTGTGTGGGGCAGGGACTGGGCTCTCTTCCCTTGCTGATGGAACTGTTCTCACCATCTCTGCAGCCCTGCTCTGCTCCACATCTCTCTCTTCCTCCAGCTCCTGCCTCACTCTCTGCACCTCAAGCAGAGCATTGCCCAGCATCTCACTGAAGATCTGATGCTCTGCCTCCATCAGGGCCGGGATGCCATCTGAGATACTCTCCAGAGTATTGACTGGGGTCTGTGGCAATTCTGGGCTAACTGTTAGCACTGACTCTGCAGTCAGGCTCTCTTCCAGCTCTCTCTCTTCCTTCTCCTGCTGGCTGGATCCCTGGAGCTCAAGCTCAGCCTGGCTCAGGATCTCACTGGACGTGTCCTGGTTTGTGTCCAGAAGGGCCTGGCTGCCCTCTGAGGGGCTCTTTGGGGCAGGAACTGGGCTCTGTGGGGCAGGGACTGGGCTCTCTTCCCTTGCTGATGGAACTGTTCTCACCATCTCTGCAGCCCTGCTCTGCTCCACATCTCTCTCTTCCTCCAGCTCCTGCCTCACTCTCTGCACCTCAAGCAGAGCATTGCCCAGCATCTCACTGAAGATCTGACGCTCTGCCTCCATCAGGGCCGGGATGCCATCTGAGATACTCTCCAGAGTATTGACTGGGGTCTGTGGCAATTCTGGGCTAACTGTTAGCACTGACTCTGCAGTCAGGCTCTCTTCCAGCTCTCTCTCTTCCTCCACCTGCTGGCTGGATCCCTGGAGCTCAAGCTCAGCCTGGCTCAGGAGCTCACTGGACTTGTGCTGCTCTGTGTCCAGCAGGGCCTGGCTGCCCTCTGAGGGGATCTGCTTTGAGTGTCTCTGAACTTTTTCTTCAGGCAGCTCAGGGCCAACATCATCTTCCTCTTCAGACTCTTCTTGGTATCCACTGACGTCTCTCTGATACTGCTGAGCAATCTCCATCTCGTCGCACCATTTCCAGAAATCCTCATCCTCAGAAAATTCCTCCTCAGCCTCTTCATTGGTGACTTCTCTCTTATACTGCTGAGCAATTTCCATCTCATCACAACATTTCCAGAAATTCTCCTCCTCAGAAAACTCTTCCTCCTCCGTCTCTTCACTGGCCAGGACTGACTGTCCTGCTCCCGCCGTCTGCTGCCCACTGAGGGCCTGGCCTCCCAAATAGGAGAGCACAGGCCAGAGGCAGCAGGGGCTGTGTGGGGGAGGGACTGGGCTCTCTTCCCTTTCTGCTGGAGCTGCTGCTTCCATTTCTGCAGCCATGGTTTGTTCCTCCTCTCCAAAGGCTGGAGACCCTTCTGCCTTTTCCTCCCCAGCACTGAGAGGCCCCTGGGGCTCCTTCTCCTCAGCAGCTCTGGCTGGGGCAGCAGCTGCTGGCTCAGTGTCCGTGGGACTCAGCGGGGCAGGAGCTGAGCTGGGCAGCTCAGGGGCTGCCTCTCCTACCACCTCTGTGCTCACACTGGGGTTCCTCGTCTGGTTATCCATCTGCCTTGTTCTCTGCTCCAGCAGGATCCAGGGAGCTGCTTCACGCTGGCCGAGCTGCTCTCCTGGCTGGGGCACCCCCGGGCTCTGCGTTCCTTAAATAGCCCTGGGCAGGGCGGGGCTCTGGGATGTCACAGAGGGCTCTGGGCATCACCATGGCCCGTGTCACAAAGGGCCCCGGAAGGCACCTGGGATGTCACAAAGGGCCACCATTTAAGCCTCCATTCTCTCTGTCTATCTCCCTTCAGGAGACCTTGCTCCCAGCACCTCCCTGCAGGACTGTGGCACACACAATTACTCCAAAACAAATAAACGTTGCATCAAAAAATAATAAATCATTATAAAATAACAAATTATTTAAAACTAAAATACAAGAAACTAAATATTATAATAATGACAGTATGTACTCCAATATATAATATTGATATAAATCTATACCATACATGACAACTACTTATAATATTTAAATATTCCACACGACACCCCGACCTGCGCAGGGCAGAGCCCAGAGGGTTTGGCCGGATGGCCGTGCCAGGGAGGTGTGGGCAGGGGCTCCATGGATGAGGGCTGAGGGGTGTCCCTCAGGGCTGTGCCTCAGCCCCGCGGGCTCCGCAGGGTCTGCGTCGATGGCACACAGCGGGGCCAGCGCTCCCGCTGCACGTCGGCAGGGACCGGAGCTGAGCGGGGCAGGGGACACCACGGAAGGACGGGGCCATCCTGAGGCACCTGGACAAGCTGGAGAAGTGGCACCACGAGAACATCAGGAGGTGCCACAAGGCCAGGTGGCAGAAGCTGCCCCTGGGTCAGGACAATCCCAGAGGCCTGGAAACATCAAGGCTGGCAGAGACCTGCAGGACCATCCAGTCCCGGCCTCACCAGCACCACCACAATCACCCCCAATCCATGTCCCCAAGGGCCACTTCCAGACCCCTCTGGGACACTTACAGACACAGTGACTGGCCCACCTCCCTGGGACACTCATTCCAAGGCCTGAACACTCCTGCAGGGAAAAATTGTTTCTAATCTCTGAGGTGAACCTGCCCTGGTACAGCTTGAGGCCATTTCCTCCCATCCTTTCCCTCGGGCCATGGCAGAACACCCCTCCCCTCAGGGTCTGTCCTGGAGCCTGGCAGAGCCACTGCCTGGCAGCACTGACCCCGTGTCTCAGCTCCCACACTGTTCTCTCCATGGCCTTCCCAGCAAAGCTCACGTGCCCTCAGGGTGAAACACGTTTTCAGGCTGTGTCATGGAGTGTTCACTGAGAGCTACATCAAACTCAGCTGCAGCTTCAGCATCTTCCTCCCTCACAGCTGTTGCCCAAATCAAAACACCTGACACTGTCTACTCCAGAAGGAAGAATTTTATTGTTTCCATCAGCCAGGGGTCCCTGGGGATGACCAGGACAGTGTGCTAGACAGTCTCTCTCATGATCTTGGTGAGTTTCTGGATCTTGGACCTTGTTGACATATCCACGTACTTCTCTCCAATGTTGACAATCATCCCACCAAGGATCGATGGGTCAGTCTACACAAGGAACATGGAATAGAAAGTCTGTGAGGAAAAATTTCTTAGCCTAGAATACAATTTTGACACTAGCAAAAAAAAGGAATACACTTTTCCACACAGCCTTCTTAGAAATAACTTTGTGGTCATTGCATTTCAAAGCTAGGATTTTAAGAATTAAAGCAACAGTCTTGTCTACAAGAAAGTAAAGAACTATTCAACAGCAACAGGATGCAGTGAGATCTTCACAATCCATTTTTTAAGCCCTTAACATTAACTTGGTGAAATTTATTACAGGTGAAAACTCCAGACCTTGGTCTCCAGCTTCAAGACCTCTCCCTTAGCCAGGAATCCATTTAAAGCACTTTTTAGCTCAGTCAGGTTGGCCTCATCCAAGGGCTGAAAAACAGGAACAAGAAGGAAAATGAAGGAGTTGAAAACTTTCCAATAATGTAACGGGGACCCAGATTTCCTACTCAGATCCTTTTGAAGAAAGACACTCCCAAAAGGAAAAGGCAGACTAAGCAGCACTCTGGAACAGGGATAACCAAAGAGCAGCACAGGAACAACCACTTTGTGCCCTTATTTCATGAAACATTTCCATTTCTGAAATAAGAACAGGGGCAGCTCTATGTGCAAATCAGGCTGACTTTTATCAGCCCCTGATTTCACATACTGGAAGAAAACCAGTGAGCTGGTAAGGTGAAATGGGAGGAACAGGTTTCATTTTTGACCAGTAACTGCTGGATATGCAAACCCTCTTTGCAGAAAGACGTGCAGCTTGGCAGGGGGAGCCGTCTCCTCCCTGCTCACACAGCAGCTCCTGTTGCAGAGGGCAGGGGCACCCTGGGCAGGTTTGCCCGCTCTCCCCTGGCACGCTGCCATGCTCCAGAGGCTCCCAGCCCACCTGTGCCGTGGTGACCGTGCACAGCACCTCCCCTCGGAACGCGCTCATGATCTTGCCGAAGGCAGCCACGATGTCCGGGGTGTGGCGCAGGCGGCCGTTCTGGGCCAGCAGGTCTGCAAAACACCAAAGCACCGCGGGCTCGGAGCAGCCCAGGGGCACATCTGGGCAGCCCAGGGGCACATCTGGGCAGCCCAGGAGCAGGGACAACGGGTGGCACTGCTTGGATGCCCTCCCGGAGCCCAGGAGTCACTCACTCATCAGGTTGACAGTGATGGGGGACATCTTCTCTCTTGCCAAGGCGTCGCTCACGGCTTTCTGTTTCACTGCGCTCTTGGTGTGAGGGTTCATCACCACGCTGGACAGCTTGGGGTCCTTCAGGAGGGTCTGAGGGGAGACACAAGGAGGTGGGAAAGGCCAGGAGTTTTCC
Organism: Pithys albifrons albifrons; assembly: GCF_047495875.1. Lineage (NCBI taxonomy): Eukaryota > Metazoa > Chordata > Aves > Passeriformes > Thamnophilidae > Pithys > Pithys albifrons. The sequence goes on from NC_092458.1 coordinate 125,637,976, forward strand.
AGGCATTCCAAGGCCCAATTGGAGCAGCCAGAGCAGGAAACACAGTAATTCTGGAGTGAAAACAATGAGCTCTGGAGCTGATGTGAAGCAGAACAGCAGCTGCTGCCATAGAATCATGGAATGGTTTAGAAGGGACCTCAAAGGCCACCCAGTGCCACCCCTGCCATGGCAGAGACACCTCCCACCAGCCCAGGCTGCTCCAAGCCCTGTCCAACCTGGCCTGGGACACTCCCAGGGATGGGGCAGCCACAGCTGCTCTGCCCACCCTGTGCCAGGGCCTGCCCACCCTCCCAGCCAGGAATCCCTTCCCAATATCTCAGTGAAGCCCTGGGGCACAGGGAAGGCAGCAGAGGTGCCAGTAGGCTGTTGCAGGAACCAGCCCAGGAGCCTCCTGAGGAGCAGCAGCAGCAGGGAAACCCCTCCCTGCTGCCACCCCTTGGCAGCTCCAGCTGTGGAACACTTACCCACACCCGGCTCAGCTCCTTCTCCACCTGCTCCAGCTTCTTCTGCTTGCTGGCTGCTGAGTACAGGGCGGTGGCATAGCGCCCTTCCAGCCCATACACCTGGATGGGGGGCTGTGGAGACAGTGGGGGTGCTCAGGGGGGCCTGGGGGGCAGGGACCCCCTGCCCGATCGGCTACACCAGCCTGGAGACCCCCCAGCACCTGGCACTGTGACCATCCTTGAGACCCCCCAGCATCTGGCACTGTGACCATCCTGGAGACCCCCCATCACCTGGCACTGTGACCAGAATGGAGACCCCCCATCACCTGGCACTGTGACCAGGATGGAGACCCCCCCATCACCTGGCACTGTGACCATCCTGGAGACCCCCCATCACCTGGCACTGTGACCATCCTGGAGACCCCCCATCACCTGGCACTGTGACCAGAATGGAGACCCCCCATCACCTGGCACTGTGACCAGGATGGAGACCCCCCCATCACCTGGCACTGTGACCATCCTGGAGACCCCCCATCACCTGGCACTGTGACCATCCTGGAGACCCCCCATCACCTGGCACTGTGACCAGGATGGAGACCCCTCATCACCTGGCACTGTGACCAGGATGGAGACCCCTCCAAATTCCTCACCTTGTCCAGCCACGAGACCACCCCTGTCACTTGCCACTTTGACCAGCTTGGAGAGCCCGGGATCCCCGTGCTCCCTCACAATGACCAGCCTGGAGACCTGCCCCGTCCCCCCGCCCCGCTCGCCTTGACCTGCTCAGAGACCACCCCTGGCCCCCTCACGATCCCTCTGCCCCCTCACTGACCATCTCGGACACTCCCCTGCCCCCTCACGACCCCCTGCCCCCTCACGGACCATCTCGGACACTCCCCTGACTCCTCACGACCCCCTGCCCTCTCACCTTCACCAGTTTGGACACCGGCCTCGCCGCTGTCGTGCTCAGCTGCCGCACCTGGGGGAAACAAAGGGGATAACGGCGGGGTCAGCGCGGCCCTCGGGGCGTGGGACGAGGTTCGGGCCCGTCGGCGGGGCGGGGGCCCGGCCACAGTTCCGTCTCCCCCAGTTCACCTTCAGGGCCGCCCCCATCGCCGCCGCCGCCGCCATGTTTCCCCGCCGCCGCTCAGGGTCACTGCGCACAGCGCATGCGCCGAGACGCCCCGCCCACAGCCCGCGCCGCGAGGCACGCTGGGAGCTGTAGTTCGGTGGGGCGCCCCCTGCCGGGCTGGCGGCGAGCAGGGCCCGGGCCTCGGGGGAAGTGTCACCGTGTCGGTGTCACTGTCAGTGTCACCGTGCCCTCAGTGTCACCGTGTCAGTGTCAGTGGCACTGTCAGTGGCACCGTGCCCTCAGTGTCACCGTGCCAGTGTCACTGTCAGTGTCACTGTGCCCTCAGTGTCACTGTGCCCTCAGTGTCACTGTCAGGGTCACCATGCCCTCAGTGTCACCGTGCCCTCAGTGTCACTGTGCCCTCAGTGTCACTGTGCCCTCAGTGTTACTGTCAGGGTCACCATGCCCTCAGTGTCACCGTGCCCTCAGTGTCACTGTGCCCTCAGTGTCACTGTGCCCTCAGTGTCACTGTCAGGGTCACCATGCCCTCAGTGTCACTGTGCCCTCAGTGTCACTGTGCCCTCTGTGTCACTGTCAGTGTTCCTGTGCCCTCTGTGTCACTGTCAGTGCCACTGTGTCCTCCATGTCACCATGACCTCAGTGCCACTGTCAGTGTCACTGTGCCCTCAATGTCAGTGTGCCCTCAGTGTCACTGTCAGGGTCACCATGCCCTCAGTGTCACTGTGCCCTCAGTGTCACTGTCAGGGTCACCATGCCCTCAGGGTCACTCTGCCCTCAGGGTCACTGTCAGGGTCACCATGCCCTCAGTGTCACTGTGCCCTCAGTGTCACTGTGCCCTCAGTGTCACTGTGCCCTCAGTGTCACTGTCAGTGTTCCTGTGCCAGTGTCACTGTCAGTGCCAATGTGTCCTCCATGTCACCGTGACCTCAATGTCACTGTCAGTGTCACTGTGCCCTCAGTGTCACTGTGCCCTCAATTGTCACTGTTGGGGTCATCATGCCAGTGTCACTGTAAGTGTCCCTGTGTCCCTCAGTGACACTTTCAATGTCCCTGTTGCCCTCAGTGTCCCTGTGGTGACCCTGTGCCCTCCATGTCACTGTCAGTGTCCCTGTGCCCTTGGTGTCCATGTGCCCACAGTGTCCTTGTGCCCACAGTGTCTCTCATTGCATGGTGTCCCTGTCCCTTTCAGTGTCCCTGTGGTGTCCCTGTCCCCATGGTGTCCCTGTGGTGTCCCTGTCCCCATGGTGTCCCTGTGCTCCTGGTGTCCCTGTCCCCATGGTGTCCCTGTGCCCTCGGTGTCCCTGTGCTCCTGGTCTAACTATGCTCCTGGTGTCCGTGTCCCCATGGTGACCGTGTCCCCATGGTGTCCCTGTGCCCCTCACTGTCACAGTCAGTGTCTCTATCCCCAAGTGTCCCTGTGCACCAGGTGTCCTTCATGAACAGCTCCAGCATCGGTCCCTTTCATGGAGTCACAAGTCCTTCCTGCAGCCTGGGCTTCTCTCTCCACGGGCCCACACGGCCCTGCCAGGACCCTGCTCCAGGGTGGGCTTCCCACAGAGTCACAGCCTTTTTGGGGCATCCCCCTGCTCCGGGGGGGCTCCTGCAGGGGCTGCAGGTGGATCTCTGGTCTCCCATGGACCGCCAGGGGCTGCAGGTGGATCTCTGCTCCCCATAGACCTCCACAAGCTGCAGGTGGATCTCTGGTCCCCATGGACCTCCACAAGCTGCAGGTGGATCTCTGCTCCCCATGGACCTCCACAAGCTGCAGGTGGATCTCTGCTCCCCATAGACCTCCACAAGCTGCAGGTGGATCTCTGCTCCTCATGGACCTCCAGGTGGATCTCTGCTCCCCATAGACCTCCACAAGCTGCAGGTGGATCTCTGCTCCTCATGGACCTCCAGGTGGATCTCTGGTCCCCATGGACCTCCACAAGCTGCAGGTGGATCTCTGCTCCCCATGGACCTCCACAAGCTGCAGGTGGATCTCTGCTCCCCATGGACCTCCACAAGCTGCAGGTGGATCTCTGCTCCCCATGGACCTCCACAAGCTGCAGGTGGATCTCTGCTCCCCATGGACCTCCACAAGCTGCAGGTGGATCTCTGCTCCCCATGGACCTCCACAAGCTGTAGGTGTATCTCTGCTCCTCGTGGATCTTCAGGGGCTGTAGGTGGATCTCTGTTCCCCATGGACCTCCAGGGGCAGCATCTGCCTCACTCAGACCATCTCTCCATTCAGGAGAGCGACTGGAGCATCCCACGAGTTGTTCCAAAGTCCCAGTACCGGCTGCTCTTCCCCCGCAGGCTCTGCCGTGCTCTGGCACGAGAGCACCTCCTGCACACGCTGAGCTGTTTCCTCCCCTCGGATCAACCAGATCCAAACATCTCCTGAGGCACAGAATCCTCCGGGTGACACACAGGCTGGGCAGCTCTGACTGTCGCTCTGTCTGGGTGACCTTGAGCAGCTCGCTCAGCTACCTGGAGTGGTTCGACTCCTCCTGTCCCTAATTGTTCCTCCTCTCCTGTAGAGCCTCGCGGAGCTGGTGCCAGCTGGAGTCGCTGCTCCCCGCACTGTGCCAGGCTCAGGTGGCCGCTGCCATGGGAATGCGATGCCTGACGCTGATGATGGAAAACTGCCGGAGAGCTGCGGGGCAGGATTCGAGCACTAGATGTTGCTCTTGCTACACCCTGAAAGCGAAGCGATGACGTGAAAACAGAATTCGGATGAGGCTCGTTGGGAAACTCAGTTCACCGTCGCACCAGAGCGGGGCCAGTGTCGCCAACAGGCTCTTTTTGGGCTGCTGGGATTGAGTTCCCTCCTCCCGCCCTGCCTGCGTTTCCCGGGGGAGACTCAAAGGCACAAACACAGCCCGGGGCAGGTTTAAACCTGACGTGACTAAGACAGGCTGGGAGAGCTGGGATTGTTGACCTGGAGAAGGGAAGGCTCTGGGGAGACCTGAGAGCCCCTTCCAGTGCCCAAAGGGGCTCCAGGAGAGCTGGAGAGGGACTGTGGACAAGGGATGGAGGGACTGTGGACAAGGCATGGAGGGACAGGACACAGGGAATGGCTTCAAAGTGCCAGAGGGCAGGGCTAGGTGGGATATTGGGAAGGAATTCATGGCTGGGAGGGTGGGCAGGCCCTGGCACAGGTTGGGTAGAGCAGCTGTGGCTGCCCCATCCCTGGGAGTGTCACAATAATGGAGTCCTCCATTATACAGGGAAATTTCGGGGAGTTTTTCCCCTGCAAAGCAATTAAATTCCCCATGCTGTCCCTCCCTCAGCACTTCACCTGTGTCATTTAATGAGCACCTGAATGTTCACAAGCTCAGGAGAAACACCTGGAAGATTATTCCCTTGTGGGTCTGCCACTCGTAAGGTTGTGACCTTAAATTGCTCCTTCTTAGTCACATGAGGACGTGAAACACATCCCTTTTTTTCTCTTGTTGAGTCAGACCACAACTGAAACCAAGCAAAGGATATTCTATTTTCCTTTCACTGAGAAGTCTCTAGAAAGAAGGTGATGGTTCTCCAGCCGTGGTGGTGCTGGGGTTGTTTCCACTGGGGCCCAGCTGCGTGAGGTGTCCTGAAACTTGTGGTTAGATTAGAGCAGTCCAGAAGTAACTTGTAGAGGCAAAAGGACCATGAGGTTTTGCAGGGCCCTCAAAGTGCTGACAGTGTGGCAGGTCAGTGCCACAGAACATGCCACGTTTACCCTCCACCAGATCTTTGCGAAGGAAAATGAAAATCCACTCAAACCCCTTTAATAATTCTATTAATAAGCCCAGATTTCTAGGAAGTGGCTGTTTGCCTCCCTCACCTTGCAGCTCACCTGGAGCACGAGCTTTTGGCCTGCTGGGGCTGTTGTTCAGCACCTGTAATGCCATCACTGCCCCCTCTGTCTCCTGCCAGCTGAGCCTGGCATTGGGCATGGCACAGTCCCAGAGCAGTGAGGGAGTAGCTGAAAACAAGTTCCTGACGAGTTCCTCTGCAAGAAATTCGCTGTTCACAAGTGCAGGAGTTTTCCTCTCTCAGTGCTCGAGTCCATCCCAAAGAACCCCAAAAACTGGGACCAAACTCCCCAACTCCCCAACTCCCCTTGCCATTGTGCCCAGGTTGGTTCCCACAGCTGCTCCGGGAAGGGGGTTGTTTGTTGAGGTTTGGTTGGGGTTTTTCCCCCTCTCTGGCAGGGCTTGCCCAGGAACAGGTGGTGGTTTTCCATTCCCTGCTCCGCAGGTTCCGCTTGGGCAGGTCAGGTCGGTGCTCCCTGGGCACGGAGCCTGGACCACCCACCGGAGTCTCCCTGCCCAGGCACCACCTGACTCATTTGCCCAGTCAAAAAGGGGTTTTTCACCCACTCACTCAGTGGCAAGGGACAGAAAACAGCGGTTTTTTTCCCTCCAAACTGGAAAAAATGATTGTAAACCCACAAAAAACAGTCGGGGGAATTCCGAACAGGAGCCGTTTTAATCAAGTTGGGTGACTGAACTCGCTGCCCTCAGCATCACAACACTCCACTGAAAGCTCTTTGGAGGGACATTTCCAAAATCAGGCACCTCCACCTCCATTTTCCTGCCCTCCAAGGCAGGTTTCACTCTCGTATTGTTCTGTAGGAAAATGATGAATCATTAGGGGTTTCTTGTGCATGTGATGCTTGTGGGGTGCTCGTGGTGCTTTAGTTTATTTTCCACACAACCAGAAAAACCTGCTGGAAAAGGGGAAGAAACCCATGACTGGGTGCTTGTAGATGTAAAAAACCAACAATCTCAATTCTTTCAAGATACACTAAAAGACCTGAAAAACTTAATTCAAGGGTGGACTATGATATGATTTTAATTCAAGGGTGAGCTATGATATGATTCTTATAGTTTGGTGAAATAACCACTGATGTGCAATGGTTTATACTCCAAAGAGATGTGGGGGCCCACTTGGGTTGTCTTAGAGGTTATTTCACTTAGTTGATTTATCTGACATTTAAATTCTCTGACTTAATTGACTTCTTTGAATTGTCTGACTTATTTGACTGTCTTAAGGAGTTATCCCTGACATATCAAAGGGAAACATGTGAATAACAGCTATAGGGGAGGTGGTACCAAGGGCTGAGTTTCACCCTCCCCACCTTGGCAGAGGAGCAGTGAGAACGTGGCCCTGAGACTCAGGAGGTTTGGGATCTATTTTCAGCTCCACATTGAACCTGCTGATTGGCTTCTAATTATTCTGCACCTCAGTTCCCCCACCTGTAAAAAAGCAATTTGTCCTTTATAAATAGCTGTAAATTCTGTTGATGAAGCACAGTTTATTAATAGCAATGGTACCTTCTCACTTCTGCCATCAAAAAATAATTGTAAATTCACAAATGTCACTCAAATCTTGGTAATGAGCAAGAGGCTGTGGGGGAAATAAAGCAGAGGAGGAGCAGCATGTCTGGTTACATATTAGGGCTCCATCACCACAAGAGGGAAGGCAATACTAATAAAATAACTTTATCTGTGCATTAACTATGGTTATTTTGGAGGGTTTTATCCATTTCGAGGCTGTTACTTGTTTTCTTCTCTTTCCCTGTAGCAAACTTGCATTTGCTCCTGTGTCAAAAACTGAAGAACATTATTCCACATTCCATTTGCTCAATGCCCTGTGAAATGAATTTCATGGATCTGCCTCTTTGAATGGCAAATCCATAAACCCCAAACAGAAAGTTTGGACAAAACTAAGCTGGTTGTTTTCTTAGTGAATTTAAACAGTCCATGTACAAGGAAAGGGGAAGTTTGGTGGACGTGGTGCTTGAAAAAACAGAGCTGGTGTTTTCCCTCATTTGGGTGAGAAATTAGAGACTGTTTTAGGACTTGCAAACAGAACTGGTTTTAGTGGCTCTTAACCCCTGGTAATGACAAATTAATTCAGCAGGTCTTCTGACTCTTAGCCTGGTTTACAATGTGTGTGAGCACCTTCTCTGTGGGTTTATTTATCATGGCAAACCTCATCTCATTTCCTCTGCTGCGAACCATTGACTTTGGGAACTTCACTGAGTCGTTTCTCCTGCAGGAAGGTACCTGGGGAAGCCCCCCTTGCTCAGATCACAAACCTGGTGGGTCACCATTTGCACTTACATTTCAATTTGCAGCCAGACATTATAATATGTGCTGAAAAAGGTCTGGATAAAGTGGTGAAAGAAGTGATTTTTAAAATAATCTGGGTGCAACACAGAAACTGAACAGGGATTCCCTCACCAAGTTTCTTTGATGGATCTTTTCCTAGTCTGTTTTCTAGATTGTTTCAAGATACAAGGACGTGAGAGTCACTATTCAGGTTTTTGTAGAGCATTGAAAACAATTTTTCCCTGCCAGAGTGGTCAGGCCTTGGAATGAGTGTCCCAGGGAGGTGTTTCTGGAAGTGTCCCAGAGGTGTCTGGATGTGGCCCTTGGGGATGTGGATTGGGGGTGATCCTGGTGGTGCTGGTGGCACTGGATGGCACTGAAGGTCTCTCTGCCAGCCTTGTTTCTGGGATTGCTGACGTATGACACTGGTTAGGGATCATCATTCTTGGTGTTTGGATGTGATTCTTGAGGAATGGCAGAAATGGGGAGCCAGGAGCGATGCAGAAAACCCACTTAAGTTGAGGTTTCCTGTGAAGACCCTGAGGGTGTTCCCTGCGAATGCAAAGAGGGAATCAGGGCAAGGCTGGCAAAGTCACAGACATGGATTGCAGCCCCCAAAGGACATTTGCATAACAAGCTGCTTTGTGAAAATTTTTTTCAAATACTGTAGGAACATTTTGGGCATTTTGTTCTCCTTCCCTTTACAGGAGGCAGACCTTAAACTGCTGTCCTAAAGCTGCTGCTGGTTTTAGAGGAATTGCCAAGCTGAAAAGGCAGACAGAGCTGGCATCTTTGTCACCCAAGACACCTCTGAGAGGCCCTCCCAGCATGTTGTTTTCAGGTATTCCCACACTCCTCTCCTTTCTCCTTCCCCCCCAGTGCTGCTTCGGGCCCCAGTCCCACGAGTGTGTGTGCATGTGTTTAACTCCAAGGGCATGAGCAGTCACACTCCCTCCAGTGGGAATATTCACATGACTGCAACCAGGCACTTGCACAGGCATTTCCTGCACGAAGGGCATCAAAGGAAAGGGCCAGGTTAAAAATAATGGCTTGGTTTTGGCCCTGATGTAATGCCTTTGACACCAGTGGAATTGTACAGGGCTGAAATGGGGCCAGCATGTGGAAAGGGCTCCCTCCAGCATCCTCACCTGCCAGTTTCCATATCTGTGTTTATGGCGTGATCAAAGTCAATCCCCTTTTCCCTGGGGAATTGCTTTGTGTCCTTCAGGACCTCCCCAGGTCTCAGCTGTGCAGAGCTCTGGTGCCCATGGAGCTCCACCAGAGCCTGTGGTCCCCATGTCCCCGCTGCCTCAGGGGGTGACCAGGGTGGCCAGCAGAGCAGGGCTTGCCTGTCCCACCACTCATCTGCTCCTGTAAAATGCCGAGACACTTTTTGGCCTTATCAGGAGCTGCTGGTCTTGAGGTGAGAGCCCCTCTCATCTGGTTTGGGGTCTTGGTTGGTCTCCTTGTCTCCTGCACCAGCTCTGCCTTGTTCTGTGTGGCTATGAAGCAGCTGGGAGGGAAACACTACAAAAAAGGGTTGTAAGGCGTAGAAGAAAGCCCTCTTTAAAACATTTATTCCTCCTTTCTGTGGCTGTCCTGCCCACGAGGTATTTTTTGGGAGTCCCCTGGCTGTGCCATTGTGAAGTTCTGACCTCAGACTCGTGTGAGGCCAAACTCACACCCCAGCCAGACTTGTGTGCATCCCACCTGTGGCTTCCTACAGATCCCCAGAAGTATGTCCCAGTGGCACGGGGTAGACCTCTCTGAACATCAGGAGAGGGAGGGAAAAAACCCCTACCCCAAAACACCCCTCTGCATGAGCAACCTCCTGCCCCCAGGGCTCACGCTGCCTCCGACAGGGTCTATCTTTAGTTCCAACATGAGTCACATCATTGTGATGCGACTTTACGGTTAGTCGGAGGTATGAGCCAGGCCATGGGACTGCGAGCGAGAGCAGGAGCATCATGGGATGGAGCTGTAAAATTCCACTACTCGCTCCTCTCTCCATCAGGTTTGAAGAGCATTAAGAAACAGGAAGCGTGGGGGGGGGGGCAGGGGGTGGGGAGAGGTGTTTTTTTCGCTGGAAAATGATCGATGCGTCGCGATGTCGCTCGTCGCAGAACAACAGGGAATTGCGGACCCGCAGCCGGAGAGGGTGGCACGGTGTGGGGCAGAGCCACCCTTGTGTGCCCGGAGTCACGTCTGTGCCACCCCGGCAGCCACTCCACGCCAGGATTTTCTTGGATGGCGCTGCGTTGCTAAGCAACATTGCCAGGCAGCATCTCCGCAGCGCGCCCAGCCCGGAGCGATGGGGCAGCGGCGCCGCTTCCAGGGATTCGGCTCTGCTGGAAAACCAGGATGGTTCTCTGCCCCCCGGCTGGGGATGGACAGCTCCCGGCGCTGGGTGCCCATCGGTGCAGCCCGAGCCCTGCGTGTGTGAAGGGTTGTCGTGACTGCCGCGATACGAACACCTGCCATGCCCGAGGTGGAGGAAAGGTTGGCTTGACAGCGAATAAACAACGAGGCGGTGAGGGGATGTGACAAACAGAATAGTACGTGCAGCAGAGCCACTACAATCTGCTCTATGACGGAATCACTGAGGCTGGCACAGCCCTGCCAGCCCCTGCAGCCCACCCTGTGCCCCATGCCCACCTTGGCACAGCCCTGCCAGCCCCTGCAGCCCACCCTGTGCCCAATGCCCACCTTGGCACAGCCCTGCCAGCCCCTGGAGCCCACCCTGTGCCCAATGCCCACCTTGGCAAAGCCCTGCCAGCCCCTGCAGCCCACCCTGTGCCTGATGCCCACCTTGGCAAAGCCCTGCCAGCCCCTGCAGCCCACCCTGTGCCCCATGCCCACCTTGGCAAAGCCCTGACAGCCCCTGGAGCCCACCATGTGCCCCATGCCCACCTTGGCAAAGCCCTGCCAGCCCCTGCAGCCCACCCTGTGCCCGATGCCCACCTTGTCCCCCAGTCCAGAGCACTGAGTGCCATGGCCAGTCCTGCCTTGGGCATCTCCAGGGCTGGGCACTCCACCACCTTTCCATGAAGTAATTCCTCCTGAGGTGTACCCAAAGGAAGGGGCATTCGCTCCACATTCTGGGGTCCTTTGGAGGCCCCTCAGCACCAGGGGATGGTGGGATGGTGGGATGGTTGGATGGCAGCTCATCACAAAGCAGTGGTGGGGTTGGTGGATTCTGCCTACCAGGCCCCCTCTTCAAAATGGTTCAATAACCAGCTGTTGCACTCAGACACATAAAAGAAAACCAATCCTGTTCTAGAGGAAACTGAAGGGCTGTTACAGAAAGAAAACAACAGAGAGTCTGGTTCCCAGAGCCACAGGGAAGGTGGCACCTGCATCTCACTCCACATGTCTCGTCCCAGGGCAAAAGGGGCCTCTGCACAGGTCAGGGTTTGAATAATTCTGAAATCCTCACTCCTAAACAGTTCATTTTTTGGACAGATCGTTGCTGATCCTGTCAGCAGGTGGCAAGAAGGGAGGAAGCAGAAGAGCTGATAAAAGGCAGCAGATAGTTGTGGCATCAGAACTCTGTGTTTTTCCGCTGCACGTCACAAACAGACTCATCATTTGAGCCAAGCAAGGAGGGAAATAGGAGAGGAAACCCACACTGTCACCATCCACAACGACCTGGGACACGAGCAGAGCTGCCCCTCGCTCCCACTGGCAGGTGGAGTCACCAGGACAGGGCTTTGTCCACTGTCCCAGAGCAGCAATTCAGGTGTGGCTGAGCCCACGCTGTTCCCTGCACCTGGGGGAGTGGTGGGACCAGGTGCACCAGACCTTTCTACAGCAGAGTCCTCCCACCCCAGGGGCTGGAGGAGCTGCAGTCGGAGACAGGAACTGCTCTTGTGGCGTTTCGGTGGCACTTGGCCAAGAGCAGAACAAAGGCAGCGACAGAACTTCCATTTTTCACCAAATTGTGTCAGATTGAGGCGAATTCTGAGCTCGAGGCTCAGCCCCTCCATCAGGCTCCTCAATTTGCTGTGCACACAGAGCCCGTTTAACCCTGGGAGAGAAGGTCCAGCATTGGCACTGAGTGTGTGCACAAACTCCACGTAACAGACACCTAAAATACCCCCCTTCTTGTACCTGTCCTTGAGGCACAAGGGTCATCTACAAGCCCTGAGTTTGCAGCCCTTTTTGTCAGGTGAGATTAAAAAGAATAAGGGAATATGATCTATCTTTTCTTTTTTACCACAAAGGACTTAAATTGAAGTGATTGCCCAGCTTTGTTGTTAGATTTTTAGTAAGAAATTTCTTCCATAAACGACTTCAGCGAATATTGATGGTAAAATGGGAGAGGTGTGGAAAAGGTGCAGAATTTCACTAAATCTTTCTGTCACCTCTCTCAGCACTGAGCACTTGGCAATGGATGGAGCTGGGAGGGTGGGCTGGGATGGAATTCCCAGAGCAGCTGTGGCTGCCCCATCCCTGGGAGTGTCCCAGGCCAGGCTGGACAGGGCTTGGAGCAGCCTGGGCTGGTGGGAGGTGTCCCTGCCCATGGCAGGGGTGGGGCTGGGTGGGCTTTGGGGTCCCTTCCAATCCAAACCATTCCAGGATTCCATGATTAATACAATGGCCCACCTCAGCTTTTCCTGAGGGCTGAGACTCATCTTAACAAAATTTACAGGATAAGTGACACCTTCCCTTACCCAGGTGTTGCCAGATACAGCTCAGAAAGGAAATTCATGTTATGCTGGAAAAAAAAAACCAACAAAACCACCCTGAGGACTTTTCCTCTCTGAGTTTCATGGTAAATACCACTCAGTTCTCAGTATCATTAGTATCTGATTATTATGACTCCTATTAAGCAGTGGCCCCACCTACTTTTGTCTCTGTTTTCTGGGCACGCCTCAGCATTTTCCCAGCTGGAGGTTGTGCTCCCAGATGGAAATACCATCACCATTATTTCATTCCCACCTGGTTTCAGGAGAGGACCCATTAATGTGGCTTTGGAGGCATCTCCTGTGAGGAGTAAGGGAGGAGACCACTACAAACTCTCCTGCAGTTCAAGGAAAACTGGTTATATTTTTAAAGAGGAGACAACATTTCTATGTCCTTCAGCTGATCATCCCAGCTTGGTTTTTCCCTTGCAAGAAGTCAGGTTTGTTTGCTTCGTGCTGCCAGTGATGTCACCAGCTCCTTTCCCTCCAAATGACTCAGGGTCAGTGTGAGCTGAAAAAACAGCTCAAACAGAGCAAACTCATCACAGACAAATCCCCAGGAACTGAATCCACTGAATCTCCCCAAAAAAGCACTCCCATGTTTCCCTCTTCTTGGTATCTGTCCAGTCTGGGGGGATAAGGGACAACAAAGTTGTATTTTAAATATTGATTGTTAAGGGTGGTCTCACATTTATAATGGGTTTTGAAAATGTATTTAATACATTAAATTTATTCAATATAATGATTTAATTTCTTGAATATATTTATTGAATGTGTTTAGAATAATTTAACATCTTTAGAATCACAGAATGGTTTGGGTTGGAAGGGACCTTAAAGCTTGTCCATGGGCAGGGCATTCACCAGATCAGGTTATTCAGGGCCCTATTTACTGTTATTTATGTTTCCTCTTAATTCTATTGAAACATTTGTTGCAAGGAACTGAAAAATGAACAAAAATTTATGGGTTCTTTTGTTGTGTGTGTGTTTGTTTAAAGGAACACTCCTGAGCAGAGAAGAAAAAGAAATCAGGATTTTTTTTTTTTTGAAATACAGACATTTCAAGATGTTCTTCCTTTTTGTTTTTTCTTTTCTTAAATGAGGGGAAAATTAAAACAAAAATAGTAGCCCTCCTTCCTTTATTCAGTCACTTTTAATACCAGAGCCCTACCAGTCTGGTTTGGAAGATGAACATGCAGGACAGAAATATCTAAGCACACATTTTTTGGCCCTGGAGCAGTGACAGGAACACCCTCCTGGCTATTTTTCCACCACCAGCTGGTGGTTTGGAGCCACTGGGGCTGTTGGGTTTGTTCCTCAGCCCCACACTCTGGTTGCTGCCCTGCCACAGGAGCCACCCCCAATGTGCCACCCAGCTCAGGTGTGGCACAGCATCAGAGACCCCTCTGTGCTGCCCAGGGGGAGGCAGAGCTGCCCCAGCAGCCTCCTCATTCCCAGGAATCCTGTTGTCCTTGGGGAGGAACCAGAGCCAGCTTTGGGGCTCACCCTCGACTGTGCCCCGCGAGGTCCCTGCGTGGGTGTAACACGAGCCTGGCACTGCCAAGCGATGCCAGCGTGGCACTGGGACTCCAGCACACCCCACGCCCTCCAGGGTGGTCTCTGCTCAGGGCTTTGCCTCCTGTGCTGCTTAGGGAAGAGGTGAAGTTGGGTCTGCACCTGGTGGGGCTCCCGGGGTGAGGTGCCCCATGAAGATCAGGAGTGATTTAGACCCATCACAGCTGCCTGGCTCTAAAATTGGAGAGGGCTTGGGGAATTAACCCATGGTTTGATTTATACAGGAGTCACTCTCTTGAAACTCCAGTCACTGTTGGTGGCAGGAGGACACAAGGGGGACAGGCAGGAGGACACAAGGGGGACAGGCAGGAGGACACAAGAGGGACAGGCAGGAGGACACAAGGGGGACAGGCAGGAGGACACAAGAGGGACAGGCAGGAGGACACAAGAGGGACAGGCAGGAGGACACAAGGGGGACAGGCAGGAGGAAACAAGAGGGACAGGCAGGAGGACACAAGGGGGACAGGCTGGAGGACGCAAGAGGGACAGGCAGGAGGACACAAGGGCGACAGGCAGGAGGACACAAGGGGGACAGGCAGGAGGACGGGAGGAGGACAGAAGTTCCCAACCTGTGCCTACACTCCCTGTCACACAGACAGACTGAAATTGTTGCTGAGTTCTGGTCACACTGACTCTCCTGGGGGAATGTTGGGGTCCAGTTTATGCCTTGACAATCTGCTAAAATTCCTGCCTGAACGTTGGAGGACTCCTGTCCATCTGCAGGTTTCAAGAGCTACTCATTGCACCTGATTGTCACATAGACATTCGGGAATAGAATCCCAGAATCCCAGGAAAATCCCAGGATTCCTGAGGTTGGCAAAGCCCTGACAGCTCCTGGAGCCCACCCTGTGCCTGATGCCCACCTTGGCACAGCCCTGCCAGCCCCTGCAGCCCACCCTGTGCCCCATGACCACCTTGGCAAAGCCCTGACAGCCCCTGCAGCCCACCCTGTGCCTGATGCCCACCTTGGCAAAGCCCTGCCACCCCCTGGAGTCCACCCTGTGCCTGATGCCCACCTTGGCAAAGCCCTGCCAGCCCCTGGAGCCCACCCTGTGCCCCATGCCCACCTTGTCCCCCAGCCCAGAGCACTCAGTACCACGGCCAGTCCTGCCTTGGGCACCTCCAGGGCTGGGCACTCCAACCCTCCCTGGGCAGCCCCTGCCAGTGCCTGCTCACCCTTTGCAGGCAGAAATTCCTTCTGAGTTCCTTCCTTCCCAGGTGTTTTGATCTTCTCCTGCAGCTTCTCTTTGTACTTGATGAACAGTGGCCTCTTCGGAGGCTTCTCATTTAATTTATCTTTCAAACATCTTTCAAACCACCACGTTGGAATGAACCAACCCAACAATAATTAATATTTTGGAGCTGCCTTTTGCAATTCACCGACCGGTTCTGAAGAGCAAGTCCCGGGAAAGGGGGTTGGGAGAACCTCTTTGCTGCTCAGCCCCTGTCAGTGCTGAGCTGCTTCTCCACAGGATATTGTCAAATGCTTTTTCCAGCTGATGTTTAACTGGCCGGATTAAACATTCCCATGTGGGTTCCCAGCGAGGCAGGGGGGGGGTGGAGATTGCAAGAAATGCTGAGAATCCCCTTGAGCTCTGCAAGCCTTTGCTGCCTCCTGAGAAGGTGCCAGCAGAGGAAAAGCAAGACAGAGCACGTCAAATTGCTGGCCAGAGGTTTGGAATGCAAAGGAGGAAGATAAAGACCCCGTTTGTGGGAGAAATTTTTCCAGGATTTAAATTTAAACAGGGTTAATTTAGAAACAGAACGTTCTAGAATGGACATATCTGGTTTCCAGGGGGAAAAAAAAAAAGGCCTGTATTTCTCAATCAGCTCAAATGTCCCTGGCCATATGTATTGGCATTGGGACTCCTCTTTCCACACAAAACTAAGCCTGGGTTTAAGAACACGAGTAATTATTTACTGAAAGTTAAGTCTAGAAATAAACCTCTTTGGGATCCAAATCTCGTTAAATACTTTGTGGTGCTGGTGTTGGATGGGCTGGAGAGACAAAGACATTTCGGGTTTGTGCTTATAATTAACTGTTAGGAGGGAGAAAATACTCTCTTGGTTTCCTTCTAAACTTTGTGTGGGCAAATTCTACAGCTGCAGAACTGTGGAAAATATTGGAAGAGTGAGGCTGGTCAGCAACTGGAAGGGTTGGAGTGCTAATTAGATGCATAGATAATGGTTCAAGTGCTAATTAGATATATAGGTAATGGTTCAAGTGCTAATTAGACATATAGATAATGGTTCAAGTGCTAATTAGACATATAGATAATGGTTCAAATGCGAATTAGATGTAAATTGATATAGAGAGAAAGCAGGGGAAAATGGTTGTTAAAATAATGGTCAAAACAAGGAAATACAGGTCAGATTTCTTAAGATTTAAAGAGGATTTTAAGAGGATCTGTTTGTGTTTGGCAGAATTGTAACAGTTAAAGTCTGTCACTGAAAGGTGTTCAAGGAAGGTGAGACCACTGGGGTGGGAATGGAATCCCCACGGAGGGATTTGCAGCTCCACAGAAAGTCTTCAAGGAGTACAAAGTGGAAAACCTTGAAAATATGAGTTATTGGGAGGGTGAAATGCTGGAGTGACCCAGGGGGGCAGAGTCTGGAGTGGCTGTTTGTAGAATCTGGATTTTGGCACAGCTTGGTGGTGTTTGAGGTGGTTTTCTCCAGATTTTGAAGAGAACTACATATATAGATATATAAGTGTGTCACTGATACCTGCATATACCTATAAACACATGTACAGGTATATATGCACACATATATATCCATCCTATACTTATGTATACTTATTTATTTACTCACAGGGTATTTTATATAATAAAATTACATTTGATAATATTTTCTATAAAATATTAATATTAATTCTATTTTATAAAATTATTATTTAACAATCTATTTTATCTATTATAATCATAATTAATATTTCCTGGGTATTTTTGGCCCACATAGTCCCTGTGTGAAGCACAGAGAGGACGGTCAGAAATGAGGGTGTGCAGAGGTTGCAGGTCCCTGCTTGCCAAGGGGGGCTCAGCAAAGCCCACCTGAGGCAGCACCACCTCAGAGCCCACCCCACCCACCCTCCTTAGAATCATAGAATGGATTGGGTTGGAAAAGACCTCTGAGATCATCAAGTCCAACCCTTGATCCAACCCCACTGTGATCACCAGCCCAGGGCACAGAGTGCCCTGGGCTGGTGATCACAGTAGGGTTGGATCAAGATGTGTTGGATTCTCACTCAGTGCCACATCCATTGGGTTGGAAAAGCCCTCCGAGATCATCAAGTCCAACCCTTGGGCCAACTCCAGTCCCTTTACCAGATCATGGCACTCAGTGCCACGGCCAAGCTCACTTGAAAAACCTCCAGGGATGGGGAATCCACCCCCTCTCTGGGCAGCCCATTCCAATGTCTGAGCACTCTCTCTGCAAAGAATTTCTTTCTGCTCTCCAACTTCAATTTCCCCTGGCAGAGCTTGAGCCCATCGTGCCCCCTTGTCCTATTGCTGAGTGCCTGGGAGAAGAGACCAACCCCCAGCTGGCCAGAACTTCCCTTCAGGCAGTTCCAGACAGTGCTGAGGTCACCTCTGAGCCTCCTCTTCTCCAGGCTGAACACCCCCAGCTCCCTCAGCCTCTCCCCACAGCACTTGTGCTCCAGTCCCTTCTCCAGCCTCGTTGCTCTTCTCTTCTCAGTTGGGTTGGAAGAGACCTCCAAGATCATCAAATCCAACCCTTGATCCAACCCCACTGTGATCACTGTGGCACTCAGTGCCCTGGGCTGGTGATCACAGTGGGGGTGGATCAAGACATGTTGGATTCTCTGTCCCTGAAGGTGTTTCAGAGGACACTCAGTGCCACATCCAGTCCCTTCTCCAGCCTCGTTGCTCTTCTCTGGCCCCGCTCCAGCCCCTCAATCTCTTTCCTCAACTGAGGGGCCCAGAACTGAACAGAGAAGATGAGAAGGAAGAGAAAGGTCTGGCCCCAGGTCTGGAGCAGAACTCAGGAATGGATGCCCCAGCCCTTGCTCCACCCTGGCTCACACTGGCAGGGCTGGCAGGGCTGCAGGAAAGGATTTCCAAGGAGGCTGAAAGTGCAGCTTCCAACCTCAGTGTGTGCTCTGGAGCAGCTGTGAGGAGCTTTTGCACATCCCCTCCTCAATGTGTGTGTTTACAGGTTGGGATTTAGTTCTCCCTGAACGTGTGCCAGGGTAAACACGGGCTCATGGCACTGCACCCACCACAGGGCTGGGCAGGGACAGCACAGTTCAGCCACTCTGCTGGTTGAGTGAAAAAAGGGGGGGGGTTGTGTTGGCGTTTTTTATGTTTTGTGGAGAAGCACCAAAGATAAAAGTGGCCGTTTATGTCGTTAAACTACACAAGTGAAAGAGGAAACAATTGGCTGGTTTAACAATCCTATTGCTGTTCCTCAGGCTGCCTTTGCCAAGGCCATGGCAGAGCTTTGCCTTCACTGGGAGCAGGAGGGAGGCCACTTTCACTCTCTGCTGTTTTCTTACTAATTTTTATTATCTCACTAATCCCTTGATCAGAGCATGTTGTCGATTCTGTTCCACAGGTCACAGGATTCCTGGAGCTGTTTTACTGAGATGAGTTAAATGACATCAGGAGGGAAGTTGACCCAACACGTTTTGATGTGGTTTATTTTATTTTATTTTATTTTATTTTATTTTATTTTATTTTATTTTATTTTATTTTAATCACAGAATCTTGCTGGGCGCTGATCAGTGATTTTTTTGTTGTTGTTTTTAAACAAGCTTGCTCCAGATTAAACACAGAAACAAACCAAACCAGGCAGGGTTTGCTCCTTTTGGACACTGTCACTGCAGAGGTGTCGCTTGGTGCACCCTGCCAGCTTCACCAGGGAACACTTTTAGTGAGCTCACAATTTCTTCTGCCAGCTGCCCAGGCAATGTTTGAAGCTCCCGAGTCCATCTGACCTTTAAAACTTACTTTAACACTCAATCACTCTGGCTGCAGTGGAGCATAAGGTCAGTTCTACCCCTCTGAGCAGAGCAAAGCCAAGCCTGCCTGTTGTGCGAGCAGAGCTGGACATTTAAAGGGTAGAATCGTTTTACAATTGCAAGAGGAGGTGACTTTAAAAAGTTGAAGACTAAAGGTGATGTGGATTCAAACTGGTTTAGAGCCAAAGAAGCCATCCCTCTATAGCCCTAAATCCCAAATGCTGCCATTTGGCCAGGCCATGGTACGTCTCTTAAACTCAACTGATTGTTTTGGACTCGACTCCTGAGTAAAATTAAATGTGTATGAAAACATGTGCAGGGTCTGGCAGAATCCTCTGCACTCCCAGAAAGTGGGATCCTTAAACTGCAGTTAAGAAGAGCACATTTCAGCCCTTTGGAGCACCTGAAGTGCTTCTCAGGCATAAAATCAGACTGAAGGAAGATCTACATGGCCATGGGGTAAAGGTTTCCCTGGTTCCACTCCCCCTTTCAGATTAAACTCCCACTGACTTCATTGCCAGTTTGTCTTAATGGAGCAATAACTGCAGAAATCTCCAGGTGTGACTCACCCACTGGTCCTGTGATCCACCCAGACAGTGGCTCATTAGTCTATTGAAATTCAAAAAGGGCCTGTTTGGGGTGATTGTATCTCCGAGGAGAAAGACTTGGCCCTTTGGAGGCTGTTTCTGTGAGGATGTTCCTCTCCTGTGGATATTGTGAATCATCTGGAGCCTCGGGGTGTTCTTGGGTTGGAGACGTGGAGGCTCCAAGTGCAGCACAGAGGGACATGGAATGTGCCTTTATCTTGGTCTTCAGTGGTCTGGTGACAGCAGAGATGGGTCCTGGCCCTGCTGGGGTTGACCAGAAGGGAAGCCAACAGTCTGAGGGGCGTTTCTTGCAAGATCTTCAGTGGAATTCAAAAGTTGGACCAGTCTGAAACTTCACCAATCATTCAATTGACGGAGTGGAGAACAAATTGTCAAGGCAGTAAAATACTGTCCATTTGTTCCCACTCCACTTCCAACAACACCAGTTACACCTCGGCTTAAATGCTGGGAAGGATGAGAGGCTGGACATGGCCCAGCCCAGAACCCCCCGTGCCCTGGACTGGTGCCAGAGCATGGGCAGCAGGGCAGGGGGGATTGTGCCCCTCTGCCCCTCAGGTGAGACCCCCCTGCAGAGCTGCTCCAGCCCTGGGGGCAGCATAGGAAGGACCTGGAGCTGCTGGAGAGGCCAGAGGAGGCCCCAGGATGGGCAGAGGATGGAGCAGCTCTGCTGGGAGGAAAGGCTGGCACAGCTGGCATTGGCCAGCCTGGAGAGGAGAAGCTTTGGGGGGACCTCAGTGTGGCCTTCCAGGAGCTGAAGGAGCCACAAGAAAGATGGAGAGAGACCATTCCCAAGGGCTGGAGGGACAGGACAAGGGGAATGGCTTCAAATGGTGAGGTGCCCAAGCACTGGCACAGGTTGCCCTGAGAGGCTGTTGGAGTCTCTCCATCCCTGGAGATATTCCAAACCTGTCTGGACACAGTCCTGGACAACCAGCTCTGGGTGGCCCTGTTTGGGCAGGGGGTTGGACCAGGACCAGGTGCTCCAGAAGGGCCATCCCACCCCAGCCCTTTGGGGACAAGCAGGATTCATTTCCCAGCCTCTGGGTTGCAATGATTGTTCCAGTCCTGGCCAGGACCGGGTGAATTCCAGAGCCCAGAGGGGTTCCTCAGAACCCCCTGGGCTTTCTCAAAGTGCCTCCAGACAAAGCCCTGAGTTATCTGCCAGGTCTAACCATTAACACAGGGCAGCAGGTTCCTCACAACCCCCTGGGCTTTCCCAAAGTGCCTCCAGATAAAGCTCTGGATTATCTCCCAGGTCTAACCATTGACACCCACAGGGCCAACCCAAGGGAGGGAGTTTGTGCCTCCTGGTGCTCCAGGCAGGGTTGCTCAGGGAGCTAATCCTGGATGAGTCACAGGGGAAATTGGAGTAGCTGCTCACTGGTGGGGGTCATAAAAGTGGCAGCCAAGGATTTATGGATAACTGAAGATCTACTGGTTGATAGCAGGGAGCAACCTCGTGCCAGCAGGTGCCACAGCAGGGGAAGGGAAGCTCTTCCTGAGGTGCAGATTCATGGATTGTCACAGGCCAAGAGACAGAGGGGACTGTGCTGGGAAGGGGAGGGTTAAGCCCCCAGTCCCACCCTGGTTAGGCCAGGACTCTGTGGGTCAGGTGTGACACTGGTCCTCAGCACCTGGAACTATTTCCTGAGGTGTTGGGTCTGGTGTGATCACAGTCAACCTCCTCTTCTCTGCCACTTCGGACCCCTTGTCCAGTTTCAGCTACAGGAGACAGAGAGGTTGGGGCTTCAAAGATATTAAATTCCCAACAATGTCAGAAAAATCTGAATCTCAAGTGAGTGATGGTCAACTCAACTTCTCACCTAGGGAGGAGAAGCTTTGGGGTGACCTCAGTGTGGCCTTCCAGGAGCTGATGGAGGCACAAGGAAGATGGAGAGAGACCATTTGCAAGGGATGGAGGGACAGGACAAGGGAATGGCTTCAAATCAAAGGAAGGCAGGGCTGGATGGGATATTGGGAAGGAATTGCTGGCTGGGAGGGTGGGCAGGCCCTGGCACAGGTTGGGCAGAGCAGCTGTGGCTGCCCCATCCCTGGGAGTGTCCCAGGCCAGGCTGGACAGGGCTTGGAGCAGCCTGGGCTGGTGGGAGGTGGGACTGGGTCATCCTTAAGGTCCCTTCCAATCCAAACCATTCCATGATTCTACAAACATCCACTGCCATGGGCAGGGGCACCTTCCACTAGCCCAGGTGGCTCCAACCTGGCCTTGGACACTTGCAGAAACTGTGGCTTTATTCCCTCCACAGCTCTACAGAAATGTGGGACCTTTACCCCCTCATGTTTTCCTTCTCTGTGTTTAACTTTTCTACCACGGTGATTTCTCTAAGTCCTTCAAGGAGCTGAACTTAAGGTTGTTTCCTGGATCCATGATCAGTCTTTCCTGCTATTTAAGGGAGCACAGTACAGACTTGTAACTAGAATTTGGAGCCTTTTGAGAATGGCTTTAAGAAAGTGCTTTGGGGACAGGTCCTGCTTTTTCAAATCCTGAATATTTTCACATCCACAATTCTGGTTCTGACCTCCCTTGGATAGTAATTTTTTCCTACTGTTCCAATAGGGAGTGTTTTTCTGGGTGTTGGGGCTTGATGGACAAGCTGCCTCATCTGTTATGGCAGAGCCAGTGTCTCTGGCAGCATCTCCTCCCAGAAATATCCCAACTAAATAAATATTCCAGGCATCAACCACGAGGCCACGGGGCCGAGTGCGCAGGGAGGTGACGTGGGAGCCGAGCCCGCAGTGCCCGTGGCAGGGATGCCTCCAGCAGATGCTCAGAATGCACCAAGGAAATATTTTGAGGGTCATTATCTAAGCCTGCTCTGAATAAAGAAGGTTTTTTCATGTTCAACATAATCGGGATCGTTGGAGGACAAATCACTGGGGCAGTGGAAATTTTTTTAGGGAGGGAGTGGAAATTTTCTTTCTCTTTTCCTTATAGAAATTCAGACAAATCTGCACTTTGCTCTTTCCAGCCAGATGATTTCTGTAGCTGCCCTCAGGAAGGTTGTTTATGCAGAAATAGATGTAGGGCTTGTGGGTTTTATTAATTTCAAGGACTTTTCCAGAAGGTCAAGGAGATAATTCTGGCCCTCTGCCCCTCAGGTGAGCCCCCCCTGCAGAGCTGCCCCAGCCCTGGGGGCAGCACAGGAAGGACCTGGAGCTGCTGGAGAGGCCAGAGGAGGCCCCAGGATGGGCAGAGGATGGAGCAGCTCTGCTGGGAGGAAAGGCTGGCACAGCTGGCATTGGCCAGCCTGGAGAGGAGAAGCTTTGAGGGGACCTCAGTGTGGCCTTCCAGGAGCTGAAGGAGCCACAAAAAGGATGGAGAGATAATTTCCAAAGGTTTGGAGGGACAGGACAGGTTGGATGGGGCTTGGAGTAACCTGGTCTTGCAGAAGGTGTCCCTGCCCATGGAAGGGGGTGGAACAGGATGTTCTACAAGGTCTCTTCCAGCCCAACCCACTCCATTATTCTGAGATTCCCCATAAAACTGAAGGAGAAAATCACTTTGTTCCCAGTGAAGACAAGATGTTGTTTGATCCCAGTCTGTGGATTCCCCTCCCTCTGAGATCTGCAATTGGTTAAGTTTGATAACTTTTGATGTTGAATTTAAGAAGTGCAGAATCCCCAAGAACCAGCTCAAGCCTGAGAACTTCAGGTGCTTCATTCAGGGTAGATTTCCAGGACTGAAGGTTGAAAATCCAAGTGGAGGAGCTGGGAAAGAGGGAGGAGACTGGCAGGGTGTTGTTGTCCTGTATCCCTGGTGAGGGGATTTCTGGCTCTCACTGAGCACAAGGTGCTTTTGCCTGTTCATGTCCAACAGGAGCCTCTGAATGGCTGAGTGGGTGAAAGAACAGCAAACAAACACAAAGGTGAGGGAAGCAATATGAAAGAAATGAAATGTTCCAGCTTGTGACTGCACAAGGGAACCTGAGGGAACTGCAAAAATAAGGATTCAAAGGGAATGGGAGTTTGTAACGGAGTAAATAGAAATTAATGTTCAGCTACAGTGAAATTCCCAAGGAATTACATTTTGCATCCCCATGAAAACGGGGGTAATTCATCATGGTTAATGATGTTACAATGAATCCTGGCATGTGCTGAAACACTTCCCTGTTCTGAAAGTAGGAGAAAAATGTTTACTATGAGCAGCTAAATGTGGCCATTAATCATTATGTCTTTAATGCCAGGTCAGGACTGTTTTCATGCTGCGAATATTCTGCTCATTATTATAACATTTAGAGTTGGTAGAGTGGCTGAGACACGTCTAAAATTCCTAAAGAAATCATGCAATTAAAGTCAGAGTTGCATGGAAAGTCTCAAAGTGTTTGTGGAGTCTCTGTTGCTGCTCACTTTTTAGAAGAGAAGGATGCAAAATGGTCAGAGGAGCAACAAGTGGAACACAGGAGGTGTTGGCTCTGATTTCACAGGATCTTTTGTAGTGAAGATTTGGAATTGAATTCTGAGTCATCCTCGCTGTGTCTGTGAAGGACACGGGGAGAAGGGGCAGGGTCTGCCTCTGGAGCCAGGCTGGGACAGCTGGGGGGTCACCTGGAGAAGGGAAGGCTCCAGGGAGACCTGAGAGCCCCTTCCAGTGCCCAAAGGGGCTCCAGGAGAGCTGGAGAGGGACTGGGGACAAGGGATGGAGGAACAGGACAAGGGGAATGGCTTCACACTGACACTGGGATATTGGGAAGGAATTGCTGGCTGGGAGGGTGGGCAGGCCCTGGCACAGGTTGGGCAGAGCAGCTGTGGCTGCCCCATCCCTGGGAGTGTCCCAGGCCAGGTTGGACAGGGCTTGGAGCAGCCTGGGCTGGTGGGAGGTGTCCCTGCCCATGGCTGGGGGTGGCACTGGATGGGCTTTGGGGTCCCCCCCAACCCAATCCATTCTATAATTCCATGATTCCATGATGATCCCTGAGTGCCAAAGTCCCTGTTCAGATCTGGGGACCAGACTCAGGTGCCTCCTTGTTTCCACCACGGGGCAGGGATGGTGCTCTCCATCCCCACACTCCCCTCCCACCATGTGTTGGAGAGGCTCTTCTCAGGCTGGAGTGGTTTTCTGGGGGAAATGCCCCTGGCAGGCACATCCCCATTGCTGCCTGTTTTCAGTTTTGAACCTCCTGGGGCCGTGTCCAAAGTCCCCTGAAATCAGTGGGATTCTTTCCATTCATTCCAAGGAACTCTGAGTGGGCTGAGGAGCAACAACAACCAAGAGCTCCGTGGGCTTTGCCCCCTCCCCACTCCCTTCCTGCCCCTTCCCCTGCCCTGCCTCCACCCCTCCTCCTCCTCCTCCTCCTCCTCTCCCCACACTGCCCAGAAAGTCTTGGCAAAGCTTTGTGCTATCAGGGACATTTAAAGCTTCCAGAAATCAGGAGAGTTGCTCATCCTGGTGCCAGGCCTTGTAATCCCCCCATGCCAGAGCTGATCACACAGGTAAGGGGGTGCTGTGCCAATG